>NC_048572.1:33794828-34472321 GCF_013265735.2 Oncorhynchus mykiss
GGAGAGCGAGCGAGAGGGGCCAGATCTGGGAATGGCTTTTCACAGCACTACTGGAAGGATGTTCCTCATAATAAGTTCGACCTTGTAAGATCTTGGCTTTCATACTTTTGGAATTCTCGACGCGGCCCACGCCATTTCCCCAACCGTCATCACATTCAAAGGAAGAGAAAACGTGTAGCTGTCACAATGGGACGCAGGACTAACACGTCTTTGTCTGTGGACTTCAACAGTTCTAACCAACCGTTGGAACCAAAATTATTTTCCAACCGTTTTGTTCTGAACAGAACCATACTTTTTCCCCGTTCTGTTCCGACCAGCGAAATGAAGTTCTGAACCGGTTAGAACACCCAATAAGTAATGGTTTATATCGTTCCTTTCTGTTCCTTTTTAAACATCTGAAATCAAATATTTAAAATAAAAACAATTAAAAAGTTTAGCTCAACATTAAATTTGTTCACCAATCAGTGCAGATAGAGCAGCTTGCTATGGAACAGGGAAGCGATAGTTGTAGGGTACAAGATGCGACTGATATTTTGTCGGTAGGGAGAGGGCAAGAGAGGGTGATGCGGGAGGTTTGGCTTGAAGCACCTGGGCATGAAGGGATTTCTTTTAACTTCAGAGTTGGCTTAAAATTGGACCAGAGTAGGCTAGCTAGCTAACAAGCTTGTGTGTGCAGAGCGACACCACATTTGAAATAATGATCATACCATTTTCTATTTAATAAATCCAATGTGAAAGGAGATCACTATAGTATCCTTAACTAGCACTGAAAAAGTGAATCCCTTATTTTCTAACTTAAAATGTGACAGTGACAGTGGGGGTTTTGCATGGGTGCTTTGTTGCGTTTTTCATCCCAGTAGGAATGAACATTTTGGTAAATTTTGTTGCCGACTAACCAACCCCCATTAACCGGTTAACAGACAGTTAAATTGGTTGCAAACAGTAAAATTAGTGCCAATGGAAAACCCCATGCACGGAAAGAACAGACATTGTTCATTAAGAGCTTTAAAAAAATGTGTGACAATAGCAATCCTCTCATATTATTAAACATACAACTACTGTAATGAAGCAGACAATGGAATATATCAAACATTTTCCAAAATGCAATTTGCGGGAAAACGCTGTCCCTAAAGATGCACCTCATGCAAGCCGTTTCATGTGACAGAGATGAACATCTCCGTTAGAAAATGTGAAAAAGAGGGCAAATGTAAAAATGCAGGATGGGTTGTTAATATGACTAGGATTGTGTTTTTGGCTTCTGGACAAGGGAAGAAAGTTGATATAAAAACCAGTAGAACAGGAGAGAAAGGATGTGAAAATGTTTTCGTTGCTAGCTTAGCTGTTAGATGCTTCTAGCAGCTCCTCTTTCTCCCACTGCTCACTACAGCCTGTTTCTGTGAGTTCCCTAGCAAAAAGTCTCTGCCCTGGCTTGCTCACAGCTCACTGACTAGAGACAGCCATTAGTTGACATAAGAAAGCTACTTTCTAACGCTATAAACTCACTCTACATTATTTATATAAATATAATAACTCCGGTCGATCAAGACGGTGTTCTGGTAATGGCGCCGGAAGCAATGGCTGGCGTTTTACGGGCTCCTAACCAACTGTGCTATTTATTTATTCATTCATTTTTTCTGCATTGTTTGTAACTCATTTTGTACATAATGTTGCTGCTACCGTCTCTTATAACTGAAAAAAAGAGCTTCTGGACATCAGAACAGAGATTACTCACCTCGACAAAGATTTTTTTTTTTTATGAGTCCGATGCAAAGGATATACTGCTTTGTCGAGACAAGGCCCAAATCCCCATCAGCCGTGTGAAGAAAAGACAGAGAAAATCTGATTTGTTTGTTTCACAAGAAAATATATTTTGCATCTTCAAAGTGGTAGGCATATTGTGTAAATCAAATGATACAAACCCCCCCCAAAAATATATATTTTAATTCCAGGTTGTAAGGCAACAAAATAGGAAAAATGCCAAGAGGGTGAATACTTGACAAGAGGGCCAAGAGGGTGAATACAACAACCTCTCCCTCAACGTGAGCAAGACAACGGAGCTGATTGTAGACTACAGGAAAAGGAGGGCCAAACAGGCCCCCATTAACTTTGACGGGGTTGAAGTGGAGCAGGTCGAGAGTTTCAAGTTCCTTGGTGTCCACATCACCAACAAACTATCATGGTCCAAACACACCAAGACAGTTGTGAAGAGGGCACGACAACACCTTTTCCCCCCCCAGGAGACTGAAAAGATTTGGCATTGGTCCCCAGATCCTCAAAAGGTTCCACCTTTTGGTATGGCAACTGCTCGGCATCTGACCGGAAGGTGCTACAGAGGGTAGTGTGTACAGTCCACTACATCACTGGGGCCAAGCTTCCTGACATCCATGACCCTATATACACTAGGCAGTGCCAGAGGAAGGCCCAAAAAGTTCAGACTCCAGTCACCCTAGTCATAGACTGTTCTCTCTGCTACCACACAGCAAGCTGTACCAGTCTAGGACCAAAAGGCTCCTTAATCAAATGGCCACCCGGACTATTTACATTGACCCCCCCCTTTGTTTTCACACTGCTGCTACTCACCGTTTATGATGTATGCATAGCCACTTTACAAATTACCACGACTAACCTTTACATTGACTCGGTACCGGTACCCCCTGAATATAGCCTCATTATTGTTGTCATTTTCTTGTGTTACTTTTTTTTTATTTTTTACCTTAGATAATTTTGTAAATATTTTCTCAACTCTATTTATTGAACGGCGTTGTTGGTTAAGGGCTTGTAAAGTAAGCATTTCACGGTAAAGTCAACACTACACCTGTTGTATTCGGCAAATACAATTTGATTTGTTAATTTTGGCCAGCTAACTGACTATCTGTTAACCATTAACATCCCTAGTTCTCATGCTGTTCCGGTTCTGTTCCTCAAAACCGGAAAAGAACAAACATTTTCTCTTCTTTTCCCTGAACCAGTTCCAACCCCTGATTCTCTCTCATTTAAACTAGAGCTGCCTTCTTGATCTCTAAGGATTTGGATATTCTTTATTTCAACTGGACTTCCTGGTTAAATAAATAATTGAATTAGGGTACAAATGCAGCAGGGGAAACAGCTGCATAGTCAGTTGTTTCCTTATCAAAAATGAAATCTGTACTTTTAAGTAGGCTGCTACCCCAGCTGCTACGAACTAGAGTGACCCAAGCGTCAACCAGCCAGGCAACTTTTTTTTAAATAACCTTTTAGCCATTTAATTGCAAGTAGCTTTAAAACATCCTGTAAATTACCCAAATTACAGATGAAAATGTAACCAGGCCCTTCAAGTCGCGGCCAAGGGGCTCTCCGGTCTCCAGTACACAGATGTGAAGCGAGGACAGGCTGAGGAGGAGTAGCAATACTAAAAGACTTGGCCGGGAATCAGACAATCTGCAGCATGCGAGCTACCCAGGCTTAGCCAAGGGGACTTCCATAACATGAATTTTGTCATGTATGATATACACTGAGTGTGCAAAACATTAGGAACACCTTCCTTTATCCCTTAGAACAGCCTCAATTCATCAGAGCACGGACTGTACATGGTGTTGAAAGCGTTCCACAGCTATGCTGGCCCATGTTGACTCCAATGCTTCCCACAGTTGTGTCAAGTTGGCTGGATGTCCTTTGGGGTGGTGGACCATTGATACACACGGGAAACTATTGAGTGTGAAAAACCCAGCAGGGTTGCATTTTTTGACACAAACCGGTGCGCCTGGCACCTACTACCATACATCGTTCAAAGGCACTTCAATCTTTTGTCTTGTCCATTCAACCTGTGAATGGTACACAATTCGTCTAAATTGTCTCAAGGCTTTACAAATCTTTCTTTAAGATGTTTAAGTCTACGTCGTGTAAAGAGCAGGGCTGTTACGGTGAACATATTACCGCCACACCAGCGATCACGAGTCATGACCGCAGTCAAATTCCACATGACCATTTAGTTACGGTAAATAGGCTTCTCTGATGCTGCTCATGGTCATTAGTAGCATACTAAACATGCTAACTGCCAGTCGCTAATGGCTTGGTACTCAGCACGGTTGTCACTCTAATCACTCTGACATCAACGTAAATTCAATTAAAAATCACATCAAACACTTCATGAGAGCCCACGAGCTCATGTCGTGCAGCATTTCGATGGGATAAGCAACTGTGTGAGAAACAGTTTGGGAACGCTAATTTTCACCATAAAAAAAATGCACCTTTATAATAAAGCATTCCATGCATCGTGGCATTTGCAGACGTACGTAACATAACCTACTATTCATAATGTGATGAGTAGATTGGATAGTCATAATTTAGGCTAATAATAGAACTCAATCACTGTTTGCAAAAAAAAATTTTTAAAAGACTTCAATGCATGGTTGAGTGTGCATTGCGTAGAGTAGGCCTAGGCAACAGGCTAGATCAGATACTTTTCTTCTTTCTTTGCATGGGGAAAATTTGGCCTGTTCTGAAGACATTTCATGCAATTCTACTACACTTTATGACGGGAGACATTAGCAGATTTAAAAAAAAATGTAAAAAATTTATACGACAAATTACAGGGTAGACTACTATTCTGACACTGAAAGAGATCAATAAAAACAATGTTGTCCATATAATAAGCCAACGAGAAGAGGAGACAAATAGAATATGATGTCCATCTAAACTGGAGGAAATTATTGTCCAAAAATAAATGTTTGTACATTTAAAAAAACAGAACCTCCATTCGAAATGGATTAAAATAATATTTCTTACCCATCTACACACAATACCCCATAACTGCATGACCCAGCATGACTACAACACCATCATTAAGTTTTGCTGATGGCACAACAGTGATAGGCCTGATCACCGACAACGATGAGACAGCCTATAGGGAGATCAGACTCTATAAAGAAATCTGGCAGTGCCTTCTGATTAAATTCAAATTTCACAGAACCGCTTGTTTCAATTTCAATGAGGCTCTCTTGTTCAGATATCGGTAAGTGGACTGGAGGCAGGGCATGAAAGGCATAACGAATCCAGTTGTTTGTGTCGTCCGTTTTCGGGAATGTACCTGCGTAATTGCACACCCAGCTCACTCAGATGCTTCGCTGTATCACATTTGACATTGTCAGTAAGCTTGAGTTTATTTGCACACAAAATAAAATCATACAATGATGCAAAGACCTGTGTGTTGTCCTTGTTAATGCAGACAGAAAAGAGCTCCAACTTCTAAATCATTGCCTCAATTTTGTCCCACACATTGAATATAATTGCAGAGTCCCTATAAATCCTAGATTAAGATCACCCAGATAGGCCAGTCGTGTGAGAAACTCAACATCATGCAAGTGGTCAGTAAAGAAAACTTTAAGCTTGTCTCTCAATTTAAAAAAAAAACATGTCAATACTTTGCCCCTTGATAACCAGCGCACATCTATCTGTATGTTGTAAAAGAATTACATGGTCGCTGCATAATGCAGAAAATATACAATTTCAGGGGACTTGCTTTAACAAAGTTAACCATTTTCACTGTTGTGTCCAAAACGTCTTTCAAGCTGTCAGGAATTCCCTTGGCAGCAAGAGCCTCTCGTGGATGCTGCAGTGTACCCAAGTGGTGTCGGGAGCAACTGCTGGCACACGCGTTACCACTCCACTATGTCTCCCTGTCATGGCTTTTCGCCATCAGTACAGATACCAACACATCTTGACCACCAAAGTCAATTTGATGTCACAAAGCTGTCCAGTACTTTAAAAATATCCTCTCATATTGTCCTGGTTTCCAGTGGTTTGCAGAAGAGGATGTCTTCCTTAATTGAACCCCCATAAGCATAACAGACATATACCAGGAGCTGTGCCAGGCCCGCCACATCTGTTGACTCACCCAGATGTAATGCATATAATTCACTGGCTTGTATGCATAGCAGTAATTGTTTCAAAACATCTCCTGCAGTGTCACTGATGCGTCGTGAAACAGTGCTGTTTGATGAAGACATTGTCTGTATAGTTTTTGGGGCCTTTTCCCCCAGCATTATCCCAGCCATATCCATAGCAGCAGGAATAATTAGGTCCTCCACAATAGTATGGGGCTTGCCTGCCCTAGCCACTCGGTAGCTCACCATATGAGACGCTTCTAGCCCCTTCTTTTTATCTGTTGCTTTTATGTATGTCTTACTACTCCAAAAGTCGTCTTTATTCTCGTTCAAAAAACTTCTGTGCGAGATTTTTCAAATTCTCATGTTTTGTTTCTAAATGTCTGCTCAAGAGTGAAGGTTTCCCACGAGAGAGTAACGGTTAATGTGATTGGATAAAATAATTTGACTAGGCTACCTGTATTTGACATTGCGTTGTTATTTCGCTGAGCACTAGAAGGTTGAATTTTATTTTTGGCAGTGAAACGAGGCTACTCAGGTGAGAAAATAACCTCACCCAAATGAATAGCCCCGTTTGAAAATATAAATGGACTGTTTGAAAATATGAAGAAATGTTTTATATATGTTTTTAAATGTGAATCCTATTTTTATTTGGCGTACCTCCAACGGCACTGCGCGTACCCTGCCCCAGTTTGGGAATACCTGTTCTATTGAGAATGTTTTTCTGTGGCGAAGACATTTTTGTAGTCGGGTACAGCCCTATTTTTCACCCATCTAGCAATAAGTGCCCTTCTTTGCAAGGCATTGGAAAACATTCCTGGTCTTTGTGGTTGAATCTGTGTTTGAAATTCACTGCTCAACTGAGGAACCATACAGACAATTCTGTGTGGGGTACAGAGATGAGGCAGTCATTCAACAATCATGTGACTTGTTAAGCACATTTTAACTCCTGAACTTATTTAAGCTTGCCATAACAAAGGGGTTGAATACTTATTGACTCAAGACATTTCATCTGTTCATTTTTTTTATACATTTGTAAACATTTTCAAAAAACGAATAATTCCCCTTAGACATTGTGTGGTATTGTGTGTAGGCCAGTGACAAAACCAAACATATTTAATCCATTTTAAATTCAGGCTGTAATATAACAAAATGTGTGAAAAGCCAAGGGGTGTTGGTTCTTTCTGAAGGCACTGTAGCCTATGTGTGGTCCATATGATCAGGTATGCTATTAGCAATAAGCATTCTATCACCTGTAGCTGATGGAGCATAGAAGCTATAAATAAATGGGCTGACGCATTGGGTTGCTTATCTGCTATCGGGCTAATTATTTGCTAGATCCCATATGTGCTCTTTGAAATAGTAAGCATCCTTTTGATTAATTCTATGTCCCCCCCCAAAAAAAAACGCACAAACACAGTGAATATAATCTAGGCCTATCTGTTAGGGTAACTTGGGGGTAAACATCCACCTGGGGTAACACAGCCTGTACTTCTCACAGAAACCACTTCATATCACCATTTTCCCCCAAAACACTTTCCCTGGTTACCACTACTCTTGCTCAACTAAAATTGT
Organism: Oncorhynchus mykiss; assembly: GCF_013265735.2. Lineage (NCBI taxonomy): Eukaryota > Metazoa > Chordata > Actinopteri > Salmoniformes > Salmonidae > Oncorhynchus > Oncorhynchus mykiss. Next base: position 33,802,265 of record NC_048572.1, read on the forward strand.
AATCAGTCTCATCACAATTTGTTAAGACACTCCCCTCCCAAAAAACATTTGAGGTAGGGTGGCATTTTACCCCAAGATACCCTACAATTGACCCGTGTTACATATAGCCCCATTCTACACTATGCAATATGCTGAGCAGTAATGTGCTTAACCATAGTGCTGCTAAAAACTCTGGGTTTAAAAATATGCAGTTTGCGCATATTTTAAAGCTGAGAAATAAATAATCTAGGAATGGAAAGCTGGGATAGGGCTGTTGCGGTGACCGTATTACCGCCACAACGGTCACGAGGCATGAAGGCAGTCAAATTCCACTTGACCGTTTAGTCACGGTAATTAGGCTTCTCCAAGCTCTGATGCGGCTCATGGTCATTAGTAGCCTACCAAACTTGCTAACTGCCTGGTACTTAGCACTCGATTGTCCCTCTAATCACTCTGACATCAATGCAAATGTATCAAAAATGTAATCAAACACTTCATGAGAGCCCATATTGTGCAACATTTCTATAGGCTATGCAATTGCGTGAGAAAACAGAGTGATGGCCTCTATTAAAAAGAGGGATCCCATCAGCTCATCAGGCTAGGCTACTATGTTGATTTCTCGACTTCCTAATATTAAGCTCATTGCTGTTCTTTACAATAGGAGTATAGCCTACCTGGCTGGCATGAAAACTAATCACGGGAAAGGCGTCCTCCATTCACTATTTAAGTGCATAGATGTGCACTTTAAGTGCATTGTATTTTTTTCTGCTGCCCCCTGTTTCAAGACAGGTGCATGATAATGGGCCATTCTAAATCAAGACAAATGTTCACACATATATGTAAAGACAAGATTAAATCAAGAATAGTCTGATGGGTGACAATATTAGCCTATCACTTGTGAATGATGGCCAGCATAATAAACAGCTTTTTTCGGAGCATGCAGCACTAAGGAAGGGCACAACAAAGGCATGGACTTTTTTAGGGTACAATACAGCAACAATGGGGATGCCGCTGGGAAATTCGAGGCATTATCAAGTGCTTGTCAAATTATGAATTAGAGACTAATGAAGTGTGTACAGCCTGCGCAAAAAAAACTAAGCAGAGCTCATGATATTCAAGCAACTTTTTTCAAATCATCATTAGAGTCGCACCATGCAGCCTTAAAATGTATATAAAATAAAAACATAGCCCAACATTTATAGAACAACTAAAGTTACATTAATCATTCTAAATTAAGCACATAGGAATACCCATTTCTTTGTTAACCGCTCACAGGGTAGCCGCATGTGCGCACTCCCTCAAATCATTGAGAAAAAATATTTATATTTTATTCAGCTTTGTTCAATTGCATTCTTCATACAATAAACTTATGGAATTCTAAGCAAATCTTGTCTGCTAAATGAACTAGTATAGCCCACAGCCATTTGGCATAGCCAGATCAGGACAACTCAGAGGATGCTATTCTGTTCTTCTGAAGTAGACTACATTTTCTTCATATCATGCTTCTTTAGACCTGTCTAAAATAAAATAATGGATTTATTCTGATGGTGTAGACTATATTAAATGGATTTATTAGACTTTTTAAAATGTAGATGCTCCAAAAGATCTGTATCAGTGGCTTATAGGCTATGTGTGGAAGGCAGGAGATGCTAAATGTGTTCATGTTAATTAAAGGTCAATTACCACAAAACCAACAGTTATTTGCTTGACAATCACCGACTGACAACATTTTGTGACGGCCACAGCCCTACTGGGATCCCCCTCTTTTTAACAAAGCCATTAAAACAGTTTTTCCCTCCATTGCAAGACTTTGTGCATTGACTGCTTGTCAGAATTTACGTTTCCCTCCTTATGGCACTCAAACATTCCTTGAGACGGTATTCAAGTTCTCGCATAGAACACACCACAACAACAAGCCAACTAGGTAAATAGATAAACTACTCTTCTATGGGGTAGTCACCCTTTTATTCATTTCTCGTTTCGTTTGCAGTGGAACATTTTATGTGGACTGTTCTGAACATCTTCAAAGTGCGCCTCGGCAGAAATATGTTCTCACGCTCCATCTTTTTTTTGTTTGTTGCCGTGGCGCAGCGACACATAAATGACTGCGACGGAAACACGGGATATGTCAGCCCATCACTGAGAGGAGAGTGGAACCATTAAATCATTAATAAAGTGCCCAAATACATAAACGCGTCTGGGATCCTGGGAATCACTTACATAGCACGTCAACATGCATCTGACCAATACATTTGGTTTAATACTGCACTGCACACTCGTGACACCAGAGTTCCCAGAGCAATGACGTCGTCCCCCGTCTCCACAATAATAGGAGGTCAGGGTGTGCCTTTCAAAAATGGCAACCTATTCCCTATATAATGCACTACTTTCCTGGTCAAATGTAGTGCACTATATAGGGAATAGGGTGCCAGTTGGGTCGCAACTGGAGTCAGAGCCGTTTTAAATAGAACAGGGTGCGTCTCACTGTCGCTGCAGTAAACAAACAAACATGATGTACTTCAAATATTAAGAAAGCGGCAGAGAAGTGTGTGGGGGGGGGGGGGGGGGGGGGTAAAGGCACAAGACGAAAGATTAGATCAGAGTTGTGTCATGAGTCATGACAACTGAAAGGCTACACATGGGACAAAAATGCAAAAATGATGAGAACATCGGCTTACAGGAGTTTCTGTTTTGGCGTCGCCTGAACGTGTGAAACAAAATGAGACTTCAGCTCAACATGAATTGTCTGGAAGATTTCAGCCTAAATCGACAGATTCACTGTTTATTTAGACAATTGTATAAATTGGAGGCTATACCAAACCTTCGGACATAGCAACATATTCAACTTTTCTGTAAAAAAAATAATAATAAATTGAAGCATCAGAGACATCTAGGTCTAGGCTATGTGGGCATTGGGAGAGAAATTTCAGCGATAATGTGCCCCCACTGGGATCATACCTACCATGCCAGACAGATGCTTGTCTGTCATTACAAACCGCAATGAGGTCTGTAATTTTTATCATAGGTACACTTCAACTGTGAGAGACGGAATCTAAAACAAAAATCCAGAAAATCACATTGTATGATTTTTAAGTAATTAATTAGCATTTTATTGCATGACATAAGTATTTGATCACCTACCAACCAGTAAGAATTCCGGCTCTCACAGACCTGTTCGTTTTTCTTTAAGAAGCCCTCCTGTTCTCCACTCATTACCTGTATTAACTGCACCTGTTTGAACTCGTTACCTGTATAAAAGACACCTGTCCACACACTCAATCAAACAGACTCCAACCTCTCCACAATGGCCAAGGCCAGAGAGCTGTGTAAGGACATGAGGGATAAAATTGTAGACCTGCACAAGGCTGGGATGGGCTACAGGACAATAGGCAAGCAGCTTGGTGAGAAGGCAACAACTGTAGGCGCAATTATTAGAAAATGGAAGAAGTTCAAGATGACAGTCTATCACCCTCAGTCTGGGTCTCCATGCAAGATCTCACCTCGTGGGGCATCAATGATCATGAGGAAGGTGAGGGATTAGCCCAGAACTACACGGCAGGACCTGGTCAATGACCTGAAGAGAGCTGGGACCACAGTCTCAAAGAAAACCATTAGTAACACACTACGCCGTCATGGATTAAAATCCTGCAGCGCATGCAAGGTCCCCCTGCTCAAGCCAGCGCATGTCCAGGCCCATCTGAAGTTTGCCAATGACCATCTGGATGATCCAGAGGAGGAATGGGAGAAGGTCATGTGGTCTGTTGAGACAAAAATAGAGCTTTTTGGTCTAAACTCCACTCGCCGTGTTTGGAGGAAGAAGGATGAGTACAACCCCAAGAACACCATCCCAACCCTGAAGCATGGAGGTGGAAACAGCATTCTTTTCTGCAAAGGGGACAGGACGACTGCACCGTATTGAGGGGAGGATGGATGGGGCCATGTATCGAGTAGGAAAACCTGCAAAATCGGCAGTATATCAAATACTTGTTCTCCCCACTGTATGTACGATATACTGCTGTATGTAAAATATTGTGCTTGGAAATTAATTGGGACTCTGGATGACGACATAACTATGTTTGTTTCTGACATTAGGACTGTTTTTCTAAAGAAGTTAAATCTGTCTCGTGTTTGTTTCCTTGCCGGGATACTAATGAGTATTGTGATACTGGCCTCATCCAGGTCCATAGATTTCAGCATGTCTTCTTGAGTCATTGTGTATAGTGCAGAAGGATGGGTGGAGGAGAAAGAGAGGGTGACATAGGCAGCTGTGAGAGAAACTGCCGGTTTTACTTTTAGCAGGGTGCTTGTTTCTCAAATTAAGGAACAAATATATTTACGGATCTCTAGGAGTCCTTAAAAGCCAGAGCTGGGGCCTACATACCAGATTGCTCTGGGAGCTGATGAAGGGGGTTCTCAGTCCCAAATGCCCTTACAACATGCCCCATAACCTTAATGAATAGAATAGAACACAATAAGGCCAACGCTAATTTTCAGAGACTTGTCAGGGTCAGAAAATATTGTCAGTTGATTGTGCTGCTCTATGTAGGATATAGATTACCTAACCTAGTTTAAGGTGTGAAAAAGGGATAGGCTTAATTCAACCATAAATCAACAACTGTAACCTTGAGAAGCAGGTGAGACGACTCTCTCTCCCCAGTTAATTACCTAAATGACCTGAAACACAATGGAAGGCTAGCCTAGCACACCCTGCCTGCTGCAGCCCTCGAGCTGTGTACAGTAGGTTCTCTACTCTGGCTTAAAGCAAACAGGTACAGATGCTCAAAATGGAGGAGAGGGAGGGAGAACTCGTCTAAGCCCACATACTGTACAGCTGTATTCTGAGATGACATAACACCGACAGTGAACCCTTAGCTTCAGCCCTGACATAGCCCCTTCTTTTTACACCGATCTGTCACCATGGGGGGGATTTACAGATTATCCGTGTTTTCATTGAAAGACATTAAAATGTCAGGCCTTACTTTCCCCCCCCCCCCCCCCCCCAGAATGGCAGAATGCATCACGGACGGTAGAGGTAACTCTAACCCTTTCATTCTGCGGGAAACCAAACCGACAGTGGCTGAGGTGAGGTGCACCCTGGCTGGAGGTTCTCTGTCATGGCTGATAGGAAAGAGGACCTGGGCCCCGGGTGCTGATCTAGGATCAGGTCCCCCATGTACATCTTATTCATTATGATCCAAAAAGGTCAAACTGATCCTAGATCAAGTCCGACACAGAGACTATTTGTGAATAGGGAACCTGGGGGTGGTGGAGGTCAGTGTAACACCATCTCCCATACTAAGCTAACCTTTGTACTGACTGCATCCGCACAGAACACCAAGTATTACACTGCAGGCAAGCTGTTTCTTCTGTGACTGATATGACGAAAGGGCTTTAGACCAGACACTATTTGAGGACAGTGACGTGATGGGAGGCTAGACCTTTCTTCTTTAGCCTACATCTAGGGCTAGTCAGTGTGTTCAGTTATCCATTGCAGGTGGCTACGGTTTCGAACAAGGATACAATAATATGTTTACAAAATGGGTGCCGCCGAGTTGAAAACCCACCAAATTACCACTTTTTGCCTACAAGAATAAATGAGGGGGGACAAAAACCTATATATACACACACACACACACTCCTCCGCAGTCCGTCAGTTCACAGCATAGCAGACGCTTTCTAGGCCACAACCAATCCCTACGGCAGGGAACACTACTAATTATATCTCTCTGAAGAAACTAAGGTGTCGATGCCGAGACTTGTAAGTAACCATAAGCAGAAAGCATTCCCCAAAAAATATGCATCTGGCTGGCTACAGATCGGACGTGTCTCGACGTGCACCTCGCTCGGGAGGAAGAGAAAAGACACATGCAACTGCTCAGAAATGAATTATAGTTCAAAGGGAACATATTGCAAAATGGCTTCTATTGGATGAGGGATGAGTGCCAGAGAAAAATAAGTGTTTGACAGCAGTCAGACGGTTGTAACCAGGTTTACTTTTTGAAGGCCAGGGTTCGTCCGGTTGTTGTTGTTGTTTCTGACGTAATAGCATAATCAAAGGACTGAGTAACAAGTCAAATCCATGATGTAAGTCCACAGCATGAGAGCCATTCAAAACAACACCTCATCATGCTCGGCCCCTTCCCTATCCACTTGTGGACAGAACAGACGTGTTTTTGTTGAGGGTGTTCCTAACAAGAGGACATAACCTGACTAAGTTCCCAACGCTTCTTAAGTAGGCTAATCTTTACAGAGTATACACAGCATAGTGACTGACACTAGCCATCACGAGGAAGAAACTAAGTTGGTCCTATTTAAAGAAGGCTAGTGCCGTCTCTATATGCTTTCATTGTAACTATAACTTATTAGCATACTATAACCAGGTTGTTGCTATGTTATTACCACTTTATTGTGTTCTGTAAAAGTAAGTGCCACCAACATTTCTTTGCACTTTCAGTCAATGACCGGCTATACTTCACAGCTGTTTGAGTAGCATTATAGGCCTTACACGTGGCTCACAATAACAGACAGGCTTATCGAGACAGATTTGCACGAACCTGGACCTTGTAGGCCAGCCTTTCTTAAAAGTATAGGTCACTTTGGGTCGCAGACCTGTTAAATGGTGGGTCATGAGGTGTCTAAATATAGAAATATGGAATACTGGAATTGATTTGGCCAAGTGCAACTGCGCTCTCTGCTTAGCAGCGGTGTCTCTGCTGAGTTTGGCAACTGCGCAAGTGGGAGGGATCTCAGCATCTGCATCGTGGTTAACATTATATTTTTTCTGCAGTTTTTCCACACGCTGCAGCGCTGTCGTTCAGACGCGGATGATGCGCTGTCAGCCGCTGTCAATCATCGAATGGACTCAAGCTTGCCACAAAGTCTGACTGAGCTCAATCGTCATGAAACGCAAAACCAGCGATGAGTTTCTCTCTTGGTTTCATACAAACTTTGATAAAATGAGGAGTGCCCACAATGCGTTTTGTGCTGGGAAGTGCTCAGTAATGAGTCTCTCAAAACGAACAAATTAAAACGATACGTCCTGACCAAACATTCATAGCATGACAGTAAACCCAGGGAGTTCTTTCAGAACAGGGCAGAATGCTTCAGCAAACAGTGATTCAACAGTGGAAGAGCAAGTCAGCTAGCAAGGCATTGTTATCATTTTACAACAGGTGATGATAAACAGAAATAAGGGAGTACTCTCTCTCATAGTAGTAGATTTGAGTTTATCTTTCAAACAATACCCTTGTACATAGCTAATTGGCTAAAGTAAGCTACCTAGCTACTGATAGTGTAACCCTAAGTAACAGTACAGATGAAAAATGGTTGAAAACAAGTCTAGGATGGTATTGTTGCTGTTAAAAAAAGTAATCATTTTGATTCTAAACTGGAATAAACTGATTGAGGCAATATGCTTTTTGGGGTAAACACACTCGCACAGTTCTGGTTTGCTCATCTACAGCAGGAAGCGGTCTCCTGCCTGACTGAGAAAGCAGTAGATGTTCTGATCCAGTTTGCCAGCATATACCCATGCGAGTCAGGGTTCTCAACTCAACGCTGAGCATGACCTCAGGGTTGCACCGTCAGAAACTGAGCCCAGAATAGACTTAAAAACATCAAACTGCCACACACACACACCTCTCATTAGGACTGTGTGTGTGTGTGTGTGTTTCTGGTCTACATCTGTGTGATGTGATCAATCAGTTAATTCAAGTTCAGAATAAAAATGATTTATTGTATTTTAACAGTCACAGTTCAAATTTAACAATAATCTCTACAGTAAGATGTACAGTAGGCCTGATCATTTTTTAAAAATCTATACTGTTACTTAGGGTTGCACTATCAAAAACTGAGCCTGTGTGTGTATTTTAACAGCAAGTGTCAACCTAGACAGATATAGAAGAGTGTTTTTAAATGGGCATAAATAAACATGAATAGCTATTTATATGGGTATTTAATTGTTTTTGTTTTAGTCTATGTTGCATTTGTTTTAGGCGTAAAGGCAATGAAATGTACCGATATTTACGTATAGTTGAGTGTGTTTATAAAGAAATCACCATTTCTAATTTGAGTCCCAGGCTGAAAAAGTTGAAGAACCCCTGATGTCGACCTATTTATGCTTTATAGATGGATATTATTCGCCAAAGCAACTAAGGTTAAGTATCTAGCTGAAGGGTCTACATTAAAACATCTTGAGCATATGGCCGGTAATTATCATTAAAATAAGTCATTACGGCTGGAAAAGCTTATAAAAAAACTAATTATTTTCTACCTCAACGTAAACTCAGCATTACAATTATTGAAGTGTGACGTGAATTACTAATCTGTAGCCAGAAGGACCATGGGGCTATAAATGGTGTGTGTGTGTGTGGGGTGTGTGTGTGTTGGGGGGGGCATTAAAGCAAGTCATCCAGCAAGTCATCCCAAGATAATGAGGAAAACACACAACCAAGCAGCAGATGAGCAGAGCTGTCAGACACACAGGCCTGAGGCTCTTTCATCCAAATAAATCTCCCACCCTGACAGAGCCACAGACAGATGAATTATCAGTCTATATATAGGCCTATTGGCAGCAGCAGAGATGTCCTATCCTACAGGCAATTGAGATGACAATCAGAGCGACCAGAGGATTTCCTGATGATGTCGTGTCACGCGAGGGAAGGCAGCGTTACTGGACTGCTCCTCTAGCCACAGCTTCCTGTGACCCGACAAGGAGGAAGATGTCAGGGAACACTCCACCACAACAACAGGATCCACACACACAGACGTGCGCACACACACACGAGCCACACCGAAGCAAGGCTGCAGCGAACTCCTTCCTAGGCGACTCTACGGCGAACTCCTTCCTAGGCGTGCGCCCGCGTCTGCACCATTAGATGGAGACTGCTAGCAATTTTTTGTAGGCCATGTTAAATCTTATTTCACAGGTTGATCGCTCTTCTTTGTCTATAAAAAAATAATACCTGAACTGCATGCAATTGAACAAGTCACAGAAAGCATAGGATCTAGAATCGAATGATCAATATAATAAAACTAGGCCTACAATAATATTATTTCCTTGAAAAAGGTAGAGGCCTGCCTATATGTTGAATAGCAAAGCACTGCGCAGATTCATACATTTTCAGAACGAGGAGTTTAGGGTATAGAACTTTGGCATAGTGGCCTACTCCCTCCAACATGCTGTTTGTCAGCAGCATAGGGCTACTCCCTCCAACATGCTGTTTGTCAGCAGCATAGGGCTACTCCCTCCACCATGCTGTTTGTCAGCAGCATAGGGCTACTCCCTCCACCATGCTGTTTGTCAGCAGAATAGGCCTACTCCCTCCAACATGCTATTTGTCAGCAGCATAGGCCTACTCCCTCCAACATGCTGTTTGTCAGCAGCATAGGGCTACTCCCTCCAACATGCTATTTGTCAGCAGCATAGGCCTACTCCCTCCAACATGCTGTTTGTCAGCAACATAGGCCTACTAAATTTCTCTCCATAGATTGGAGGAGTATTATTAGGCTACTAGTGATTGAAACCAATATGGAAAGTCTATTAATTGGCTGCATTTTTTTTCTATATGAAAAATGTGAGAAGGAAAGGTGACTGGAAGGAAGGAAAGTTTCCAAGACTGCATGCTGATTGAACAGTTTAGACAAGTGTGAATGTTCTGGAAGCGTCATTCTAATCAATCATCCAAAAACAATAAGAAGCCCATCGAAACCTGATTGGCCATCAGCGGGACAATAATCTAATGAAGGGATCACATTAAATTGATTAGTCGTTCTTAAATAATGATGCATAGGCTAACAGCCTACTTGCTGGACGTGCATTTTGGTAGCGAGCTGTTTAGCAAGGCCTACTACCGTGACAGGCCTATTGTCAACCATCAGCTGATCCAGTAAATCATTTCTGAATGACAGTGAAGTGATTAACAGTGCTAATGTCTGCTTTATTTACAGCAAGTTCTAGTAAGAAAAAAATGTTTTCATACGTTTGTGTATCAGATTCGTTTTCAGAACTGATCAAAATTTGTGACGCTACAGCCTATATATAATATTCTTCCCAGATGAACACATGTATTTTAAGCCATATAAAGAACAGCTACGCAGTACTTAATGAAAAGCAGAAAACAGGTACAACAGTGTTTTACATTCATAAAAGACAAACAGAAACGGGCAACAGGCTTCAGCTCGCTTCACAGTTTCCCTGACAAACAGGCCTAGGAAACTCAATGTATCTAGATGAAGTTGAGTGCACGCAGGGGGTAAGTATCGTCCATAAAAGGTTTTGCTCGTCAAAAAGGCATGTAAGCGAGGGACACACACACGCTTCTGGGTAGAAGAACCCGCAAACACCTTCACTACGTCACAGCTACCTCATACATACCATGTGACCTTATGTAGTACAGAAAGCAACTTGCTGACAGACAAGTAATGTGATTAGTCTGCAAAGGACAGGTGCTTCATTTTATGAGGAAAATCGAGCTTGACGACAACAGAGGTTAGCCACCGCCACCAGATCAATTTTATTATTTGAAAAATGAGTACCGGATCCAATGGTGACCCGTCATTCAGGGCAGAGCACATTTTTAGCAACAAAAAAATTATAATTTTATATATATATAAAAATATATAAAATTGGGGCTTGCCTGTTTTGCGTGATATTTTGGCATTAATGTGTGTCACATATTAATCATTCAGTTAATAAATCTGTATACACACTAGAGGTCGACCGATTATGATATTTCAATGCCGATACCGATTATTGGAGGACCAAAAAAAAGTCGATACCGATTAATCGGACGATTTTTTAAAATGTATTTGTAATAATGACAATTAAAACAATACTGAATGAACACTTATTTTAACTTAATATAATACAAAAATAAAATCAATTTAGCCTCAAATAAATAATGAAACATGTTCAATTTGGTTTAAATAATGCAAAAACAAAGTGTTGGAGAAGAAAGTAAAAGTGCAATATGTGCCATGTAAGAAAGCTAACGTTTAAGTTCCTTGCTCAGAACATGAGAACATATGAAAGCTGGTGGTTCCTTTTAACATGAGTCTTCAATATTCCCAGGTAAGAAGTTTAAGGTTGTAGTTATTATTGGAATTACAGTGGGGCAAAAAAGTATTTAGTCAGACATCCAATTGTGCAAGTTCTCCCACTTAAAAAGATGAGGCCTGTAATTTTCATCATTAGGTACACTTCAACTATGACAGACAAAAATGGGGGGAAAAATTCCAGAAAATCACATTGTAGGATTTTTAATGAATTTATTTGCAAATTATGGTGGAAAATAAGTATTTGGTCAATAACAAAAGTTTATTTCAATACTTTGTTATACACCCTTTGTTGGCAATGACAGAGGTCAAATGTTTTCTGTAAGTCTTCACAAGGTTTTCACACACTTTTGCTGGTATTTTGGCCCATTCCTCCATGCAGATCTCATCTAGAGCAGTGATGTTTTTGGGATGTTGCTGGGCAACACGGACTTTCAACTCCCTCCAAAAGTTTTCTATGGGGTTGAGATCTGGAGACTGGCTAGGCCACTCCAGGACCTAAAAAAATGCTTCTTACGAAGCCACTCCTTCGTTGCCCGGGCGGTGTGTTTGGGATCATTGTCATGCTGAAAGACCCAGCCACGTTTCATCTTCAATGCCCTTGCTGATGGAAGGAGGTTTTCACTCAAAATCTCACGATACATGGCCCCATTCATTCTTTCATTTACACGGATCAGTCATCCTAGTCCCTTTGCAGAAAAACAGCCCCAAAGCATGATGTTTCCACCCCCATGCTTCACAGTAGGTATGGTGTTCTTTGGATGCAACTCAGCATTCTTTGTCCTCCAAACACGACGAGTTGAGTTTTTACCAAAAAGTTATATTTTGGTTTCATCTGACCATATGACATTCTCCTAATCTTCTTCTGGATCATCCAAATGCTCTATAGCAAACTTCAGACGGGCCTGGACATGTACTGGCTTAAGCAGGGGGTGTCCCCCTGGCACTGCAGGATTTGAGTCCCTGGCGGCGTAGTGTGTTACTGATGGTAGGCTTTGTTACTTTGGTCCCAGCTCTCTGCAGGTCATTCACTAGGTCCCCACGTGTGGTTCTGGGATTTTTGCTCACCTTACTTGTGATCATTTTGACCCCACGGGGTGAGATCTTGCGTGGAGCCCCAGATCGAGGGAGATTTTCAGTGGTCTTTAAATGTCTTCCATTTCCTAATAATTGCTCCCACAGTTGATTTCTTCAAACCAAGCTGCTTACCTATTGCAGATTCAGTCTTCCCAGCCTGGTGCAGGTCTACAATTTTGTTTCTGGTGTCCTTTGACAGCTCTTTGGTCTTGGCCATAGTGGAGTTTGGCGTGTGACTGTTTGAGGTTGTGGACAGGTGCCATTAATACAGGTAACAAGTGGAGGACAGAAGAGCCTCTTAAAGAAGAAGTTACAAGTCTGTGAGAGCCAGAAATCTTGCTTGATTGTAGGTGACCAAATACTTATTTTCCACCATAATTTGCAAATAAATTCATTAAAAATCCTACAATGTGATTTTCTGGATTTTTTTCCCTCATTTTGTCTGCCATAGTTGAAGTGTACCTATGATGAAAATTACAGGCCTCTCATCTTTTTAAGTGGGAGAACTTGCACAGTTGTTGGCTGACTAAATATTTTTTTGCCCCACTGTATATGACTATTTCTCTCTATACGATTTGTATTTCATATACCTTTGACTATCGGATGTTCTTATAGGCACTGTAGTATTGCCAGTGTAACAGTATAGCTTCCATCCCTCTCCCCGCTCCTCCCTGGGCTCGAACTAGGAACATATCGACAACAGCCACCCTCGAAGCAGCGTTACCCATGCAGAGTAAGGGGAACAACTGCTCCAAGTCTCAGAACGAGTGACGTTGGAAACGCTATTAGTGCTAACCGCTAACTAGCTAGCCATTTCACATCGGTTACACCAGCATAATCTCGGGAGTTGATAGGCTTGAAGTCATAAACAGCGCAATGCTTGAAGCATTGCGAAGAGCTGCTGGCAAAATGCACGAAAGTGCTGTTTGAATGAATGCTTATGAGCCTGCTGCTGCCTACCATTGCTCAGTCAGACTGCTCTAGACTTAATTATAACATAATAACACACAGAAATACGAGCCTTAGGTCATTAATATGGTCAAATCCGGAAACTATCATTTCGAAAACAAAACGTTTATTCTTTCAGTGAAATATGGAACCATTCCATATTTTATCAAACGGATGGTATCCCTAAGTCTAAATATTGCTGTTACATTGCACAACCTTCAATGTTATGTCATAATTACGTAAAATTCTGGCAAATTAGTTCGCAATGAGCCAGGCGGCTCATATACCCCGACTCTGCGTGCAATGAACGCAAGAGAAGTGACACAATTTCACCTGGGTAATATTGCCTGCTAACCTTTCTTTTAGCTAAATATGCAGGTTTAAAAATATATACTTCTGAGTATTGATTTTAAGAAAGGCATTGATGTTTATGGTTAGGTACACGTTGGAGCAACGACAGTCCTTTTTCGCAAATGCGCACTGCATCGATTATATGCAACGCAGGACACGCTAGATAAACTAGTAATATCATCAACCATGTGTAGTTATAACTAGTGATTATGATTGATTGATTGTTTTTTTATAAGATAAGTTTAATGCTAGGTAGCAACTTACCTTGGCTTCTTACTGCATTCGTGTAACAGGCAGGCTCCTCGTGGAGTGCAATGAGAGGCAGGTGGTTAGAGCGTTGGACTAGTTAACCGCAAGGTTGCAAGATTGAATCCCTGAGCTGACAAGGTAAAAGTCTGTCGTTCTGCCCCTGAACAAGGCAGTTAACCCACCGTTCCTAGGCCGTCATAGAAAATAAGAATGTGTTCTTAACTGACTTACCTCGTTAAATAAAAGTTGTAAAAAATAAAATGTAATAAATTTAAATTAAAATCGGCGTCCAAAAATACCGATTTACGATTGTTATGAAAACTTGAAATCGGCCCTAATTAAATCGGCCATTCCGATTAATCGGTCGACCTCTAATACACACGGCCTCTTTTTTTGTGTTCTTGAGTAAAGCAACTCCAATATGCAGGTGTTTCAGCCTAGCTCAGTGCTTTCTGTGATGGTGGGGCGAGCCATCGGAAAACAGGAGCACTGCGCCGTGATTGGTTCAGTCACTCATGGGGACAGTACGTCATCGCCAAGTTTAAGTCCTTAGTAGGGGTAGACATCCATAATGTGGATGAATGTCAGCCCTGCCATAAAGTTATATTACAAGTGCCCTTCCACGAAGGCTCAAGGTCATTAGTGACATACAAAATTACGTCAAATCACGTTACATGTACAGCAGCTTTGATTGGACTGATCAGGTCAACATCTTACTTACAAAGTCTTAGCTAGCAGTCACTGTTCCTAGGCCGTCATTGAAAATAAGAATGTGTTCTTAACTGACTTGCCTAGGTAAAGGTAAAATAAATATGAAGAGAAATAATGAAGAGCAATTATAGATAAAAACCTATAATAATCGGTGCTCATCGCCATTGGACAAAAAGATTACGGAACCAGTTGGAAATCGCAAATTCAACAATGACTCGTTTGGAAGAAATCAGTGGCTAACTGCAAGCACTGCAAAGAAACCACTAACATTAGCCTGCTATTCAATAGAGTTCCAACCATAAATCCAGAGAATGCCAGACTTTGATGACAAAGTTTGATGCCAAAATTTGCCCACAAAGGGCCGACGTGCCACCAGCTTTGACAGTGCTACTGAAGCTTGGCTTGCACATGTCAACTTAAAATAGATACGGTCACCCTCAAAATCACCAACGTACTAAAAGTCAAGGGCACAATCTACCCACTCCCAGAGAAATGCTAGGTGGTAGTATAGGATCGGAAAAAGAATGACAGACATTGCAACTCAAAGCAGTACTCCACAATATGTGGATGGCCGCCAGTCAGCAGCCATATTGAACATATCCCAACCTTTGGAACATTTCATTAATTAGTAGCCTGTACTTCTCGCATTTCTTATCATTCCAAAACAATAGACTACAGTGCCTCCTTATTTGACTGTCCATAACCACGGATTCCCTCCATTCTACTTCTATATCCTGTCCATTGCCACTGATCCTGGTACCGTGTGTCCCAGTCCCTGACATAGGTTTACATACTGTATACATAAACAGTGTGTACAACCAGATAGCTACAGTGCTCTGTGTTGTGCTGTACAGTAGAGATGTGACTCAGCAGCAGCAGCGCTGTCAGAGAACACTGAACACCGCTGGGCTCTGGGCGGCTGCTGCATCGTCACGGTCACACCGGCTCAGCCGCCATACCCAACACACACACACACACACTGACTAGTCACCATACCTGAACACAGGGCCTCAGAGAGGATGGGAAGGAGGGAGAGCGATGGAGGAGTAGAAACCAAGAAAGGGGTGGGGGTGGATGGAGAGAAAAAGAAGGGGGCAGGAGAGGGACAGACACAGACGGAGTGACGGGGGAGGGTGCAAGAAAGAGATGGGAAAAAGAAAGATGGAGAGAAATTGCAAGAGAGGGGTAGAAGATGGAAAGACAGAGAAGGAAAGAAAGCATGGGAGAGAGAGAGGACAGGGAGGGACAAAGAGCTAGCCCCTAAACAGCTGCTGTATTCCTCACATTGCACCTCCAATCCAAATTCCACAGCCGAGCTGTGAAGGACCGGGGCTTGGCTGAGTCAGCGCTTTCACACACAGCTGAGCTGAGCCTCCACAAAATGCAGGGATGCTCTGGCTACGGCATGCACAGGGGCTCATAAAGCACCCACTCTTTTCTCATTCACTTGCTAGCTACCACAGGCTTTCGCTAGCCTGCCTGTGCCCCATAATTAACCCATCACCACAACACCTTTGACGTTAAACACCTCACCACAGAATACATTGTTTATTGCTATCTAATAGTATAATTTGGGGAACTTGGCATTTGGCAATGTTTCTCTTGTTGGTCCTGCTTGTGTTGAAGAATGATTGTAATGCGCCGTCTGTTTGCTTCATATCAATCTGTGCGTGAGTGTGTGTATGTTGGTATGCGGGTGTGTGCACGTCTGTCTGTAGGCATATTTCCCAACCACACCCAGACCCAGCAAGGGACATAAAACATACAGAGGGCACGAGCTAGTGAGGGAGAAGGAGAGAAAACCAGGCTGGGAGGAAGCGGAGGTGAAATACTTGGAACAACCATAGTATTACATCTGGTGTTCAGTGCCAAGCCCTCTGTGTTTGGAAGCAACATCCCGTGATAGAAGGGGAACCAAACTAAAAGTCTAGAGAGATCCTGGTTTTTCTGCGCGTTATTTATTAACTCAGGCCCAGCTTCTCAGCCCTGAAGGATGGCTGATCTAAGATCAGGGCCACCCGTCCCGTCATGTAATCGTATTCATTATGATCTAAGAAGGCTAAACTGATACAAGATCAGCACTCCTACTCTAAGACGCTGGACCTGTTTTAAGAGCTGCTAATAGTTTTCATCCTGAGGTTGAAGGTAGTATATCTGGGCACGGATCCAATATGTGATGACACTTTTTTAATCAGTTCCGGTATCTACCAGATAGGCAACCAACTGGAATTGATACTTCAGTTTATTTCCTGAATAAACTGACTTGAAATGGAATTGATCCAAACCCTGCTTAACAGAAGCCCTCTGGGTCCTCTCCCTCTACCCTGCTACCACAGAAACCCTTGCCCAGTATGCCTAAGTGAGGGGGAAAGACAGAAGTATGCGAGGTGTCTTTGCCAATTGGCTCTGCATCAATTTCAGCCAGAACAGCTCAACTAGCAGGCCTTGCATCAATTCATCCTTTCAAGTGATAAATTATTTGGGAAAACAATGTTGCTCTGTGTCATTGGTCTAGACTTGGCTGGCAGAGGGAGGGAGGAAATGGAAGAGTGGCTAATTGTTCCTTTGGGTTTGACTAATTTAGAAGTACAGTTATGCTTCTTATTCAGCCCATGTGTGTGTGTGTGTGTGTACACCATCATACGTTTTAGGATTGTTGTGACTTGTGAGTTAAGCCACAGGGAAAACATTTGATTCCAGGGCCATTTTTTTTGTATGAAATTAACAACGAGAAACCATTTTGAAACAGAAAGCAAAAATGTGTTTTCTTATTTAACATATATTATATATACACCATTTACCTATTTGGACAGGTAGAAAGTGTGTGTGTGTGTGTGTGTGTTTCTTATTCACACCAAAAAGTTCTGTAAATACAGCCTGGCCAGCTGGCTCCACAGGCAGGAGAGGAGAGGGATTGAGGGGTCACCCCAGCGCCAGAGGGAGTATGGGGAGCCCCGGGGGAGAGCAGACAGGCAGCCATTTACCAACCTCCTGGTCCTCAGAGGCTGCTAATAAACAGAGCTGTACCCTCCGGGAGAGAATGGTGAGAAAGACCAGAGCCAGTCATGCATACTGTATGTAGGAGCTTAGCTTCCTTCTGCAGCTGTAATATAGTATTTATCCTCAGCTTCACTTTCTTTTGGTTAGGTAGTTTGTTTCGTAGATTAGAGCTGGGAACCTCCTCTTAGAAGCGGGTATGTGTGCTATTTGAAGTATGGAGGAGGGTGTAAAAATGTGACAGACTGCTGGTCTGCTATATTTAGGCTACTTCAACTGTCTGATGTGGAGTGACAGTTCAGGGAAGGCATCCAGTTTGAGGCAAGACATGACATGGGCCAACCTTAGACTCCATAGTACCCTTTTGTGATTGTGAACTCACTGCAGTACAGGAGTGACCAACACAATAGAGGCAAGCCACTTCCTGGTATGACATCATGTGCCCAAAGAGCCCAGCTGCCAGTCCCGGTGTTTCCTGTTAGCTGCCCCTGTGGAATCTCCACACAGGAAACAGTATAACATCAAGAATCATGACAAGGATGTCCAGACCCTTGGCATCACAATCAACCCTCATCATCGGCATCCAAAGACCCTTTTAGCTTCAACCATGCCCATCTGCACCTGGCCTGGGCAGAGTGTGTGTGTGTGTGTGTGTAAAATATCTTCACCACCACAACCACTGCATAAACAGAGGTGGAGCTCTTCAACTACCAAACAGAGACACACCACACCAGAACCAAAGTTCATTCAAACAGAGATTGTTGTTTCTTTGGTTCTGTGAGTGATCCAACTCATATCTGGACAACTTCTCAGGCTACAAAGAAATACATACTAGTATAGTATCATATAGTATAGAATTAGGCCTATAACATGGTTATTATTATTGTATAGTGCTGTAACAGTCATTATCAGTATTTAGAATTAACATCATTTTCAATGACCAAATAATTGTTTAAAAGCAGCTAATACAATGACGTTAGACCTACATGTTGAATAATTGAGCATTAAGATTAATTTAAGTGAAAGGCTCTTCCCAATCTTCTGCTTACTGGCCCTCATCTGAGGTGGTTATGAGGACATAATAAAAGGATATGGTGAACTAGGCCTGGTCCATTCACTGATGGCTGCTGTTTATACAAGGGTCTCCATTTCAACCAGAATGAGGTCACCAAACAACTAAGTGATGAAAAGCAAACCTTATACTGTTTGTCTTTACTGTAGTGGGCTGAGCATTAAAGGGGATACGAGCGGTGACAAATAGGCCTAAGTCATTACTAGGCAACCTAGTTATAGGCCTATAACTTCAAAGTATACTATCTATTCTTGATGACATAGGCCTATGTTTTGAGTATCACATTTTGTGAACATTAAAGTCCAAGTGAACTGTGTTTTTTTTAAGTTAAGTGTCTTGCCCATCGTTGGGGAGTGCTGTTTCATGTAACAGGCCTGGGTGTCCATTCTGCTATGTAACACCTGTCATACCATGTCATCAAACCTTGCTGTGAGCTTTGAAGTCAAAAGAAGGACAGCAACGGCGTTGATAGCTGCTTTATTTCAGTAGGGCTACCTGTACTACACTACAACCCCTTAGCCTATATGAAGCAGACAAGTATGTTTTGATCGTTTCTCTATGGTGTTTTTAAAGATGAAATATGTTCCATTGTTTGCAGCTACTGCCAGTGAAATGAGTGAGTCCTGAATAAAAGCTATCTTTGAGGACCTTATTGCAGTACCTATTGAGTGTTTCCCACTTCGTGAGCCATCACCCCTGGACTCCGGCTGTGTCCGTGTCAACACCGGGAAATGTCAAAATGAAATCACACTTGCTCCGGCAACTGAGTTGCCACAGGGCCAGTCTTAAAAATGTGAGTCGCATTCCACATACGTGCTCGAACCCCCCCCCCCAAAGGTTGTCACAAACACAGTTAGTTTATAGTTATTTGTGTGTGCGTGTGGTCCTGTGTGCTTTGCTTTTATTTTCACTGACTGTGAGAGGTTACAAGATTGCAAACGTTCCATGACATTTGGGGCTCACGCTAGGCCCCTGCCTGCATGCCTACTACCACCAACCACGTCTACAACAAATGGCAACAATGTCACCGTTCTTCTGTGGTTAGTTTATAAACGTCTATTTGTTACGGGTCACGAAACAAGTGCGATAGAAAGTACCTCAACGCAGTCATACTCCACTACAAAGTCTCAATGGCCCCGAAAACTAGCTTGCAGTTCAAATGTAAGTGTGGAAGGTGGCCTAGGCTAAGAGGATAGCAGATCCTCCATGGGCCTAGTACTGAGGTCTCTACTACTATAAAAGGAGTGTTGTGAAAGGGAGGGGACACATTGCACCAACATTATCATCTTACATAAAGAGAAACGGGGGAAGAAAAGAAAGAAAAAAAACTTACCCCAATCTAGAAACTCCAATATGTTTTTCTCTCTTCTGAGGGGTGAGTTGTTGCACTCATCATAAAGGCAGATAAGGATATCCAATAGCGTTTCCACACTAAGGCATTGGCCATTTGACTGAGCTGGGCCGTCCAGGATCAGCTTTTCCAGTTTCTTCAAACGGACCTCTCCCGACATGATTCGAACTGTAGTCTGGTGATGATGGCAGTCGTGAAAATGATAGAAACTCACTTAAAATTGTTAAGCCTTATATTCAGGCTTACCGGTGACGAACAGAAGTTAGTCTAGCTCGTCTCACCTTGTAGCAAAATGAGAAGGGAAAAAAACTTTGAAGTTTTGATCCAGGCGAGTTACTAGCGAGCTAAAATAGATCTATCATGAGCCACCTCTCACAAAAGGTATCGATAGAGTATATCGGAGTTGTGCGAGACATGTACATTTTCCTCATTTTATTTAGTTAGCTAACCTATTCCCCCAAGACACATAAAGAATTCACAATTACCAGACCCTGCCCTGGCCGGCAGATTTTGACGTATTGTTAGCCTTATGAACGCCGCTGGTATTATTCCCTTTCGTATTTCTAGTCTTCTTCCTGGCAAAAATCCAAAGCAATGAAAATATTACCCGTGACAATGCAGTTATAGCAATCCCCTGAGTTATTATCTGTGGTTGTCAATTCTGCAGCGACAAAAAAAAAATGCATCAACACTAGATCTGCAATGCTACAAAGCCCCAATGCCCCTCCTCTGTTGAGTCTGAGAATGGAAGGGCGAAAGGCTTAAGCTAGCTCGTTTTTTCTTTTAAGTCCAAATCTTCTTTTTAAAAAAAAATCATCTGCCTGGCCCTCTTCGCGGTTCAAAAACCATGGTTCGAGTATATGTCCATTGCCGTATCCGTCGAAAAGGCGGTTTCTCCGAAGGGGTTGAACGCTTTCCTGTCAAGAAAAGAAGCGATATTCTTGCTTATACCAGTCCAGGACACTGCCTTCCTCCCTGGTCGCTTGCCGTCTCCAACTACTGCTTGCTGCTGCAGGCAAAATCCCAGCTCATCATGGCGACCGTCACAGCATCTGCTGTGCCGTGGGGCGCAAGGGTATACTGCAAGGAGAGTCAATAATATTGTGAATGGAAACTGTGGCCGTCGGTGGGGAATGGAATGACACGTTTACGGTAAGAACGAAAACCTGGCCCTTCAATGGCCTAAGCATATATATGTTTTTAGGCACATGTATATTGAGCGAGCAACTAACACTAAATTCTTTCTCTTTTTTGGAGGATAGGCTACACCCAAAGTAGCTCACCTGGGTCGTTTTTTTCTTCTTTAGTTAACAGGCAGGAAAATGAGAATAATTGGACCTCACCAGAAGTCAAAATATGTTAACTATTGACTTCATTGATTGACAAAGATATTCATATGATATGCATTGTGTTTTAGCGAGCCTATCAATCAATGTTGGTGTTCTTGCAGCTTATTATGATAAATAAAAGTACTGCTAACATAATGGTGTTGAACTGTCAACATGAGAGGCATTTACATTTCAAAGAGAATAGTTCAAACGTTATGGGTTTCAACATTGAAAAGAGTTTTCAGAAACTATAACCTTTTACTTTGTTTAAAAATCTTCCACCACCCCTTTGATCTAGCAGGTATGACAGAATTGTGTTATATTCTTTGCCATTAAACAAGCGTATCAAGGACCAAGGGTTGAAATAATTAAGTTAAAAAATATATTATTATTATTTCAACACATGCTCGCACTGGGTCAAGAAAGTCCCAAATTGGATCTGATGACCTACTTGGAGCAATCGCGCCCCCTGGCGAATATTTTGCAGCCTAAAATTCTCTGGGTGCTACAGATAACGATTGATAGATTTGTCAGTCATCGCCAAGGTGACTAAAAAGTTACTTTAATTTATTTATTTCAAGTTTATCAATTTCATATTAACAATGATAAATATGGAACCTCTGCCAAGTGAGCATCTACAGTAGTCAGATGCAAAATATTGTCTCCTATAGTCAATGAACAAATGGAAATAAATTACTAGGATGAAAACAGTTAATATTGTTTTGAAACGATATTAACTGTGATACAAATTAAATTAACACAATTATGCTATAGCCGGGTCAATTAAATACCCTATACGACTGAACCATTAGTGGATTGTTGTCTGGCCCTGCACATGTCTAGCGCTTTCAACTGGCTTGCCTCCCACTCTTGCCTTGTCCTCAGACTTGCTCAATGATTATTGGCCTACATTCCCCCACTTGAATCCTGGGCAGTTAGTTACAAGTAGAGCAATTCAGGTGCAAAACATTGCATTTCTTCAAATATTTGAGATAAGGCAGGATACCATAATCAGGAAGTTAGTGACAACAATGTAATGTCATGTAAATAATTAGGGCAACAACTTCAATATTGACCTTTACACACAGCTTCCTTTTCTCATTTGAGATACTCAAAATAATAGGCCTAGTCTTCCGATGTTCTGCTGAAGTCAAGTCCATGCAAATGTACAGAATGCCTGTACTTTAGAGTTGGGTAAATGTAATTTTAGGCATCTTTCACCATAATTATCATATTTCAAAACATAAAATAAAAACATTTTTTGATTTAACGATCATGTGATAATGGGTATAGAGAGGGGGATTTTGACTGTGTTTACACAGGCAGCCCAATTCTGAACTTTTACCCAATTATTTGTAACTGATCTGTTTGATCAAAATACCAATAATTGGCCTAAAGATCACAGATAAATTGAACAGCTTTTCTAATGCAGATGTGAGATGTTAATTAACACTACTGTTATGGATTGTAAGAGCTGGCCTTTGATTGAAGATTATTTGCACGTTGGGAGAATCAGATGTATCTGTGCTTTGAACCAGGGACCTGTCTTGGCTTTGATTGGGAAGGGATGAGGGAAAGACTGCCAAATATCGTACAAGAGGAATCTTAATTTACTAAATTATGGGTCGAAGTGGAAGGAAAAGTTTTGTGTGTTTTGTGCTTTCAAGAGATCACTAAGATCCCTAGGCTATGTGTAGGTTGACCCAATATATCTGGTCTGAATTCACATGTCTACTGTGGTGTTTCTAATCAGCAGACAATCTTATTGCATATTCCAACCTTGCATTACAAGCTACTTGTTTGTGTGAAAATATCATGCATTCACTGATGTGGATATGATTGTAATCTACATTGTAAATCAGTACTACTGATTTCTTAAATGATATTTTCATGCGTCTGTAGATTTAAGGATGTAGTGATTGATGTATGCAGACTTGGGTCAAATGTCAAATCCTTTGGAGCTTGGAGTTTGCACTTTTGGCAGTATTCAATGGGCAACGTACTGGGTAAACTAAATCCTGCCTAGTTTAATTGAAAGTATTTGACAATGAACCAGGTCTGGATGTACCTATGTAGCAATACATTTCAGGTATTTTAATTATTAAAATAGCCTAGACTATAGTAGCTGCAGAGCATAGAGTGTGGTTTTCAGATGTGGCTAGCAATGGTCCCCCTGAAAGTCAATCTGTCATTTGTTCTTCCTGTGTCCTCCTTTAGTTTGTCTGACATCTCTAAAGAAATAAGCCCCAATACACACACACAGACAGGGCCCATTCTAGGGCCACCAACCCCTCTTCTAATGTTTGCGTGACAAAAAAAGGCAAGGCAAATCCTGCAATGGAATCAGATAATCACCACCATGTGAAGAGCCTCCCAATCCACATCGACTCTTGGATTAACTGTCTGTTTGGCTAATAATTTTAATCTGTCGGAGGGGCAGAAGGGGTGGTGGGTTTGGAATAAACATGTAATCCCTTTGCCCCTCCTCCCCAGAGTCCCCACACCAGTGATGGGCCATAAATGGGACCCTTGATCAACTAAAATGGCTGCCAGACAGACATAAATAAGCACACTGACATACTGTTGCCAGACTGGGCTTGCTTTACATTGTCCAGTGGAATGCACATGTTAGAGTGTGTAGACAACGGTGATACTGAGAGGGTGCAGCCCAGGTTCACAGGGTCAGGGGCTGTCTGGGAACACATGTGCAGATGTAGACAACATGAAGAAGAGTCAATGGAAAGGCATTTGTTTAAAAAAAAAAGAAGAAAGTATTATGCAATGGTAATATTTAGCCTCTTTAAAGACATATACTTTAGTATTGATCTAAATATTGCATCAATCTAAAAGTGTTCATTATTAGTGATGATTTTGAAATATCGGAACAGGATGCAGACATTTACTCCAACCAATTTGCAATCCTCTCGTCCTGCAAACTAACGATAATTAAAGCTACTACAAATAAAGTAGGCTAATACATGTATGCCTCTGGATCAATTCAATATTTCCAACCCACAACAATCCAATAACTATACTGTCTTTAGGAGTTTTCTTACCTCAAACATCTCTGCAAAGTAATGCTTTTGTGACAAGCATCCAAGACTTCCCATTGACATTGAGCAGACTGGATTTGACAAACGCTTTGTATAAATTTGTAGGTTATAAATTGTAGAGATCCCTGTATGATTATAGAGGAATGGTGTTCAAATGACCCTATACATGAAACGGATACAATACATCGTTTGGGAGATGGTTGCCTTTCAAGTATGGCACTTCTGATGTCTTGACCGGTACGTGGCTTCTAATGTCACACCTTTTGTTGAGATAGCCTATCGGTCCCCCTCCCATCCCCCTCCTCCTCCTCCTCCTGAATGTGTGAATGACTGACTGGGAGGGCCAGGGGCTTATAAGGGCCGGACCGATGTCAGAGTGCCACTGTCTCTCTCTGAGCTACTTTGCAGCTGTACTTCTCTCCTCTCTGCTGGACACGACACCCTCTTAGAAGATTTACGATGGATTTGCTCCGTGTTTGCGTCTTGTGCGCTGCTGCTTTCGTCACCGTCTCCAAGGCTTTTACGCACAACGACATGAAGGATGCCCTGCTTCAAAAACTTGGGCTGGATGATGTTCCGAAAATTCACAAAAGGGACTTGGAGAATCTTGTCATCCCGACGCTCGTTAAGAATAAATATCTGTCAATGCTGAAGCTGCATCACGACAGGCGGCGCAGGTCTCTGCCGAGCTTGGCGGGGATCCTGAGGGGAATTCGAGGAAATGCAGGTAAATTAATTTTACAGTACAGACATAAATAAAATGCTTCCTAAATCTGAATTATTTTTAATTGAATGTTGTCAGACCTATTTTTGGCATAGGCGCACACATGTACTTTTTGTATGCATTTGTGCGCCCTCATTGTTCTGTTTATGCAAGTGTGCATTCCAACCCATTCATATTTTTATCGGATTTTATATTCAACACCTAAGCATTTCTATGTTCTGTTTTATTAGACATCTCTGGGGTGTTTGTGTACTCGGACACCACTCGGCAACGGATGGTCTTCGATATGGATACCCGCATCCCCCATAACAGCGAGGTGACCATGGCCGAACTGAAACTGTACAATAAAGCCCCTAACAAGCGCTCCATGCCCGAGAGGAGGAACCACCGGCCAGTCAACAACGCCAGAGTCTCCATCTACTGGGTAGATATGCTGGAGAACGGCTCTAACAGAACCTCTTTGGTGGACTCACGGTAAGATTTTACGCAAAGCCATGTCGTGTCCAGATCATTTCCGTTAGGCTATGTGTTGTCCTTTGTTCTTATCATTTAGACCCTATGTGCAAAGTTTTTAATCAACCATTTATTTCCTGTAGGTTGATCCCCATCCATGAGACCGGTTGGAAAAGCTTTGATGTCACTCAGGCTTTGCACTATTGGTCAAAGACGCAGCAAAAAACACCTATGCACCTGGAGGTGTGGATCGAGGGCGAGAGACCTGGCAGCTACGCGGCAGAAATTGCTAAGAGTGTCCACTTTACCACCCAGGACCAGGCGGACAACACCTTGGGAAAACCTGAGCTGGTCCTCTACACGCTCAACCTCGAAGAGTTTGGGTAAGGCGCTCTTTAATATGCAGAATGTGTAAACATTGTAACACTGGTCCGGTGACAATTATCATACCTTTAGGCTACACATCAATTAGTACAAGTTAACTAACGACTCCCTATTTGGTTTCCGCATAGGTCTCGAGGCGACTGTGAAAACAACCCAGATAAGGACACGTGCTGCAGAGATAAATACTTCATCAATTTCCGCGCGCTCACGTGGACCCAGTACTGGATCATCGAGCCAGCGGGATACCAGGCCTATAGATGCGCCGGGGGATGCAAGCAGCCCAAGCGCAACTATGGCTACGGGGAGAGGAAGTGTAGCATCGCAGAGAGCGCTCCGCTGCCCATTATGTACCTGGTCAAGAAGGGCGACTACACCGAGATAGAAGTGGCTGAGTTCCCCAACATGATCGTGGAGTCATGTGCCTGCACCATGGACAACATCTCCATAGTTTGAAGTTAAGTGTTTGGGACTGGGCAGGGCAGGACGCCTCCAAATGGACTTACAGTACTTTTCTATTTAAAATGGGAATTCTCAGGGAGAGTTGCAGGCTATAATAAGAAGGAGCACGGCAGATCTCTTGAGATAAACTAACCAAGCACTTTATTATATTTTGTAAATAATTCATTCATAAGTTTGCCTTTGTATGAATGGTATACTGTACCACTCAGAGGAAACTGTCAAGATTTGGTCTCAGATGTTATATTTTTGAGCTGTAAATACTATGGATTTCATGATTAAATGTAACATATTTTTTTTAATTAAAGATGTCTTTATTTTGTTATTTGTCATGAAGCGTGATTGGGAAAATCACACTGACAGACATTTATTATTAAGGTATCCTTCCACCCAGCACATATACACTTGGCTTCATCTAAGCCTACATACACCTTGTTATCCTTAGTTAGCACTGTATTCAGTTGGTAATGATAAGTCAACAACCACTATTTATCTAATGACATAAACTTGTTTCGGTGAAAGAGCATTAGGCGGGGACTGTCATGGTTAAACAGGTTTGTTGAGCATCATTTACATCAGCTTCCTGACTGAGTGTGCTGGTTGTTTGATTCCATTAGGATGAGCCGGTGGCCACACACAAACCCAGAGGCCATATTTACATCTCCATGTTTACATCTGGCTTAGCAGATAAATAGGACCCAGACATAGTCAAGAAGAGAGAACTCCATCGACAATCAAGGCTCAATTGCAGACTCTGGGGGTCTTGTCATTTTAATGGGGGTACTTAAGGTTTTAGAGCTTTGGCTAGTCTGGGTACACATTGCAAAGGCAATGCCAAGAGCACCCTGTTGGGTGCTCTTGGTTAGGAAAAGTAGCTTGTGTCAGCCAGACTTCTGATATGTTCAAGAAATAGGCTGCTAGGTTTCCTCATATCACATTTTCAGATATAAAGCCACAGACTTCTGATATGTTAAAGAAATAAGCAGCTAGGTCTCCTCCTATATCACATTTTCAGATATAAAGTGAACCTTTAGGGACAGTTTCCCAGACACAGTTCAGCCTAGTCCTGGACTAAAAAGTACTTTTAATGGAGTTTCTACATTGATCAAGTCCAGGACTAGGCTTAACTGTGTCTGGGAAACTGTCCCTAGAGCACCCAAAAGGGTGCTCTTGGCATTGCCTTTGCAATGTGTACCCAGACTGGCCAAAGCTCTAAAACCTTAAGTACCCCCATTAAAATGACAAGACCCCCAGTTTGCAATTGAACCTTGATTGTCTATGGAGTTCTCTCTTCTTGACTGTGTCTGGGTCCTATTTATCTGCTAAGCCAGATGTAAATATGGCCTCTGGGTTTGTGTGACAGTGTCTGCTCCCTATGTGGCCACCGGCTCATCCTAATGGAATCAAACAACCAGCACACTCAGGAAGCTGATGTAAATGATGCTCAACAAATCTGTTTAACCATGACAGTCCCCGCCTGGAAACCTTCTCTTGGAGATGTGGAGGAAGAAGCACTTGTTTTTATTTTTTATAATCATTTACTTTATTGATCATGTGACAAAAATACGTAGAAAACATAACTGAAGCATCAACACATCAAAACATTGTCAAAAAAAAAAAAGATCTCAGCAGGAAGAGAAAAGCTGTAAGTTACTCACAACGTAATGAATTAGTATATTGAAAATATTTAGTAATATACACACTGCTGAAAGAAATATATTTTTTGATCTGTTTGGTTGGGCTATTTTTTAAACGTACATTATTATGCAGAATACTTTAAATTAGTTCACGGACATCCATTCAATTTGACATGGGAAGTACACATCACACCTGGTCATACAATTTTAAATAAGCTAATGAAACAATTACAAAATGGACTGACAATTTTGTCTAATTGTTTTCAATGATCTAGCAACACAATGTTACAGTGGAACACACATCGCTTTGACACTGCTGGTAGGCTCTTCAGCCTGAGCTATGCGAGTTTACACATTGTCGGACTACTCCGTCACCAATTCATTTGAACTGAGGGTTCACACACCTCAACAGATGTTACTGACTTGGTTTGGACCTGGATCATGTGTGCCATAAGACTGTTAGCCTACTGAGCTTAAGCCCGGGCATTAGCATTGAGAGATAAGAGCATTGGGCCAATAACCAAAAGGTCGCTGGTTCAAATCCCTGATCCAACTAGCTGAAAAATCTGCCAAAGTGCCCTTGAGCAAGGCGCATAACCCTAATTGCTCCTGTAAATTGCACTGGATAAATTACACTAAAAGCAAGACTCCAGGTCTCTAACCTCCATTACACATACAAAACTCAATGTCTGCTGTGTGTTTCAATGTCAGTCACTTCTAGTAGCAGTGAGGTTATTGGTGGGTATACACTGACATGTAGGCCTTTATTTGCTGGTGTAAATGCAAGCCGCTGTAATTTTTAAATCAACCATTTTCAATGTAGCCTACAACTGAGTGTTGAACATATGTGCTAAACCAGCCACAGAATGTATACCCTTCCATTAAAGCATAGTTCAAATTAGCCTGGTCCCAGATTTGTTTGTGCTCTTGCGAACTCGTTTGTGGTCATCGACTCTGGGAGAATCTCAATTCCATATGGCTTGCGTCCTCTCGTGTTAAAACCCATTGGATGAGAAAGAAAGAGGTCCTGCCCCTCTGACATTCTCCTCCAATGGTTGAGGCGAGAACAATTGAGATACTCACACTATTCAAAGCTTAACCTAAAAATGCCACACCAATCAACCAAAGTTTGACAAATTAAAGGAACCGCTGTTCAATTTGCACCTGAGAATCAAGCCTGGTCAGCACCATGATCAGTAATGTGTCCCATTATATCAAGAAACATACAAATCACAAAATAAATTATGATATCAAAAGGCATAATGCAATATTTAAAATGGCTTCTAATACCCTACAGAAATGGATTTGCTGTAATACTTCTTCAAAGCACAATGGCATCCAGATGAACAGGTATCTCTTGCAAAATATCAACTCAATGAGATGAACCTGTATCATGAAAAGGTGAAAAGGATAGAGTTGTGTATTAACAATGGATGAATTACATCAGTAAGTAGCACATTGTGAGATGCTAACTGTGTAGATATAGGGCGGATGTCGTTGTTTGAAGTAGCAAACCAGCCCATTGCCCATTCAAAAGGTACTTTAGGTAACCTTTGAACTCAAGTAAAAGTCATAAGCCATAGACTTCTGCAAAAAGCAAATAGGTTGTTTATTGTAAATCTACGGAGTTTAGATTACATGCTTGATGTTTTAATTAAAAATAACAAATTACTGTTTGTTGCTTATGGACTACATATACAAATCACTAACAATACTATAGCTACCATGCCTCTCATAAGATAATAACCGAAAGGAACTAAGTGTTCTCACTTCTTATACAAACATAACTACGCAAGACAATATTTACATTTTGTAAAAATAAAAAATAAAAACATTACACAGAAAATGCACAACCCTGAAAATGTCACTGAAGCAGAGGGAAAATGTTGCGGTTCGTGATGTGGTATGTTTCTCAAACATGGGATTTTTTTTAAAAGCATGTGATTTCTTTAAAATGTGGGGATCATAAAATGTACAAAATCAAATGGAAAAACCCATAAAGCTTCAGAGACTCCTCTCCTCGGATGTGGAATGTTGCTCCATCGGCTTGCGTTTTTTGTTTTCAATTTAAAAAGTGGGTTCTAGAAAAAACGGGAGGGGTGGGGCAGGGGGTCCGTGGCTAGTGGTTGGTTACCATTAATGGCCACCAGTCCTTTTGATCAGAAAGTCTTTAATAGTATCCTGGCTGATACTGCTGGCTCCATGGCTTCTGGTTCCAAAACTGGGGACACAGATCAAGGAAGTTAGATGCAGACAATAGAAGACAACTCTTAAAAAGTGACATTAGGCCTCACAATGCAAACTTTCCCAATTCGCGTTCTCAGCCTCAAAGTATACTCCACCATCCAGAATGTAGTCATAATACCCATAAAACCTAGCGGTCAAACAGAGAAATAGTTCCAATCATTTTCCATTAATTTTTCCCATAGGGGATTTTAGAAACACTTAAAATAAGGGCTGTGTTTTGCATAGGCCTACCCTGGCGTGATGTTTTGATAACCTTGTAAATCTCTAGGACAAGGTGACGTATCAATCAATATATTTGCCTGTATTTACCACCCAAAATAAAATGCTGATTATTTGCCAATGTGGCTATCATAAAGTACTACAAATTCCATGATCAACGAGACAGATGAATCGAGGCAAAGGTAAGAATCTCTGGATTAACTATCTAATGTTAGCTAAATGTAGTAATGAATAAATTGGCAACATTTCTTAAATTGACAATTCTGCGAACTGTCTTGTGCAAGTTTTAAATGGACAATCCCTGTTAGCAAAGGTGTCTGCTAGACATGACACGCAGGAGCCCGCAGGGATTTGTAGTTTTGCTAATTAGCATTTTCGAAAATCAGAGTAAATAAAGCAGAAAATATTGTTAAGTAACCCTGGCCTAGCGAGACTTACATGGTTACCAAACCTTCACGCCAGGGTAAGCCTACACGAATCAGTCCTAACTTGAAGTGTTTTAAAATCCCCTATGGGAAAAATAAATGGAAGAAAACGATTGGAACCATTTCCCTGTTTGACCTCTAGGTTATGGGTATTATGACATGTCCAGTGGACCCTATAGACCCTAGCTGCATTTACACATGTAGTCCAATTTTGATCTTTGCCCAATTATTAGAAAAATACCAATTATTTAATAAAGATCTGTATTGGTCTGCCTGTGTAAACACAGCCACAGTGTGAGAAAAAAAATACAAAAATGTGAGAACCTTCAATTGTTTTACAAGGCTAACAAGCTAGGATTTGCCCTTTAAACTCAAAATGGAGACTCACCCCTTGCTGCCAGCTCTGGTTGAAGGCCTGAGCCTTGTCCATGCCAAATCCTCCACCAGTCCTGTTGTCTCCAAATCCGCCACCACGTCCTCCACCATTCCTGCCGCCCCCAAACCCACCGCTGCCATTCTTGTTGCCAAAATTCCCACGGCTGTTGCCTGCTCTGGGCTGGAACCCCTGGGAGAAAGACAACAGACTCGCTAATAAATACACAATTGTAGCAATAACTTTTTGATAACACCTTATTTGGATAGTTCCCTAAAGATGGTTTATAAATGTAATGTATCAACTAACTATATACCAACTCTAATCCAGGTCAATAGTTTTAGCATCTACACACCTTCTATAGAAGATTATCCAAATAAAGGCCAACTTGTAATTCTCCAATGCTGTGACCAAACTCACCTGGTTGAAGTTGCCCCTGTGACCGCCGCCCCCTCGGCTCATGTGACCGCCGCCCCCTCGGCTCATGTGACCGCCGCCCCCTCGGCTCATGTGACCGCCGCCCCCTCGGCTCATTGGAGGACCACCTCTGTTCATGGCTCCACCCCTGTGGCCCCTCATCGGTCCCCCTCTTGGGGACCCTCCTTGGGGAGCCATGAGGGCGCCGCCCCTGTTGAAGTTGCCCCGGTTGGCGAATCCACCTCTGAAGGCTGGAGGGGGCATGAACCCTCTAGGGGGGCGAGTGAACCCACCACGTGGGCCTGGAGCTGGGTGGAGGCAGACATGGACACATCAGTTAGACTGGGGTTGAATCTTAATGATCTAAAATCCTCTGCTCATCTCCACTATTCAATAACTACAGGATAAATGCAAGTGAAAAAGGGCAGAGGCCCATCAAGAGGTTTGATTTTCCTTCACCTGTCCAGTCCTATCAGATCATTGCAGACAAAACAAGGAATGTTTTAGCAATTTAGCGAGACCTAAAAACGGGGTTAAAACCGGTCATGCCAAAACCCTAACCATCTGACCAATATGGCCGATAATCGTGACCTCCCACCTCCTCGGAAGTTGCCTCTCTGCTGGAAGCCACCTCGTCCACCTCCTCTCTGGCCAGGTCCACCTCCACGGTTGAACTGGTTCTTGCCTCTGCCTCCCCCCCGGACACTCCCTCCTCCTCTCTTGGGGGTCAAAGACCCCTGGTTGGGCTTCTTCTCAGCCGGCAGGGCCGCCTTGCTCTCCTCCTTGTACTGCTCCACCAGCTTGGCAGCATCCTCCTTCTGCAGCTCAGCGTAGCTCACCACAGCGAAGCTCTCACCTTCCTCTGGCAGGGTGAAGAATCCTGCACAGGGGAAAGAGTCAAGGAGATGGGGTGGTTACGAAGACAGCTTATGAACACCATCTTATGATGTCCTTCGTAGCAAAAACTAGATTTCTAGTGCTGCTGTGAAACCTGCGGTGTTCTTCCCACCAGGCCCAGAGGCAGGGGTGCAGCCCCTGACCCAGGGTTTAGGAGAGAGGGTCACTCTGCCCCCCTGATATGGCCACTCGTGACACAGACAGCCACGAGTGGGCAAAGCTTAGAGGGGGCTAGCCATGCTAACATGAAAACCAAAATAGTTTTAGGGTGCGGGTAACCTTACTCTATTACTACAAACTTTCGGAAGTCTTTTGGATTAGTGCTAAAGACGTGAAGTCGCTAGCTTTTTAGCACGGTAGGAGAGACTACTTTTAACAGTTTTTATTAGTGAAGTAGCTCAGCTCACGGCGTTACCTTTCATTTTGAGGAGAGCGTGCTCGGGCACGTCTTTCCCGTCGCTCTCGGCCTTCTTCTGGGCTCTCTCCTTGTAGTCGTCGTCTGAGGGACAGACCACCACAGCCTTCCGCTGGTACCCAGCAAATAGACACATCTTCCTCTTTTGGCCCGGGGCAGACAGGTTGGTCTGGGCAGAGGAAGGAGGGGGGATTACTTATAATGCTGACCTGTGTGATCATAAATAATGATGATTTGGACTGCTTTGTTGGCACCGAAGACCTGCCTACACTATATAATGATGTACTCATGTGTATGAGACTATTCTATGTGTATCCAAACATCTACTTTCCTATTCACAATAAGTACTAAAGGTCAGTGTTTGCGACTTGTAAGAAATCAGCTGTGATGGAATGCGATTGAATATCAAGCCTTACGTGGTCCAGGATATAGTTCCTCTTTTTGCGAGCAGCGATCTCAATGAACTTGCCCAGGAAGAGAGGTGCACGCTGGGAAATGGCCGTGAGCTTTGTTGTGTCCTTCGCCTGACGCTTCAAACTGCCAATCTACATATGAAAATGAATGGCAAAAAGAGACTAATAAGATTGATGCAGGACAGGATATACACCTACAGTGCCAAATGACCAGGGACTACATATACAACAATTAGGATAGGACTGAACGTTTAGCTCACAAACTAAACTGACAGACAACTAGGACCTCATTCTAATATGGGTGCAGAGAGAACTTACTCTAAAATACAGAGGGCCACAAACACCATGACTAAGTACAACACTGACCATCATCTTCTCCACGATGGTGTCGCTGCCCAGGATGTAATATTTCCCGGGGTTCTCCTGGATGTGCTTGTTGACCCAGGTGCTCTTTCCTGAGCCAGGCAGGCCCACCATGGCAATCACCTACGACGACACACATACGCAACAGATCAGTAAGTGGTGGAAGAAGTTATGCACGTAAAATAGTCAACATTAGTTTGAGGAAAAGGGCCCTAGAAATATGCAAATCATTATCTGATACACATTTTACTAGCCGTTTATTCTGAAATATACAGGTTGAGCTTATGGATAGATCACATTGCTAGGGAGGCCCTTGTGTCAAACAAATCACTGCCAGTGATGTTTTGGGTTGCCATAGTTACCTCGCAGTCCTTCTTGGTGTCAGGTGCCTTGGGTCCGCGGACACGGTCCTCCATGGTGACCTGCTGCAGGAAGGTGTAGCCCTCTGGCTGGGGGAAGTAGGGCGTGTCCATCTGGCCAAAGTTAAACTCCACTGCACAATTGTGGCAGATGACGTGGGGGAAGAGCGCTTTTCCTACTAGGGACTCCTTACTGGCCTGGAAGGCCACCACTGGCTCATTACCGTTCTTAGAAAAGGACATCTCCACCTCCTCACCTTCAAAGTTCTGCAATAGAACATTTTACAGCTTGTAGTTTCAATGTACAAAATATAACATTGACCATTGAAAATGTGAGGTGCTAATGAGGAAGTTATCACCCCACACTTAGAATCCCCAAACACAAATACTGGTTGGTTTTGATGGGTTTTTGTGGACATAGATTACCTTCTAAACAGAAGACTTTGAAGACAGCTTACATCACTGACCATATTTTAAAATAAATGTCATCTAAATGCTTTGTTTTTTTGGGACGGGCCTCAGTGATGAGAAACTCGACACCACATGCAAGTCTGAACATTCATTTTAAAAAATCGGCCTGTGTGTTGAGAATATTACGTTATTGCAATTAGTAAGGCTAAATTAAGAAAGATCTTACAATGAGGCAGCAGATGACGTCATTCTCATCATAAGTCTCCCCGAAATCTTCAGTCACGCAATTGGTGGTTTTCTTGCCTTTGCCAGAGTAGGCATAGGAATGCTCCTCCTCACCTGCAATGACATAACTCACGTCAGACACGATACACACAGCTGACTAGGTGATGTAACTAAAACTAGGATTTTGTCATAAATTTGGTGATTTTAGTGTTTCTGCACTCATTCCATAACACTGCATTGTTGCCTTGCAAAATACAACACACACAGGCTTTGTTCCAGTTCCATGTCATGCTCCCTAACAACCTCTAGAGGGTGCCAACATCCCATAACAACCATTATCTTTTTGAAAAACAACAATGCCATTGGAGACTGACCAAGGAGCAGACTGCCAGTAGCTAGGGACCATCCAACCTGGACCTCATGGATGTCCATGTTCTTACTGGATATGTGTTTCACTGGGATTTTCTCAGTTATCTGTAGGCAGAACATTACATTGGTGATGTTAGCAGCAAATGGATTACATCAGGCATTTAATTGCACAACCAGGCGATGAAAAAGATATCAAAAAAAATATGACCCTTTATTTAACTGTGTAGTGGTGCTTTTAAATTATAAAAATGGAGATAAACCCATTGTTGTTTGTTATCCGAGGTCAGAATGTTATGAATTCCCAATTACAAATGAAACGCAAACTGGGCTACCTTCATCTCGTAGCAGGCCTTGCCCTGGGACAGCCCGTATGAGGCTCTGCCCCCGGACCACAGGTAGGCAAAGCTCTCCATGGTGAGAGAGGAGGCGCTGTAGCGGTCCCGGGACACCTTGAAGTGCAGGTCGCAGTTATCTGGAACACAAACAAACAAAAAACACATTAAGTTCCCTCTTCTCGGTCCCCTGACACATCTAGATTCTGGTGTCATATGCCAAAATCGTCCCCTAGGCCCTATGCGCAATGCACTAGCGGAGATTAGAGAATATTGGAACGGATGTAGGCAATATAGCAAGCTAATCTTCACAAGTACATAGGGGCAGTAGTAGGGGCTATGATTTGGGATTGGTGTAGGCATATTACTTCTGCACAAGTGTTTGTAGAGGGATTCATTAAACCCAGCGACAACTACACTGTCCAGCTACACAACAAACATGACTCACAGTTGTCCAGGCAGACTGTTGTATCATCAAACTCCTCATCTTCCTCCTCCAGGGGTGGCAGTGGAGACTTGAGACTAGGCCTGAAAGAGAACACAGCCAGTCAGTCACAACATCAGAGAATTAGAACCTTTCTGACGGAACCTGAATACAATCGCAGGGACGGCCATCCGGTTGTGACCTCCCGGAAGAGAAGGAGAGGTCCAGCAGTGGAAAGAGTCCAGACTATGGGCAGAAATGGAACTAAGCTATTGGAGTCTTTAGGTTTTGACAATCACGATGAAACAACATCACTTACCTGCAGTGGTCCACTGGTGCCTTGGATAAACATACAAAATAAAATTAGTCCCAGGGGCTATATTTCTTATTATAAAAAGCATCAACAGCCAAAAGGCCTCAATGTGGGCAGAAACTGTGTTTATGTTTTGGAGAATGCTGAAAGGTCATGCCGTATAAAGGGCTGCTGGATATATTTAACTCTGTGTGGAGCTGCTCTCACTAAAGGTCAAATCTCACTGAAGCTGCCGCTTCATGTTCACGGAACAGAGGCTCGCAAGCTAGCTCCACGTAGCCTATAGGGGCTTCAACTGTGTGGCAGGGGTTCTAATACCCCAGCGACTGTAGTGATAAAAAGGTGAACTTGTTTGGAAATGTTGTGCCACACCGACTTAAGAATAAAGGCCTTCAGAACCAGAATCAAGCTGTTGCCAAGTTGTGTTTATGAAACTAGCTTTGAAATATTTAATAGGAGTATCACAACATGATGAGTGTGTCCAAAGCATGTAGACTGAAGCATTTTCAGAACTAAACCCTGCCTCCGGCACAGGAGGAACACCATAATGCAGCGTTGCTCTTCAATCTTTGCAACAAAACAAGTTAAAAACCTGTTCTTGGTCATATTGCACAGTCCTCACAATGGCCACTAGTGCTGTACGGTCAGACGCAATGGCCTCTCTCAACATTGGTCAGACCACACTCAGACCAAGGAGCATAAGCCAGGGGTCATACAGTATAGTGTGTGGTTTAGCTAACAGCTACGAGGGGCTCTGCTCCAGTCAAAGGATCAGCCACCAGGTGATTTATTTGTTTACACAGGCTAGATAACCGCTCACTGGGTCAATGAAAACAAAATAGGGTTCCAGATACACACATGGGGGAGGGGGTGTCGTTTCCCCAGATACAGATCAGCCTAGTCCTGGACTAAAGTTTGTTTAATGGGGAATATCCATTTGAATTTATTTTAAGTCCTGGACTAGGTTTAAGTGACCTGTATAGTGAGAAAGCATTCCTGTAAAAAAACAAAACATCAATCACACGGAATATAATGATGACATGGTGGAGAGAGACATGATTTGACATAAAAGCAAACATTCAAAAAAAGACAATGCGAGCAGGAACAATGAGCGGTCAGTGGAGAGCACCCATCTCCAATTTGCGGAAAAAAGTGATACGCCCGGAAAAAAGTGATACATCCTTGTGCCCTTACGCGACCCCCCCTCCCCCAACCCATCATCTGCTACTCTTCCGGGAGTTTTTTTTGGAGCAGCTTTGCGTCACCCTGTCAGTGTACACAATAAGCCTTTCTGCACAAAGAGAGTGAATGTTGAACAATCAAATTCATAAACTGGTGTTCATTTCTCTTACTAGATTATGCAGTCCATAAGGGGTGTATGTGGGCACTGCATGTGTAATAATGGTAAGGTTCATTTAAAAGCCAGGGATGACCCTCAATTCAAACATGTATGAAACTTACATAATGTTGACAGAAGTTAGTTAAGTGAGGGTTTTGGCACTAATTAATGCATTGGCGCTTAAAGCCAATACAGTTCACATAGCTGTGATGGCTCTTCAGACATACCGAAGGCCATTTTGTCTCCCATCCTTACCAGCTGTATTTGTTCTCTTCAATAAATTCAAAGTAGCCCCTTCCATGTTCCTCCCGGCGTCTCTTAACACCCTTCTTATTCTTCTGATCAGCATTCGTGTCTTTGTCCGCATCCCCTTAGGAAATAAAAGAAGAATATAATGAGGTGCTCCTTTATTGAAAGGATAGGTCGCACTGTGACTGTGGTGGGGCTGGCCCACAGAAGACTAACTTGTTGCCCATTACATTAGGACCCCATTGCCTGTCTGAAGTTAGACAGAAGTCTACGGCTGTTTTGACCAGAGAGTAGGGTTGATTACAATGTAGCTGGTCAACAATACAGATCAAATGTAGAGATGTAAACAATCACGACAAAAATAGTAAAATAGGCACAATAACCCAGCTACGGCTAGAGTTATTAAAATGGATCGGGAAATAGACCATTGTCAATCAGTCCCTGATGTTGGGGTCAATAGTTTACTGAGGCAAGTCAGTGAAGAGACGAAACTGAACTGCAGGCTATCCTCCATTGACCCCCTTCCTGCACAATGCCATACGCGGCTAGCTTACGAGTTAGCTTGACAGCTAGCTAATCCTTGTTCATTCAGTTAGTTTACACAATGTTTGTTTTTAGCTAGCTACATTTCTATTATGACCAGTTTATTGGAACCCGTTTGTAGACGCATTTAGAATACTCTTGAGTAGTAGTTAGAACCACGAGCCTACCAAAACCAGCACCTGTCGAATCTTGTCCACTGTCTGCTAGCGTCGCGAGTTAGCTATCCTAGTTAGCAAGCATTCTTTTGTGTAGTTGCTAGCTATGCTATCTAGCTAGGCTAACCAACCAAACAGAAGAAAATACGTATAGGGTGAGGCCAATTGTGTTCTTCGTGTAGTAGGACCAGGTGAAACAATATTTACATTGTTTTAGCTACACTAACCTTAACTAGCTAACAAATATACATCGAAACCAATTTCGCGAACGCACCCGACATATTATAGGCTAACGACGTTAGCAAAAACATGTGACACCCAGCCCAATCATTTTCGAATGGAACCAGCGACTCACCCTCTGCTGGATGGTCTCCAGGCTCACCATCTTCTGCGTCCAATGTAATTTTCTCCATGTCGTCCACACCTTCCTTCAGCATTGGATCCATTTCTTCCTCTTCTACCTCACCCATTTCGTCGTCCTCCTGGGCCGCGTTCTCTTCCTCCTCGCATTGGTTCACGACAGCGGCGTCTCCCTCTCCGTTTCCATTCTCTTCCTCCTCGTTGGCATCCATGCTTTCAACGACGGGGCCCTCGTCTTCTTCATCTTCCCCCATGTCCTCTTGGTCATCAGCAGCGGCGGCGGCGTCGTCGTCTCCCTCGGGAAAGCCTCCCTCCGCGGCCTCCAGCCCAAGGGGAGAATCTCCAGCCAGGGCCTCTTCGTCAAGCGCGGCCTGCAAACGGTCCATCAACTCGGCCTTCAACCCCTTGTCCGACAGCTGACGCTTTTTCAGCTCGTCCTTCAACTCGTTTACTTTCAGTTTTTTTACGTTAATTGAACTCATTTTGAAAAATGTATAAAACACTAAACTGAACCACGCTGTTAAAATAAAGTAAAATTACAACAAAGACGGGAAATTTTGTAAAGGACGCTATGCAAGTTCACGTATTTTTAACTGCGCCAAATGGCAGTAGCGTTAATAGTCCTTTTCACTGGCAGAAGGGGTTGTGGGCGCCAAAGCGAGCAAACCCCTCCCGTATTCTCCCCCTTCTTCTATGATATAATGGTGGTCTGCAAACCAACATTATAGGTGCATACCGCCACCTACTGTTTTGGAATGTGTGGTCAATCACGGTTTACAACATTTCTAAATCCTCCTATCTAACGCAGTACTTCTGAGAAAATAAAAAAAGAGCCCTACTAACTTCTAATAGACCTCCCCATCCCCCAAATCCCTTCCAACCACCCAACGGTCAATGACCCTACACTTCAATCTTTCCCTCTCTTCAACATACTTACAACAATATAACAACACATGCTCCACCATTTCATCGGCCGCACACTCCAGACACAAACCATTCACATGCTTGCCAGCCCGATGTAATGACGAGTTCAATGTATAATGTCCTAAGCACAATTGAGCAAACACCACCTCTTCCTTCCTAATCTGACCTTTGAGTCTTGGTCCACCAACCTTTCATTGGAGGGCATACAAATGCCGGCCCTTGGGCTTAGAGTCCCATCTCTTCTACCACACATGGCTCTGATCTTACATTTGGCCTCACCTCTACCCAGTGGAACATTAATATAAGTTATATCTAATTTCTAATTTTGGCTAACTGGTCTACAATTTCATTCCCTTCCACAACCAAATGTGCTGGGACCCAGCAGATTCTCACATGAATACCTCCAATAGTAGGTGACTCCTATTAGATTTACCTGATGATAAACAATTTAATACCGATAGAGAATCTGAGCATATTATAATTCTTACAGGTTGTACGTCCTCCACCCACTGGAGGGCAACTACTATCGCCAACAGTTCAACTGAGTATACTGTTAGTCTTCTACCCCTCCCGTATTGTTCTTATTTTTGTGCGTTTCCGGCAGACTAGATGCTGTATTGCTGCCTTTCTCAGGTCGGAGTGTGAATTACACATTTAAGTATCTAATAGCCTCACAATAAAATTAGCAATAAAATGCTAATTAATTACTTAAAAATCATACAATGTGATTTTCTGGATTTTTGTTTTAGATTCCGTCTCTCACAGTTGAAGTGTAACTATGATAAAAAATTACAGACCTCTACATGCTTTGTAAGTAGGAAAACCTGCAAAATCGGCAGTGTATCAAATACTTGTTCTCCCCACTGTATATACAGTTCCAGTCAAAAGTTTGGACACATCCATTCATTCAGGGGGTTTTCTATATTTTTTATTATGTTCTACATTGTAGAATAATAGTGAAGACATCAAAACTATGAAATAACACATATGGAATCATATACAGTAGAAACCAAAAAAGTGTAAAACAAATCAAAATATATTTAATATTCTTTAAAGTAGCTACCCTTTGCCTTGATGACAGCTTTGAACACTCTTGGCATTCGCTCAACCAGCTTCACCAGGAATGCTTTTCCAATAGTCTTGAAGGAGTTCCCACATATGATGAGCACTTGTTGGCTGCTTTTCCTTCACTCTGCAGTCCAACTCATCCCAAACCATCTCAATTGATTTGAGGTCAGGTGATTGTGGAGGCCATGTCATCTTACCCAGCACTCCATCACTCTCCTTCTTGGTCAAATAGCCCTTACACAGCCCTTACACACCACTTCCAGTGCCAACAGAGATGGCCGCCTCGCTTCGCGTTCCTAGGAAACTATGCAGTATTTAGTTTCTTTACGTGTTATTTCTTACATTGGTACCCCAGGTAATCTTAGGTTTTATTACATACTGGATATAAAAACTCACCATCATTACGACCAGGAACACGACTTTCCCGAAGCGGATCCTGTGTTTTGCCCACCACCCGGGACAATGGATCGGATCCGAGCCGGCGAACCAAAACAACGTCGCCGTAAAAGGGGCAGACGAAGCGGTCTTCTGGTCAGGCTCCGGAGACGGGCACATCACGCACCCGAGCATACTACTCACCAATGTCCAGTCTCTTGACAACAAGGTTGATGAAATCCGAGCAAGGGTAGCATTCCAGAGAGACATAAGAGACTGTAACGTTCTTTGCTTCCCGGAAACATGGCTCACTCGAGACACGCTATCGGAGTCGGTACAGCCAGCTGGTTTCTTCACGCATCACGCCGACAGAAACATGCATCTTTCTCGTAAGAAGAGGTGCGGGGGGGTATGCCTTATGATTAACGAGACGTGGTGTGATCATAACAACATACAGGAACTCAAGTCCTTCTGTTCACCTGACTTAGAATTCCTCACAATCAAATGTCGACCACATTATCTACCAAGAGAATTCTCTTCGATTATAATAACAGCCGCATATATTCCCCCCCAAGCAGACACATCGATGGCCCTGAACAAAATTTATTTGACTCTATGCAAACTGGAAACCACATATCCTGAGCCTGCATTCATTGTAGCTGGGGATTTTAACAAGGCTAATCTGAAAACAAGACTCCCTAAATTCTATCAGCATATCGATTGTGCTACCAGGGCTGGTAAAACCCTGGATCATTGTTATTCTAACTTCCGCGACGCATATAAGGCCCTCCCCTGCCCTCCTTTTGGAAAAGCCTATAGACAGAGACTAAAACAGGAAGCTCCTCAGGTCTGTTCAACGCTGGTCCGACCAATCTGATTCCACGCTTCAAGATTGCTTCGATTACGTGGATTGGGATATGTTCCACATTGCGTCAAACAACAACATTGACAAATACGTTTATTCGGTGAGCGAGTTTATTAGCAAGTGCATCGGCGATGTCATACCCACAGCAACTATTAAAACATTCCCAAACCAGAAACCGTGGATTGAAGGCAGCATTCACGCGAAACTGAAAGCGCAAACCATTGCTTTTAACCAGGGAAAGGAGACCGGAAACATGACCGAATACAAACAGTGTAGCTATTCCCTCCGCGAGGCAAACAAACAAGCTAAGCGTCAGTATAGAGACAAAGTAGAGTCGCAATTCAACGGATCAGACACAAGAGGTATGTGG
Organism: Oncorhynchus mykiss; assembly: GCF_013265735.2. Taxonomy (NCBI): domain Eukaryota; kingdom Metazoa; phylum Chordata; class Actinopteri; order Salmoniformes; family Salmonidae; genus Oncorhynchus; species Oncorhynchus mykiss. The sequence continues at coordinate 33,844,540 of NC_048572.1, forward strand.
CAGGGTCTACAGTCAATCACGGATTACAAAAAGAAAACCAGCCCCGTCGCGGACCAAGATGTCTTGCTCCCAGACAGACTAAACAACTTCTTTGCTCACTTTGAGGACAATACAGTACGACTGACACAGCCCGCTACCAAAACCTGTGGACTCTCCTTCACTGCAGCCAACGTGAGTAAAACATTTAGACATGTTTACCCTCGCAAGGCTGCAGGCCCAGACGGCATCCCCAGCCCCGTCCGCAGAGCATGCGCAGACCAGCTGGCTGGTGTGTTTACGGAAATATTCAATCAATCCTTATCCCAGTCTGCTGTTCCCAAATGCTTCAAGAGGGCCACCATTGTTCCTGTTCCCAAGAAAGCTATGGTAACTGAGCTAAACTACTACCTCCCCGTAGCACTCACTTCCGTCATCATGAAGTGCTTTGAGAGACTAGTCAAGGACCATATCACCTCCACCCTACCTGACACCCTGGACCCACTCCAATTTGCTTACCGCCCCAATAGGTCCACAGACGACGCAATCGCAACCACACTGCACACTGCCCTAACCCATCTGGACAAGAGGAATACCTATGTGAGAATGCTGTTCATCAACTACAGCTCAGCATTTAACATCATAGTACCCTCCAACCTCGTCATCAAGCTCGAGACCCTGGGTCTCAACCCTGCCCTGTGCAACTGGGTACTGGACTTCCTGACGGGCCGCCCCCAGGTGGTGAGGGTAGGTAACAACATCTCCACCCCACTGATCCTAAACACTGGGGCCCCACAAGGGTGCGTTCTGATCCCTCTCCTATACTCCCTGTTCACCCACAACTGCGTGGCCATGCACGCCTCCAACTCAATCATCAAGTTTGCAGACGACACTACAGTGGTAGGCTTGATTACCAACAACGACGAGACGGCCTACAGGGAAGAGGTGAGGGCCTTCGGAGTGTGGTTTCAGGGAAATAACCTCACGTCAACAAAACAAAGGAGATCATCGTGGACTTCAGGAAACAGCAGATGGAGCACCCCCCTATCGACATCGACGGGACAATAGTGGAGAGGGTGGTAAGTTTTAAGTTCCTCGGCATTCACATCACGGACAAACTGAATTGGTCCACTCACACAGCCAGTGTGGTGAAGAAGGCGCAGCAGTGCCTCTTCAACCTCAGGAGGCTGAAGAAATTTGGCTTGTCACCAAAAGCACTCACAAACTTTTACAGATGCACAATCGAGAGCATCCTGTCGGGCTGTATCATCGCCCGACAGGATAACTGCTCCGCCCACAACCATAAGGCTCTCCAGAGGGTGGTGAGGTCAGCACAACGCATCACCGGGGGCAAACTACCTGCCCTCCAGGACACCTACACCACCCGATGTCACAAGAAGGACATAAAGATCCTCAAGGACAACAACCACCCAAGCCACTGCCTGTTCACCCCGCTATCATCCAGAAGGCGAGGTCAGTACAGGTGTATCAAAGCAGGGACCGAGAGATTGAAAAACAGCTTCTATCTCAAGGCCATCAGACTGTTAAACAGCCACCACTAACATTGAGTGGCTGCTGCCAACATACTGACTCAACTCCAGCCACTTTAATAATGTAAAAATTGATGTAAAAATGTATCACTAGCCACTTTAAACAATGCCACATAATATAATGTTTACATACCCTACATTACTCATCTCATATGTATATACTGTACTCTATACCATCTACTGCATCCTGCCATCTTTATGTAATACATGTATCACTAGCCACTTTAAACAATGCCACTTTTATATGTTTACATTCCCTACATTACTCATCTCATATGTATGTACTGTACTCGATACCATCTACTGCATCTTGCCTATGCCGTTCTGTACCATCACTCATTCATATATTTTTATGTACATATTTTTCATCCCTTTACACTTGTGTGTATAAGGTAGTTGTTGTGAAATTGTTAGGTTAGATTACTCGTTGGTTATTACTGCATTGTCGGAACTAGACGCACAAGCATTTCGCAACACATCTGCTAACCATGTGTATGTGACAAATAAAATGTGATTTGATTTTTGATTTGATTTGTTGGGTCATTGTCCTGTTGAAAAACAAATGATAGTCCCACTAAGCGCAAACCAGATGGGATGGCGTATCGCTGCAGAATGCTGTGGTAGCCATGCTGGTTAAGTGTGCCTTGAATTCTAAATACATCACTGACAGTGACACCAGCAAAGCACCCCCACACTATCACACCTCCTCCTCCATGGTTCATGGTGGGAACCACACATGCGGAGATCCTCCGTTCACCTACTGTGTGTCTCACAAAGACACGGCGGTTTGAACCAAAAATCTCAAATTTGGACTCATCAGACCAAAGGACAGATTTCCACTGGTCTAATGTCCATTTGCTCGTGTTTTTTGGCCCATGCAAGTCTTTTCTTCTTATTGGTGTCCTGTAAAAATCGAATCAAATTGCATTCGTCACATGCGCCGAATACAACAAGTGTAGACCTTATTGTGAAATGCTTACTTACAAGCCTTTAACCAACAATTCAATTTTAAGAAAAATAATTAAGAAAGTATTTACTAAACTATAATGAAATAAAAAAAATGTAAAAAAGAAGAAAGAATAAAATAGAAAAATAAACAAATAATTAAAGAGCAAAAGCTGCTTTTCTCTGTTTCTCATTATCTATGCATAGTCGCTTTAAGTCTACCCACTGTACATGTACATATTACCTGAATTACCTCGACTAACCATTGCCCCCACACATTGACTCTGTACCAGTACCCCCTGTGTATATTTATTTATTTATTTATCTAACCTTTTTTTTAAAACTAGGCAAGTCAGTTAACAGCAAATTCTTATTTACAATAACAGCCTAGCCCAGACGACACTGGGCCAATTGTGCGAGCCTCGCTATTGTTATTTTACCACTGCTCTTTAATTAAATTTAATTTAATTATTGGTTACTTTTATTTCTTATTTTTTACTTATCTATTTTTTTTACTTGACAAGTATTCTCTTCTTAAAACTTACATTGTAGGTTAAGGGCTTGTATAAGTCAGCATTTCACCTGTTGTATTTGGTGCATGTGACAAATACAGTTTGATTTGATTGTATACAGGGGGTACTGGTACAAAGTCAATGTGCGGAGGCACAGGTAGGTCAAGGTAATTGAGGTAGTATGTACATGTAGGTGGAGGTTAAGTGACTGTGCATAGATTATACAATGCAAATAGTCCGGGTAGCCATTTGATTAGCTGTTCAGGAGTCTTTTGCCTTGGGGGTTGAAGCTGTTAAGAAGCCTTTTAGACCTAGACTTGGCGCTCCGGTACCGCTTGCTGTGCGGTAGCAGACAGAACAGTCTATGACTAGGGTGACTGGAGTCTTTAGCAATTTTTAGGGCCTTTCTCTGACACAGCCCGGTATAGAGGTCCTAGCTGGCAGGAAGCTTGGCCACAGTGATGTACTGAGCCATACGAGCTACACTCTGTAGTACATTGCGGTCAAAGGCTGAGCAGGATGCTCTCGATGGTGCAGCTGTAGAACTTTTTGTAGTGGTTTCTTTACAGCAAACTTTAGTAGTGTAGAGTGCACGTGAAGAAACTTTCAAAGTTCTTGAAATGTTCCAGATTGACTGACCTTCATGTCTTAAAGTAATGATGGATTGTTGTTTCTCTTTGCTAATTTGAGCTGTTTTTGCCATAATATGAACTTGGTCTTTTATCAAATAGGGCTATCTTCTGTATACCACTCCCACCCTGTCACAACACAACTGATTGGCTCAAATGCATTAAGAAGGAAAGAAATTCCACAAATGATCTTTTAACAAGGCACACCTGTTATTTGAAATGCATTTCAGGTGACTACCTCATGAAGCTGGTTGAGAGAATGCCAAGAGTGTTCAAAACTGTCATCAAAGAAAATGTTGGCTACTTTGAAGAATCTAAAAGTTAAAATATGTTTTGATATGTGTAACACTTTTTTGGTTACTACATTGTGCCATATGTGTTATTTCATAGTTTTGATGTATTCACTATTATTCTATAATGTAGAAAATAGTCAAAATAAAGAAAAACCCTTGAATGAGTAGGTGTGTTCAAACTTATGCCTGGTACTGTATATGTTTTATTGTCACACAAATCCAATCACATTTTATTGGTTTTATTGGTTCAGCAGATGTTAATGCATGTGTAGCAAAATATGTCGTTTAACAGGGTTAGCCATAGTAGTACAGCACCCATGGAGCAAATGAGGGTTGAGTGCCTTGCTCAAAGGTCCATTGTCAGATTTTCATATAGTCGGCTCGGATATTCAAACCAGCAACCTTTCAGTTACCGGCCCAATGCTCTAACCGCTATGTTACCTGCCACCCTCAGGTCTGGTCTACCTGCCGCCCTCAGATGCCATCAGGCCTGGCTATGTCTTTGACTTTCCATTCTCTAAGTCTGACCAGGCTAGCAGAAGTGTCTGAACACAAAGTTACCATTTTAGGCCCCACTTCTTCCACCCATCCCAATGCCCACACTAGTGGTAGCATTTCAGCAGAGAAGACTGACGCTCCATCAGACAGCCGCCTACCCTGGTGTATCTGAAAGTGGTGAACCTGTATCCCAAAACCTGCTCTCCCACTGCCTTGGTCCCTTTACCCACTTGTGAAGATCCACAAGTAAGGACCCCACTCCCGCCTCAGATGTGCCTCAACAACCCCAGAAGGCTCTCCGCAGTCCTCAGAACTTTTTTAATCACTAATTGTAATTTCAACATCAGGCTCTGGCAACAGCCACCGAGGAACACACGGCCAGCAGACAAGGGCCCCAATTACCTGAAATTATGTGGCGATTTGGCATTTGCCCCAACACTTTTGATTCGGCTTATTGACACAAAAGTGTTGAAAAGAGGGACAAAGTACTGTTGTTTAAACTGATTTGCCTCATGATTTATCAACTCGTGCACAATTAATCTGTGGTCCAGTCTGGTCAACTGTAACCTACTGATAACAATCACAGTGAAATGTATGCGCTTCTCTAGGCTACATGCGTTTCTCTAGGCTGCCAGATCAGGGAAAACGCTGGGCCCCAGGAAAACAATTTTGGGATCTGTGGTGCCACCTCTGAAATCAAAAAAAAAAAACAGACAAAGCAACACCTCACGGCACAACTCTTCTCCCCTATTTGACCTAGATAGTTAGTGTGTATGTATTGATATGTAGGGTATGTGGGCATTTTGTCATTTTATTTTAATTCATGTAGTTCTGTCCTTGAGCTGTTCTTGTCTGTTAATGTTCTGGATTATGTCATGTTTCATGTTTTGTGTGGACCCCAGGAAGAGTAGCTTCTGCTTTTGCAACAGCTAATGGGGATCCTAATAAAATACCAAATACCAAATAGAATCAACATTTATAAAATTCAGTGGCGGGACTGGCCTTCCATACTATGGAAGGTCCATACTATCCATGTTGCCTATGTGCATTTTGGAGAACCCTCACTGCCCCTCAAACACACACACATTCAAATATCTGTCAATTTCCAGACATATATTGAATGTCAGATTATTGAAGTAACATTTCCACAAGAACACAGTACAGTAAAATATGGTTTCCTACCATCTAAGAATTAGCAAGCAAAATGGAGTTCATTATCAGTAATGACTGACAGCATATTTCCTAACGAGAAGTCCTCTGTGTGGGAGGTGGTGAGTGAGTGTACATTTTCTCCAAAGATCAGAGAGAATCAATTCAACTTGTTCCCAGACACTCCCACCATAAAACCCACGCTATGAACTTTCGGCACTCTGGTCCATGGAACGTCCTCAAGACACACTCACATAACTTATCTTGTAGCCAAGTCCGCTATCATCCGAACAAGCATTATGTTAGGCACAATCATATCCAAAAACCGCGAAGAAATACCCCAAATGGCCATATAATCAGAATATTTCACATGGCCTACAGACCATAAACTTCAATTGAGAAAGCAGTTTAAAAAAGATAGGCCGAATGCCACGTTTATAGTTTGCATTTCACTGCCTCCCTGTGGACAACGAGGGGAATGCACAAATAAATACAATCAGTAGGATGCCTGCGCGCTCTCCCTCTTGATGCGCTCTGACATTACGCACGCCTTCATTCACACCGCCAATAGCTCATGACAAGACGCGCAAGTGCGGATACTTTACGGGGTTAGAATAATATAATTGCTTCATACTTTTCATTTTTAAACCGTGTAAAAAAAAAAAAACAAAGCCGAGTAAAGTAGACAGCATATCCTTGTCTTTGGCTTTGTTCCGTTTTCCCTTCTCAACAACCTATTGCTATGGCATCTCTCACTCGAAGAGAGAAGGAGAGATGTCCCACAGCAGGGAACCGAATGTATTGGGTAAGGGACGCTTGATTCAATATTACTTTTTCCACATTCAGTATTTATCTTAAGTTGTTTAGATAGTGGGTTGCACAGTTCTAGTATCAACATATTATTTGATGACTCATAGGCTTTTAAAACATCAGTTTCAATTTATGTTATGATGATGTCATGGTTATTTTCTTCAGTTTGCAGTATATTAAGGTGCATGGTATTTGTACATTTCACAGACAGATGCGCCTCAATGTAAATCATCCAGATTTTACTCTGAGACTGGGAGCGGTACAGTACAACACGAGGACTGTCAATCAACAGATCGCCCCTCTCCAGAGGGTGCAGGGTCCAACGCCGACCCTCATGGAGTTCCGTGGCCAAAAACGGATGTCCCATCCCGCGCCGGAGGACCTGGGATTACCAGTGTATTTGACACGGTTAGACCCCCCATGGTGGGAAGTTGGAGCGTTCGGAAATCTGACGGAAAAGTTATTTGTGAGCATTGCACGGCGACTGTGGCTGTACTAAAGATACACGCACGGAGCCTCGTCATTCCTCAATATATCTCATGCAAGGTAGGCTAATCACTTCTTCACTTTCTATGAAAATGTGTTTTATGCAGTAAACAGTAGCATGCTTTCATTGTAGTGATACAATATACGTTGGTGACAATTTAATGGGTTTGAATTGAAATGGTCAGAAAATGGGATTCAGCCACAGATTTGTAACACATTTTAGATTTTAGACATATTTTAGCTGCCTTGACAAATCCAAATGGTCACTTACTTAGATGTTTTTCTCCCGATTGCATCTGATATGTAGCAGACATCAGTTCCTGTCATTGAGCTGACTCATAGGCTATCCCTAGAGTGAACTGATTCAGACTGATATTCATGTTTTAATAACAAAGCAACTCATGTTCCCTTCAAACCTCATTACCAGAGGTACAACGAAAACATTTGCTTCACTCTCCTATGAGAGGAATATGAAATAGAACAGGACGTTTTAAAATGAACCACAGACCATTACGTGGAGATATTACCTCATTGTTCGGACGGAGACGGTCAGTAGAAATCTGATAATGGCTTCTTGTAGTGTATTGATTTCCAGACCAGGGCCATGATGAAATCTGTCCTGTTATGAATCCTAAAGAAAATACAGGTCTCTGACAGTCTGGTTCCAGACCTGTTTGTGCTGTTTAGCCACCTCTTACCCTCTTAGGGGGAAAAAAGTGTTATGTACAGTAGAACCTAAAAGGGTTCTCCTCTGGGGACAGCCAAAGAACCCGTTTGGAACCTTTTTTTCTAAGACTGTGTGGTCATTATTTTGCCTGGTCCTAGATCAATTTGTCTCTTTGTTATGACAAACACACAACCCAAAGTTTGGCTACACAGCACAAACAGATCTATTACCAGGCTCGGTCTCAGATTTTGGCTTGGAGTTTGTTTGGGCACATCTGCATTTTTCTGGTTGACTTTGTTTTATGCAATATTGCAGTAGTCTGGGACTCAAAATGTGGGTCATTGACATTAGCAGCTTGCGGGAGAAAGGTTTTGGAATGGAAGTTCAGGGAGAACAAGGGCACAGAAACTAACATACAGTATGCTATGCCACCATCTCTGTCCTATGATAGATGCTATTATAATGATTGATTCTGGAAGTCGATGTAGACCTACTTCTTACCATGCCACATTTTGATACATCATTTCCTCAATGACAGACTGTCATCAATGACAATTAATTATTTAAAAAAATCCGCTTTTGTAATTCACTGTGATATTTGTTGTTTTTGTGATTGAATTGGACTCAATGCATAGAACCATACTGTACATTCCCTTTACATCCCTTCTGTAGGACTCCACCTTGTCAGCCTATCTCCACGACAACCTCCAAACCCACAGTGGTACCATAGACGTCTGGGCTGTGGAGGACGAGCAGAGTGGCTGTGACGTCTGTGGTGCCCACCTGAGCCAGCTGAAGCAGGAGGCCATCCACCTGATCCTAGCCAGGGAGGAGCGTGCCAAGTGGGCCACTCCATATCCCGCCAAGCCCCTTCCTGGATCCACCTCCACCAAAGCAGCACCATCTAGCCCCCACCTCTCACGCTCTGCCAGGACCCATAGTTCCTCTGCCAAGCCCTCCCCTGGACCTCGATCCACCACCTCCACAGCACCATCTAGCCCCCGCCTCTCAGGCTTCACCAGGAGTCAAAGCCCCCAGAAGACCCACCCTAGGAGGATCCTGAAGCCCACCCCAGCTGAGATGGAGAGATGGGTTGAGGAGCAGCAGCACCTGGCCTCCTCCATATCAATGTCCAGCAATAATGGAGTCACCATCTTTCCCTGCCAGGTACTGTACATCTAAAAACCTAAAGGTTGCATATCACAATATTGCCTTGATATCACAATAGCTATCGTTATTATGGAGTCTAATGGAAGCGACGTGAACAATATCAGGATAATATCATGAGTCATGACACATGACGGGGAAGGAGTAGGGGAGAGGGAAGGGGAGAGGGGAGGGAAGGGGAGAGGGGAGGAGTGGAGTGGATGCTCTCATAGAGGATGTTGTCACTGTCGGAATTGATTGACTCCGTCCGATCTGCCCCAATTAGATCCTGAGAAGTGTACATTTGCAACCTTATCGCTAATGGAGAGAATTGGGTTGTGATTTATTTTCCGTCATAAAACAGCCAGTAAAAAAAGCAGGCGGCGCAATGATCAATAGCCTGGTCATATTTAACGACTGGTGAAATATGCATAGTGCAGTATTGTAACCCTCACAGGGCTAGGTGGTAAATACAGCCGGGACGAAAGTGGATGGATGGAAGCATTTAAGGAGCCTTAAGTAGGCTACAGTAGTTTGTTCAGCCATAGGGCTCCTACCATAGGGCTTTGGTCAAAAGTAGTGCACTATATAGGGAATAGGGCACCATTTGGGAATCTACCTATATCTCCTTCAGTCCATTGTGGCTAATGAAGTGAAGTGGTCTCTGGTCTGTCAGTTTCTGACAGTGGAGTGGCTGTCTGGCTGAGGACTAGCCTGATCTCAGATCAGTTATGGTTGGCATAACAATGACCATAGGAGTTGGCTGTATGCAACACAAACAGATCTGGTACCAGGTTAGCTGCCATAGTCTATTAGACAATATGCAAAGCAGAGCATATTATACCGGCGTAAGTTTGTTATTAGGAAGGTTTCCATCCAATTGGTGACAGATTTTCATGTGAATATTCTAAAATCCGCATGAAAGAAAATGTGCACATTTTCCCGAACAGTGGTGAGTTTCCACAAAACGGATAAAAATCTGTGCGTGATGACGTAGTGCTCACAAAATGTACATTTTCGCTTACGTTTATATGTACTGAATACAAATCTGAAGTTCATTGTTTTTCCATCACATTTTCAACTCTACTGATAGTTTTGTCACCAAACTGTTGCGTTAAATAGCGAATGTGCCAACTCACATCATGCACTTTCACCGCCCTGTGAAGTTCATCATCTCTTATTTCATCTGTAGCCTAATAAACTGCACGCTTTCCTGATTGAGTTATAGTGGGAGGACCACACCCTGTGTCATTGAGTCACTCCAAGTTGACTTTGATGTGATGGTTATTATATCAATATTTGCGCATAAAGGTGTTTCCACCACTATTTCACGCATAATTCATTTTACAGGCACCAAAAGATCCCACGTCGAACAAACAAATGACCTGACGGCATTTAGAAAATTGGACTTCCTGTTTCCCTCACAGCTGTCGTGATTCTTTTTTATAAGGCATGACTTTACTCGCATAAAAGCTGTGGATGGAAACGTGACCATTGATGTGTTTTCATGTGATTTTCCACTTGTAGGAAGCAGAGCAAATGTTAGTCAAAGCTAGGTGACCTCATGCTAATGGTAATGGGAGTTTTTACACCATTCCAGTTTGAGATAGATGAGAGGACGAGGAGAGGGACAGAGAGAAGGGGGGAAGACAAAAGAGAAAGAGAGAGCGAGAGAGAGGGGGGTAGAGAGAGACAGAGTGGGGGGGTAGAGAGAGAGAGAGGGGGGGGTAGAGAGAGACAGAGTGGGGGGAGAGAGAGAGAGAGAGAGAGAGAGAGAGAGAGAGGGAGAGAAAAATAGCAGGAGAAAGAGAGATCTTCAGGGTGTGGGGGACAGGGGGTTCAGAGTTAGAAAGGAGTAGAGGTAGAATTGAACTATACCCCATGCCCCCTAAACCCATCTCATTCCAGATGTTAGTCATGCCCCAAGGTGCCTCCTGGCTCTAATTGGCATTACATGGCTGGATATTTCCTGTGGCAGTAGCAATAGAGGGAGGGGAACAGGGTTGTTATCTTGCCCTTAAAAGCTGAAACATTGATGAGACAGTAGAGCTGCAGAGGGGGCCACTATAAAACAGGACTCTGGCTGTCGCTTTCGCTCGCAGCCAAGCTCTTTGACTTCATTTCAGCAGATACACAGAGTAGGGAGTAGGCCAAAGCTTACACACACACACACACACACACACACACACACACACACACACACACACACACACACACACACACACACACACACACACACACACACACACACACACACACACACACACACACACACACACACACACACACACACACACACACACACACACACACACTAGGGCTGGAGGGAAGGGAAAGCAGGGTTGGGTTGAAGAGTCAGACTCTTCACGCACATCCTCGAGGGTATGTGGTGTGGAATAGTCAGATGCAGCACGGTCACAGTAGGTTTAGTAATGGCTCTGAGTCTGATTGTCTGAGTCATGTCTCCGTTAAACCTTGGAGCTATGTGTCCCATGTGTGACTACTAGTCTATATGTAGAGCTATATGATGAATGTCCCATTTACCTAATGTGCTTTCATCCTGATGCCCCACATCCACAGGTTAACAATTGATTCTTCTCTTGGGTTGTGTTCCAAATGGCATCTATTCCCTGGGCTATGTTACGATGTGCTGTTGGCAACTCTTTTATCATTGCCAAGCTGTACTTTGGCATGACATTGAACGAACACAAAGAGGAGTTGGCTAATAGCCAAAACAGACTGGACCCCCAGGCTATGGATATTCTAATACAGTTGAAGTATTATCTCCTAAGATAATCATTCTACTTCTCTCCAGTTTTCAGAGGAGTTCTCAGAGGGACCGAATGAGACTGTGGCTGTCCAGAGCAGTCCAATGGCTCCTGCAATTTTGTCCTTTCTGGTCAGGTATGTGTAAAACTAGTCAGTTAGATGTCTACTGAGTAGACATGGGCTCCTGCAGGTAGTTATTCACTGATGATTAATAAAAAGTCTTAAATAATCATTCAGAAGTTGAGGATGTACCTACTGAAATGTCCACATCCTATCTTTCCACAGGGCAGCCCAGAAACTGAGCCTGACGTCGAGGAGGAAGAGCCAAATGTCCGCCCCCTCTCCCGTGTCTCCTCTCCCCCATTACAACACCTGCTACAGGGGCATCATCCAGAGGTCTCCACCCACAGTCCCCACCTGCCTCCTTCAAGCTGCCAACCAACTCAAAGACGCACCCAACTTTGGCAAGGTAACCAGCTGTAGTCAGTTGTTCACCTCGTTCTTGATCAATCAGATCGTTCATGTAAAAGAGAATTTGTTCTCATTGACTTAACCTGACTACACTGAACAAAAATATAAACGCCACATGCAACAATTTTATTTTATTTTACTTAGTTAAAGCATATAAGGAAATGAGTCAATTGGTATAAATTAATTAGGCTCTAATCTATGGATTTCACATGACTGGGAATACAGAAATACATCTGTTGGTCACAGATACCTTAAAAAAAGGTAGGGGCGTGGATCAGAAAACCAGTCAGTGTCTGGTGCTTCCCCCATTTGCCTCATGCAGCGTGACACATCTCCTTCACATAGAGTTGATCAGACTGTTGATTGTGGCCTGAGGAATGTTGTCCCACTCTTTCATGGCTGTGTGAAGTTGCTGAATATTGGCGGGAACTGGAACACGCTGTCGTACACGTCGATCCAGCGCATCCCAAATGTTCTCAATGTGTGAAATGTCTGGTGAGTGTGCAGGCCATGGAAGAACTGGGACATTTTCAGCCTACAGGAATTGTGTACAAATCCTTGAGACAAGGGGCCATGCACTATCATGCTGAAACATGAGGTGATGGCGGCAGATGAATGGCACGACAATGGGCCTCAGGATCTCGTCACAGTACCTCAGTGCATTCAAATGACCATCGATAAAATGCAATTGTGTTTGTTGTCCGTAGCTTATGCCTGCCGATACCACAACTCCACCGCCACCATGGGGCACTCTGATCACGATGTTAACGTCAGCAAATTGCTTGCCCACCTGATCAGGTCAAGACCCTGGTGAGGACGACGAGAAGGCAGATGAGCTCCCCTGATGGTTTCTGACAGTTTATGCAGAAATTCTTCAGTTGTGGAAACCCAAAGTTTAATCAGATGTCCGGGTGGCTGTTCTCACACGATCCCGCAGTTGAAGAAGCCAGATGTGTAGGTCCTGGGCTGGCATGGTCACACATGGTCTGCGGTTCTGAGGCTAGTTGGATGTACTGCCAAATTCTCTAAAACAACATTGGAGGCGGCTTATGGTAGAGAAATTAACTAATCATTTTCTCGTAACAGCTCTGGTGGAAATTACCATGTTAACTGCACGCTCCCTCAAAACTTGAGACATCTGTGGCATTGCGTTGTGTGTCAAAACTGCACATTTTAGTGTGGTCTTTTATTGTCCCCAGCATAAGGTACACCTGTGTAATGATCATGCTGTTTAATCAGCTTCTTGATTAAACAGTTATGTGGATGGATGATCGTGGCAAAGGAGAAATGCTCACTAACAGGGATGTAAACAAATTTGTGCACAACATTTAAGAGTATTAAGCTTTTTGTGGAACATTTCTGGGATCTTTTATTTCAGCTCATGAATCATGGGACCAACACTTAACATGTTGTGTTTATATTTTTGTTTGGTATAAATACATGTTTAAATACATGTTTTAATAAATGTTTTATTAAATAAATAAATTGTTCTCCCACATACACTTTTTTCTGTGATTCCAGAGTCATTAAGCAAGTGAGAGTGGTTGTGTCGAGGAGTGAAGAAGATCCTATATCGCCACTCATAATACCTACCCCCATCTTTATGAAATGCTATAATGTGGTGTTAATGTCCTTTCTGTTTCTGCCCTCCCCCCTCTGGGGTATACTGTAGACGAAATCAATATGGCTGCCCTCGTGCTTCACAGATGATGGTCTAGAGTTACAGATAACAGGCCCCCATCCCATCCCTCCATTCCACCTGCACTCAGCCCAGAACAACTCAGAGAGAACCTCTTTTTTCCCTCTCTCTGTCTCCCCCTCTCTCTCTCGCTCGCTCTTTCACCCCTCTCCCTTTCTCTCTCCGGTTCTCCTTCCCACATTCTCTCTCTATCTCACCCCCTCTTTACTCTCTCTCTCAGTATATGGCTTCTTGAATAATTCAGCCCCATAAATATACGGTGACACAAGCTCAATAGCATACAGGAGTTACAGGAGTTACACAGCAAGATTTCCTCCAACAGATAGCAGACAGACTAGCTACCATCACTAGCTTTTATTATGATTCATCATCATAATCAAGGCTGATGGATTATGTTCACGGTTGGGTAGGTCACTTTCTAAATGTAATCAGTGACAGTTACAAGTTACCTGTCCAAAATTGTTATCAGTAACTTAGCTTTTGGATTACCCAAAGTAACGTAATCGGATTACTTTCATTTACTTTTAGATTACTTTCCTTTAAGAGGCATTAGAAGAAGACAAAAATGAATATTAAGAATTGAATGACATCTATTACAAGTCAATGTTAGAGTTTACATAGCTGGCCAGAAATGGATGTTGGGTTATGTAGGTTTCTAACCCATTGCTTTCTACTTCAATACAGATAATAAAATGATTAGGCTATATTTTTACATTAAAATCTAAAGTCTGTCAGATTTACAGTCATTCCAATTAATTATATTATTGATCTTCAAGAATAGGATTTGTAAATATGGAAATATAGATTAGTTTAATTCTTTAACCTGACCATAACCCCCCCAAAAAAGGAGTTATTACCCTACTCTGTTGTTTATATTTTTGTTCTGAAGGACCGATTGGATTCATTGCTTCAAGACATGGTCGAAAAAGAAATGCTGCTCTCATGGAATGGCATGCTTGGAGCACTACCAAAAACATTTGCTATAGGCTAGGCCTATTGTTTACTTTTCGGTTGGTGACATCATTGAATTAGGAATTAGAATACTTAATTAATTTCATAGGATCTCTATGGGTGACACTTTGATATCTCAATCATTTTCATCTGTTGAAGTTTATCAACAGTGCACAAGTTTAAGCAGTACGTTAGGCTTTTTGAATCAGCACAAATTAGATTGCGCAATAAAAGCCTTACTCGTGCCAAGGTTGGTTAGGTTACATTCTAAATGTAATCTGTTACAGTTACTAGTTACCTATCCAACACTGTAATCTGTAATGTAACTTTTGGATTACCCCAACTCAGTAATGTAGTCAGATTACTTTCTGTTACCTTTGGATTACTTTCCCCTTAAGAGGCAGTAGAAGAAAACATAAAGGATCTATCAAACACATGTGCGGTATGTCATCATAGTGAGGTTAGACTCGCTCAGATGGAACAAACTTCAGTTCAGTTGTGTTTATTAAGCATAAGTACATGGTTAATTGACTTCATCTTGGTGGTTCTGTGACGTTCTTACCCTTCAGATGTGCAGAGTCAGACCTCAGAGAACTAAGTTAAGTGGCTGTTGAGGTCTTAGCTAACTTAACATAAAACCTCTCAGAGCCTTTAAATCCACTGTATTTCTAGTAGAGCTAGGTTAATATCTGAACAGCAGAAATCTGTTCATGTGGCGTTCCTACTCGGGATATATAGGATGTAGCTACATGAATTAATAATAATTTATCATTGATTAGATTTATATAGTGCTTTTACAGACAATGTAACAGCATAAAATTACATAGACTCATTACACTGAATTATAGGATTTCAATGCTTTATAGTACAGGGTAAACTGTGTAGCCTATAATAACAGCTATAATAACAGCTACTACAGTTATATCCTCTCTCTAGCACTAGTCTGTGGGTGTTTAAGTCAGAGTGGCAGACAGTGTGCTTTGATCTGTACAAGTTTTCCTCTACATTCCTCTTCTCTTGTAACTAAGTTGGTGTAAAAGAGACACCATCTCACAGGGGTGAACAGCAGAATGCTGCCTTTCTCTCACTCTTTACCAGTGACGTTTGAAATCTCTCCTCAGTTGCCTAGCTGTGCGATATCCCTACTCCGTTTAGCTTAACGTCTTCTTACACCTATTCCAAAGAAAACTTATAAATAGCAGGGGATAGAAGCGAATAGAATCAGGAACGCTGGGAAACTCCTAGGGTTTAATGCGACTGCCGTGTCTGTCGTTTCCAACCTCCTTTAAAAGAACGAGAGCCTCCTGCCTGTGACCCATATTGACAGCTGCTTTGACTCTTCTACAATCACATCTGATGCATTTAGATCTTATTGTTTAGGATTTTGATTGTTTAATAATGCATGGATTTTCATACTTTCCTTCTTGCTTCTATCAGTTTTATTTTGTGTTTTTCCCCCATATGGAATATTTAAATACTCTTTTAGCTTCCACTAAACCTTTTAGTAAAATGCTCTTTTTATGGATTTCTATGTAGATCTTGTCTTCGACCTGGACCATTTATCGTAAAAATGAGACCAAACCTTTTTTTAAATAGAAGATTCAAGTCGGAGAATGAAGATTCAAGTTAGGACTTTACAATAACTTCAAGTGAAGACTGGGGGTCAGCCTGATGAACCGGAATATGCAGGGACCTCCTCCGTATAGCCTAACTCTCGCACACTTTCACATGCACACACTTTCACATGCACACACTTTCACATGCACACACACATTAAACATGAACTGATTGTGATTGCTGATCAGTTCATTTGTATATTTGTAATTAGTAGGATAATCTGTTTTCACAAACCTTTATTATATTTGTGCTTATGTATTGTATATTGTTTGTTTGTGGTGTGGTTTTCATATAAGCCCTTGGGTTTCCAACCACACCTGCACACTGTGAAAAATAAAAAGTGTTTTTTTTTATCTGTATTGTTGTTTATCACCTGTTTTCTTTGGCGCAAATAATAAAAAAAATAATATAAAAGACATTTGACATAACTTCAAGAATTACGGTATAATTTCCCTTCCCTACCTACTCAACACCTGTTCATCCCAGTTCCCAAGAGCCCCCCTGAAAAAAAACATGATCACATCTTCACCACCAGCTTTCTTCTCTCCACACAGGTCAAAGTGGTGCTGCGAGTCTGCCCCTCTCCCACCGTGCCCTCTTCCCAACCCCAGCCACCCATTCTTAGTGTGGACCCAGCCAAGAGAAGGGTCACCTTTATTGATCCTACCACCAACCACAATCAACAACCACACTCCAACTCCACGCCGACACACGCTGGGGAAGCCAAGGGCCACTCTAAGACATATGTCTTTGACGCAGCCTACCCCCTAGAGTCAACCCAGGTCAGTGGGTACAGTACAGTACGGTTGGTTTGTTATCTCTGTCTGATGACCTGAAAACTGATGGGACTTAAAATGCCGTTTCCAGACAGCCATCGCTATATCAAGCGCTGTTATCTTAGCCTCCCAGCCTCTTTCCTTTCCCAGCTGTGTGTGTTAGTGTTGTTTGATGGATCGGGCACACTCAGCCAATTCATTCATTCATGCCCCTCCGCTTAAGTGTTTTTTTTGCGTTTTAAACAGCTGGATGAATGCTAAGGTGGATGGATTCACCCTCTTTTTCTCCTTTTTTCACCCTCTTTTTCTCCTTTTTTCACCCTCTTTTTCTCCTTTTTTCACCCTATTTTTCGATCCCTCCTTTATCTTCTCTGCTAGGCGGAGGTGTGTGTAGGTATTCTGCCTGACGTCATCCGTTCTGTGGTCAACGGGGCAGACGGATGTATTCTGTGTTTTGGACATGGTGAAGCAGGTAAGTAATGAACAAAACTGCATAAACCAGCATAAATTTCAAACTGGTCCATGGTCTTTAAATGTATTTTTTTTAACCTATTTAACTAGGCAAGTCAGTTAAGAACAAATTCTTATTTACAATGACAGCCTAGGAACGGTGGGTTAACTGCCTGTTCAGGGGCAGAACGACAGATGTTTACCTTGTCAGCTTGGGGTTTCAATCTAGCAACCTTTCTAGCAACTCTGAACTCATCATGAAGGGCTGCAGTGGCTCCCAGGTGTGCGTACCTACACATGCAGTCAAAGCTGGCCCTAGCCTTTTGAGGGCCCTAAGTGAAATGTTGTTTTCTCTCCTCTTGACAGTGGAGAGAAACACGTCTTGCCATTAGGCAGAGAGAAGATTGAGGATTTTATTATAATTGCATGCAATTCTAATGATCTAGCCATGAAGTAGAGAGAAAAAAAATGTAATTTTACAACTAATTTCCTACAATTCTTAACATTTTGCTGAAGGGTGGAGATAAATGTTTGCAATATTTAATACTATATCTGAGTGAGAGTGACAAAAATGTATATGATTACTACAAGTTTAGATAGCTGGCTAGACTAATTTACCAATATTAAAAATGTTAGCTGACATTGCTAATTGAGTGACTGTCAGTGACTGACATAACACGATTTTGAAATTGCACCTTGTGTGTATTCTACTAGTCTAACTCTCAAAAATATATATCTGCAAGCCTGCAAAGGTTGCCTATCCCTGCTCTAGCTGGTCAAACTGGTCTTACCAAGCCCATCATTATCATATTTTGCAGTTGATTCTTAGAATTGTTTATTTCAATATCTGTTTTATTTGTTGTATTTTTGCATGTTCTTAATGAATCTTATGACACACAAAGATTTTTTTATTTTTTTAATCATTGTTCTAAACTAATCCAATCTGTTCGTTGTACTTATTGCACCTGTTACTGAAATGGTTGTTCCAGTTTAGATTGTTTAGTTAGTCTTATTTATTCATCTTTCTAACCCTGGCAGTCATTCTGAATCCAGATTGTGGGTGAATAAAAGTTCCAGTTGTTGGAGAGCCCCACTCTGGCTGAATTCTAATTGGAATTAAATATCACTTTCCAAGCCAGCATAGGCTGCTCAGCAGCAAAAACGTACCAAATGCTGGTCACCAGCAAAGACACAGCAAAGGCTGGGAACAACGAAAAACATAGCGAATGCACCGGCAGAAACACAGCGAAGGCACCGGCAGAAACACAGCGAAGGCACCGGCAGAAACACAGCGAAGACACCGGCAGAAACACAGCAAAGGCACCGGCAGAAACACAGCGAAGTCACCGGCAACAACACAGCGAAGGCACCGGCAGAAACACAAATCGAAGGCACCGGCAGAAACACAGCGAAGTCACCGGCAGAAACACAGCTAAGGCACCGGCAGAAACACAGCGAAGGCACCAGCAACAACACAGCGAAGGCACCGGCAGAAACACAGCGAAGGCACCGGCAGAAACACGGCGAAGGCACCGGCAGAAACACAGCGGAGGCACCGGCAGAAACACAGCGAAGGCACCGGCAGAAACACAGCGAAGGCACCAGCAGAAACACAGCGAAGGTACCAGCAGAAACACAGCGAAGGCACCAGCAGAAACACAGCGAAGGTACCAGCAGAAACACAGCGAAGGCACCAGCAGAAACACAGCGAAGGCACCCGCAGAAACACAGCGAAGGCACCAGCAGAAACACAGCGAAGGCACCAGCAGAAACACAGCGAAGGCACCCGCAGAAACACAGCGAAGGTACCAGCAGAAACACAGCGAAGGCACCAGCAGAAACACAGTGAAGGCACCAGCAGAAACACAGCGAAGGCTAGTCAGCAGCAAAACCAGCATTAGCCAAAAGCATACATGCATACTGTTGATCAGCATGACCAGCCTATGCTCGTCTATGATGTTATTTTCATCAGGAAAGTAGCATTGTTTTAAGTGGCCATGAAGACCAAATCTCATAAGGAGAGTGGCTATTATCTCTTTCGTCAATGTCTTTTATATATCTGTTGAATTCATCTTTTTCCTGTGTGCAGCAGTGGCATGGGAGTTGCATCCATCGCTTTCATCTCTCTTTTCCCTATGGGGGCTGTGGTGGCATGGAAGGTGTTCCATCTCTCTTTTCCCTATGGGGGCTGTGGTGGCATGGAAGGTGCATCCATCTCTCTTTTCCCTATGGGGGCTGTGGTGGCATGGAAGGTGTTCCATCTCTCTTTTCCCTATGGGGGCTGTGGTGGCATGGAAGGTGCATCCATCTCTCTTTTCCCTATGGGGGCTGTGGTGGCATGGAAGGTGTTCCATCTCTCTTTTCCCTATGGGGGCTGTGGTGGCATGGGAGGTGTTCCATCTCTCTTTTCCCCATGGGGCTGTGGTGGCATGGAAGGTGCATCCATCTCTCTTTTCCCTATGGGGGCTGTGGTGGCATGGGATGTGTTCCATCTCTCTTTTCCCTATGGGGGCTGTGGTGGCATGGGAGGTGCATCCATCTCTCTTTTCCCTATGGGGGCTGTGGTGGCATGGGAGGTGTTCCATCTCTCTTTTCCCTATGGGGGCTGTGGTGGCACGGGAGGTGTTCCATCCGTCCTCTCCTTTATTCATCCCATCTTCCATTCCATTCATTTTCCACCTCTTCGATAACTAAAAGCGGAAGATTCATCCATAATACATCCCAAGTGTTTTTAAGATTCTTCCGCTGTCGCTCTGCCTGCAAAACACGTCAACATGACGCAAATATTTTGTCAGTCAGGATGAGAAGGCCGAGGTGGACTAAAAAACGAAATGGACTGTAAGACGATCTCTGCTCTGCTATTAGGAAAATGGAATCCACTTAGCTTTACTAAAGGCTTTTAATAGACGACTGTCTGTGTGACACAAATACATAAAACCCCTTTCTCTCCTGTAAGGGCAGTGTCTCCTTGGAGCTATACCTTTCTACTACACATGACGCCACCGACCGTAAATCAGATTGAATTAGTCGGGCGGTGTAGACGGCGGCAGGTCGGCTGCCAGGGGATATCAATCTCTCTCCCTCCCTCCATAGAATGGCCCTCTGGAATGAATGATGGCAGGCTGGTTCGCCTTTAATTGGACAAAACCAATTCTCTTACCCTAATTCAATTAGCATTTGGATTAGAGTGAGTAAACCTAGGACACGGATCACTAGAGTTATGGTACTGTAATACGGGACAAAAGTCCCTCCCTCCCTCCTCTATACTGGATCACTTAGGTGGCTTCTACACATTGCTCTATAAAAAGCTCTATAAAAAAGGGTTCTGAAAGGGTTCCTTGTGGGGGTCAGGGAAGAACCCTTTTTGGTACTAAGTGGCATCTTTTTTTCAAAGTGCTTATTGGAGGAAGATAAAAGTGTCTGCTAGTAAGTGGCAGTGGCATACAATGTATAGTGCCGTATGTAAATCCAATCCGGTATTATCAATAAATTCATTATTAAATTGGAGGGAATATGTTCTGTATTATAAACTGGGAGGTTCAAGCCCTGAATGCTGATTGGCTAAAATCCCTGGTACATCAGACTGTATAGCACGGGTGTGACAATTACGTTGATAAACAGTTTATAATAGCAATAAGGCACCTAGGGGGATTGCGGTATATATGACCAATAGACCACGGCTAAGGGCTGTTCTTACGTACGACACAACGCGGAATGCCTGGATTACAGCCCTTAGCCGTGGTATATTGGCCATATAACACACCACCTTGAGCCTTATTGCTTAAATAACTCCCATTTCGGAAGATGGTATTTTGACAGTGTTTTGGGTGTGGACAATTAAAACTGTTTTGTTAGAACCTTAATTTGGGGGGGGAAATCTGCCCTTTCTATCCCCTCTGTCCTCCAAGTTAACCCTACAATGGGGACATGTACTGTAAATACAGTGCCTTGCGAAAGTATTCGGCCCCCTTGAACTTTGCAACCTTTTGCCACATTTCAGGCTTCAAACATAAAGATATAAAACTGTATTTTTTTGTGAAGAATCAACAACAAGTGGGACTAAATCATGAAGTGGAACGACATTTATTGGATATTTCAAACTTTTTTAACAAATCAAAAACTGAAAAATTGGGCGTGCAAAATTATTCAGCCCCTTTACTTTCAGTGCAGCAAACTCTCTCCAGAAGTTCAGTGAGGATCTCTGAATGATCCAATGTTGACCTAAATGACTAATGATGATAAATACAATCCACCTGTGTGTAATCAAGTCTCCGTATAAATGCACCTGCACTGTGATAGTCTCAGAGGTCCGTTAAAAGACCAGAGAGCATCATGAAGAACAAGGAACACACCAGGCAGGTCCGAGATACTGTTGTGAAGAAGTTTAAAGCCGGATTTGGATACAAAAAGATTTCCCAAGCTTTAAACATCCCAAGGAGCACTGTGCAAGCGATAATATTGAAATGGAAGGAGTATCAGACCACTGCAAATCTACCAAGACCTGGCCGTCCCTCTAAACTTTCAGCTCATACAAGGAGAAGACTGATCAGAGATGCAGCCAAGAGGCCCATGATCACTCTGGATGAACTGCAGAGATCTACAGCTGAGGTGGGAGACTCTGTC
Source organism: Oncorhynchus mykiss (assembly GCF_013265735.2). Lineage (NCBI taxonomy): Eukaryota > Metazoa > Chordata > Actinopteri > Salmoniformes > Salmonidae > Oncorhynchus > Oncorhynchus mykiss. Next base: position 33,866,557 of record NC_048572.1, read on the forward strand.
CATAGGACAACAATCAGTCGTATATTGCACAAATCTGGCCTTTATGGAAGAGTGGCAAGAAGAAAGCCATTTCTTAAAGATATCCATAAAAAGTGTCGTTTAAAGTTTGCCACAAGCCACCTGCGAGACACACCAAACATGTGGAAGAAGGTGCTCTGGTCAGATGAAACCAAAATTGAACTTTTTGGCAACAATGCAAAACGTTATGTTTGGCGTAAAAGCAACACAGCTCATCACCCTGAACACACCATACCCACTGTCAAACATGGTGGTGGCAGCATCATGGTTTGGGCCTGCTTTTCTTCAGCAGGGACAGGGAAGATGGTTAAAATTGATGGGAAGATGGATGGAGCCAAATACAGGACCATTCTGGAAGAAAACCTGATGGAGTCTGCAAAAGACCTGAGACTGGGACGGAGATTTGTCTTCCAACAAGACAATGATCCAAAACATAAAGCAAAATCTACAATGGAATGGTTCAAAAATAAACATATCCAGGTGTTAGAATGGCCAAGTCAAAGTCCAGACCTGAATCCAATCGAGAATCTGTGGAAAGAACTGAAAACTGCTGTTCACAAATGCTCTCCATCCAACCTCACTGAGCTCGAGCTGTTTTGCAAGGAGGAATGGGAAAAAAATTCAGTCTCTCGATGTGCAAAACTGATAGAGACATACCCCAAGCGACTTACAGCTGTAATCGCAGCAAAAGGTGGCGCTACAAAGTATTAACTTAAGGGGGCTGAATAATTTTGCATGCCCAATTTTTCAGTTTTTGATTTGTTAAAAAAGTTTGAAATATCCAATAAATGTCGTTCCACTTCATGATTGTGTCCCACTTGTTGTTGATTCTTCACAAAAAAATACAGTTTTATATCTTTATGTTTGAAGCCTGAAATGTGGCAAAAGGTCGCAAAGTTCAAGGGGGCCGAATACTTTCGCAAGGCACTGTACTGACAGTTTCAATAAACCAACTCTGAAGCCCCCCCCCCCCCCCCTACCCGCGAGCTGTTTACCAAGATGCTCTGTCTCTTTCTCTCTCTCCCTCTCACGCACGCACACACACAAACACACACACACACAGGTTGGCACGTACTTTCGCACACAGACACGCACACGCAGACACACACAAACAGAGCACCCAAACTGACTGTGTTGTGTGTGTCTTATTACTGTGGTTAACAGGGAAGTCGCACACCATGATGGGTAGTGATAGCAGCAGCCAGAGTTTAGGGGTCATCCCGTGTGCCATCTCCTGGTTCTACAGTCACACAGAGAGGAGGAGGAGGGAGAGGACTGGGGCCAGCCTGGCTGTGTCTGTGTCCGCTATGGAGGTCTGTGGGGAGGACGAGACCCTCAGGGACTTACTGTCAGGCAACCTCCAAGACAGCCCATCGGCAGACCTTTATCTCTTTGAGGACCCCATCTATGGAATACAGGTAAATGATGATACAGGGGCTTATTGTTGTGGACGGTTCAGATCACATAGAAATGTGTAACGTTTATAGAACTGACTTGATTCTTTGCTATGCAGAATATGGAAGAGTCAGCTCTCTATTCAATTTCTCTATGTGCAGCAATGGTGTGAAATCTCTGCGTAAGAACAGTTTCTTAATATTCTACATGCTACTGTAGTTACATTGTTACTACTACACATGTCACTAAGGTGTCATGTCACTCTAAGTGTATCTTACAGTGCCTTCAGAAAGTATTCATAACCCCTTGACTTATTCCACATTTTGTTGTGTTACAGCCTGAATTCAAAATTTATTAAACTGACCTTTTTCTCAGCCATCTACACACAGTACCCCATAATGACAAAGTGAAAACATGTTTTTAAAAATGTTAGAAATGTATTTAAAATGTATTTAAAATCATATACGGAAATATCTCATTTATATAAGTATTCACACACCTGTGTCAATACATGTCAGAATAACTTTTGGCAGCGATTACAGATGTGAGTCTTTCTGGGTAAGTCTTTAAGAGCTTTGTACATCTGGATTGTACAATATTTGCACATTGTTCTTTTAAAATTTCTCCAAGCTTTGACAAGTAAGTTGTTGATCATTTCTCAACAGCCATTTTCAAGTCTTGCCATAGATTTTCAAGCCAATTAAAGTCAAAACTATAACTAGGCCACTCATGAACATTCAATGTCGTCTTGGTAAGCAACTCCAATGTATATTTGGCCTTGTGTTTTAGGTTATTTTCCTGCAAAAAGGTGAATGTTTCCCAGTGTCTGTTGGAAAGTAGACTGAACCAGGTTTTTCTGTGCTTAGCTCTATTCCGTTTATATTTATCCCCCAAAATTCCCTAGTCCTTGCTGTTGACAAGCATACCCATAACATGATGCAGCCACCACCATGCTTGAAATTATGAAGAGTGTTGGATTTGCCCCAAATATAACGCTTTATATTCAGGAAATGAAGTTTAAAAAAAATATTTTTTGTTTGTTGCAGTTTTACTTTAGTGCTTTATTGCAAACAGGATGCATGTTTTGGAATAGTTTTATTCTGTACAGGCTTCCTTCTTTTCACACTGTCATTTAGGTTAGTATTGTGGAGTAACTACAATGTTGTTGAGCCATACTTAGTTTTCTCCTATCACAGCCATTAAACTCTGTAACTGTTTTAAAGTCACCATTCGCCTCATATGAATGGTGGCTATTTTAGCATGTAAATCTTGTGGGGCAAACTAATGTTTTGGGAATGTGTGCCAGCAAAGCCACAACACAACGCTAAACAATACTTTAATTGCACTAAAACAGTAACAAACAGTGCCCACAAACTGTTAGGAACTACATAAAGCTGTCCTAACCGCAGACTCCCAACAGCAGTCCCAAAACCTTACCACTACTATACCTGGTTATCAGCGGAGCCTTGTCTGGCAGCGAAGCAGCCCTTTAAAAATTCAGAGTTCAGAACATGGGCCGTTCTTACAGGGTTTTCCCTGTACACCAAGTCAGAACCATAGGATAAATGAAGGGGGCATATAAGCAGACAATGAAAGCTCTTACAATATTCATTGATTACATTTATCTAAAACAGGTTATAGGCTACATGTGCACCACCAAGTCAGAATAGCTGGCAAAATTAAGAGGGGAAAATAGACCAAATTATTAGGATGAGGCACATGGGCTACTAACAGTTTACTACACAACATACACTTAGCTAGAGTACACATATCTCTATGGCATATTACATAATTTATGCAGCAGCATACAATACATTTTTGGACACCTTGTTGTGCTGTGCTGACTTGAACAGGAAGGTGGCACAGTGGTCCTTCGTGATAAAACTTTGTCATCAAAGTCTGGTATTCTCTGGATTTATGGTGCTTTAAAGACAACTGGGAACTCTGGAACAAACAAGGTTGAAATATGATGACATCAGTGATCTTCAGGTCGGAGTTCTAGAAAGAGGCCAGAGTTCCTGATTTACAATTCTGAGTTGGATGACCGTTTAAAATGTATTTTCCCAGTCAGAGCTCATTTTTTCCCAAGTTCCCAGTTGTCTTGAACTCACTGAAGTCAGATTTCCCAGTTCTGAGTTAACAGTTGTTTTGAGCCGTGACAGAACACGAGCCAATGTATAAATTATTGATTTATTTATTTTAGCTAAAAATTGGGAGCTCTGCCCTGAATGACAGGTCACCACTGGCCTCATGGTGATATCCCTGAGCGGTATCCTTCCTCTCCAGCAACTTAGTTATGAAGGAAGCCTGTATCTTTGTAGTGACTGGGTGTGTTGATACACCATCCAAAGTATAATTAATAACGCCACCATGCTCAAGGGGATATTCAACATCTGCTTTTTAAACATTTACCCATCTACCAATAGGTGCCATTCTTTTTTTTTACCAGGTTGACTGAAAACTCATTCACAGCCTGGGGAGTAGTTACAGGGGAGAGGAATGCGCCAATCGTAAGCTAGGGATGATTAGGTGACAGTATGAGGGCCAGATTAGGAATTTAGGTATGACATCAGGGTTAACACCCCTACTCTTACGATAAGTCTCGTGGGATTCTTAGTGACCACAGAGAGTCAGGACACCTATTTAACATCCCATCCAAAAGATGTAATCCTACACAAGGTAACATCCCCAATCACTGCCCTGGGATATTTATTCATTAGAGCAGAGGAAAGAGTGGCTCCTACTTGCCCTCCAACACCACTTCCAGCAGAATCTGGTCTCCCATCCAGGGACTGACCAGGACCAACCCTGCTTAGCTTCAGAAGTAAGCCAGCAGTGGGAAGGAGGGTGGTGTGCTGCTGGCTCTTCCTGAGGCATTGGAAAACCTCCCTGGTCTTTGTGGTTGAATCTGTGTTTGAAATTCCCTGCTCAACTGAGGGGCCTTACAGATAATTGTATTTGATGGGTACAGAGATGAGGTACTCATTCAAAAACCTTGTGAAACACTGTGATTGCACACAGAGTGAGTCCATGCAACTTATTATGTGACTTGTTAAGCAAATGTATACTCCGGAACTTATTTAGGCTTGCCATAACAAAGGGGTTGAATACTTATTGACTCAAGCCATTATAGCCTTTAATTTTTAATACATTTGTAAAAATGTCAAAAAACAATTATTCTTTTTTTTCAATTCCACTTTGACATTAAGGGGGTATTGTGTGTAGGCAGTGACACAAAATAGCAATTTAATCCATTTTAAATTCAGACTGTAACACAACAAAATGTGGCAAAAGTCAGGGGGTGTTAATACTTTCTGAAGGTACTGTATATAACTACTTATGTATAATTACTGTTTTGTTTGGTACTAACACAGTCAGGAATTTGACAACACTAATTAATTCCTTATTCAGATGCATTATCAGAAGAGCCAGGGAGTGGGATTTAACTTAATTACAGTACATAATCCCAGTTACAAAATGACATTGGCATTGTCACATTGAACAACATGTCATATTATATTCATGCCTTGCTGTGCCGGTGTCTGTCCCGGAGTCCCCCTTTCCCCCTCTGTGCCATTGTACCTCTATCCGACCTTTCTCCCTCTCTACATACAATATCTATGTTCTGTCGTGAAAATAAAATACAAATCTAAAATAAAGTTAAACATGCGGTCTTCCTCTAATGCAGCTTCGGCACCACAGTGTGGTATCTGCCCCCAACGCCGAGAGAGCTGCCTTCCTGCTGGATGCAGCCATCGCATCACGCCACCGTGCCGGCGGCCCGGCGAGTGGAGCTCGCAGTGACATCACCACACCATCGTCCTCCTCCAGCTCCCATATGTTTTTTACTCTGCACGTCCAACAGCAGCTCGCAGAGGGCAGCGGCAAAGGTGGCTATTTCTGTACATTGTAGAAAAGATAACTCTGGCATGCTATTCCGTATATAGATCAGATAGAGATATCTATGGGCCCTATATCTACGGTGTGTAGGAAATAAGGTTATTACCTATGCACATTGCTTACTGTGTCCACGTTTCAGTCAGAGTACTTTGTCAAGACACTGACAGTAAAAATGTCTGTACGCTCTTTATTTTTGTTCATATTTTTTCCTTCTTCTTATTGGTCAGTGACCTGTACGTAGCTTGCACTGTATGTGTCACCGTACGGACTCGTGAGTAAGCTATCAAGCTAATATCTGGAGACTTCATTTGCAGACGGCTGACTGAATAAACTGTACCTCATTTGTCTAAAGTAAGACTTCAGATGACATTGAAGGACTCCAAAGACCAGACCATTAGCAAGGCTGCACCTCCCCTACAAACTGGACGGAAATGGACATCATCCAAGGCTGTGCAGCAAGCAACATCAGCCCTGAGACACCAAGACATTGTGGGGAATATCCAGCATGGAAGAGGAGGCTTTGGCCTGACAGCAAGCAAACCAACGTTCCATAAGGCAACAACATCTGAACGCAGGAAGCTGGTGGTCGAGGAGGTGCGCAGACAGGAGGAGACTGCAAGAAGTGCAAAGGCTGTCTCTCTTGCTAAACAAGGGCAATGGACGCGGTGGGAAGGCCTGGAGAGGAGAAAGATCAACTGGAGTGAGCTTTGGCAAATGGAGGCAAGCAACATCAGCTTCATCATAAGAGCTGTTTATGATGTGCTTCCATCACCAAAAAATCTACATCAATGGTATGGCGAGGACTCGACCTGCCCCCTCTGCCCAGCTCCAGCGACTCTCAGGCATATAATGACAGGTTGCAAGACCAGCCTCTCACAAGGCCGCTACACCTGGAGGCACAATCAGGTCCTCAAGAGCCTGGCTGCAGCACTTGAGACCAAGAGGAGTGCAACCAATTCATTACCTCCAAAAACAAGCAATCCCGTCAAAACAACAACATTCATCCGGGAGGGACAGAAAAGGCCCAAGTATCCTCCTACAAAGCCAGAAACTGGACACCTAGCCATGGCCCGGGACTGGAAGATGCTTGTCGATATTGGCCAGCAACTCATTTTTCCAATTGTTTTATGATTCTAAGAATACTTGGAATACCTTGGATTTATTTTTTATTATTTTCTTTGCTCTATTCTCAACTATTCTCTCTGGTGATCTCAGTTTTTCCGCCCTTCATTTCCTCTAGTGAATTCTCTCCTCTCCTCTCCTCTCCTCTCCTCTCCTCTCCTCTCCTCTCCTCTCCTCGCCTCTCCTCTCCTCTCCTCTCCTCTCCTCTCCTCTCCTCTCCTCTCCTCTCCTCTCCTCTCCCTCTCCCTCTATCAGTACCAGGGGGTCATAGCAGGTTGATCATGATAGACCTGGCTAACAGTATAAAGGGGACCAGTAGAACCAGTGACAGCAGAACAGGACGTCCTGAGTCTGAACTGGGCAGTGTTATACTGGCCCTACTCAACAATGGAAACAAAAACATCCCCTACAGGTTAGATACTGAAGACTTTCAATTTAAAACAATTGATTCAAGCAGTAGATCATGAAATTGAGTCTTTAATACTGGTACGTCATATAATTGTACTTGTAATTGTGTTATGTATAATGCATGACGGTGATGATGATGATGATGATGAGGATGGTTGTATTTTGTGCTCACCACAGAGATAGTAAAGTGACCATGCTGCTACAGGAGTCTCTGGGTAATATTAACTGCCATACGACCGTGCTGGCCCATGTGACTGACTCACTAGAACACTTCCCAGAGACGTTCTCCACTGTCCAAATTGCCTCGCGCATTCGCAGGACACAGAAGAAGGCAAACGTATGTCTACTGAATTATAGATTACTTACCATTACATTCTTGGTGCCAAGAATGTTGTTAAAAGTGTTATTCAATGAACCTTGGGTGGCCTAACAGTAAACAATTGAAGCAGTTTAGTAGCATTTTTTGTTGTTGTGGCGAGGCAAAAAAATTATCACTAACTTTGACCTCTCTCTCTGTCTCTCGCTCTCTCTCTGTCTCAGCATTCAACATCCTGCTCTCCCAGTGGTAGAAGTCTGACTAGAGAGAGGAGTGGAGGGAGTAGTCCCTTCTCTCTCAGAGCGTTTCACTCTACCAATGCTGTGGACTCTGACCTCAGTGACCTGCCCCAGCTCAGGCTCGGTGGCGACCTGCTGGATGACCACTCCAGCAGCAACCAGTGCTGTGACACGGTCATCCACGTCAACCCCGATGGCTCGGTCCAGCAGCCCAGTGCGGAGCTGACCCAGAAGGGCCAGGGCCAGCCGGAGTTTACCCCCATTATCCACTCTCTACACCAGAATAAGGCTGAAGCGGAATCGGAGGATGCTGAACTTTCTGCTCTAAAGAAAGAGCTATTGCAGCACCTTCTAAACATCATGCCCAGACTGCAGGGAGAGAAGAAGAAGAATGAGAGCATCATCCAAGAACAACTTCCTCAGAATACAGCAGAAGTGGGCCAATGTGAGAGGAACTTAAGTCTTAAGTGTGACACTTTCGCAGAGCTGCAGGAGCGACTCGGGTGCATCGACGGCAGCGAAACAGTTACCAAGTCATCGTTAAAAGAACCTTCTGCCATGACCGAGTCCCCTCCAGTCCCCCAAGATGGCTCAGGCAGAACTGAGACTGTGGAGAATACCTCCTTCTTGAAACTACTGAATATGAAGGTGAAGTGGTGTGAGCTTTCCATTGTGGGCGAGAAAGAGAGCCTGGTGACAGATGGCAGTCTTCCGGTCGACAGTTTTCAGAGAGAGGACTCTGGTCTGTATGACTGTGAGGAGGGAAGTGCAGCCAGCTCCAAAGAGGACCAACCAAACCCCTGTGGCTCTATCAGTATACATCCAGCCTGCCAGAACCAAGGCAACCCCCCTGAGTACAGCTTTCTTCCGCAGCACAGTGACATCTACACTCAGATCAGCCCGGTGCCAAGCTCTCATCCTCCTCTGTCTCTTTTTCCCCTGCCTCTGGAGCCAGCTGGATACCCAGGGAGGTCTGGCTTGCTGCAACACCAGACCAGGACCTCTCCGGCGGGCAAGAGCACTCCGATATCCCCCTCTGTCTCTCCATCCCTCCTCTCCCCCTCGTCCTCCACCACCTCCTCCTTGGCTACCAGTGTTCCCCTAGGAGAGATTATCCTTCCCCAGCTTTCCAAGCTGCCTACTACAGAGTCGGACCTGAAGGAGATGAAGGCCACCATCACGGTCATGGTCCAGCAGCCGTTGGACCAGATGGGTCAGGATGAGCTGGTGTTCACCATGGTGGAGGAGGTTACCATCAGCGGGGCGCTGGAGAGAGGAGGCCGGGCAGGGAACATCATCAGGATCAGGGATGCCCACTCCTCCTCTGGCCAAGCTTCTTCAGGGTCAGTACTGGGTTCCCTTCCCATCAGGATTATCAGTAACATTAGTGAAGATTCTACAGGTTCCACTATCAAGGCCATGGACCCTGCTACTACCACTAAGATCATGGCTGTGGAAGTCAACACCAAACCCAAAGCCATGTCTTCTCTCTCCAGGGTGGAGAACCAGGTCTTGCCCTCCTTTATAAACCCCTCGCTCGCTGACCTCAGTAGGAGTAGTGATGCGGAGGGGTCTCGTCATCGCCGAGGGGTTTCTAACACCCGTTTCACGCGAGCGGATGCTTATGCTGAACACGAGAAGAAAGATCATCTAAAAGGTTCAGGAAGTAAAACGGAGATGGAGACAGAAGGTGCGTTCTATATTACTGAGAGGAATCACGAGAAGAATACCAACGAGAGCGTTTTGATGCCTTTCCCAGGTGAAACTAATAGTGTTGCATCATGTGACACACATGCCTGGGAAGAGACCGGTTGCTATGAGATGATGTCATTAGAGAATAGGGCCAGAGGGAGGAGTGGTAACCAAGCAGAAAGGAGCTATCCCAGGGGAGGGGAGTTCACCACCTGTTCCCTAACCTGTTATGACCGGGTCTTACCTGTTCCATCTTCCCTAATTACTCCAAAGACACCAGGGGACAGTGGTGAAAGGAGCAGGAATACACCAGAGAACTGTATCCCTGGTTACCTTGCAGCTACCCACCACAAAACAGCCAGTCTACCAAGAGGCTGGCATAATATCAACAAGCAGGAGAGCTATGTAATGAGCGAGGAGTATAAAGATAAAGCCCCAGACGTTACATCATCCACCCCTGGTAGTCCCTGGGTGACCCTGGAGAGGAGGCCATCCTCAGCCAGGCAGGGGATCTTCTCCTGTGCCAGGGAGAGCCTCCCTCTCCCCTTCTCACCAGCTCAGAAGTACAGCCTGGAGCAGCAGCAGAGACAGAGAACTAGTAACAGTCCTCTCAGCACAGCCAGTAGTTCACCGTTGGAGCCCAAGCCATCCACTCGGAGTGTTAGACATGATAGCGGCAAGCTGGAATCTCCCATAGAGGAAAGCAGTAGACTGTTCAGTGCTAAACTAGAGCAGTTGGCAAGCAGGACCAACTCTTTAGGTAGAATACCACTGGAGTTCCACACTCTGGACCGAGGCAGTAGCCTATCCTCTGTGAGCTCCATGGGGAGCTCCAAGGGCTCCAAAGGGAGTTGGGAAGGGGAGTCCAGCCAATCCACCCTACCCCGGGCCAGCAGGAGCCCCAGGAGGGCCCCTAGGTCCATTCCCTTGACTGACAAAAACACCTCCTACACAGCCCATTCACCCAAAACCAACAGGTCAACCTTTATAACTGAGCCCAACACCACCACCTCCACAGCCCTCCAGTCTCCTAGAACCAGCCGATCTAAGCTCTCCGCGGTGGGGAAACTGATGATGACCAGCCCTAAGGTCCGCCGGATATCCATCCCCATCCCCAGTACCAAGAACCTCAGCTTCTCTCCCAAGGCGTTCCGTCAGTCCATCAACAGGAGCACCAGTCTGTCCCCTGATGGGAAGAAACCTGAGCATGGTCCACCCTGGTCCACCCAGTCTCTAAGCCGAAACCAGACCCCCTCGCCCCAGACCCTACCACCACGCCTCATAGCAAAGTCCCCCGTCCGGGTAATCAACGGGCGCATCTCAGAGCTCCTCCAGATCGGCAGAGAGCCCTACCCCTCTGGTGGGGCCTCCGGAGGACTAGTTCTAGACAAGATGGCAGCAGCGGCTGGAGCTGCCTGTAGATCCATGGGAGAGGTTAATCCTGTTCACCCTGTACCCTCACCCTATGCCAGGGTAACAGCGCCTCGCAGGCCCAACCACCTCAGCGGGCACGCCAGTGATGTCACTAGTGTGTTGAGCGGGGAGCTGCCCCCGGCCATGGGTAAGACAGCGTTATTGACCAATAGGAACAGCGTGGTGAGCAGTGGCTATGAGAGCATGGTTAGGGACAGCGAAGCCACAGGGAGCATTACCTCCAACAGAGACTCTATCAGCAATAAGAGCTGTTCTATGATCAGTGTGGCCCGAAGTGAGAGGAACCCCAAAAGGAGGAGCAGCAACGGTAAGATCTGATCTGGGTAATTCCTTAATTGAATGCACAGCCAGCGAGCAAAACTGGACAAAACTGGTTGAAATGACCTGGTAATGACTGCATTTGAACCAGTTTTACCCACTGGTCATATTGTAAGTCACTGTAGTTACAAGTGTGTGATTCATGTTTCCTGCTTTGCATTTTGTGTTGTGTTAAAATAGCAGGAATGTGCTCTGTGGATTTGGTGAACAAAGTCTTCTCTGTTAACAACAAAAAAAACACAGATGTGCAATGAAGTGAGGAACAGCTATGTGTGCGACGTGCATTTTCACAAATTGTAATGCATTGTACAGTAATATTGGCTTTTTATGTAATTCATTGGTATTGCACAGATTCATTGCATTTCCTGTCCTCTTATTTGCCTCCAAAGACTTTATCTAGGTCACATCATTAATAAATGAGCCCAAGGAGAAAAGTGCTTGAATTGTCAAGTAAAAATAGTCTTGATATTAGTGGGGCTTGTATTTGTCTGGAAATTCTACACAGGGACACTCAAAGTCAATCTTAAATTAATAATTGTTTATTAACAGGGAGGTCTGGAGAAGAGTTAACTGGAGAAGTTCCAACAAACTTGATGCACCATAGTTAACTTCTGTCAGGAGCTCTGCCAGGGCAGTCCCGTTAGATCTCTTATGTACTGGTTACAGACAAGTTACATAGTTATAGTTCATAGGGTTGGTTCTGGCATGTTTCTGGCACCATCTCCTATCTTAACTTATAGAACATAGTCTTGGTGTTCTGCCAGATGGTCCTAAGGAGGGGATCATGTCGCCCACCCTTCATATCTTTACCAAGCACAGGCAGGAACCGAGGATTATTTATGACACTAAAACAAGATTAACATTTTCAAGGCTGTCTCTTCACAAGATAAAATGTTCCATCCTCTTAATAATCATTACATTTTAAGGTAAGCATTAGATTTAAGCTTCTATATCAAAATGCATAATTGTAACAAAATCAAAATAAAGGATATACTTAAATTAACGGGAGTGAATCTAATTTCTTTCATAATCATCATACTAAAGCTAAAATCTGCAATCAAAGTAGTAAGTAAACAAAATCAACGCATAAAACCACGGACACTTTCAAACCCTCCATTCTGGGTTGTACAATCCAACTTGCAAAACCATGGCTTAAGACCTTCGCTTCATACAGTTCCACATGCTTCATTACACACTTTCATTTATGGATTCTGGAAATAACATTTCAGCTGGAGCTTTTGTGGCGAGTGGCATGTTAATGACATATCAGTATCTCAATGCATTTCTAGTCTAAAGTACTCTAAATTCCGCAGTATGCAGACCTCCACAATCATCCTGATACCCCAAATAAACCATTTTGGGTAAGCCTAAATCAATTACTGGCATGGTTGACCACCCCCCTCCCCCCCCGGCACTCTCGGTCTAGCATTTGGCTGGCCCCTTGATAATGTCCCGATTTCTCTCACCTGAAGCCGCCCTTGATAATGTCCCGATTTCTCTCACCTGAATCCGCCCTTGATAATGTCCCGATTTCTCTCACCTGAGCCGCCACTGTCCTTTATAATAGCACGTGTGTAACAATAGTCTACGTGGTCTGAGAACCACTGATAATAGCACAAGGTGTTATTTAGAGTCGTTGAACATGCACATGAGTGGTGTGGATGTCTGTAGGCATTTATGATGATCTGTATTGAATAGGGAATTTGTGCATGTGAGAGATATGAAAGGAGATAGTACTATTCCCGAATGTGCTGTTAAATAGAACATCTGGTGTAAATATCTAAACATCTGTATGATTAGAAGACTAGTCTAAAGGAGGAATTGGTGAAGAAAAGTATAATGGATTACTAGAGATAAAGTAACATATGAAGAGTTTAATGGGTTACTGTAATGCCCGGGGTGTAGTGGAGGAAGGAGTCAGACGCAAGAGACAGAGAGTTCAGAGTAGGCTACTTCTTTATACACCGACCAGGTGAAAACAGACGCCACTCAAAACAAATGCCCCAAAACACACGGGAACTAAACAGTCCCAAAAAACAGCTCACGTACACGGACAACCGTGACATACATGTGTGTACAAAGAGTACACATAAAACAATCCCGCACACACAGCAGGCGGGCCGGCTGGATAATAAAGCCCAACTAATAAACCTTATTAACAACAGGTGTAACTAATAAAAAGACAAGGAGGGGGAGGAAAAGATCAGGGGCAGCTAGTAGGCCGGTGACGACGACCGCCGAGCGCCACCCGAACGGGAAGGGGAGCCACCTTCGGTAGGAGTCGTGACAGTTACTAGATATTTGATAAAGTAACAATGGAGAAAAATAATTAAAATATACGACTTGCACACCCACACGTAAGTAAATGTTGTAAAAACTATTCTGAGAAATATTCAGAGTGGTCCCTTTATGGATCATTTGACTAAGATAAGGTTAAAGCATTGTATGACTGTCTAAAGGGTCTGAGAAATAAAGTCTCAGACTTTTGGTAAAGGTACGAGACTTGACTTATCCCTAACCAATAAAACTATAAATAGTACCAATGAATGTTGAACGTGATTTTCTGTTAACTAAACTTAAGGCTACAAATCCAATAATATTTCTTAATATCCAAATTTCAATCTGGTTATTATCCCAGTTTCAATCAGCTTAATACTTTCCACACTCATAAAACTTTCACATCCGCATTCACTACACTCACACAACTCACATCCGCATTCACTACAGTCACACAACTCACATCCACATTCACTACACTCACACAACTCACATCCACATTCACTACACTCACACAACTCACATCCGCATTCACTACACTCACACAACTCACATCCGCATTCACTACACTCACACAACTCACATCCACATTCACTTTGTGCTATTACTTGACTTAGGACTGGGGGTACCTTCCTCCATTTTTATGTTTAGTTTAATTGGTTTTATTATAATTCTTTCCTATTTTTATACAAATTCATTTAAATTGACTTCAGTTGCTGAGTCCCTCAATTGTTTGCAGGTGATGTGTCTCCTCCTGGGCAGCTCACTGTAAGGGTCTGGGCGGGTCTCATCCTCTTTTGGTCAGGAGAGAATTTCCCTCGCACTTCATAAAATTTGCCAGCGGTTTTCCTAGCAGACCCCCACAGGAAAGCAACGCAGGCAGAATCAATCAGCCTGTTCGTTGACGCCAAATTGTCAAGGAAATTCTACACAGGGACACTCAAAGTCAATTTTAAACGAATCATTGTTTATTAACAGTTAACTGGAGAGGTTCCAACAAACTTGATGCACCATATTGGTCTATCGGGAGCTCTGCCGGGGCAGTCCTGTTAGACACGTTACATAGACATAGTTCATAGGGTTGGTGCCGGCATGTGTCTGGCACCGTCTCTTATCTTAACTTATAGAACATATTCTCGGCATTCTGCCAGATGATCCGAAAGGAGGGGGTCATGTTGCCCCCCCATCATATCTTTACCAAGCACAGGCAGGAACCAAGGATAATTTATGACTGAAACAAGATTTACATTTTTTAAGGCTGTCTCTTCACAAGATAAAATGTTTCATTACAGTCTCATGCCTTCCCTGGCTCTGAATTACTCCACTCTACTCTACTCTACACTACACTACACTACTCTACACTAATCTACTCTACACTACACTGCTCTGCACCACTCTACACTATCTTATTCCATTTCATCTGACCTGTAGGTTCACACCCGCGGCATCTGTCCAATGACATGTCCCAATCTCTGAGGAGGTCTGCCAGTGGGCCCAGGTCTCGCTGGGTGGACAGGGGCATCTCAGAGGCCTACGAGATCAAGGTCTATGAGATAGATGACGTGGATAGGCTGCAGAGGAGAGGAGGAGCAGGCAAACAGGTGAGGGGACAAGATGTCAGTGGGTGTTTGAGGATAGGCTTGGATACATGTTTAGTTTAGTTCATCAGGAGAAATCAGAGCTATTCTTGAGTTTGTGTACAAACACATAAATAGCCAAACACAACTCAAGAACAATGGCAAACTTACAATGCAAGCATACAATGCATTGCATGTATAAAGTCCATGTGCAGTACATACATACATACACTACAGTACCAAAAGTATGTGGACAACTGCTCGTCGAACATCTCATTCCAAAATCATGGGCATTAATATGGAGTTGGTCCCCCCATTGCTGCTATAACAGCCTCTACATTTCTGGGAAGGCTTTCCACTAGATGCTGGAACAATGCTGTTGGGACTTGCTTCCATTCAACCACAGAGCATTAGTGAGGTCGGGCACAGTCTGTGTTCCAATTCATCCCAAAGGTGTTCGATGGAGTTGAGCTCTGTGTAATGCAGTCAAGTTATTCCACAGTGATATTGACAAACCATTTCTGTATGGATCTTGCTTTGTGCACAGGGGCATTGTCATGCTGAAACAGGAAAGGGCCTTTCCCAATCAGTTGCCACAAAGTTGGAAGCACAGTATCATCTAGAATGTCATTGTAAGCGTTAAGATTTCCCTTCACTGGGCCTCCCGGGTGGCGCAGTGGTTAAGAGAGCTGTACTGCAGCGCCAGCTGTGCCATCAGAGTCCCTGGGTTCGCGCCCAGGCTCTGTCGTAACCGGCCGCGACCGGGGTCCTTGGGGCGATGCACAATTGGCCTAGCGTCGTCCGGGTTAGGGAGGGCTTGGTCGGTAGGGATGTCCTTGTCTCATCGCGCACCAGCGACTCCTGTGGCGAGCCGGGCGCAGTGCGCGCTAACCAAGGTTGCACGGTGTAGCCTCCGACACATTGGTGCGCTGTGTTAAGAAGCAGTGCGGCTGGTTGGGTTGTGTATCGGAGGACGCATGACTTTCAACATTCGTCTCTCCCGAGCCCGTACGGGAGTTGTAGCGATGAGACAAGATACTACAAGCTACTACAAGCTACTACAACAATTGGATACCACGAAATTAGGGAGAAAAAGGGGTAAAAATTCAAAAGAAAAAAAACAAAAAAAAAGATTTCCCTTCACTAGAACTAAGGGGCCTAGTCCTGAAAAACAGCCCCAGACCATTATTCTTCCTACACCAAACATTGGCACTATGCATTCGGGCAGGTAGCGTTCTCCTGGCATCCACCAAACCCAGATTGGCAGATGATGAAGCGTGATTCGTCACTCCAGAGAACTCGTTTCCACTGCTCCAGAGTCATATGGCGGTGAGCTTTACACCACTCCAGCTGAAGCTTGGTGTTGTGCATTGGGATCTTAGTGTGCGGCTGCTTGGCCATGGAAACCCATTTAATGAAGCTTCCAACGAACAGTTATTGTTATGACGTTGCTTCCAGAGGTAGTTTGGAACTCGGTAGTAAGTGTTGCAACCAAGGACAGATGATTTTTACATGCTATACAGTTCAGCACTCGGCTCTCCCGTTTTGTGAGCTTGTGTGGCCTACCACTTTACGGCTGAGCCGTTATTGCTCCTAGACGTTTCCACTTCACAATAACAGGGCAGAAATGGACTTGTTGGAAAGGTGGCATCCTATGATGGTGCCACGTCGAAAGTCACTGAGCTCTACAGTACGAGCCATTCTACTGCCAATGTTTGTCTATGAAGATTGCATGGCTGTGTGCTCGATTAAATTTTTTTTTTTGTATATACGTTTGTATTTAAATACAATACATATACACTATGAACTAACCTAAGAAAATGGCTTGCATCCATAATATGAGGCTTGTTGTTCTGAAGAGGCTCTTCTCTGTGTAAATGGATGTGTAGCTGAAGCTCTCATTGTCCTTGGCTGTGTTGTTGTTAACAGGGAATAGCCTGCTTCAGTGCCAAACTCAAGTTCCTGGAGCACCGTCAGCAGAGGATCGAAGAGGTGAGAGCCAAGTACAACAGCCTGAAGAGAGAGCTGGTGCTGGCCAAACAGAATCTCATGCTGGAGCCAGGGAAATGGAACCAAGAGTGTAAGTGTTTACTATAGAGTAATCAGCAATTCATTAACTAGTCAGTTTATTTCTCTAAGCAACTGGACTTACACTACAAGGTGTGAACAATCATCTTTTCATTATTGACCAATGCAATAGCAGCCATTGCATGAAGTCTTCGTATTGCCATAGAACCGGTATAATAAGATATTCCCTTCCCTGATTGCCTCTCCTCTTATCTCATGTCCTTGTCTGGTGTATTTGTAAGGGTGTTGTGTGGCTAATGTTGATCCTGAGAGGCCTCTGTAGTTCATGTTATATTAAGATGATGGCTAGCTGAAATAGGCCGTTTTTGATCATGCTAATTTGGTGGCCAGTCATCACTGATCACTGTGTTGTGTTTGTGTAGTTGACCTGTGGCAGACGTTTGAGGTTGACTCCCTGGAACACCTGGAAGCGTTAGAGGTGGTCACGGCGAGGCTGGAGAGCAAGGTCAACCTCTGCAAGGCCAACGTCATGATGGTCACGTGCTTCGACGTCGCCACCAAGCGGCGGCAAGCGCGGAGACGCCGTCGGACGGAACAGCAGCAAGGATTCATGGGAATTTAGTGTCATTTTGTTCCCATTGTTGTTAATAGATGTACAAAGAGAGAGATTTACAAAGAAAGAGAAAAATAGATGTACAGAGAGAGAGAGAGAGAGAGAAGGCCAATAATGGAATACCACCATCTTTTTATGCTTATCTGAATTCCACTTGAAAACATACACAGGTATTTGTATTTCAACTCCCTAACAGTAGTGAGAAGTATCACTCAGTGTTGACTTCTCCTGAATAAGAGGGAGTGGAATCAGCATCTCTGAATACCACAGAGCACTCTCACTCCGAATGGTGCATGTTCTTCTGACACACGATACAGGTCAATATTCACCGTTACAGTGGGTATCAGAAGTATTCGCCCCCTTGAATTTTATTCCACCTTTTGTTACATTACAAAGTGGGATTGAAATGGAATTAACTGATTTACACAAAATAATCCATAATGTCAAAGTGAAAAGAAAAAAGTGCAAATGTTTACAAATGAATACAAATTAAATTAAATTAAATATAGTTGCATAAGTATTCCCCCCCTTTGTTTAGGTAAGCCTAAATGAGTTCAGTAGTCAAATTTGGCACAACAAATCACATAAAATACATGGACACACTATGTGCGAAAGAGGAATTGACATGATTTTTTAATGACTACCCCTTCCTGTGTACCAACTCAGTGGCCTCACGCTATAGAAACAGAAGATAGGGTCCTGCCCTATGAGCTGTTTCGTCTCGCACAAGGTAAGGATACTTACTACCCCTTCCTCTGTCCCCCATACATACAACATCTGTAAGGTCACTCAGTCAAGTATTCATTTCAAGCACAGATTCAACTACAAATTCCAGCAAGCTTTTCAAAAGCCTCGTAAAGAAGGGTAGTGATTGGTAGATGGGTAACAATAACAAATCAGACATTGAGTATCTCTTTAAGCATGGTCAAGTTAATAATTATGCTGTGGATTATATATTAAACCACTCAGACCCATCAAAGATACAGTCGTCCTTCTGAACTGAGCTGCAGGACAGGAATGAACCTGCTCAGGGATGTCACCATAAGGACATTGGTGATTGTAAAGGAATACCCTTTTTTGGCTTAAATGCAAAGCCTTATGTTTGGGGCAAATTCAACACAACACATCACTAAGTAACTGCCTCCTTATATTCAAGCACAGCGTTGGCTGCATCATGGTATCACCCGGGGATACTTGACATTGGCAAAGACTAGGGAGTTTTTCAGGATACAACTTTTGCTGTGTAGCCAACACCTTGACAGAGCTTGAATAATTTTGAAAATAATAATGGGGAAATATTGCACAATTCAGGTGTGCAAAGCTCTTAGAGACTAAGCCAAGCTGACTCACCTTTGTAATCACTGCCAAAGTTGTTTCTAACATGTATTTAGTCAGGGGGTGAATACTTATCTAACGTATATGAGTGTTACATTTTTAACATACACTCACACACACACACACGCACGCACGCACACACACACACGCACACACGCACACGCACACGCACACGCACACACACACACACACACACACACACACACACACACACACACACACACACACTCCATGATGTCCGTTTTATGAATCCTATTTACAGTATCAGCATGTCGTATGTCAAGTCTTTATAACCTGCGTCTTCATATTTCTCTGTATTTATTATGGTATTGCTGTGTAGCCCCCTACTGTATCCTTTAACTTCAATGACAAAGGATAAACTGTCCTAAAGTGGTTGTGTACCCCTTGTGTTTTGTTCGTTCACCCGAGTCTAATGACTTCGTGTGAGAGCTGGAGGCTTGGCTTGTGTTGTTATTAATGCCAACACAGAGTACACTGTTTTAAACAGTCGTTTGAGAAGGGTGACAAAACACTATCACAGAGAACGACAGTAACACTGAATCCCAAACGGAGCTCTAGCTCCTACCCCCCTAGACTAGCTTGGTCCAACATCGGTTTAATCCCTAACAGTGGAGGCTGCTGAGGAGAGAACGTCTCATAATAATGGCCGGAACGGAGCAAATGGAATGGCATCAAACACCTGGAAACAATGTGTTTTCTGTATTTGATACCATTCCACTAATTCCGCTCCAGTCATTACCACGAGCCTGTTCTCCCTAATGAAGGTGCCTCCAACCTCCTGTGATCTGGAAGGAGTTGGCAAGACCACACAAACAGATCTGGGACCAGGCTCCCCCATGCACTCCGTCTGTCCCGTGGATCTGAAAAGCCTGAATAGGTCCAAGCAGTATGGCAAAGAATTCCACCTAGCCTATCAGAAGACGATGCAATTACTACATTGGTTAAACTGAGTGTATATGTTCCTTTCATATCTACAGGGTTTAACAGTCTATTTGAGTCAATTGCACGATGTTAAGTTTAAGCCACATTATTGTTATATGTTGCAAGCAGCTTAGCCATTAGTGGATGTCGCTACAAATGTTTTCTAGTGGGAAGTTAATGAGGATGCGCAGTCAGCTGGAGTTCACTTCGAAAAGTCAGACTCATTACACACACACACTCCCTGGATCGCTCCCCATCCCAGCATTTCCCTCTTTCTGCTCTACTTCACAGCCATTTAGGACTCATTACAAATCATCCCAAAGATAACAATGCAGATGTGAGCAGGACAAATGTTTTTTCATATTTAGAAAGGGCAGAAGGGAAGAGGGAATTCAAAGGGTAAATACTACTCAGCTCTGGGTCTGCCCGTGTTTGACGTGTCACCACTTGGTCACAATAAAAATTTCTCAACGTATCTTTCTATGAACCCACTGTGTCTGTTGGATTTCAGACTTTGAATGTCCAGTTCTAGAAATATTGTCTACATATGCACAAAGGCTATACTGTACATATTTTGAAATAATCAATTGTACATGGGACAGAGGGCCCTAAGGACTACCAGATGTATCAAGCATATGGGAGTAGGCTAGAAGAACCAGTGGTGGCCCGTCATTCAGGGCAGGTGGGGCCAACTGTTCTGAGCCTCACTTGTTTATCTAAATACATATTATTTTGTTGTTGCCTGTTTTGCATGATATTTTGGCATTAATATGTGTCACAAATCAGTTTGCAAATTATGTAAAAAAATAATAATACAAACATGGTCTCTTTTTTGTTTTCTTGAGTAAGGCAGCTCCAAAATGCAGATGTTTCAGCCTAGCTCCTTGCGTTCTATGGTGGTGGGGCAGCCAGAGGAAAATACGGAGCGTAGGGGTTGGTAATGTTCTCTAGTTGTGCAGTGATTGGCTCAGTGTTCTCTCACTCACGGGGACAATACGTCACCACAAAATCGACGAGGAGAGCTCTAAAATTCAAGCCCCTTGGGTGCTGCCATAGGGTTACATTAGAAGTGCCCATCCAAGAAGGCTCAAGGTCATTGGCCACAGATAAAGTGACGTCAAATCACGTTATATCTACCGTAGCTTTGATTGGACTGATCATGTCAACATCATACTTTCAAAATCTTAGCTAGCAAGCAGTCATCATCATGAATCACTACTGGCAAATATTTTTCTATCCTTGTCATATGAGAGAAATGACAGATAAGATGTATCGGTGCTCATCGGCCATTGGACATAAATGTTACACAACAAATTAGAAATCGCAGATTCAACAATAAATGGTTTAGAAGGAATCAGTGTCTAACTGCAAGCGTTGCAAAGCAGTCACTAGCCTGCTATTCAGTGGAGAGGGTGTGTGGTCCAAGTCTGGGTTTAAGGGTCTCTTTCCCAAGCTTAAAAGGATAAACATTCAACACCATGGGCCAGAAAAGATTGAATACATTGTCCATGCTGTCAATCTAGCATGACTTCTGCCGCATTCAAAACAACTGGAAACTCTGAACTGGGAAATCTCAGACTTCAGTGAGTTCAAGACAATTGGGAACACGGAAAAGAAGGAGTTCCGACTGGTCAAATACGTGTTGAACAGTCATCCAACTCGGAATTCCAAGTCGGGAACTCTGGCCTCTTTTTAGAGCTCCGGCCTGAAGATCACTGACGTCACGATTCGACCTTGTTTTTTCAGAGTTCTCAGTTGTCTTGAAAGAACCCTAAATCCAGAGAATGCCAGACTTTGATGACAAAGTTTTATGACAAAATATGCCCACAAGAAGGACCGCCGCACCATCTTCCTGTTCAAGTGAGCACAGCACAACAAGGTGAGTCAAAAAATGTATTGTATGCTGCTGCATAAATTATGTAATATGCCAGAGAGCTATGTATACTGTAGCTAAGAAAGTAATACTAAGTGTATGTTGTGTAGTAAACTGTTAGTAGCTCATGTGCCTCACCCTAATAATTTGGTCCCTTTTCCCCTCATAACTTAGCCTTAGCTGTTCTGACTTGGTTGTGCACATGTAGCCTATAGCCTGTTTTAGAGAAATGTTATAATAAAATACTGTAATATTGTAGCTTTCATTGTCTGCTTATATGCCCCATTTACTTATCCTATATTCTGACTTGGTGTGCAGGGAGAATACTGTAAGAACGGCCAATGTTTTGAATTCTGTTGCTGTACGTTTCAATAGTGCTAAACAAATAGTTATACTGACTACATTAGTCTTAACTCGCTCATTAATTTCTTAATCAAACTTACGGATTGCCTCTTATCCGCTCATTGTTCCCTTATGCCATATTTTGTACCTCTCAATTGTCAGCAGAAATCACATTTGTTTAAGCAAGTCAGCCATATCAGCTATGTTTTTAAAAAAGGCAGTAAATGAGGTTGAATGAACTATTCCGCTGCCAGACAAGGGTCAGCTGATAGCAAGGTGTAACAGTGGTAAGGATGCACTCCATGGTGCTGAAAAGAAAGCTCTGCTGTTGGGACAGATTTATGTAGTTAACAGTATGTGGGTACCGTTTGTCACTGTTATAGTGAAATTAATGTATTGTTTAGTGTTGTGTTGTGTAGTGGCTTTGCTGGCATGCATAAAAATAATTGGGTAAGTTTGCCTCACCAAGATGTACATGCTACATGCCACTGAGAAGAACACTGACTCAGATACAGTACCTTACTGACACACTAGCGCAACATCAAGTGTCAGATATTGAATAAGCTTTCCATGAGAATGATACCAAAGCTCTCCAATAGATATTTGAAAACATCTGTTTCAAATGAGATACCTTTTACCCAATAGTCTACTGTTCCACATTGTGTAACTACCCGGCATGGGCAATAAACCACATTTACCAGCCAGTGAAGTGCGGTCAGAGGTTGGGTAGGCACTGGCTATCATCAAAGAAAGATTTAGGCTACTCACAAATGCACCTTCTTCTCCTTCTTCTTATTTAAGGTTTTATGGCAATCTACAACTATTGGTGTATTGCTGCCACCTACTGTACAGGGTATTTAAACAAAAATATTCCATTGCGGGAAGTGGATCGTGATTGAAATCACATCCCCAAACAGGCTCAGGTGCCTGTGAGAATGGAACATTCATCGACAGGAACAAATACACCTTGATGCAGCCCATATTCCCCATACAACAAATAGCTCCAACAACCAGAGTGACATATCTCACTGGGCAAAAACTGGTTAAAAAAAACACTAGTCAATGTGATGACTTTGAATCAATGTGGAAAACTGATTGGATTTGAAAAAGTAATCAAAGTAAGGGAATTGTGTATTTTTTTTACCCAACTTTTTACCTAAATCCAATGACATGGTGACATGTTTTTGTTGATTTCACGTTGAATTCACGCTAGTTGACAAATATACCAATTATAAATTAAAACTAGACGTTAAACTGACGTCTGTGCCCAGTGGGATGCTATTAAACGAAATCGAGAAACAATTTTAACCAAATGTAAACACTGACGTGCCAGCCCTGTAAATTACAGGCCACCTCTGTGTGGAAGTTGAGACATCAACCAGCTGCCAGAAGATGGCCCCCTTGCCTCTGTTGTACAATAAAATGATATATTTCGCAATGAGTTTCGGACGAAGGCAGAAAATGCCCGGATTAGATCATAAACAACCATGGATCCGCAGAGATGGTGACACTCAAGGTTGTATATCAAGTGCATTTTAGAACATCGTGTTCAGAATAAAAGGGATATGGATTGAGCTGGATGACCGTTCAGCTGATTGTCAACAACGAACCTTTCTTTGCTTTACAGCGGGACAGTATCTTGCATGTGTGAGTATGGTTACATCCGCGTGATGATGGGTACCGCCGTTTTTACTTACGGTTACCGTCTTCGAATATGATTATAATGACAGAATTGTTGCGTATATAGCTATAGCCTAAATATCGCATGAATGGCTTCTTGATTTCGCTTCGTTTATTCAATAGAAAAGGATGAAATAGTTGCTCTTCATTGTTGAATAATAAACATGAAATTGGCGTAAGAAAATGTATACTGTGAATTGCAACATTGTAGCGCATGTAGCCGGTTTATTACTGTGTAAACTGCGTTGATAATGTGCTACAGTATTCCAATGAATTGAATCAACATGAAATGTTTGTTTTGGCTTGGACTCACTTGAGTGCCACTGAATGGATAGGCACAGTAGGGAGCATCAGCTGCAGCATAAATTCTTCACTATTGGTTCGCAACATAAGTAAATGCAATGAGATGTAAACGTTTATCAAATAAAAATACACATGGCCATACGAAAGAGATCAAAGTATGCGTATAAAACCAAACATACTACTCTATACTAAAAAGGTTAATTATTCTGGTAAGAATTTGTACCTGAACGCGCTTCAGCCCAGTTTGAACAAAAAGGGAACCAGGTGCTCGACTGAGGGACTTCAAAACCCAAAAGACAGACAGACACCCTTTGAAGTGTTTTTTTTGGAGGTTAATTCTGCTACCAGTGTATAACTATAGTTTATCGGTTACTGGTTGGATGATGCAAACATGGATGGTTATTCAAAATCTGTGAATTTTGTCACCTTCAATCTATGTAAGAGTGGCGTACTACACATTAGACACGATGCATATGAGTCACACTCCTCTTTCTAGTTCTATGTTCTAAACCCCCTCACATCCACATGACTGTGAACATGGCACCTCTTGTCATGTTCCGAACTCCCACTCTGTGCATTCCATCCATACTCTCTGGTCATTCATTTATGCTTAAATGTAGGCTAGGTATATTAGAATAATAACCAGTGTTTAGAATTATACCCAAACATGCAAAGGAGGATATTACATTTTTCTACCTTTGTTTACCTATACATCACCATGAACAGAATGACATAATTATGCATTTTTGTATAGTACAGAATAGGGACCCATGATGTCATTCTGTTACCATCATTCTACTGGGTGTTAATCCACTTTGATTACTGTCGTTAAATAACCAAAATAGATTTTTTTCAAACTCAAGGAGTAATATCATAGCTGACACCCCATTCTTTCTGCAGACATCTTTGAATCATAATTCAGAGTAGATGTATAAGAGTTTTTGGAAAATGTGGTCACATAAAAAAGGGAGGGAGATTTGACCATCATTCTGATACCAAACATTACTGCACTGTTCTTTGAGCAAATGTGTTTTTGTCAAATGTTCTGTGGAAATTGTTAAAAGTAGTCCTTGTGCATAGAGTTGTATGATTTGTTTAACTTTGCAATCAATGGCTTCTGGCCTCATTCTGTTACTGTGGAATTGCCCATAAATTACTATGTAATTTGGCATATATACAGTGCATTCGGAAAGTATTCAGACCCCTTGACTTTTTCCACATTTTGTTTCGTTACAGCCTTACTCTAAAATGTATTAAATTGTTTTTCCCCCCCTCAACAATCTACACACAATACACCATAATGACAAAGCAAAAACAGTTTTTTTCTGTAAAACATATTTACATAATATTTAAATATTTACATAAGTATTCAGACCCTTTACTCAGTACTTTATTGAAGCACCTTTGGCAGCGATTACAGCCTTGAGTTTTCTTGGGTATGACGCTACAAGCTTGGCACAGCTGTATTTGGGGAGTTTCTCCCATTCTTCTCTGCAAATCCTCTTAAGCTCTGTCAGGTTGGATGGGGAGCGTCACTGCACAGCTATTTTCAGGTCTCTCCAGAGATGTTAGATTGGGTTCAAGTCCGGGCTCTGGCTGGGCCACTCAAGGACATTCATAGACTTTTCCTGAAGCCATTCCTGCATTGTCTTGGCTGTGTACTTAGGGTCATTGTCCTGTTGGAAGGTGAACCTTCGCCCCAGTCTGAGGTCCTGAGCGCTCTGGAGCAGGTTTTGATCAAGGATCTCGCTGTACTTTTGCGTCGTTCATCTTTCCCTTGATACTGACTAGGCTCCCAGTCCATGCCACTGAAAAACATCCCCACAGCATGATGCTGCCACCACCATGCTTCACCGAAGGGATGGTGTCAGGTTTCCTCCAGACGTAACGCTTGGCATTCAGGCCAAAGAGTTTAATCTTGGCTTCATCAGACTAAATAATCTTGTTTCTTATGGTCTGAGAGTCCTTTAGGTATCTTTAAGAAAACTCCAAGCATGCTGTCATGTGGCTTTTACTGAGGAGTGGCTTCTGTCTGGCCACTCTACCATAAAGGACTGATTGGTGGAGTGCCGCAGAGATGGTTGTCCTTCTGGAATGTTCTCCCATCTCCACAGAGGATCTCTGAAGCTCTGTCAGAGTGACTACTGGGTTCTCGCACTGTTGGACCTTTCCAAATTGACCAGAGGTGGACTCTAATCAAGTTGTAGAAACATCTCAATGATTATCGATGAAAACAGGATGCACCTGAGCTCAATTTTTGAGTCTCATAGCAAAGCGGCTGAATACTTCTCAAAAAGCTATTTCAGATTTTTGCAAAAAAAAATTAAAAAAGTAATGTTTTCGCTTAATCATTGTGTGTAGATTGATGAGGATTAAAAAAAAAACAATTTAAGAATAAGCCTGTAATGTAACAAAATGAGGAAAAAGGGAAGTGGTCTGAATACTTCCTGAATGCACTGTACATCTCTTTCTCTCTCGCTGTGTGCAGCCCCATGTGTTGATGATGTAACATGGCCATTATGATTTCTAATAGACAAATATGTTATTTTAAGTTTCTCAAAATCAGCCTGGCTGATGTAACAGCTTCTCTGTGCCTGAAGGCAAGTCCTGGTTGTAACACAAAGAGTTCTCTCTGAAAAGATTAACTCAGCAAAAATAACTAGCATTTCACTCCCACTCTTCTGCACATTCAGTTTCCTCACTAACTCAAAGCTGAGAATGACACGCTGATGCTAACACTATCAAATCTGTTTAAATCCAACAGGGTATTGAAGAGGAGAGGAAAAAGCTTCGTGGTGACCTGCTAGAGGGATTTCAAGGACCAGGGAGAGCCCCAAACAACTCCAAACAAGGAGGCCAGAACACAGGGAGACCATAAAAACAAGGAGATTGAGGTGGAATAATAGACTGTATATCTACACTGATGACACAACCTTCTACTTATACTCTTCCAACTACAACAAGCTGGACGCTAACCTAATTTTTTTTTTTAGTTTTCTGTGACCCATAGAGTAGCCTAAACCAAATCCATGTTTCTAGACAGAATCCAGTCCTAGTAGGTGGCAGCCAGCCACCTCCCTCCTGTGGGCCCGACCCACCTCTTGGGAACCAGTGAGTTGGTGGAGAACAACATTGTGAGGGAGAGGATGGGCAACAAGAGCACCAGCCCCCCCAGAGACCCAGACACTGAGAAGACTCAGAGAGAGGAGGCAAACAACACAGAGACTGCCTCAGGTGCCTACAGCACTCATCACACAGTACAGATCTCATACAGTAGTTTAAGTGTACATTAGCGCTGCCCGCAATTGCTAATAACCCTTTTTCAACCGCCGGACTATATGTGATAAAGTGAAAATAGGAGGTATGCACCCAACCCTAACCCGCAAATATAGAAAATGCGTTAGGCTACAGTCAAAGACAGCAGAATTATTTTTTGAAAGGGGGGTGCATGATTTTTTTTGTTGCCTGATTTAGATAAGTTTCTGATGATAATTTCCAACATTTTGGTTGGCTATTTGTGGGTCAACTTGTCTATAATTACATACATGTAGCTTTTCGTATGTCATATGTTGCCCTAAAATACAACATATACTCTTGCTCAACTTTTAGGGACTGGGGAGAAAATACTAGAACGCAAAAAAAACTAATGGGAAAGGTTTTCTGTCCAAAAGACATCAGTTTGACCTGTTGTAAGGAAAACAAAAGCTATGAAAACGACCCAATGTGTTTCTGATAAAATTTCAGTTCTGAAAATATTTCACTTCGGCTTCGAAAGTGCTTGAAATATTATCAGCTTTTATAATGACGACAGAACCTCTATATGGTATCTAACTTGGCATTGCATTCGCTCAAGATGCAGAAGTAAATAAATCATATTTCTCCACTCCTGTTCCTAAATCCAGAATTTACCAAATGTTGGCATATACTTTTACTGCAAGAAATGCTTAATTCTGCAGGATTTATTAGGAAGGCTATATGAGAGGTTATAGACCTACAGCCAGTGTCCAGATATCAGTTTCCATTTAACCATCTAAACAGTTGGCTACAGTTTCCTTGACATGCCTATTTGATGTCCCTTTCTGTGACTGTCGAGTTTGTAAAGCGTCTCGCAATCAACACACACAACACAGCGGGCACTCCTATCATTCTCTTTTCCCACTTCACCAAATATTTTCCAAACATTGCTTTTATGGCCCTTCCTTCTCTTTCTTTTCAACTATCATTTCACAGCTTTTGTCTTGTTAAATAAAACTTCGACACGGTCCTTTTTTTGCCTCGGTGGATTGACGTGAACTTTTTCTGCCCGCTCCCAAAAGCATTATTTGGCTATTGGTTGTGTAAACTATTTGGCGCGTAGGCTACGGTTAAGCCCTAAAGTTGAGGCTTTTACACGAATACCAGATAGCCTAAAATAATGAAAGAAAACCCTCAGTGTAGTCTATAGATATAAATTGCACAATAATTATACATTTATGGATTTTTAAAAAGTTATTGTTTCTCTTTATTCAATCTGCAGGCCACCCACCCTCCCTCCAGCTACACAATATTTAATGACCCTAAACCCGCTATCTGCCGGGACTGCGGGTTACGAGTCAACCCGTGTATCACTAGGGTACATTATACATATTTACTGTGTAGATTTGCATATGTTACCTACCTCAAGCTGTTTCAAAAGACAAGCACTCTCTATGGCTGCCATGACAAGACCTTTAAGAGTAACCTTAAAATGTCAAATCAAACATGCCTATTCATCAACTGTCAATTACACTTGACATTGTGTGTTTTCAGGAAGTGCCCCCCCAGGCCCCAGTCCTGACCTGCTAGCCTCACTACAGTCTTTGGGAGAACACAGTGACCACACACTGCTGCCACAGACTCTACACCAGGTGTGTGTTTTCACCGTCACCAGCACAAATCCTCTGTGTTCTTTTCCTCTGTGGTTTGGTCCTGTGGGTTGTACTGTGTTTTGCACAGTAAATCTCATCCTCATCTGTCACATGTGTTTTGCCACTGAAACATCTTGCTTTTCCCTTGTCTTCTTTTCATTTGTAGGGAGAGTAAATCAAGCTTTAAGATGTAACCATGATTACAATGATCATGTACTGTACTCTATACACTTGTTACAATCCTATTCAGGAAGAACACTTGCTTTGGCCCTCAATGTACTGTAATAGCCTTGCAGTTGTTGTTTTATCTTTGCCAGTTCTGGTCATCATGGAACAAAGAGCCAGCTATGATTTACACTCCCCGAGAAAAAGACAGGCCCCACTGATACACTGAGATTGCGTCCCAAATGGCACCCTATTCCCTACATATTGCACTACTTTTGGGCCCTGGTCAACAGTAGTGCTCTAAATAGGCAATAAATTGGTTGCCCTTTGGGACGGGTCTGATACAGAAGAAAGGGTTGCTCTGTGATCAAACTGGTACAATCAGTGGAGCATTGAAAGAATAACTGGCCAAGAAGTACGCCACGAGATTGCATTTCAGTTATGTGGACAAAATAGATGCCCATACATGGAGAATTAGAGCTGTACAACAAAAAAACATAAAATCCTGGTAAACAGGCATTGACATTTGAAGAGATTCAGTCTGCCTCTTTGGTTTGTGTTCACTCTACACTGTGGAGTCTACAGAGAGTTGAGAAAGGGACAGGAAGAGTTGTCTGACACAGTTGTTTGAGTTCTGTTGTGCATCATGGTAGAAGTGAATCTGAGGTAAAACAGCTCGTTATTCGCCACATTACACCTGAGTCCCATCTTTTGTCATTCTATCCTTCCAGACTATTTCATTAATTAATTTACTAATTCATTCATTTATTCTATACACGGACAGGGGAGTGAAGTTCAAAATGAACAATACACAGTCATGTGTGAACATACTGGACTTCCTAAATGTACAGTAGCCCTTATCCTGCTATCCAGTTAGCTAAACAAATAACTCCGTGAGAAGCAGGGTGCCGTTTTGGAAGTTTACTTTAATCAGTGTGAAACTGCAACAAACACAACAGTACATGCTTTACACAATAACTGTACTAAATGTGCAAAATAAGGAATAAAATATAAAATCAAGTTACTATAATGAAACTGTATGCTTGATATTGCTAAGCTAGGTGTCCCTTTCGAGAAATAGTACTGAAGCTAATGAAAAGTAGCTAACTCAATTCTTAACCTTTTACAGAAATATGAACATTACATGTGATAAACATTTTTATCTTGTGTTTAATAAACAATGTACTAACAGACATTGCTCCTTACAAAGCTAATACAAAGGATGTTGAAGGATTGTAACTACTCTGTCACACTTTCACATCATACACGTTGCTTCCCTTCTGAAACTGCTTCCTGTCACATGACACAAACAGGTCAATTATATACTGCTGCACTTAATCTGTCACTAGGGGGTGCTAAACAACTAACAGGCCCTTAAGTGCATATAAACATGAAAAGCTCAGGGTAATACACTAATCTAGGCTATAACATTTTACATTTATATTTTAGGCATTTAGCAGACACTCTTATCCAGAGTGACTTACAGCAGTGAGTGCATACATTTTCATACTTTTTAAAAGTGGTCCCCTGTGGGAATCTAACCCAAAACCCTGGCCTTGCAAGCACCATGCTTCACCAACTGAGCCACAAGGGACCACGTATACGTTCTTGCATTAAGACATTATGCCTTAAAGGTCATTGTCCAAGGTCAAATGTTTCTCCTGGTATGTCTGTCTGTATAATGTGATCTTAGGCTTTGATATACAGTATCTGTGCTCTCTCTCTCTTGAATTTAAAACTGAGAATATCTGCTTGTGAAACTATTTAATTAATGGAAATGTAATAGCGATGGTATTGCATTATCTCAGCACTTTAAAACCTACCTTACATAACTCAAACCCCCTTTCGTAGGCCCGCAAATCAATTCCCCCCCCCCCCCCCCCCCCAAAATTGGAACTCAGTCGCGGTATCAACTTACTGTTGAGAGTTAGAATAGTAGAATACGCAAGGTGCAATTTAGAAATTTGGTCGTGCATCAGGAGTTTTTCACTTGTTATGTCATTCACTGAGTCACTCAAGGAGCCCATGTCAGCTAAAATGTTTTAGCTGGCTAGAATAACTTACCAATCTATCTAAACCGACCGAGGGGCCCCTATTGATTTTGTTAGTCACTCTCACTCAGATATAATATTGAAAAAAGCAGCAAGCATTTTCTCTCCACCCTATGGCAAAATGTGTAGAATTGCAGGAAATGTACTTTAAAACAAACATTTTCTGTATGCTCCATGGCAAAATGAGTAGAATTGCATGAAATTTATGGTAAGATCTTCTTCTCTCCGGCTCATGGCAAATTTGTGGAATTCAAGCAAACTAGCTTTGGAGGTACAACCTTTTCTCTACACCCCATGGCAAAATGTGTGGAGTTGCAGGGGGAAAAAAAGTTAAATTTACTTTTTTCTCACCGCTGTCAAGGGGGGGGGGGGGGGGGGGGGGGGCGCTAAAATGTTTTGCCCGCAACAAAATGTAACCTAGGGCCCCCAAAAGGCTAGGGCCAGCTTTGACTGCATGTGTGGATGGGTATGGTGGGTACGCAGACCCGCGAGCCACTGCAGCCCTGTTTTTTGGGGGGACCCGACCCCAATCAAAGTTGCCCATCCCTTCTCTACAGTGACTTCATATAGTCTTTCAGAGCAACATGAAAGTGGTCTAAGGTTATCTCATGGCATTGTTTCATCCTTGAAGTTAAAACTTGAGCCATATTCAAGTTCATCGAGTGACTTGGCTTAGATACAAGATGTGTTGGAAGTCGCACTGTTTTAGTTTTCGGTAGCCGTTAATAGCTGTTAAGATCAGTTCATTACCAAGCAGGAGGATATCTAGTCTGACAGTTCAGTTGAACAGCTGAAGGATGTAGAAGGCTTTATTGGTTTCACTTAGTTCTAAACTGAATTGTCGCGGGGGTAAACATTTTCCTTCCATGCAATAGCCAACAGTAAAATAATAGTTTTATTTAGGATAAAACCTTTCTAGTTCAATTACATTGATTACTTTAAATGAATCTTTCAAGTGGATTTATTTTCAGGTAGGTTAAATAGAGGACCTGACATACTGTACATACATACTGAAGTCTGATTCTGAGCAAGTGAGCTAAGTGACAGAATAAGAAGGTCAGTGTGTAATGATTTTTTTTCTCTCACTCTTTCTCTTTCTTAACAGATAGCGGAGGCCTACTCCCTGGAAGAGGAATGTATCCTTGCCATTGCTTATTGCCAATATTTATTTCTAATCCGTCAGATCTGAACAGCAGTTAAATAGCAGTGTTTTTTATTTTGACGCTTCAGGGACTTTGATGACTGATTTAGGATGTCTCTCTTGTTTCATTTGAAAAAGGAAAGGGACATGATATTTCTGCAGTGGTGGGGTAAGTGTTTCCATGTGTGCTGGGCAGAACGGAATATTAACTTTTAGTTTCTATAGGCGGGTTAAAATTGAGTTACTATTTGGCTTGTTCTGTTGGTTCATTGGTTGATTTCCCTGCAGGATTTCCCTTGATTTTGGTAAATACTGGGTGTGGAAGTTGGGGGTTGTTGATGAGGGAAATATGTTCTACTGGTAGTAATCCAATTAATTCCCATTGAGATAAGAATCTCTTACACGAGAGGTTTTGCCTAAGAAAGCAATAACACACACACACACACACACACACACACACACACACACACACACACACACACACACAGAGTCAACTGCAGGAGAACATACTTTGGAATAGCTTTAAAATTCCAAGATTTATTTATAGCGTCATACTTTTTCTGAATTCTTGGTTTTCGCACACAAGCACCAGCTAAACATCAGATGCTGTATATATTTGTCTGACGTTTGTTAGTATGATCCTGTCTTTTGAATCCCAGAGTTGACAGCTTCAGGGATAGGTGTTATGGGCTCTTGCAGTGTCCTCTTTCCTTAACTGCTGATGGTTATAAGATCAGTGGGCAGTGCAGTTCCTGCAGCTGGAGAGGCTATATCATGAGCGCCTCCTGTCTAACCTCACTGCCCTGCAGGAAGACTGGGGTACTGCACTCTTCTCTACACAACTGCTCTGTCACTACCGTAGACTCACCTGAACACGACTGACAAAATATAACTCTGTTATTCTTTGAATTCCACTCTGTGCGTGTGTGTGTGTTTTCTGTGTGCTTCCAGAGAGCCAGTGTAGAAAGTGTAACAGAGCAGCGGAGAGCACCTCACCAGGTGAAACCAACAGCATTGGACAGGAACACATAGAAATAC
The DNA here is from genome assembly GCF_013265735.2 of Oncorhynchus mykiss. Classification (NCBI taxonomy): domain Eukaryota; kingdom Metazoa; phylum Chordata; class Actinopteri; order Salmoniformes; family Salmonidae; genus Oncorhynchus; species Oncorhynchus mykiss. The sequence continues at coordinate 33,899,650 of NC_048572.1, forward strand.
TGAGCCAGATCTGCAGGACGCACCAGAGGTGAGATAGATACTGGTGGACCATAACATGGGTGCTGATCTAGCACAATTTTATACTATAACTGAGACGACATGCACAAAACATTGACTTAGACAATAACTTGTAGCAGTACTGCTTGCTGCAGTAGAAGGGAAAGCAAAGCATGTCTAGATAGTTTAGTTTGTCACATTCTGTCACCACCCACAATATTACCACTCCAGAGGGGGATCAGTAAACACGGTCTTCATTTAAATGCATATTTTCAATCATGAATGCTTTATAATGAACGGTTTATTAGCTAGTCATTTGGTTGATATGTCAGATTATACCCTGTTTGAACTTTGAACATACCATCGCACGCTAGTGGTTCTTGTCTAGACATGAACCACCCCTTAATTAAATAACACTCCTTTGATTTTCAAATATTTCTCTTTACTTACTCTACTAAGCTAGACTCAGATATGTTTTCATGCAAGTCACAGAACCCCACCCATGCCTCTTGGTATGTTAGTAGCTTGTGGCGGTTTGATGGAGATTGATTCAGCTGGATACCAGATGCTCAGTCACTGTAGAGGCCTCCGGTCATTCTAGCTTTACATTCATTAAATCAAGTGGCTTCTAAACATCAGCTTACCCAGTCAGACCTCTTCTCTCTCTCTCCCTCTCGCTCTATTTATCGCTATCGCTCTCTCTTCCTCTCCCTCTCTCGGTCTGTCTTTCTCTCGGTCTCTCCGTAATAGGCCAATGCTTAGTGCGGGAAAGGTAAGAAAATGCACTACACACCCTCCTTTTGATGACGTTTCGTAGTCCATACTTTAAGAGAAGATTAGCGTGTTTGTGACACGAGCGACATTTATGACAAAGCTGTTTTTTTCTTCTTCTAGAGCATGGCAGACACAGCGTTGAAAGACAACCACAACACCAAGGAGCAATGTGAGAGGAATGAGAGAGAATCACCATCCCACCATGGAAAAGGTAAACAAAAAAAACCCCACCATCAGATGAATCCCTAAATCAATATTATAGAATGGCCACTTAGCCTAGAGATGTGTATAGGAGGGAAATTATATCATCCTCTTTGTTCACTGGAATGCCCCAGAGTGTAGATCGGGTTCTAATCTATAAGGGCTCATAATATGGAATCTGATACCAGATGATGCTCCCATACTGCTCCCACAGTGTGTGACTGTGTCAGTATCTATAATAAGTGCTTATGGGCTCGCTTATGGGCTCTATATGCTGAAGCCAGGTGATTAGTAGTAGGCCTAGTATTGTAAGCAACACTTCTCTTGTCTCTGCAGTCAGAGGCAGCAACCCTGTAAGACAGGGTGAGGAGGATTTTGAGCAGACCACGTCAACAGGAGCTGACTCTGCCATGGTTGAGGAGGAGGAGGGAGGAGTGGTGGAGGGAGGAGTGGACGAGATGGAGGCGGAAGGGCAGGAGGTGGATGAAGAGGAGGTGTTTGAGGAGAGTCCAGAAGAGGAGGTGCAGGTGGTGGAGTGGCCAGCGGGGGTTCCCCAAGCCTCAGCCAAAGACCTGGTCAAACTCTCTCATGTGGAGGAGGTGAGAATACAATGTGACTGAGGCTTAAACAGCCTCATGTTTCTCTATTTTCTCTGTCATTTTTGTCTCTCTTTCTCTCTCTCTCTCTGTTTCTCTTCTTGTGTGTCTAGATCTCTCTATCGATGTCTCTCCCTCTGTCTTGTTTGGTAGAGGACGCACATTTTGGAATGAGCTAGCCTTGGACAGGCTCAAGGGAGCACAGAAATGTCTTGGCAAAGGAGCTGGGTCTGTAACTAGTGAATTGCCCGTGAGCTCGATACTTAATTCCATGTGCTGAGCCACACTACGGGGATGTGGCCATGGGTGGAAGGTTTGAGGACAGGACACAGAGGCTATGATGTCACTAAAGAGCCACAACAGATTTGGAACAAGTAGTTCACATACAAATCCTGAAAAATAGGTCAGACATGGTTCAGACAATGACGTTTAGGAGGGCTTTGTTGAGCAATTATGGTCCTTCTTGAGCATGCCCGGCTAGTATTTGAAGCCATTTTTGTCTAGTAGTGACTGCTGAAACCACAAGTCAGACTAGACACTAGAGACAACCTAATATGATATACTAGCACTCTTGGGTTGACAATAGATCTGTTGCCTGAGGCATTCTCCTGTGTTGTTATTGATCTCCGCATATTGACCCCATATAACTGACCTACCTATATATTATAGACGTGGATGACACGGCCAGTGTTATCAATGACCTAATTTCAGTGCAATAGTGTATGACTCCGCTGAGCTGTACATCATTGCAGTTTGTTGTGCAAACATGCACTTGTTTCACCTCTAGATACATTCTAAGGGTGTCTAAAATTGCTCCCTATTGCCTATACGGTGCATTATTTTGGGGCCGATGGCCCCCACAATAGTATATGCACTGGTTGACGCTCAATGTTAAATTCAAATTTCCCTACCGTCATATCTAAGCCAATATGACACAATGTCACCAGTTGGATGAGAGGCAAGCTACAAGCAAAGGAAGCTATATTTTGCTTTGGAAGGTTTTTCACATGGCTGAAGTCATCTGTGTAAACTGTTGGCCTTTGACACTTGTGTGAAATAAGCACGAATAAGATGGCGAACATCACTGACTGCATAATTACCAGTTAGCTAGCCAACTAAAGTTTGCCAGTAACGTTAGCTAGCTACAAGCCAACAAGGCTGTAACTGTAATATTAGCTGTATGGATGGATCATGCATTCAATGTACAGTGGGGCAAAAAAGTATTGTCAGCCACCAATTGTGCAAGTTCCCCCACTTAAAAAGATGAGAGAGGCCTGTAATTTTCATCATATGTACACTTAAACTATGACAGACAAAATGAGGAAAAAAAATCCAGAAAATCACATTGCAGGATTTTTTTAATGAATTTATTTGCAAATTATGGTGGAAAATGAGTATTTGGTCAATAACAAAAGTTTCTCAGTACTTTGTTATATACCCTTTGTTGGCAATGACAGAGGTCAAAAGTTTTCTGTAAGTCTTCACAAGGTTTTCACACACTGTTGCTGGTATTTTGGCCCATTCCTCCATGCAGATCTCCTCTAGAGCAGTGATGTTTTGGGGCTGTTGCTGGGCAATACGGACTTTCAACTCCCTCCAAAGATTTTCTATGGGGTTGAGATCTGGAGACTGCTAGGCCACTCCAGGACCTTGAAATGCTTCTTACGAAGCCAGTCCTTCGTTGCCCGGGCGGTGTGTTTGGGATCATTGTTATGCTGAAAGACTCAGCCACGTTTCATCTTCAATGCCCTTGCTGATGGTAGGAGGTTTTCACTCAAAATCTCACGATACATGGCCCCATTCATTCTTTCATTTACACGGATCAGTCGTCCTGGTCCCTTTACAGAAAAACAGCCCCAAAAGCATGATGTTTCCACCCCCAAGCTTCACAGTAGGTATGGTGTTCTTTGGATGCAACTCAGCATTCTTTGTCCTCCAAACACGACGAATTGAGTTTTTACCAAAAAGTTATATTTTGGTTTCATCTGACCATATGACATTCTCCCAAACTTCTTCTGGATCATCCAAATGCTCTCTAGCAAACTTCAGACGGGCCTGGACATGTACTGGCTTAAGCAGGGGGACTTGTCTGGCACTGCAGGATTTGAGTCCCTGGCAGCGTAGTGTGCTACTGATGGTAGGCTTTGTTACTTTGGTCCCAGCTCTCTTCAGGTCATTCACTAGGTCCCCCCGTGTGGTTCTGGGATTTTTGCGTGGAGCCCCAGATCGAGGGAGATTATCAGTGGTCTTGTATGTCTTCCATTTCCTAATAATTGCTCCCACAGTTGATTTCTTCAAACCAAGCTGCTTACCTATTGCAGATTCAGTCTTCCCAGCCTGGTGCAGGTCTACAATTTTGTTTCTGGTGTCCTTTGACAGCTCTTTGGTCTTGCCCATAGTGGAGTTTGGAGTGTGACTGTTTGAGGTTGTGGACAGGTGTCTTTTATACTGATAACAAGTTCAAACAGGTGCCATTAATACAGGTAACGAGTGGAGGACAGAGGAGCCTCTTAAAGAAGAAGTTACAGGTCTGTGAGAGCCAGAAATCTTGCTTGTTTGTAGGTGACCAAATACTTATTTTCCACCATAATTTGCAAATAAATTCATTAAAAATCCTACAATGTGATTTTCTGGATTTTTTTTCCTCATTTTGTCTGTCATAGTTGAAGTGTACCTATGATGAAAATTACAGGCCTCATCTTTTTAAGTGGGAGAACTTGCACAATTGGTGGCTGACTAAATACTTTTTTGCCCCACTGTATATTGTCAGCGACACAGTATTGACAATAAACAGTGCATACGGAAAGTATTCAGTCCCCTTGAAATGTTCCATATTTTGTTACGTCACAGCCTTATTCTAAAATGGATCTACACACAATACCCCAATATAATGATAAAGCAAAAACAGTTTTTTAGAAATATTTGCAAATATATATATTTTTTTAAACACTGGATATATGACATTTGCATAAGTATTCAGACTTATTGGGAATTCAGTCTTATTGGGACTGACACTACAAGCTTGGCACCTGTATTTGGGGAGTTTCTCCCATTCTTCTCTGCAGATCCTCTCAAGCTTTGTCAGATTGGATGGGGAGTGTCGCTGTACAGCTATTTTCAGGTCTCTCCAGAGATGTTCGATCGGGTTGAAGTCCGTGCTCTGGCTGGACCACTCGAGGACATTCAGAGACTTGTCCCGAAGCCACTCCTGCGTTGTCTTGGCTGTGTGCTTAGGGACGTAAAACCTTCGCCCCAGTCTGAGGTCCTGAGTGCTCTGGAGCAGGTTTTCATCAAGGATCTCTCTGTACTTTGCTCCGTTCATCTTTGCCTCAATCCTGACTATTCTCCCAGTTCCTGCCGCTGAAAAAACACCCCCACAGCATGATGCTGCCACCACCATGCTTCACATTAGGGATGGTGCCAGCTTTCCTCCAGATGTGACGCTTGGCATTCAGGCCAAAGAGTTCAATCTTGGTTTCGTCAGAGCAGAGAATCTTGTTTCTCATGGTCTGAGAGTCCTTTCGGTGCCCTTTGGCAAACTCCAAGCGGGCTGTCTTGTGCCTTTTACTGAGGAGTGGCCTCGACACTTTGACCCCATGGCTTGGTTTTTGCTCTGACATGCATTGTCAACTGTGGGACCAAATATAGACAGGTGTTTGCCTTTCCAAATCATCATGGAAACAGGATGCACCCGAGCTCAATTTCGAGTCTCATAGCAAAGGGTCTGAATACTTATGTAAATAAGGTCTTTTTAAAATGCTTTTTTTAGACATTGGAAAAACATGTTTTTGCTTTGTCGTTATGGGTTATAGTGTGTAGACTGATGAGGAAAAAAAGTGTATTTAATCAATTTTAGAGTAAGGCTGTAATGTAACAATATGTGGATAAAGTCGTCAAGGGGTCTGAATACTTCCCGAATGCACTGTAGCTATATCCGAATTTGCACACATCAACTCTTTTAGACAATTCTTTTAAACAAGCAAAATAAATAAGTGTTCAATCATTACTGAGTGAATGAACAACAACAAAAGCTTCCTTTCATCACCAGACTGTCTATTTAAATAGTGTCGAGATAATGTGTTCATGACAGGGTTCGTAGCATAAGCGTTAATGTCAACACCATGGAATCTTGAAGGGTTACCACAGCAACAAAATCCAAATATTTTCCATAAAATAAATGTTAAAATGTTCTAACTCATTTTCATTGGGAAGGCAGATACAGCATTATTATCAAAAGCAAACCCTTTCGCTTGAGAACACAATCCTAGTAACTACCACCCTCTGGGGGTTTGATTAATCCCGGCTGGGTGTCAATGTAGGCGTGTTTTGCATTGGCTGAAAGTTGATTGCATTCGATTTGGAACCAGGCTGCCTGCTGGACGTGAGCCAAGTGCCATGTTCAAAGCAAACGGCGAAGTTGGCTCAAAAACAAAAGTGACCTATTTAAAGCATGTGTAGTAATTACTAGGATTCTGTGTTTTCCCAGGCAAAAGGGATTGCTTTAAAAAAAAAAAAGATTTTATCTGCCTTCCCAATGAAAACTAGTTCGAATTTCAAACATTTATTTTTATGGAAAAGAGATGTTGTATGTTTCTGGACAATGCACCATGCTGCCTTGTTAACAAAATGACAGAGCAGGGCGATTTACTGCGTCGATTTGAGAAGGGCGCACCTCCCTCCGCGCTCTCCAGGGCGACAACCCTACTGGTGCCCCCGCCTCTTCTTCTGTGGGGTTTATCGGCAGATGGCATCCAACGTTATGATGCATTACCGCCACCTACTGTACTGGAGCGGTCCCACCTGTGTACCAGAGTCCTAGCTTAAAAATGTACCAATAAAGGTATAAAAAGAGTTTCCTGCAGATGCAGGAATGCCCACATGCAGGAACAACCCAAATTGTGTGCCGCAATTGCACCCTGCTCCGTCTTGCTGCTACGGAGAAGAGTACAGTGGAGACTGGAGAGACCAACCCTCATCCTTCAGATGTGCTCCACCCCTATGGTACATCCCAAGGACACACTGCTTAATGTTCCCTGAAATGTGTATGCCAGCTGGTTGACGGAGCGCCGAGCCCCACTATGCACTTGTTTATCTTCTGGTTCCACTGGAACATCCAGCTCCTCCGCTATTTTAGAAGTTTTGAATCCTAAGCAACCTGCATACACATTGTTTGAAGTACAATAGACCAACATAGCTACTGTAGTAGGTCAAATCTGTGTGCTGGAAAACCTTGGTAGAGCATGGATGGAGTAGGCATTGTGGTGCTCATGTGAATTTCCTTTATTTTTTTGGCTTCAGAACAATGCTTACTTCTGACTTAAAACAACATATTTTTTTGTTTTTAATTACACAAGGCTCTGGTCAAAAGTAGTGTACTGTATAGAGACAGAAATGTTTAAGCTATTCACTACACACTGTTTCTAATTCTCACTTATCCACATCACTCTGTTCCCCTGCAGAGCTCCTCACCAGATGGCCTGGTGTCCATTCTGAAAAGGAGGAGGGCGTCGTTAGATGGCCTGCCCCCAGAGGGTCCCGATGCAGCCAAACAGAACTCCAAACGCAAGGTGCGCTTCAGCGAGCCAGAGGATGGCATGGAACCAGGTATGGATCAGCCTGATTAACCACCTCTCTGTCTCTCTCACTCACACACACACACACACACACACACTCTATACATAAGTTCTTATACTGTGTCTTCAATAAAGACACAATAAGATAGTAGTAACATATTAATAAGTGTTTTTTTTTATCTGTGCAGAGGAGGTGGGTGGAGACTCTTGTTTGATCCTGCTGTTGTTGTGCTTAGTAACCGTGGTGATCAGTCTGGGCGGGACTGCTCTGTACTGCACCCTAGTGGACACCTACAGTAGTATCTGCACCGACTTCTCTCACAACGTGGACTTTTACGTGGTCCAAGTACGACACTTCCTGGACGGGCTCAGACACTGGCTGTCCATACGCTCATAGTCAGCACAGTCTATCGGAGCAGTAAGGACATACAGTCAGTCGCCTGCTGCAGCAGTATATGGACTTATACAGAAGCCCACCTACTGCTACAGTCTAGGGACTCTTATGAAACTCTAGGAGGAAGACAAGCAAAAATATACTGTAAGACTGGTAACACTATTGGTTGGAGAGAATGCTTTAGGTGAAGTCAGACACTGGCTCCCCAAACTGTCCAAGCCAGGGAATAGATTCACTATACTGTATGAACTGCTCTGAGACTGAGACAAGATGGAGCACCTTACCCTAGTCCCAGTATGAATTAGAGAAGGTCATTGAAGTTCTGGGATAGGGTCTGAAATAGAGTGAACGGGCTTGTGAGCATTGATGTAACAGGAGGCACAGGTGCAGACATTTTGAACTACTGACATTTCATATGCAGACCAAACTGTTTCCGGAACACTGCCTCCTCTTGTTTTTGACCAGAAGTTTTTAACCTCGAGATGGACACAGCACAAAAGAGCTCCCAAAAACACGCAAAGGAACAAAACACAGCATTGTAAAGTATATTCTAGTTGGATTTTTTATTTTAAAAAAATATAGGTTTATCTGAATTTGTAAAGATGTTTATCTGAAAAACAGATACAATTCAGATAAACCGTAAAGATGTTTATCTGAATTTGAAAGCCTCGTGGTAAAATTTGGGGTACAGTATGCCAATAAAAAAACAGACATTTTGGGGGATTGAAAGGACACTTTTTTTTTTATTATCAACATTTCTGTGTTTTTCATGACAAGTCTTCTCGACTCCTTGACTTGTCAAATGTAGCCTACACGTTGTACATTTTACAGCTGTTTTTGTACATGGAGACATGGGTTTAGAATTGCTCTTACATTCCTCTGAAGGTACGCAAGGTTGTTGACCACTGCAAATGAAAGTCATTTGGGAAGAATGGCTCTCTGGAATTGGCACATTGTTAAGTCATTTGTTGAAAACAGAGTAATATCAATACAAATATGCATGAAAGATACTGTATGTATGGCTCTTGGTATGACAATATGAACAAGGTTTAATGTTCATACAGCAATGCATTTAAATGTAGTCATGATATTCAGTACTTGTACTGATTACTCCAATATTTCAAGAACATATGTTAACTTTTTTGTGCTGGTCAATATTGTTATGTATTGTAACCATACATTTGTCTTTTATTCTATGTGTCTATTTTAACGTATTGAATACAAATCCATTTCCTTGCTTTGGTGAATAAACTTTGTTTGCTTTTTATCTACTGTATGTCCAGGCTGGTCTCATAGACTAGACGTAACATAGTAAACAAAAATCCGGGGACACTCAAATTAGTATAATATGTTACGTTCAGTATGGCTGCTTAAGACGTAAGTTTACTTAAGGCAAAAACGAAAGTGGAGAGGGAGGGTGGGCAACTCAAATGTCTAGCAACACAGGGAAGGTAACTCAAACATCTAGCAAACCAACGGTTGGTTGCATGTTCGAATCTCATCACGGATAACTTTAGCCATTTTTAGCAACTTTGCAACTACTTACTACTTTTTTTGCACACCCAGTAGATTTCCAGGACCAGAGTTGGAGAACCCTGTTCTAAACCTAGTGCTTGGTTTTGTGAATGTGTTTGAAGGAAATCAAGACAGAAAGTCACAGTTTGGCATTGGAATGTCCCTAATGACATACTACTTACTCTAATGGGCATGATCTTCTATCCATTGTCTGACATTGGTGTCTGGTAAAAGTAGTATTTCCTCCCATATGCTCTCCAAGAGTGCTATTCAATCTGTATCACTGAAGCGTTGCAGATTTGCGTGATATAAATAATTTGAAAGGTAATTTCATATTGAAGCGACATCTGCAGCGTTGACCTGAATGCAGTCTCAGCTAATGTGGGAACATAGAGCCCCACAGTGGAGATAAAACCTAAAACCTAGCGGTCAAATGGGGAAATGGTTCCAATTGTTTTTCCACCATTAATTTTTCCAATAGGGAATTTGAGAAACTTAAAATAAGGGCTGTGCTTCATGTAGGCGTACCCTGGTGTGACGTTTAGATAACCATTTAAATCTCTCTCGGACAAGGTGACTTTTATCAATATATTCGGCTCTATTTACACTCAGTTTCGAAAATGCTCATTATAGTCAAAGTAGACATCATGCAAAACTACAAATCCCTGCAAGTTCTCTCTAGCTGACACCTTTGATTACTGGTACTGTGCCAATTTAAAACTTGCAAAAGACAATATATGGATTGAAATAAGTCGTAGATGGCTGTGGTTGAGTAATGTCAATGAATGTTGCCTCTTAATTGTCACTGTAGCAGCCTATGTTGTTTGCAATTGTGTTGCATCATCCAATCCATGTTTATATGTTGCAGTATTTTTGTTTACTTGTTTTCTTTATACATAAATGATATAAAAGAAACTTGGTAAGAGATGTTATTTCATTGTTCACATTGGCATGAGTTGTGCAATGTTGTAGCCTACGGCGCTCCTCTCAAGATGTAATACCACCAACAGGTCACAAGATGTCTCAGTGCACCATGAAACCAAACCAGCCACCATTATTCTAGAATTGTGTATTTATACTACGTACTATCAAGCGTTGGGCTAGAGCTCAGTCGACTCATGCAATATTGTTGCGTAGTTTATGTTTTAAGGCAAAGGTCGCGTTATTTCGGATATCCATATTATGCCTACCCATGTGGTTTTACATATCTCAGCTGTAGTATTTCAATCTCGATATATATTCTTTTTTTTCCAAACATTGCAGTAATACCGAATGCATTGGTTAACATTGTAGTCAGTTGATTCATACGAAACACTACGAGAACAAATCTTTTTGCGCGTCACTGCGTAAACTAGGCTACAGTAAACGGACGTTTTAGTGCGCAATGGCGACTGTAACCTCTACCAGACCTTATCATATTATAATATTCGGAGCCTCCGGTTTTACCGGGCAGTTTGTGGTGGAAGAGGTAGCCCGGAGCGCCTTCGAAGGACCCAGCGGGTCTCTGAAATGGGCCTTGGCCGGGCGTAGCAGACAGCGTCTGGAGGGAGTTCTGAACCAAGCCGCCGAGACCCTCCGTACGTGTTTGACACTAATCAGAAAAGATAAGTTAGTGCCTGCTGCCAGTAAAATAATGATTTTATGTCAAGCATGGTTTGACTAGGCTACTACTGTATAACGATTAACAGCTGCAACGGTTTCAGTTGCTTTTAAACAACAAGGCCTATACACTTGCATTTTTTGTAAAAGGTGCTAGTTACAAAGGTCTCTTCAGTTTCTCTGCAGGGGAACCATTTTTATAGCGGTTCTTCCAATACATCTTTGTATAACAATTTGTACGGTTCTTCATTGCACTGATAGAACCAGAGGGTTCTTCATTACACTGTAAAATAAAAAATCCCGGTTTCTGGTTGCAGTGAAAATATGGTATACCCTTAGGAAAAATAATTTGCAGTCAGAGTGCTGTATAACTGCAGTACACGCAAATACTGCCTCCAAAATACACTTTTTTTACAGCAGTAATTTTGCAGTGTAACTGCAGTTAGAGTGGAGTATGACAGCAGCTGTACACGGCAGTTATTCTGCAATTACTGTGTCCAAAATACAACAGTGGACTGCAGTTACTGCACTTTTACTGCAGGTTCAAAACTGAAATCATTTTTTGTAAGGGAATATACAAAAATATACTTTATTGTTAGAGCTGGATTAAGGTGATGTTTCTGTATATATATATATACAGTGCCTTGCGAAAGTATTCGGCCCCCTTGAACTTTGCAACCTTTTGCCACATTTCAGGCTTCAAACATAAAGATATAAAACTGTATTTTTTTGTGAAGAATCAACAACAAGTGGGACACAATCATGAAGTGGAACGACATTTATGGGATATTTCAAACTTTTTTAACAAATCAAAAACTGAAAAATTGGGCGTGCAAAATTATTCAGCCCCCTTAAGTTAATACTTTGTAGCGCCACCTTTTGCTGCGATTACAGCTGTAAGTCGCTTGGGGTATGTCTCTATCAGTTTTGCACAACGAGAGACTGACATTTTTTCCCATTCCTCCTTGCAAAACAGCTCGAGCTCAGTGAGGTTGGATGGAGAGCATTTGTGAACAGCAGTTTTCAGTTCTTTCCACAGATTCTCAATTGGATTCAGGTCTGGACTTTGACTTGGCCATTCTAACACCTGGATATGTTTATTTTTGAACCATTCCATTGTAGATTTTGCTTTATGTTTTGGATCATTGTCTTGTTGGAAGACAAATCTCCGTCCCAGTCTCAGGTCTTTTGCACTCCATCAGGTTTTCTTCCAGAATGGTCCTGTATTTGGCTCCATCCATCTTCCCATCAATTTTAACCATCTTCCCTGTCCCTGCTGAAGAAAAGCAGGCCCAAACCATGATGCTGCCACCACCATGTTTGACAGTGGGGATGGTGTGTTCAGCTGTGTTGCTTTTACGCCAAACATAACGTTTTGTATTGTTGCCAAAAAGTTCAATTTTGGTTTCATCTGACCAGAGCACCTTCTTCCACATGTTTGGTGAGTCTCCCAGGTGGCTTGTGGCAAACTTTAAACAACACTTTTTATGGATATCTTTAAGAAATGGCTTTCTTCTTGCCACTCTCCCATAAAGGCCAGATTTGTGCAATATACGACTGAATGTTGTCCTATGGACAGAGTCTCCCACCTCAGCTGTAGATCTCTGCAGTTCATCCAGAGTGATCATGGGCCTCTTGGCTGCATCTCTGATCAGTCTTCTCCTTGTATGAGCTGAAAGTTTAGAGGGACGGCCAGGTCTTGGTAGATTTGTAGTGGTCTGATACTCCTTCCAGAGGCTATGATGTCACTAAAGAGCTACAACAGATTTGGAACAAGTAGTTCACATACAAATCCTGAAAAATAGGTCAGACATGGTTCAGACAATGACGTTTAGGAGGGCTTTGTTGAGCAATTATGGTCCTTCTTGAGCATGCCCGGCTAGTATTTGAACCCAGTTTTGTCTAGTAGTGACTGCTGAAACCACAAGTCAGACTAGACACTAGAGACAACCTAATATGATATACTAGCACTCTTGGGTTGACAATAGATCTGTTGCCTGAGGCATTCTCCTGTGTTGTTATTGATCTCCGCATATTGACCCCATATAACTGACCTACCTATATATTATAGACGTGGATGACACGGCCAGTGTTATCAATGACCTAATTTCAGTGCAATAGTGTATGACTCCGCTGAGCTGTACATCATTGCAGTTTGTTGTGCAAACATGCACTTGTTTCACCTCTAGATACATTCTAAGGGTGTCTAAAATTGCTCCCTATTGCCTATACGGTGCATTATTTTGGGGCCGATGGCCCCCACAATAGTATATGCACTGGTTGACGCTCAATGTTAAATTCAAATTTCCCTACCGTCATATCTAAGCCAATATGACACAATGTCACCAGTTGGATGAGAGGCAAGCTACAAGCAAAGGAAGCTATATTTTGCTTTGGAAGGTTTTTCACATGGCTGAAGTCATCTGTGTAAACTGTTGGCCTTTGACACTTGTGTGAAATAAGCACGAATAAGATGGCGAACATCACTGACTGCATAATTACCAGTTAGCTAGCCAACTAAAGTTTGCCAGTAACGTTAGCTAGCTACAAGCCAACAAGGCTGTAACTGTAATATTAGCTGTATGGATGGATCATGCATTCAATGTACAGTGGGGCAAAAAAGTATTGTCAGCCACCAATTGTGCAAGTTCCCCCACTTAAAAAGATGAGAGAGGCCTGTAATTTTCATCATATGTACACTTAAACTATGACAGACAAAATGAGGAAAAAAAATCCAGAAAATCACATTGCAGGATTTTTTTAATGAATTTATTTGCAAATTATGGTGGAAAATGAGTATTTGGTCAATAACAAAAGTTTCTCAGTACTTTGTTATATACCCTTTGTTGGCAATGACAGAGGTCAAAAGTTTTCTGTAAGTCTTCACAAGGTTTTCACACACTGTTGCTGGTATTTTGGCCCATTCCTCCATGCAGATCTCCTCTAGAGCAGTGATGTTTTGGGGCTGTTGCTGGGAAATACGGACTTTCAACTCCCTCCAAAGATTTTCTATGGGGTTGAGATCTGGAGACTGCTAGGCCACTCCAGGACCTTGAAATGCTTCTTATGAAGCCAGTCCTTCGTTGCCCGGGTGGTGTGTTTGGGATCATTGTTATGCTGAAAGACTCAGCCACGTTTCATCTTCAATGCCCTTGCTGATGGTAGGAGGTTTTCACTCAAAATCTCACGATACATGGCCCCATTCATTCTTTCATTTACACGGATCAGTCGTCCTGGTCCCTTTGCAGAAAAACAGCCCCAAAAGCATGATGTTTCCACCCCCAAGCTTCACAGTAGGTATGGTGTTCTTTGGATGCAACTCAGCATTCTTTGTCCTCCAAACACGACGAATTGAGTTTTTACCAAAAAGTTATATTTTGGTTTCATCTGACCATATGACATTCTCCCAAACTTCTTCTGGATCATCCAAATGCTCTCTAGCAAACTTCAGACGGGCCTGGACATGTACTGGCTTAAGCAGGGGGACTTGTCTGGCACTGCAGGATTTGAGTCCCTGGCAGCGTAGTGTGCTACTGATGGTAGGCTTTGTTACTTTGGTCCCAGCTCTCTTCAGGTCATTCACTAGGTCCCCCCGTGTGGTTCTGGGATTTTTGCGTGGAGCCCCAGATCGAGGGAGATTATCAGTGGTCTTGTATGTCTTCCATTTCCTAATAATTGCTCCCACAGTTGATTTCTTCAAACCAAGCTGCTTACCTATTGCAGATTCAGTCTTCCCAGCCTGGTGCAGGTCTACAATTTTGTTTCTGGTGTCCTTTGACAGCTCTTTGGTCTTGCCCATAGTGGAGTTTGGAGTGTGACTGTTTGAGGTTGTGGACAGGTGTCTTTTATACTGATAACAAGTTCAAACAGGTGCCATTAATACAGGTAACGAGTGGAGGACAGAGGAGCCTCTTAAAGAAGAAGTTACAGGTCTGTGAGAGCCAGAAATCTTGCTTGTTTGTAGGTGACCAAATACTTATTTTCCACCATAATTTGCAAATAAATTCATTAAAAATCCTACAATGTGATTTTCTGGATTTTTTTTCCTCATTTTGTCTGTCATAGTTGAAGTGTACCTATGATGAAAATTACAGGCCTCATCTTTTTAAGTGGGAGAACTTGCACAATTGGTGGCTGACTAAATACTTTTTTGCCCCACTGTATATTGTCAGCGACACAGTATTGACAATAAACAGTGCATACGGAAAGTATTCAGTCCCCTTGAAATGTTCCATATTTTGTTACGTCACAGCCTTATTCTAAAATGGATCTACACACAATACCCCAATATAATGATAAAGCAAAAACAGTTTTTTAGAAATATTTGCAAATATATATATTTTTTTAAACACTGGATATATGACATTTGCATAAGTATTCAGACTTATTGGGAATTCAGTCTTATTGGGACTGACACTACAAGCTTGGCACCTGTATTTGGGGAGTTTCTCCCATTCTTCTCTGCAGATCCTCTCAAGCTTTGTCAGATTGGATGGGGAGTGTCGCTGTACAGCTATTTTCAGGTCTCTCCAGAGATGTTCGATCGGGTTGAAGTCCGTGCTCTGGCTGGACCACTCGAGGACATTCAGAGACTTGTCCCGAAGCCACTCCTGCGTTGTCTTGGCTGTGTGCTTAGGGACGTAAAACCTTCGCCCCAGTCTGAGGTCCTGAGTGCTCTGGAGCAGGTTTTCATCAAGGATCTCTCTGTACTTTGCTCCGTTCATCTTTGCCTCAATCCTGACTATTCTCCCAGTTCCTGCCGCTGAAAAAACACCCCCACAGCATGATGCTGCCACCACCATGCTTCACATTAGGGATGGTGCCAGCTTTCCTCCAGATGTGACGCTTGGCATTCAGGCCAAAGAGTTCAATCTTGGTTTCGTCAGAGCAGAGAATCTTGTTTCTCATGGTCTGAGAGTCCTTTCGGTGCCCTTTGGCAAACTCCAAGCGGGCTGTCTTGTGCCTTTTACTGAGGAGTGGCCTCGACACTTTGACCCCATGGCTTGGTTTTTGCTCTGACATGCATTGTCAACTGTGGGACCAAATATAGACAGGTGTTTGCCTTTCCAAATCATCATGGAAACAGGATGCACCCGAGCTCAATTTCGAGTCTCATAGCAAAGGGTCTGAATACTTATGTAAATAAGGTCTTTTTAAAATGCTTTTTTTAGACATTGGAAAAACATGTTTTTGCTTTGTCGTTATGGGTTATAGTGTGTAGACTGATGAGGAAAAAAAGTGTATTTAATCAATTTTAGAGTAAGGCTGTAATGTAACAATATGTGGATAAAGTCGTCAAGGGGTCTGAATACTTCCCGAATGCACTGTAGCTATATCCGAATTTGCACACATCAACTCTTTTAGACAATTCTTTTAAACAAGCAAAATAAATAAGTGTTCAATCATTACTGAGTGAATGAACAACAACAAAAGCTTCCTTTCATCACCAGACTGTCTATTTAAATAGTGTCGAGATAATGTGTTCATGACAGGGTTCGTAGCATAAGCGTTAATGTCAACACCATGGAATCTTGAAGGGTTACCACAGCAACAAAATCCAAATATTTTCCATAAAATAAATGTTAAAATGTTCTAACTCATTTTCATTGGGAAGGCAGATACAGCATTATTATCAAAAGCAAACCCTTTCGCTTGAGAACACAATCCTAGTAACTACCACCCTCTGGGGGTTTGATTAATCCCGGCTGGGTGTCAATGTAGGCGTGTTTTGCATTGGCTGAAAGTTGATTGCATTCGATTTGGAACCAGGCTGCCTGCTGGACGTGAGCCAAGTGCCATGTTCAAAGCAAACGGCGAAGTTGGCTCAAAAACAAAAGTGACCTATTTAAAGCATGTGTAGTAATTACTAGGATTCTGTGTTTTCCCAGGCAAAAGGGATTGCTTTAAAAAAAAAAAAGATTTTATCTGCCTTCCCAATGAAAACTAGTTCGAATTTCAAACATTTATTTTTATGGAAAAGAGATGTTGTATGTTTCTGGACAATGCACCATGCTGCCTTGTTAACAAAATGACAGAGCAGGGCGATTTACTGCGTCGATTTGAGAAGGGCGCACCTCCCTCCGCGCTCTCCAGGGCGACAACCCTACTGGTGCCCCCGCCTCTTCTTCTGTGGGGTTTATCGGCAGATGGCATCCAACGTTATGATGCATTACCGCCACCTACTGTACTGGAGCGGTCCCACCTGTGTACCAGAGTCCTAGCTTAAAAATGTACCAATAAAGGTATAAAAAGAGTTTCCTGCAGATGCAGGAATGCCCACATGCAGGAACAACCCAAATTGTGTGCCGCAATTGCACCCTGCTCCGTCTTGCTGCTACGGAGAAGAGTACAGTGGAGACTGGAGAGACCAACCCTCATCCTTCAGATGTGCTCCACCCCTATGGTACATCCCAAGGACACACTGCTTAATGTTCCCTGAAATGTGTATGCCAGCTGGTTGACGGAGCGCCGAGCCCCACTATGCACTTGTTTATCTTCTGGTTCCACTGGAACATCCAGCTCCTCCGCTATTTTAGAAGTTTTGAATCCTAAGCAACCTGCATACACATTGTTTGAAGTACAATAGACCAACATAGCTACTGTAGTAGGTCAAATCTGTGTGCTGGAAAACCTTGGTAGAGCATGGATGGAGTAGGCATTGTGGTGCTCATGTGAATTTCCTTTATTTTTTTGGCTTCAGAACAATGCTTACTTCTGACTTAAAACAACATATTTTTTTGTTTTTAATTACACAAGGCTCTGGTCAAAAGTAGTGTACTGTATAGAGACAGAAATGTTTAAGCTATTCACTGCACACTGTTTCTAATTCTCACTTATCCACATCACTCTGTTCCCCTGCAGAGCTCCTCACCAGATGGCCTGGTGTCCATTCTGAAAAGGAGGAGGGCGTCGTTAGATGGCCTGCCCCCAGAGGGTCCCGATGCAGCCAAACAGAACTCCAAACGCAAGGTGCGCTTCAGCGAGCCAGAGGATGGCATGGAACCAGGTATGGATCAGCCTGATTAACCACCTCTCTGTCTCTGTCTCTCTCACTCACACACACACACACACACACACACACGCATACACTATACATAAGTTCTTATACTGTGTCTTCAATAAAGACACAATAAGATAGTAGTAACATATTAATAAGTGTTTTTTTTTATCTGTGCAGAGGAGGTGGGTGGAGACTCTTGTTTGATCCTGCTGTTGTTGTGCTTAGTAACCGTGGTGATCAGTCTGGGCGGGACTGCTCTGTACTGCACCCTAGTGGACACCTACAGTAGTATCTGCACCGACTTCTCTCACAACGTGGACTTTTACGTGGTCCAAGTACGACACTTCCTGGACGGGCTCAGACACTGGCTGTCCATACGCTCATAGTCAGCACAGTCTATCGGAGCAGTAAGGACATACAGTCAGTCGCCTGCTGCAGCAGTATATGGACTTATACAGAAGCCCACCTACTGCTACAGTCTAGGGACTCTTATGAAACCCTAGGAGGAAGACAAGCAAAAATATACTGTAAGACTGGTAACACTATTGGTTGGAGAGAATGCTTTAGGTGAAGTCAGACACTGGCTCCCCAAACTGTCCAAGCCAGGGAATAGATTCACTATACTGTATGAACTGCTCTGAGACTGAGACAAGATGGAGCACCTTACCCTAGTCCCAGTATGAATTAGAGAAGGTCATTGAAGTTCTGGGATAGGGTCTGAAATAGAGTGAACGGGCTTGTGAGCATTGATGTAACAGGAGGCACAGGTGCAGACATTTTGAACTACTGACATTTCATATGCAGACCAAACTGTTTCCGGAACACTGCCTCCTCTTGTTTTTGACCAGAAGTTTTTAACCTCGAGATGGACACAGCACAAAAGAGCTCCCAAAAACACGCAAAGGAACAAAACACAGCATTGTAAAGTATATTCTAGTTGGATTTTTTATTTTAAAAAAATATAGGTTTATCTGAATTTGTAAAGATGTTTATCTGAAAAACAGATACAATTCAGATAAACCGTAAAGATGTTTATCTGAATTTGAAAGCCTTGTGGTAAAATTTGGGGTACAGTATGCCAATAAAAAAAACAGACATTTTGGGGGATTGAAAGGACACTTTTTTTTTTATTATCAACATTTCTGTGTTTTTCATGACAAGTCTTCTCGACTCCTTGACTTGTCAAATGTAGCCTACACGTTGTACATTTTACAGCTGTTTTTGTACATGGAGACATGGGTTTAGAATTGCTCTTACATTCCTCTGAAGGTACGCAAGGTTGTTGACCACTGCAAATGAAAGTCATTTGGGAAGAATGGCTCTCTGGAATTGGCACATTGTTAAGTCATTTGTTGAAAACAGAGTAATATCAATACAAATATGCATGAAAGATACTGTATGTATGGCTCTTGGTATGACAATATGAACAAGGTTTAATGTTCATACAGCAATGCATTTAAATGTAGTCATGATATTCAGTACTTGTACTGATTACTCCAATATTTCAAGAACATATGTTAACTTTTTTGTGCTGGTCAATATTGTTATGTATTGTAACCATACATTTGTCTTTTATTCTATGTGTCTATTTTAACGTATTGAATACAAATCCATTTCCTTGCTTTGGTGAATAAACTTTGTTTGCTTTTTATCTACTGTATGTCCAGGCTGGTCTCATAGACTAGACGTAACATAGTAAACAAAAATCCGGGGACACTCAAATTAGTATAATATGTTACGTTCAGTATGGCTGCTTAAGACGTAAGTTTACTTAAGGCAAAAACGAAAGTGGAGAGGGAGGGTGGGCAACTCAAATGTCTAGCAACACAGGGAAGGTAACTCAAACATCTAGCAAACCAACGGTTGGTTGCATGTTCGAATCTCATCACGGATAACTTTAGCCATTTTTAGCAACTTTGCAACTACTTACTACTTTTTTTGCACACCCAGTAGATTTCCAGGACCAGAGTTGGAGAACCCTGTTCTAAACCTAGTGCTTGGTTTTGTGAATGTGTTTGAAGGAAATCAAGACAGAAAGTCACAGTTTGGCATTGGAATGTCCCTAATGACATACTACTTACTCTAATGGGCATGATCTTCTATCCATTGTCTGACATTGGTGTCTGGTAAAAGTAGTATTTCCTCCCATATGCTCTCCAAGAGTGCTATTCAATCTGTATCACTGAAGCGTTGCAGATTTGCGTGATATAAATAATTTGAAAGGTAATTTCATATTGAAGCGACATCTGCAGCGTTGACCTGAATGCAGTCTCAGCTAATGTGGGAACATAGAGCCCCACAGTGGAGATAAAACCTAAAACCTAGCGGTCAAATGGGGAAATGGTTCCAATTGTTTTTCCACCATTAATTTTTCCAATAGGGAATTTGAGAAACTTAAAATAAGGGCTGTGCTTCATGTAGGCGTACCCTGGTGTGACGTTTAGATAACCATTTAAATCTCTCTCGGACAAGGTGACTTTTATCAATATATTCGGCTCTATTTACACTCAGTTTCGAAAATGCTCATTATAGTCAAAGTAGACATCATGCAAAACTACAAATCCCTGCAAGTTCTCTCTAGCTGACACCTTTGATTACTGGTACTGTGCCAATTTAAAACTTGCAAAAGACAATATATGGATTGAAATAAGTCGTAGATGGCTGTGGTTGAGTAATGTCAATGAATGTTGCCTCTTAATTGTCACTGTAGCAGCCTATGTTGTTTGCAATTGTGTTGCATCATCCAATCCATGTTTATATGTTGCAGTATTTTTGTTTACTTGTTTTCTTTATACATAAATGATATAAAAGAAACTTGGTAAGAGATGTTATTTCATTGTTCACATTGGCATGAGTTGTGCAATGTTGTAGCCTACGGCGCTCCTCTCAAGATGTAATACCACCAACAGGTCACAAGATGTCTCAGTGCACCATGAAACCAAACCAGCCACCATTATTCTAGAATTGTGTATTTATACTACGTACTATCAAGCGTTGGGCTAGAGCTCAGTCGACTCATGCAATATTGTTGCGTAGTTTATGTTTTAAGGCAAAGGTCGCGTTATTTCGGATATCCATATTATGCCTACCCATGTGGTTTTACATATCTCAGCTGTAGTATTTCAATCTCGATATATATTCTTTTTTTTCCAAACATTGCAGTAATACCGAATGCATTGGTTAACATTGTAGTCAGTTGATTCATACGAAACACTACGAGAACAAATCTTTTTGCGCGTCACTGCGTAAACTAGGCTACAGTAAACGGACGTTTTAGTGCGCAATGGCGACTGTAACCTCTACCAGACCTTATCATATTATAATATTCGGAGCCTCCGGTTTTACCGGGCAGTTTGTGGTGGAAGAGGTAGCCCGGAGCGCCTTCGAAGGACCCAGCGGGTCTCTGAAATGGGCCTTGGCCGGGCGTAGCAGACAGCGTCTGGAGGGAGTTCTGAACCAAGCCGCCGAGACCCTCCGTACGTGTTTGACACTAATCAGAAAAGATAAGTTAGTGCCTGCTGCCAGTAAAATAATGATTTTATGTCAAGCATGGTTTGACTAGGCTACTACTGTATAACGATTAACAGCTGCAACGGTTTCAGTTGCTTTTAAACAACAAGGCCTATACACTTGCATTTTTTGTAAAAGGTGCTAGTTACAAAGGTCTCTTCAGTTTCTCTGCAGGGGAACCATTTTTATAGCGGTTCTTCCAATACATCTTTGTATAACAATTTGTACGGTTCTTCATTGCACTGATAGAACCAGAGGGTTCTTCATTACACTGTAAAATAAAAAATCCCGGTTTCTGGTTGCAGTGAAAATATGGTATACCCTTAGGAAAAATAATTTGCAGTCAGAGTGCTGTATAACTGCAGTACACGCAAATACTGCCTCCAAAATACACTTTTTTTACAGCAGTAATTTTGCAGTGTAACTGCAGTTAGAGTGGAGTATGACAGCAGCTGTACACGGCAGTTATTCTGCAATTACTGTGTCCAAAATACAACAGTGGACTGCAGTTACTGCACTTTTACTGCAGGTTCAAAACTGAAATCATTTTTTGTAAGGGAATATACAAAAATATACTTTATTGTTAGAGCTGGATTAAGGTGATGTTTCTGTATATATATATATACAGTGCCTTGCGAAAGTATTCGGCCCCCTTGAACTTTGCAACCTTTTGCCACATTTCAGGCTTCAAACATAAAGATATAAAACTGTATTTTTTTGTGAAGAATCAACAACAAGTGGGACACAATCATGAAGTGGAACGACATTTATGGGATATTTCAAACTTTTTTAACAAATCAAAAACTGAAAAATTGGGCGTGCAAAATTATTCAGCCCCCTTAAGTTAATACTTTGTAGCGCCACCTTTTGCTGCGATTACAGCTGTAAGTCGCTTGGGGTATGTCTCTATCAGTTTTGCACAACGAGAGACTGACATTTTTTCCCATTCCTCCTTGCAAAACAGCTCGAGCTCAGTGAGGTTGGATGGAGAGCATTTGTGAACAGCAGTTTTCAGTTCTTTCCACAGATTCTCAATTGGATTCAGGTCTGGACTTTGACTTGGCCATTCTAACACCTGGATATGTTTATTTTTGAACCATTCCATTGTAGATTTTGCTTTATGTTTTGGATCATTGTCTTGTTGGAAGACAAATCTCCGTCCCAGTCTCAGGTCTTTTGCACTCCATCAGGTTTTCTTCCAGAATGGTCCTGTATTTGGCTCCATCCATCTTCCCATCAATTTTAACCATCTTCCCTGTCCCTGCTGAAGAAAAGCAGGCCCAAACCATGATGCTGCCACCACCATGTTTGACAGTGGGGATGGTGTGTTCAGCTGTGTTGCTTTTACGCCAAACATAACGTTTTGTATTGTTGCCAAAAAGTTCAATTTTGGTTTCATCTGACCAGAGCACCTTCTTCCACATGTTTGGTGAGTCTCCCAGGTGGCTTGTGGCAAACTTTAAACAACACTTTTTATGGATATCTTTAAGAAATGGCTTTCTTCTTGCCACTCTCCCATAAAGGCCAGATTTGTGCAATATACGACTGAATGTTGTCCTATGGACAGAGTCTCCCACCTCAGCTGTAGATCTCTGCAGTTCATCCAGAGTGATCATGGGCCTCTTGGCTGCATCTCTGATCAGTCTTCTCCTTGTATGAGCTGAAAGTTTAGAGGGACGGCCAGGTCTTGGTAGATTTGTAGTGGTCTGATACTCCTTCCAGAGGCTATGATGTCACTAAAGAGCTACAACAGATTTGGAACAAGTAGTTCACATACAAATCCTGAAAAATAGGTCAGACATGGTTCAGACAATGACGTTTAGGAGGGCTTTGTTGAGCAATTATGGTCCTTCTTGAGCATGCCCGGCTAGTATTTGAACCCAGTTTTGTCTAGTAGTGACTGCTGAAACCACAAGTCAGACTAGACACTAGAGACAACCTAATATGATATACTAGCACTCTTGGGTTGACAATAGATCTGTTGCCTGAGGCATTCTCCTGTGTTGTTATTGATCTCCGCATATTGACCCCATATAACTGACCTACCTATATATTATAGACGTGGATGACACGGCCAGTGTTATCAATGACCTAATTTCAGTGCAATAGTGTATGACTCCGCTGAGCTGTACATCATTGCAGTTTGTTGTGCAAACATGCACTTGTTTCACCTCTAGATACATTCTAAGGGTGTCTAAAATTGCTCCCTATTGCCTATACGGTGCATTATTTTGGGGCCGATGGCCCCCACAATAGTATATGCACTGGTTGACGCTCAATGTTAAATTCAAATTTCCCTACCGTCATATCTAAGCCAATATGACACAATGTCACCAGTTGGATGAGAGGCAAGCTACAAGCAAAGGAAGCTATATTTTGCTTTGGAAGGTTTTTCACATGGCTGAAGTCATCTGTGTAAACTGTTGGCCTTTGACACTTGTGTGAAATAAGCACGAATAAGATGGCGAACATCACTGACTGCATAATTACCAGTTAGCTAGCCAACTAAAGTTTGCCAGTAACGTTAGCTAGCTACAAGCCAACAAGGCTGTAACTGTAATATTAGCTGTATGGATGGATCATGCATTCAATGTACAGTGGGGCAAAAAAGTATTGTCAGCCACCAATTGTGCAAGTTCCCCCACTTAAAAAGATGAGAGAGGCCTGTAATTTTCATCATATGTACACTTAAACTATGACAGACAAAATGAGGAAAAAAAATCCAGAAAATCACATTGCAGGATTTTTTTAATGAATTTATTTGCAAATTATGGTGGAAAATGAGTATTTGGTCAATAACAAAAGTTTCTCAGTACTTTGTTATATACCCTTTGTTGGCAATGACAGAGGTCAAAAGTTTTCTGTAAGTCTTCACAAGGTTTTCACACACTGTTGCTGGTATTTTGGCCCATTCCTCCATGCAGATCTCCTCTAGAGCAGTGATGTTTTGGGGCTGTTGCTGGGAAATACGGACTTTCAACTCCCTCCAAAGATTTTCTATGGGGTTGAGATCTGGAGACTGCTAGGCCACTCCAGGACCTTGAAATGCTTCTTATGAAGCCAGTCCTTCGTTGCCCGGGTGGTGTGTTTGGGATCATTGTTATGCTGAAAGACTCAGCCACGTTTCATCTTCAATGCCCTTGCTGATGGTAGGAGGTTTTCACTCAAAATCTCACGATACATGGCCCCATTCATTCTTTCATTTACACGGATCAGTCGTCCTGGTCCCTTTGCAGAAAAACAGCCCCAAAAGCATGATGTTTCCACCCCCAAGCTTCACAGTAGGTATGGTGTTCTTTGGATGCAACTCAGCATTCTTTGTCCTCCAAACACGACGAATTGAGTTTTTACCAAAAAGTTATATTTTGGTTTCATCTGACCATATGACATTCTCCCAAACTTCTTCTGGATCATCCAAATGCTCTCTAGCAAACTTCAGACGGGCCTGGACATGTACTGGCTTAAGCAGGGGGACTTGTCTGGCACTGCAGGATTTGAGTCCCTGGCAGCGTAGTGTGCTACTGATGGTAGGCTTTGTTACTTTGGTCCCAGCTCTCTTCAGGTCATTCACTAGGTCCCCCCGTGTGGTTCTGGGATTTTTGCGTGGAGCCCCAGATCGAGGGAGATTATCAGTGGTCTTGTATGTCTTCCATTTCCTAATAATTGCTCCCACAGTTGATTTCTTCAAACCAAGCTGCTTACCTATTGCAGATTCAGTCTTCCCAGCCTGGTGCAGGTCTACAATTTTGTTTCTGGTGTCCTTTGACAGCTCTTTGGTCTTGCCCATAGTGGAGTTTGGAGTGTGACTGTTTGAGGTTGTGGACAGGTGTCTTTTATACTGATAACAAGTTCAAACAGGTGCCATTAATACAGGTAACGAGTGGAGGACAGAGGAGCCTCTTAAAGAAGAAGTTACAGGTCTGTGAGAGCCAGAAATCTTGCTTGTTTGTAGGTGACCAAATACTTATTTTCCACCATAATTTGCAAATAAATTCATTAAAAATCCTACAATGTGATTTTCTGGATTTTTTTTCCTCATTTTGTCTGTCATAGTTGAAGTGTACCTATGATGAAAATTACAGGCCTCATCTTTTTAAGTGGGAGAACTTGCACAATTGGTGGCTGACTAAATACTTTTTTGCCCCACTGTATATTGTCAGCGACACAGTATTGACAATAAACAGTGCATACGGAAAGTATTCAGTCCCCTTGAAATGTTCCATATTTTGTTACGTCACAGCCTTATTCTAAAATGGATCTACACACAATACCCCAATATAATGATAAAGCAAAAACAGTTTTTTAGAAATATTTGCAAATATATATATTTTTTTAAACACTGGATATATGACATTTGCATAAGTATTCAGACTTATTGGGAATTCAGTCTTATTGGGACTGACACTACAAGCTTGGCACCTGTATTTGGGGAGTTTCTCCCATTCTTCTCTGCAGATCCTCTCAAGCTTTGTCAGATTGGATGGGGAGTGTCGCTGTACAGCTATTTTCAGGTCTCTCCAGAGATGTTCGATCGGGTTGAAGTCCGTGCTCTGGCTGGACCACTCGAGGACATTCAGAGACTTGTCCCGAAGCCACTCCTGCGTTGTCTTGGCTGTGTGCTTAGGGACGTAAAACCTTCGCCCCAGTCTGAGGTCCTGAGTGCTCTGGAGCAGGTTTTCATCAAGGATCTCTCTGTACTTTGCTCCGTTCATCTTTGCCTCAATCCTGACTATTCTCCCAGTTCCTGCCGCTGAAAAAACACCCCCACAGCATGATGCTGCCACCACCATGCTTCACATTAGGGATGGTGCCAGCTTTCCTCCAGATGTGACGCTTGGCATTCAGGCCAAAGAGTTCAATCTTGGTTTCGTCAGAGCAGAGAATCTTGTTTCTCATGGTCTGAGAGTCCTTTCGGTGCCCTTTGGCAAACTCCAAGCGGGCTGTCTTGTGCCTTTTACTGAGGAGTGGCCTCGACACTTTGACCCCATGGCTTGGTTTTTGCTCTGACATGCATTGTCAACTGTGGGACCAAATATAGACAGGTGTTTGCCTTTCCAAATCATCATGGAAACAGGATGCACCCGAGCTCAATTTCGAGTCTCATAGCAAAGGGTCTGAATACTTATGTAAATAAGGTCTTTTTAAAATGCTTTTTTTAGACATTGGAAAAACATGTTTTTGCTTTGTCGTTATGGGTTATAGTGTGTAGACTGATGAGGAAAAAAAGTGTATTTAATCAATTTTAGAGTAAGGCTGTAATGTAACAATATGTGGATAAAGTCGTCAAGGGGTCTGAATACTTCCCGAATGCACTGTAGCTATATCCGAATTTGCACACATCAACTCTTTTAGACAATTCTTTTAAACAAGCAAAATAAATAAGTGTTCAATCATTACTGAGTGAATGAACAACAACAAAAGCTTCCTTTCATCACCAGACTGTCTATTTAAATAGTGTCGAGATAATGTGTTCATGACAGGGTTCGTAGCATAAGCGTTAATGTCAACACCATGGAATCTTGAAGGGTTACCACAGCAACAAAATCCAAATATTTTCCATAAAATAAATGTTAAAATGTTCTAACTCATTTTCATTGGGAAGGCAGATACAGCATTATTATCAAAAGCAAACCCTTTCGCTTGAGAACACAATCCTAGTAACTACCACCCTCTGGGGGTTTGATTAATCCCGGCTGGGTGTCAATGTAGGCGTGTTTTGCATTGGCTGAAAGTTGATTGCATTCGATTTGGAACCAGGCTGCCTGCTGGACGTGAGCCAAGTGCCATGTTCAAAGCAAACGGCGAAGTTGGCTCAAAAACAAAAGTGACCTATTTAAAGCATGTGTAGTAATTACTAGGATTCTGTGTTTTCCCAGGCAAAAGGGATTGCTTTAAAAAAAAAAAAGATTTTATCTGCCTTCCCAATGAAAACTAGTTCGAATTTCAAACATTTATTTTTATGGAAAAGAGATGTTGTATGTTTCTGGACAATGCACCATGCTGCCTTGTTAACAAAATGACAGAGCAGGGCGATTTACTGCGTCGATTTGAGAAGGGCGCACCTCCCTCCGCGCTCTCCAGGGCGACAACCCTACTGGTGCCCCCGCCTCTTCTTCTGTGGGGTTTATCGGCAGATGGCATCCAACGTTATGATGCATTACCGCCACCTACTGTACTGGAGCGGTCCCACCTGTGTACCAGAGTCCTAGCTTAAAAATGTACCAATAAAGGTATAAAAAGAGTTTCCTGCAGATGCAGGAATGCCCACATGCAGGAACAACCCAAATTGTGTGCCGCAATTGCACCCTGCTCCGTCTTGCTGCTACGGAGAAGAGTACAGTGGAGACTGGAGAGACCAACCCTCATCCTTCAGATGTGCTCCACCCCTATGGTACATCCCAAGGACACACTGCTTAATGTTCCCTGAAATGTGTATGCCAGCTGGTTGACGGAGCGCCGAGCCCCACTATGCACTTGTTTATCTTCTGGTTCCACTGGAACATCCAGCTCCTCCGCTATTTTAGAAGTTTTGAATCCTAAGCAACCTGCATACACATTGTTTGAAGTACAATAGACCAACATAGCTACTGTAGTAGGTCAAATCTGTGTGCTGGAAAACCTTGGTAGAGCATGGATGGAGTAGGCATTGTGGTGCTCATGTGAATTTCCTTTATTTTTTTGGCTTCAGAACAATGCTTACTTCTGACTTAAAACAACATATTTTTTTGTTTTTAATTACACAAGGCTCTGGTCAAAAGTAGTGTACTGTATAGAGACAGAAATGTTTAAGCTATTCACTGCACACTGTTTCTAATTCTCACTTATCCACATCACTCTGTTCCCCTGCAGAGCTCCTCACCAGATGGCCTGGTGTCCATTCTGAAAAGGAGGAGGGCGTCGTTAGATGGCCTGCCCCCAGAGGGTCCCGATGCAGCCAAACAGAACTCCAAACGCAAGGTGCGCTTCAGCGAGCCAGAGGATGGCATGGAACCAGGTATGGATCAGCCTGATTAACCACCTCTCTGTCTCTGTCTCTCTCACTCACACACACACACACACACACACACACGCATACACTATACATAAGTTCTTATACTGTGTCTTCAATAAAGACACAATAAGATAGTAGTAACATATTAATAAGTGTTTTTTTTTATCTGTGCAGAGGAGGTGGGTGGAGACTCTTGTTTGATCCTGCTGTTGTTGTGCTTAGTAACCGTGGTGATCAGTCTGGGCGGGACTGCTCTGTACTGCACCCTAGTGGACACCTACAGTAGTATCTGCACCGACTTCTCTCACAACGTGGACTTTTACGTGGTCCAAGTACGACACTTCCTGGACGGGCTCAGACACTGGCTGTCCATACGCTCATAGTCAGCACAGTCTATCGGAGCAGTAAGGACATACAGTCAGTCGCCTGCTGCAGCAGTATATGGACTTATACAGAAGCCCACCTACTGCTACAGTCTAGGGACTCTTATGAAACCCTAGGAGGAAGACAAGCAAAAATATACTGTAAGACTGGTAACACTATTGGTTGGAGAGAATGCTTTAGGTGAAGTCAGACACTGGCTCCCCAAACTGTCCAAGCCAGGGAATAGATTCACTATACTGTATGAACTGCTCTGAGACTGAGACAAGATGGAGCACCTTACCCTAGTCCCAGTATGAATTAGAGAAGGTCATTGAAGTTCTGGGATAGGGTCTGAAATAGAGTGAACGGGCTTGTGAGCATTGATGTAACAGGAGGCACAGGTGCAGACATTTTGAACTACTGACATTTCATATGCAGACCAAACTGTTTCCGGAACACTGCCTCCTCTTGTTTTTGACCAGAAGTTTTTAACCTCGAGATGGACACAGCACAAAAGAGCTCCCAAAAACACGCAAAGGAACAAAAC
This sequence comes from Oncorhynchus mykiss, assembly GCF_013265735.2. Classification (NCBI taxonomy): domain Eukaryota; kingdom Metazoa; phylum Chordata; class Actinopteri; order Salmoniformes; family Salmonidae; genus Oncorhynchus; species Oncorhynchus mykiss. The sequence goes on from NC_048572.1 coordinate 33,928,710, forward strand.
ACAGCATTGTAAAGTATATTCTAGTTGGATTTTTTATTTTAAAAAAATATAGGTTTATCTGAATTTGTAAAGATGTTTATCTGAAAAACAGATACAATTCAGATAAACCGTAAAGATGTTTATCTGAATTTGAAAGCCTTGTGGTAAAATTTGGGGTACAGTATGCCAATAAAAAAAACAGACATTTTGGGGGATTGAAAGGACACTTTTTTTTTTATTATCAACATTTCTGTGTTTTTCATGACAAGTCTTCTCGACTCCTTGACTTGTCAAATGTAGCCTACACGTTGTACATTTTACAGCTGTTTTTGTACATGGAGACATGGGTTTAGAATTGCTCTTACATTCCTCTGAAGGTACGCAAGGTTGTTGACCACTGCAAATGAAAGTCATTTGGGAAGAATGGCTCTCTGGAATTGGCACATTGTTAAGTCATTTGTTGAAAACAGAGTAATATCAATACAAATATGCATGAAAGATACTGTATGTATGGCTCTTGGTATGACAATATGAACAAGGTTTAATGTTCATACAGCAATGCATTTAAATGTAGTCATGATATTCAGTACTTGTACTGATTACTCCAATATTTCAAGAACATATGTTAACTTTTTTGTGCTGGTCAATATTGTTATGTATTGTAACCATACATTTGTCTTTTATTCTATGTGTCTATTTTAACGTATTGAATACAAATCCATTTCCTTGCTTTGGTGAATAAACTTTGTTTGCTTTTTATCTACTGTATGTCCAGGCTGGTCTCATAGACTAGACGTAACATAGTAAACAAAAATCCGGGGACACTCAAATTAGTATAATATGTTACGTTCAGTATGGCTGCTTAAGACGTAAGTTTACTTAAGGCAAAAACGAAAGTGGAGAGGGAGGGTGGGCAACTCAAATGTCTAGCAACACAGGGAAGGTAACTCAAACATCTAGCAAACCAACGGTTGGTTGCATGTTCGAATCTCATCACGGATAACTTTAGCCATTTTTAGCAACTTTGCAACTACTTACTACTTTTTTTGCACACCCAGTAGATTTCCAGGACCAGAGTTGGAGAACCCTGTTCTAAACCTAGTGCTTGGTTTTGTGAATGTGTTTGAAGGAAATCAAGACAGAAAGTCACAGTTTGGCATTGGAATGTCCCTAATGACATACTACTTACTCTAATGGGCATGATCTTCTATCCATTGTCTGACATTGGTGTCTGGTAAAAGTAGTATTTCCTCCCATATGCTCTCCAAGAGTGCTATTCAATCTGTATCACTGAAGCGTTGCAGATTTGCGTGATATAAATAATTTGAAAGGTAATTTCATATTGAAGCGACATCTGCAGCGTTGACCTGAATGCAGTCTCAGCTAATGTGGGAACATAGAGCCCCACAGTGGAGATAAAACCTAAAACCTAGCGGTCAAATGGGGAAATGGTTCCAATTGTTTTTCCACCATTAATTTTTCCAATAGGGAATTTGAGAAACTTAAAATAAGGGCTGTGCTTCATGTAGGCGTACCCTGGTGTGACGTTTAGATAACCATTTAAATCTCTCTCGGACAAGGTGACTTTTATCAATATATTCGGCTCTATTTACACTCAGTTTCGAAAATGCTCATTATAGTCAAAGTAGACATCATGCAAAACTACAAATCCCTGCAAGTTCTCTCTAGCTGACACCTTTGATTACTGGTACTGTGCCAATTTAAAACTTGCAAAAGACAATATATGGATTGAAATAAGTCGTAGATGGCTGTGGTTGAGTAATGTCAATGAATGTTGCCTCTTAATTGTCACTGTAGCAGCCTATGTTGTTTGCAATTGTGTTGCATCATCCAATCCATGTTTATATGTTGCAGTATTTTTGTTTACTTGTTTTCTTTATACATAAATGATATAAAAGAAACTTGGTAAGAGATGTTATTTCATTGTTCACATTGGCATGAGTTGTGCAATGTTGTAGCCTACGGCGCTCCTCTCAAGATGTAATACCACCAACAGGTCACAAGATGTCTCAGTGCACCATGAAACCAAACCAGCCACCATTATTCTAGAATTGTGTATTTATACTACGTACTATCAAGCGTTGGGCTAGAGCTCAGTCGACTCATGCAATATTGTTGCGTAGTTTATGTTTTAAGGCAAAGGTCGCGTTATTTCGGATATCCATATTATGCCTACCCATGTGGTTTTACATATCTCAGCTGTAGTATTTCAATCTCGATATATATTCTTTTTTTTCCAAACATTGCAGTAATACCGAATGCATTGGTTAACATTGTAGTCAGTTGATTCATACGAAACACTACGAGAACAAATCTTTTTGCGCGTCACTGCGTAAACTAGGCTACAGTAAACGGACGTTTTAGTGCGCAATGGCGACTGTAACCTCTACCAGACCTTATCATATTATAATATTCGGAGCCTCCGGTTTTACCGGGCAGTTTGTGGTGGAAGAGGTAGCCCGGAGCGCCTTCGAAGGACCCAGCGGGTCTCTGAAATGGGCCTTGGCCGGGCGTAGCAGACAGCGTCTGGAGGGAGTTCTGAACCAAGCCGCCGAGACCCTCCGTACGTGTTTGACACTAATCAGAAAAGATAAGTTAGTGCCTGCTGCCAGTAAAATAATGATTTTATGTCAAGCATGGTTTGACTAGGCTACTACTGTATAACGATTAACAGCTGCAACGGTTTCAGTTGCTTTTAAACAACAAGGCCTATACACTTGCATTTTTTGTAAAAGGTGCTAGTTACAAAGGTCTCTTCAGTTTCTCTGCAGGGGAACCATTTTTATAGCGGTTCTTCCAATACATCTTTGTATAACAATTTGTACGGTTCTTCATTGCACTGATAGAACCAGAGGGTTCTTCATTACACTGTAAAATAAAAAATCCCGGTTTCTGGTTGCAGTGAAAATATGGTATACCCTTAGGAAAAATAATTTGCAGTCAGAGTGCTGTATAACTGCAGTACACGCAAATACTGCCTCCAAAATACACTTTTTTTACAGCAGTAATTTTGCAGTGTAACTGCAGTTAGAGTGGAGTATGACAGCAGCTGTACACGGCAGTTATTCTGCAATTACTGTGTCCAAAATACAACAGTGGACTGCAGTTACTGCACTTTTACTGCAGGTTCAAAACTGAAATCATTTTTTGTAAGGGAATATACAAAAATATACTTTATTGTTAGAGCTGGATTAAGGTGATGTTTCTGTATATATATATATACAGTGCCTTGCGAAAGTATTCGGCCCCCTTGAACTTTGCAACCTTTTGCCACATTTCAGGCTTCAAACATAAAGATATAAAACTGTATTTTTTTGTGAAGAATCAACAACAAGTGGGACACAATCATGAAGTGGAACGACATTTATGGGATATTTCAAACTTTTTTAACAAATCAAAAACTGAAAAATTGGGCGTGCAAAATTATTCAGCCCCCTTAAGTTAATACTTTGTAGCGCCACCTTTTGCTGCGATTACAGCTGTAAGTCGCTTGGGGTATGTCTCTATCAGTTTTGCACAACGAGAGACTGACATTTTTTCCCATTCCTCCTTGCAAAACAGCTCGAGCTCAGTGAGGTTGGATGGAGAGCATTTGTGAACAGCAGTTTTCAGTTCTTTCCACAGATTCTCAATTGGATTCAGGTCTGGACTTTGACTTGGCCATTCTAACACCTGGATATGTTTATTTTTGAACCATTCCATTGTAGATTTTGCTTTATGTTTTGGATCATTGTCTTGTTGGAAGACAAATCTCCGTCCCAGTCTCAGGTCTTTTGCACTCCATCAGGTTTTCTTCCAGAATGGTCCTGTATTTGGCTCCATCCATCTTCCCATCAATTTTAACCATCTTCCCTGTCCCTGCTGAAGAAAAGCAGGCCCAAACCATGATGCTGCCACCACCATGTTTGACAGTGGGGATGGTGTGTTCAGCTGTGTTGCTTTTACGCCAAACATAACGTTTTGTATTGTTGCCAAAAAGTTCAATTTTGGTTTCATCTGACCAGAGCACCTTCTTCCACATGTTTGGTGAGTCTCCCAGGTGGCTTGTGGCAAACTTTAAACAACACTTTTTATGGATATCTTTAAGAAATGGCTTTCTTCTTGCCACTCTCCCATAAAGGCCAGATTTGTGCAATATACGACTGAATGTTGTCCTATGGACAGAGTCTCCCACCTCAGCTGTAGATCTCTGCAGTTCATCCAGAGTGATCATGGGCCTCTTGGCTGCATCTCTGATCAGTCTTCTCCTTGTATGAGCTGAAAGTTTAGAGGGACGGCCAGGTCTTGGTAGATTTGTAGTGGTCTGATACTCCTTCCAGAGGCTATGATGTCACTAAAGAGCTACAACAGATTTGGAACAAGTAGTTCACATACAAATCCTGAAAAATAGGTCAGACATGGTTCAGACAATGACGTTTAGGAGGGCTTTGTTGAGCAATTATGGTCCTTCTTGAGCATGCCCGGCTAGTATTTGAACCCAGTTTTGTCTAGTAGTGACTGCTGAAACCACAAGTCAGACTAGACACTAGAGACAACCTAATATGATATACTAGCACTCTTGGGTTGACAATAGATCTGTTGCCTGAGGCATTCTCCTGTGTTGTTATTGATCTCCGCATATTGACCCCATATAACTGACCTACCTATATATTATAGACGTGGATGACACGGCCAGTGTTATCAATGACCTAATTTCAGTGCAATAGTGTATGACTCCGCTGAGCTGTACATCATTGCAGTTTGTTGTGCAAACATGCACTTGTTTCACCTCTAGATACATTCTAAGGGTGTCTAAAATTGCTCCCTATTGCCTATACGGTGCATTATTTTGGGGCCGATGGCCCCCACAATAGTATATGCACTGGTTGACGCTCAATGTTAAATTCAAATTTCCCTACCGTCATATCTAAGCCAATATGACACAATGTCACCAGTTGGATGAGAGGCAAGCTACAAGCAAAGGAAGCTATATTTTGCTTTGGAAGGTTTTTCACATGGCTGAAGTCATCTGTGTAAACTGTTGGCCTTTGACACTTGTGTGAAATAAGCACGAATAAGATGGCGAACATCACTGACTGCATAATTACCAGTTAGCTAGCCAACTAAAGTTTGCCAGTAACGTTAGCTAGCTACAAGCCAACAAGGCTGTAACTGTAATATTAGCTGTATGGATGGATCATGCATTCAATGTACAGTGGGGCAAAAAAGTATTGTCAGCCACCAATTGTGCAAGTTCCCCCACTTAAAAAGATGAGAGAGGCCTGTAATTTTCATCATATGTACACTTAAACTATGACAGACAAAATGAGGAAAAAAAATCCAGAAAATCACATTGCAGGATTTTTTTAATGAATTTATTTGCAAATTATGGTGGAAAATGAGTATTTGGTCAATAACAAAAGTTTCTCAGTACTTTGTTATATACCCTTTGTTGGCAATGACAGAGGTCAAAAGTTTTCTGTAAGTCTTCACAAGGTTTTCACACACTGTTGCTGGTATTTTGGCCCATTCCTCCATGCAGATCTCCTCTAGAGCAGTGATGTTTTGGGGCTGTTGCTGGGAAATACGGACTTTCAACTCCCTCCAAAGATTTTCTATGGGGTTGAGATCTGGAGACTGCTAGGCCACTCCAGGACCTTGAAATGCTTCTTATGAAGCCAGTCCTTCGTTGCCCGGGTGGTGTGTTTGGGATCATTGTTATGCTGAAAGACTCAGCCACGTTTCATCTTCAATGCCCTTGCTGATGGTAGGAGGTTTTCACTCAAAATCTCACGATACATGGCCCCATTCATTCTTTCATTTACACGGATCAGTCGTCCTGGTCCCTTTGCAGAAAAACAGCCCCAAAAGCATGATGTTTCCACCCCCAAGCTTCACAGTAGGTATGGTGTTCTTTGGATGCAACTCAGCATTCTTTGTCCTCCAAACACGACGAATTGAGTTTTTACCAAAAAGTTATATTTTGGTTTCATCTGACCATATGACATTCTCCCAAACTTCTTCTGGATCATCCAAATGCTCTCTAGCAAACTTCAGACGGGCCTGGACATGTACTGGCTTAAGCAGGGGGACTTGTCTGGCACTGCAGGATTTGAGTCCCTGGCAGCGTAGTGTGCTACTGATGGTAGGCTTTGTTACTTTGGTCCCAGCTCTCTTCAGGTCATTCACTAGGTCCCCCCGTGTGGTTCTGGGATTTTTGCGTGGAGCCCCAGATCGAGGGAGATTATCAGTGGTCTTGTATGTCTTCCATTTCCTAATAATTGCTCCCACAGTTGATTTCTTCAAACCAAGCTGCTTACCTATTGCAGATTCAGTCTTCCCAGCCTGGTGCAGGTCTACAATTTTGTTTCTGGTGTCCTTTGACAGCTCTTTGGTCTTGCCCATAGTGGAGTTTGGAGTGTGACTGTTTGAGGTTGTGGACAGGTGTCTTTTATACTGATAACAAGTTCAAACAGGTGCCATTAATACAGGTAACGAGTGGAGGACAGAGGAGCCTCTTAAAGAAGAAGTTACAGGTCTGTGAGAGCCAGAAATCTTGCTTGTTTGTAGGTGACCAAATACTTATTTTCCACCATAATTTGCAAATAAATTCATTAAAAATCCTACAATGTGATTTTCTGGATTTTTTTTCCTCATTTTGTCTGTCATAGTTGAAGTGTACCTATGATGAAAATTACAGGCCTCATCTTTTTAAGTGGGAGAACTTGCACAATTGGTGGCTGACTAAATACTTTTTTGCCCCACTGTATATTGTCAGCGACACAGTATTGACAATAAACAGTGCATACGGAAAGTATTCAGTCCCCTTGAAATGTTCCATATTTTGTTACGTCACAGCCTTATTCTAAAATGGATCTACACACAATACCCCAATATAATGATAAAGCAAAAACAGTTTTTTAGAAATATTTGCAAATATATATATTTTTTTAAACACTGGATATATGACATTTGCATAAGTATTCAGACTTATTGGGAATTCAGTCTTATTGGGACTGACACTACAAGCTTGGCACCTGTATTTGGGGAGTTTCTCCCATTCTTCTCTGCAGATCCTCTCAAGCTTTGTCAGATTGGATGGGGAGTGTCGCTGTACAGCTATTTTCAGGTCTCTCCAGAGATGTTCGATCGGGTTGAAGTCCGTGCTCTGGCTGGACCACTCGAGGACATTCAGAGACTTGTCCCGAAGCCACTCCTGCGTTGTCTTGGCTGTGTGCTTAGGGACGTAAAACCTTCGCCCCAGTCTGAGGTCCTGAGTGCTCTGGAGCAGGTTTTCATCAAGGATCTCTCTGTACTTTGCTCCGTTCATCTTTGCCTCAATCCTGACTATTCTCCCAGTTCCTGCCGCTGAAAAAACACCCCCACAGCATGATGCTGCCACCACCATGCTTCACATTAGGGATGGTGCCAGCTTTCCTCCAGATGTGACGCTTGGCATTCAGGCCAAAGAGTTCAATCTTGGTTTCGTCAGAGCAGAGAATCTTGTTTCTCATGGTCTGAGAGTCCTTTCGGTGCCCTTTGGCAAACTCCAAGCGGGCTGTCTTGTGCCTTTTACTGAGGAGTGGCCTCGACACTTTGACCCCATGGCTTGGTTTTTGCTCTGACATGCATTGTCAACTGTGGGACCAAATATAGACAGGTGTTTGCCTTTCCAAATCATCATGGAAACAGGATGCACCCGAGCTCAATTTCGAGTCTCATAGCAAAGGGTCTGAATACTTATGTAAATAAGGTCTTTTTAAAATGCTTTTTTTAGACATTGGAAAAACATGTTTTTGCTTTGTCGTTATGGGTTATAGTGTGTAGACTGATGAGGAAAAAAAGTGTATTTAATCAATTTTAGAGTAAGGCTGTAATGTAACAATATGTGGATAAAGTCGTCAAGGGGTCTGAATACTTCCCGAATGCACTGTAGCTATATCCGAATTTGCACACATCAACTCTTTTAGACAATTCTTTTAAACAAGCAAAATAAATAAGTGTTCAATCATTACTGAGTGAATGAACAACAACAAAAGCTTCCTTTCATCACCAGACTGTCTATTTAAATAGTGTCGAGATAATGTGTTCATGACAGGGTTCGTAGCATAAGCGTTAATGTCAACACCATGGAATCTTGAAGGGTTACCACAGCAACAAAATCCAAATATTTTCCATAAAATAAATGTTAAAATGTTCTAACTCATTTTCATTGGGAAGGCAGATACAGCATTATTATCAAAAGCAAACCCTTTCGCTTGAGAACACAATCCTAGTAACTACCACCCTCTGGGGGTTTGATTAATCCCGGCTGGGTGTCAATGTAGGCGTGTTTTGCATTGGCTGAAAGTTGATTGCATTCGATTTGGAACCAGGCTGCCTGCTGGACGTGAGCCAAGTGCCATGTTCAAAGCAAACGGCGAAGTTGGCTCAAAAACAAAAGTGACCTATTTAAAGCATGTGTAGTAATTACTAGGATTCTGTGTTTTCCCAGGCAAAAGGGATTGCTTTAAAAAAAAAAAAGATTTTATCTGCCTTCCCAATGAAAACTAGTTCGAATTTCAAACATTTATTTTTATGGAAAAGAGATGTTGTATGTTTCTGGACAATGCACCATGCTGCCTTGTTAACAAAATGACAGAGCAGGGCGATTTACTGCGTCGATTTGAGAAGGGCGCACCTCCCTCCGCGCTCTCCAGGGCGACAACCCTACTGGTGCCCCCGCCTCTTCTTCTGTGGGGTTTATCGGCAGATGGCATCCAACGTTATGATGCATTACCGCCACCTACTGTACTGGAGCGGTCCCACCTGTGTACCAGAGTCCTAGCTTAAAAATGTACCAATAAAGGTATAAAAAGAGTTTCCTGCAGATGCAGGAATGCCCACATGCAGGAACAACCCAAATTGTGTGCCGCAATTGCACCCTGCTCCGTCTTGCTGCTACGGAGAAGAGTACAGTGGAGACTGGAGAGACCAACCCTCATCCTTCAGATGTGCTCCACCCCTATGGTACATCCCAAGGACACACTGCTTAATGTTCCCTGAAATGTGTATGCCAGCTGGTTGACGGAGCGCCGAGCCCCACTATGCACTTGTTTATCTTCTGGTTCCACTGGAACATCCAGCTCCTCCGCTATTTTAGAAGTTTTGAATCCTAAGCAACCTGCATACACATTGTTTGAAGTACAATAGACCAACATAGCTACTGTAGTAGGTCAAATCTGTGTGCTGGAAAACCTTGGTAGAGCATGGATGGAGTAGGCATTGTGGTGCTCATGTGAATTTCCTTTATTTTTTTGGCTTCAGAACAATGCTTACTTCTGACTTAAAACAACATATTTTTTTGTTTTTAATTACACAAGGCTCTGGTCAAAAGTAGTGTACTGTATAGAGACAGAAATGTTTAAGCTATTCACTGCACACTGTTTCTAATTCTCACTTATCCACATCACTCTGTTCCCCTGCAGAGCTCCTCACCAGATGGCCTGGTGTCCATTCTGAAAAGGAGGAGGGCGTCGTTAGATGGCCTGCCCCCAGAGGGTCCCGATGCAGCCAAACAGAACTCCAAACGCAAGGTGCGCTTCAGCGAGCCAGAGGATGGCATGGAACCAGGTATGGATCAGCCTGATTAACCACCTCTCTGTCTCTGTCTCTCTCACTCACACACACACACACACACACACACACGCATACACTATACATAAGTTCTTATACTGTGTCTTCAATAAAGACACAATAAGATAGTAGTAACATATTAATAAGTGTTTTTTTTTATCTGTGCAGAGGAGGTGGGTGGAGACTCTTGTTTGATCCTGCTGTTGTTGTGCTTAGTAACCGTGGTGATCAGTCTGGGCGGGACTGCTCTGTACTGCACCCTAGTGGACACCTACAGTAGTATCTGCACCGACTTCTCTCACAACGTGGACTTTTACGTGGTCCAAGTACGACACTTCCTGGACGGGCTCAGACACTGGCTGTCCATACGCTCATAGTCAGCACAGTCTATCGGAGCAGTAAGGACATACAGTCAGTCGCCTGCTGCAGCAGTATATGGACTTATACAGAAGCCCACCTACTGCTACAGTCTAGGGACTCTTATGAAACCCTAGGAGGAAGACAAGCAAAAATATACTGTAAGACTGGTAACACTATTGGTTGGAGAGAATGCTTTAGGTGAAGTCAGACACTGGCTCCCCAAACTGTCCAAGCCAGGGAATAGATTCACTATACTGTATGAACTGCTCTGAGACTGAGACAAGATGGAGCACCTTACCCTAGTCCCAGTATGAATTAGAGAAGGTCATTGAAGTTCTGGGATAGGGTCTGAAATAGAGTGAACGGGCTTGTGAGCATTGATGTAACAGGAGGCACAGGTGCAGACATTTTGAACTACTGACATTTCATATGCAGACCAAACTGTTTCCGGAACACTGCCTCCTCTTGTTTTTGACCAGAAGTTTTTAACCTCGAGATGGACACAGCACAAAAGAGCTCCCAAAAACACGCAAAGGAACAAAACACAGCATTGTAAAGTATATTCTAGTTGGATTTTTTATTTTAAAAAAATATAGGTTTATCTGAATTTGTAAAGATGTTTATCTGAAAAACAGATACAATTCAGATAAACCGTAAAGATGTTTATCTGAATTTGAAAGCCTTGTGGTAAAATTTGGGGTACAGTATGCCAATAAAAAAAACAGACATTTTGGGGGATTGAAAGGACACTTTTTTTTTTATTATCAACATTTCTGTGTTTTTCATGACAAGTCTTCTCGACTCCTTGACTTGTCAAATGTAGCCTACACGTTGTACATTTTACAGCTGTTTTTGTACATGGAGACATGGGTTTAGAATTGCTCTTACATTCCTCTGAAGGTACGCAAGGTTGTTGACCACTGCAAATGAAAGTCATTTGGGAAGAATGGCTCTCTGGAATTGGCACATTGTTAAGTCATTTGTTGAAAACAGAGTAATATCAATACAAATATGCATGAAAGATACTGTATGTATGGCTCTTGGTATGACAATATGAACAAGGTTTAATGTTCATACAGCAATGCATTTAAATGTAGTCATGATATTCAGTACTTGTACTGATTACTCCAATATTTCAAGAACATATGTTAACTTTTTTGTGCTGGTCAATATTGTTATGTATTGTAACCATACATTTGTCTTTTATTCTATGTGTCTATTTTAACGTATTGAATACAAATCCATTTCCTTGCTTTGGTGAATAAACTTTGTTTGCTTTTTATCTACTGTATGTCCAGGCTGGTCTCATAGACTAGACGTAACATAGTAAACAAAAATCCGGGGACACTCAAATTAGTATAATATGTTACGTTCAGTATGGCTGCTTAAGACGTAAGTTTACTTAAGGCAAAAACGAAAGTGGAGAGGGAGGGTGGGCAACTCAAATGTCTAGCAACACAGGGAAGGTAACTCAAACATCTAGCAAACCAACGGTTGGTTGCATGTTCGAATCTCATCACGGATAACTTTAGCCATTTTTAGCAACTTTGCAACTACTTACTACTTTTTTTGCACACCCAGTAGATTTCCAGGACCAGAGTTGGAGAACCCTGTTCTAAACCTAGTGCTTGGTTTTGTGAATGTGTTTGAAGGAAATCAAGACAGAAAGTCACAGTTTGGCATTGGAATGTCCCTAATGACATACTACTTACTCTAATGGGCATGATCTTCTATCCATTGTCTGACATTGGTGTCTGGTAAAAGTAGTATTTCCTCCCATATGCTCTCCAAGAGTGCTATTCAATCTGTATCACTGAAGCGTTGCAGATTTGCGTGATATAAATAATTTGAAAGGTAATTTCATATTGAAGCGACATCTGCAGCGTTGACCTGAATGCAGTCTCAGCTAATGTGGGAACATAGAGCCCCACAGTGGAGATAAAACCTAAAACCTAGCGGTCAAATGGGGAAATGGTTCCAATTGTTTTTCCACCATTAATTTTTCCAATAGGGAATTTGAGAAACTTAAAATAAGGGCTGTGCTTCATGTAGGCGTACCCTGGTGTGACGTTTAGATAACCATTTAAATCTCTCTCGGACAAGGTGACTTTTATCAATATATTCGGCTCTATTTACACTCAGTTTCGAAAATGCTCATTATAGTCAAAGTAGACATCATGCAAAACTACAAATCCCTGCAAGTTCTCTCTAGCTGACACCTTTGATTACTGGTACTGTGCCAATTTAAAACTTGCAAAAGACAATATATGGATTGAAATAAGTCGTAGATGGCTGTGGTTGAGTAATGTCAATGAATGTTGCCTCTAATTGTCACTGTAGCAGCCTATGTTGTTTGCAATTGTGTTGCATCATCCAATCCATGTTTATATGTTGCAGTATTTTTGTTTACTTGTTTTCTTTATACATAAATGATATAAAAGAAACTTGGTAAGAGATGTTATTTCATTGTTCACATTGGCATGAGTTGTGCAATGTTGTAGCCTACGGCGCTCCTCTCAAGATGTAATACCACCAACAGGTCACAAGATGTCTCAGTGCACCATGAAACCAAACCAGCCACCATTATTCTAGAATTGTGTATTTATACTACGTACTATCAAGCGTTGGGCTAGAGCTCAGTCGACTCATGCAATATTGTTGCGTAGTTTATGTTTTAAGGCAAAGGTCGCGTTATTTCGGATATCCATATTATGCCTACCCATGTGGTTTTACATATCTCAGCTGTAGTATTTCAATCTCGATATATATTCTTTTTTTTCCAAACATTGCAGTAATACCGAATGCATTGGTTAACATTGTAGTCAGTTGATTCATACGAAACACTACGAGAACAAATCTTTTTGCGCGTCACTGCGTAAACTAGGCTACAGTAAACGGACGTTTTAGTGCGCAATGGCGACTGTAACCTCTACCAGACCTTATCATATTATAATATTCGGAGCCTCCGGTTTTACCGGGCAGTTTGTGGTGGAAGAGGTAGCCCGGAGCGCCTTCGAAGGACCCAGCGGGTCTCTGAAATGGGCCTTGGCCGGGCGTAGCAGACAGCGTCTGGAGGGAGTTCTGAACCAAGCCGCCGAGACCCTCCGTACGTGTTTGACACTAATCAGAAAAGATAAGTTAGTGCCTGCTGCCAGTAAAATAATGATTTTATGTCAAGCATGGTTTGACTAGGCTACTACTGTATAACGATTAACAGCTGCAACGGTTTCAGTTGCTTTTAAACAACAAGGCCTATACACTTGCATTTTTTGTAAAAGGTGCTAGTTACAAAGGTCTCTTCAGTTTCTCTGCAGGGGAACCATTTTTATAGCGGTTCTTCCAATACATCTTTGTATAACAATTTGTACGGTTCTTCATTGCACTGATAGAACCAGAGGGTTCTTCATTACACTGTAAAATAAAAAATCCCGGTTTCTGGTTGCAGTGAAAATATGGTATACCCTTAGGAAAAATAATTTGCAGTCAGAGTGCTGTATAACTGCAGTACACGCAAATACTGCCTCCAAAATACACTTTTTTTACAGCAGTAATTTTGCAGTGTAACTGCAGTTAGAGTGGAGTATGACAGCAGCTGTACACGGCAGTTATTCTGCAATTACTGTGTCCAAAATACAACAGTGGACTGCAGTTACTGCACTTTTACTGCAGGTTCAAAACTTAAATCATTTTTTGTAAGGGAATATACAAAAATATACTTTATTGTTAGAGCTGGATTAAGGTGATGTTTCTGTATATATATATATATATACAGTGCCTTGCGAAAGTATTCGGCCCCCTTGAACTTTGCGACCTTTTGCCACATTTCAGGCTTCAAACATAAAGATATAAAACTGTATTTTTTTGTGAAGAATCAACAACAAGTGGGACACAATCATGAAGTGGAACGACATTTATGGGATATTTCAAACTTTTTTAACAAATCAAAAACTGAAAAATTGGGCGTGCAAAATTATTCAGCCCCCTTAAGTTAATACTTTGTAGCGCCACCTTTTGCTGCGATTACAGCTGTAAGTCGCTTGGGGTATGTCTCTATCAGTTTTGCACAACGAGAGACTGACATTTTTTCCCATTCCTCCTTGCAAAACAGCTCGAGCTCAGTGAGGTTGGATGGAGAGCATTTGTGAACAGCAGTTTTCAGTTCTTTCCACAGATTCTCAATTGGATTCAGGTCTGGACTTTGACTTGGCCATTCTAACACCTGGATATGTTTATTTTTGAACCATTCCATTGTAGATTTTGCTTTATGTTTTGGATCATTGTCTTGTTGGAAGACAAATCTCCGTCCCAGTCTCAGGTCTTTTGCAGACTCCATCAGGTTTTCTTCCAGAATGGTCCTGTATTTGGCTCCATCCATCTTCCCATCAATTTTAACCATCTTCCCTGTCCCTGCTGAAGAAAAGCAGGCCCAAACCATGATGCTGCCACCACCATGTTTGACAGTGGGGATGGTGTGTTCAGCTGTGTTGCTTTTACGCCAAACATAACGTTTTGTATTGTTGCCAAAAAGTTCAATTTTGGTTTCATCTGACCAGAGCACCTTCTTCCACATGTTTGGTGAGTCTCCCAGGTGGCTTGTGGCAAACTTTAAACAACACTTTTTATGGATATCTTTAAGAAATGGCTTTCTTCTTGCCACTCTCCCATAAAGGCCAGATTTGTGCAATATACGACTGAATGTTGTCCTATGGACAGAGTCTCCCACCTCAGCTGTAGATCTCTGCAGTTCATCCAGAGTGATCATGGGCCTCTTGGCTGCATCTCTGATCAGTCTTCTCCTTGTATGAGCTGAAAGTTTAGAGGGACGGCCAGGTCTTGGTAGATTTGTAGTGGTCTGATACTCCTTCCATTTCAATATTATCGCTTGCACAGTGCTCCTTGGGATGTTTAAAGCTTGGGAAATCTTTTTGTATCCAAATCCGGCTTTAAACTTCTTCACAACAGTATCTCGGACCTGCCTGGTGTGTTCCTTGTTCTTCATGATGCTCTCTGCGCTTTTAACGGACCTCTGAGACTATCACAGTGCAGGTGCATTTATACGGATACTTGATTACACACAGGTGGATTGTATTTATCATCATTAGTCATTTAGGTCAACATTGGATCATTCAGAGATCCTCACTGAACTTCTGGAGAGAGTTTGCTGCTCTGAAAGTAAAGGGGCTGAATAATTTTGCACGCCCAATTTTTCAGTTTTTGATTTGTTAAAAAAGTTTGAAATATCCAATAAATGTCGTTCCACTTCATGATTGTGTCCCACTTGTTGTTGATTCTTCACAAAAAAATACAGTTTTATATCTTTATGTTTGAAGCCTGAAATGTGGCAAAAGGTCGCAAAGTTCAAGGGGGCCGAATACTTTCGCAAGGCACTGTATATATATATATTAATCTCACAAGGAACCCTGGGTTTAGTTTTGTTTTGACCCTTTAGGGTAACCCAATTGGGTTCTACATAGAACCCTCTTGTTGCAGGATTCTGTCATCTGTCCCTATGGGGGAACCTTTTGGGGTGCCACATAGAACCCTTTGATTTGTCCCTGTAGGGGAACCCTTTTGAGTTCCATTTAGAACCCTCATGATGAACCCTCTGGTTCCAGGTAAAACCAATGACAGGTCTACAGATATACTTATAGGATACTTCAGATGTGTTTATGGCATACACTGTTAGGTACTCGCCTATCGGTGAGTACTGGTCAGTGCCATTAAGGATACATGTGCGCAAATCTAGTATAATGGTACATTTCATTTTTCCCCCGTATATAATTTACTGTCCGCTTGCTGCAAGTAGTTATTTTAAAATTCAGTAACTTCCTGTGACTGATCTCTGTCGCACTCACTGACCAGATGGTGTGGCTGGACGGTCAGTTGGTTGTCAACAATGAGGTTGAGGCCAGTTGAGGCTGAGATCCAAGTGTGCTAACCACAAAGGATTCTTAGTAGTTGTCAACTAATGTTAAGCTTGTAATCAGTATAGTTCAGTGAAAGTACAGTAAGTTACTGTGAATTTTACACTAACTTCTGACAGCTAGTTGCCAGTTAGGTAACGCAAACTTCCAGTCAGCTAACGGCCATTAAGTTACTGTGAAATACACTGCGGTGTTTGCCCTATATTCATTCAAATTGTTGCCACCGCGGCAAAAAATATGAAGTCCTCTTAGACATTTCTGTCGAGATGCGCTTTTAAATGGATAGTCATTGGCTCCATGACTGGAAGTCTATGGGAACAGCTAGCATATCATTGCGCTAACACTAGTAACAATGCACACCCACCCCCCTGCTAACCTTGCCACCACTGCTGAAAAAAAAATCCCAGGGGAAACACTGCACAGTAACCTCTTAACAGTGCAGCTCTTCATGGTCCCAAAGATTGCAGAACTGTCAGTGTTACAAGTAAAAGAGGTGCTCAATCTTTAACGACATAACCACCAACCACTTAAACTGGTACAACACTGGGCACAAATACACAACATTCACTAACTTGTGGTTTACTGTACTTTCACTGCAACCAGTAGCCTCTACTGTACTGTAAAATTACAGGAACCTTTTTAACAATCTATCGTTTCATGGCATAAAGCAAAACATGGAGGAGAGGGAAAGAACAGGATGGGTCTTCACAGCCATCACAGCAGTGAAGAACCCGACCTGAAAAATGGTTACACATATGACCTCTGACAAAGAACCCCTCAGGAACCTTTTTTTGTTTGTTTTGTTGTATGGGCACGCAGTGTCCGTTGTTCTCTACGGGTGAACAACAACACTGCTGAACTTGACTGTTAAACAGGTGTCTTGATATTTAACTGGGTACACAGGGACTCTGCTGTTTAATCTTAGTTGATATTGATCCCACTGGCTTGCGACTTGCTTAGTAATGGTCACCAATGCAAACAATATGATCAGTGATTCAGAGGGGTTGGGTTAAACGCGGAAGACACATTTCAGTTGAGTACATGCAGTTGTACAACAGACTAGGTATTCCCCTTTCCCTTTCTAAATGCCTAATTTAAACATGGCATTAAGCTATGATTTGCTGTAAATGTGTGCGTTTTAACCTATGCATGCATTCAGTACGACTTTGCTCTCTGTTTCCAGGTAAGCCGGAGTTAAGGACTGAAGTTGAAATCATTGTGGCTGATGTTTCCCAAGCAGATTCATTGGCCATCATGTGCCAACAAGGACTGGTTGTTCTCAACTGTGTGGGGCCAGTAAGTCTACAGTAATACTGAGTGTTGTTGTTATTGATACCTGGGATGAGGGCTGGCTTTTTGGGGTGTCATTTGTCCAGACTCCCAAGTTACTCTTGTCCCCAATGATAATTGGAAAGCTTGTTAAGAATATGCTGCCTGTGTAGCTGTGGCCACGGTACTGCTGTACAGTACAGTCGACTCAGCTTTACCAGTGCGTATGGAACCGTAATAGCATGTGGTCAATTGCAAAGGTATGGCAATTTGATAGGGAGATGATACTTTTGATAAAGGGTTGATGACACACACACACACACACCCATACCTCCATTAACACCCAAATCTTATGGAGTCCTTTTTCTTGTCTCCCTAGTACAGGTTCTATGGTGAGCCAGTGGTTAAGGCCTGCATAGAGAATGGAGCCCACTGCGTAGACATCTGTGGAGAACCTCAGGTAGTAGGCTCTGTCGTTACACAACACCATCATATTAAATGTCCGTCTTTATGGCTCAATTCAGTGCCTTCTCTAGCCTCGGCCTCCAACCTAGTTTTATTACTGTCTTTACAGAGACAACGATGGTAGGATATGCATTTGGATTTTAGGAGCTTTATGCTCATATCATCCCTATTGCCAACATAGTCTGGTCGAAAGCAGTGCATGCCTTTTGGGATGCACCCCATGTCTCTCTGCTAGGTGTTTTTACGGTGGCCTTGTGTTGTGGCTCCGTAGTTCCTGGAGAGAATGCAACTGGAGTACCACAGCAGAGCGATGGACAGTGGAGTGTATGTGATTGGCAGCTGTGGCTTTGACTCCATACCAGCTGACATGGGCATCCTGTACACAAAGAACCAGTTTAAAGGTAGAGAGCTACACTGTTAAGTGGGGGGTGTGAATGTTTTTTTTAAATATGTTTTATTATAGAGAAACAGCACTTGTTTGTGTCTCTGGGTTTGTGATGGCAGCCACCTGTGAAGAAGACACAGTTCTCATACTTATTTTTGCCCTTGACATTGTATCTGCAGGCTCTTTCTGCTTTACTGGTGTTTTTCCTGTTATCAATGATGAATTACAGCACCATTTTTGGCAAAGAAGATGTTTGTGTTTTTAGCTGAATTCCAAACAGGGCGATACAGCTACAGTACACAATTAACTCACTGCGTTAGTACCCTTTTCCAATGAGGTTTCTATCGGTGTGCTCGTCCAGTCTGTCCTTGAGTAAAGGATGTACAATAACCCTGTGTCATATCTGTTAACAGGAACACTGACAGCTGTGGAGAGCTTCCTGACTATACACACTGGTCCTGAGGTAGACAGCTCTATCACTTCCGGTTTCCTACATGCACTATGGGAAATGTAGTCATTACACGTGATCTACTCTTGAGATGATTCCAAGGTCCACACCATTGTTTTGTTTAGATCCAGCTATATGCCTCAATCCTGAATGAATAGGAACTATAGGCACCATCTAATTTCACCATTTCGTTTGACACAACAAATGGCATGGGACGCGGACTAGTAAACCACTTTTGAGGTCTGAAAATGTCAACAAACTATTTGTTTGTTGTCATGGGGAATTCTGATAGACTTTTATTTTGGAGTGAACCATTCCTTTAATAGTTTGTTTGTTGTCATGGTGACTTGGATTAAGCTTTGGGATATTCCTTCCCTGTAGGGAGGCTGTGCCCACGACGGCACATGGCAGTCCGCCATCTACGGCTTTGCAGACAGCGGCTCCCTGAGGAAGCTGAGGAAGAAATTTGGCCACCAACCTCTCCCAGTTGTAGGAGCCACGGTCAAGAAGAGGTATGATGTACAGACAGTCTGTGTTCACTCCATTTCCATTCAAAGTCATTGCATTTGATTGGTATGGCACAGTTGTTGCTTGGCAATGCTGAAGTGGATTTAGAGGACTTGTCTATCAACATAGATGAAATGAGTTGATGGCGTCTGTCTGTGCTGAATTCTGTGGGATGCTGATGCTGAAAATTTGAGAGTGTATTTGGAAGTAAACTGACGTGTGTGTGTGTGTGTGTGTGTGTGTGTGTGTGTGTGTATTCCTCAGGGGTAGCCTCTTCTTCAGTAAGGAGATTGACCAGTATGCCATACCCTTCATGGGCTCAGACCCATCAGTAGTCAGGAGATCCCAGCGCTTCCTATATGAGGGCCATCAGGAGTTACCAGTAAGATCTAACACAACCACACACCTCTATTGCCTGACTGGCTGCCTGCGTTCAGTCACTCAACGATGCCACATTGTGGTCTTGCTGATGTGCAGAGGTTTGGCATGGCAAGAAAACAATCAGTTGGCTAAAGCAAAAACAGACTGGTACCCAGGCTACCCCTCCTTTGCCCAGTATTTTATCCATTATGGCTAGTCTATACAACCTGCTCAATACAGAGACCGCTGTCAAACCCCATCTACTGTCACATACAATACCCAGAGGGGTACACGCTCCTCTGTAGCTCAGTTGGTAGAGCATGGCACTTGCAGCGCCTCAATAGTAGGTTTGATTCCTGTTTTGTATGCGCGTATGACGGTATGTCCGCGAAATTACGTTATTATTCTGTCATGTCCATAGTCTACCTCCGTATCTACGTGTCTCTCCCCTTCCTTGCTTTCACAACTCCTAATTAGGTCAAACAACTCTGTCTGTCAAACTTTTATTCCATTTACTAGCTTCCTATGAAACTATATAATGAAGCCTCATTTACTCACAAACATCCAATGTGGAGAGAAATGGATTGTAAAGAACCCATGTCTTTCTTCACGTGGGGAAAAATAGACTGTAAAGAACCCATGTCTTTCTTCACGTGGGGAAAAATAGACTGTAAAGAACCCCTGTCTTTCTTCACGTGGGGAAAAATAGATTGTAAAGAACCCCTGTCTGTCTTCACGTGGGGAAAAATAGATTGTAAAGAACCCCTGTCTGTCTTCACGTGGGGAAAAATTGATTGTAAAGAACCCCTGTCTTTCTTCACGTGGGGAAAAATAGATTGTAAAGAATTCCTGTCTTTCTTCACGTGGGGAAAAATAGATTGTAAAGAATTCCTGTCTTTCTTCATATCGAGAGAGAGAGAGATTGTAAAGAACCCCTGTCTTTCTTCATATGGAGAGAGATTGTAAAGAACCCCTGTCTTTCTTCATATGGAGAGAGATTGTAAAGAACCTCTGTCTTTCTTCATGTGGAGAGAGATTGTAAAGAACCCCTGTCTTTCTTCATGTGGAGAGAGATTGTAAAGAACCCCTGTCTTTCTTCATGTGGAGAGAGATTGTAAAGAACCCCTGTCTTTCTTCATGTGGAGAGAGATTGTAAAGAACCCCTGTCTTTCTTCATGTGGAGAGAGATTGTAAAGAACCCCTGTCTTTCTTCATGTGGAGATAGATTGTAACGAACCCCTGTCTTTCTTCATGAGGAGAGAGATTGTAAAGAACCCCTGTCTTTCTTCATGTGGAGAGAGATTGTAAAGAACCCCTGTCTTTCTTCATGTGGAGAGAGATTGTAAAGAACCCCTGTCTTTCTTCATATGGAGAGAGATAAATGATAATGAGTCATACAGCAGCTCCAAGTGATTTATCATCTTTCTCTCCTCATTATCTCTGTGGGGTGTCTCAACACTGCTCCTGGCCAATATAGTGCACTAGAGATTATAGTGCCTGTGATGTGCCCTTTCTCTAGCCTTTCCATGGCCTGGGGGAGTACTATTTAGAAGTAGGGGACATCAGTAGCTTACAGGAGCATGCAGGAGTTAAAAGTTATTTATCGAGTTCCCTTCTCTTTCTTTCTCTCTCCCTTTCTTTCCCCCTCCCGCCTCCCTCTTCAGGTCCAGTACTCTGCATATGTAGGGGTCGGTGGCGTCTGGTCGTTGATAAAGATGTTCTGTGGTGGCCTGCTCTTCTGGTTCCTAGGGAAGTTCGGCCTGGGAAGGAAGCTCCTCATTACGGTGTGTGTCCAAAATGGCTATTGTCTATATAGTTCACTACTTTTGACCAGAGCCCAAGACCATATTCCCTATATAGTTCACTACTTTTGACCAGAGCCCAAGACCATATTCCCTATATAGTTCACTACTTTTGACCCGGGCCCCTACAATGTATTTCTCCACATTAGATGTCTGTGGAAATTATATTAACCAAGTAGTTTGGTTACCAATCTTGTAAAAATAGTCAGTCACAGTTGGTTGGCTTAATTAAGGGTAGTTAGTTAAAGGAGTGCAGAAAAGACACAAACAAATGGTCTGTCAGATCTGTGTGAATATAACATACAGTTACTGTACAGTGATAACAAGAAGAGAAATGACCTGTGTTGGAGATGGGAGGTAATCAGCTCAATTTTCCGGTGAATTGGTTGATGTTTCTCCTCCTCAGTTTCCAGAGTTCTTCTCCTTTGGCGTGTTCACCAAGGCTGGACCCAGCAGGAAGCAGGTACAGTAGTGGACTCAGGCCCGATGGAAACAGTACATGAATGGCCCGGTCATAGCCATGTGTCTAGTGAGAAGAACCTCCGTAAATATATATATATATATATATATATATATATTATATATAGCGCTAAGACTCTTCTCTCCTCTCCCAGATGGAGGGAACATCTTTCAGTCTGACGTTTTTCGGGGAGGGCTATGCTGAGGGGCTGGACCCGTCTCAGGGAAGACCCAACGCTAGGATCTGTACCCAGATACACGGAGCAGGTAATACATTATCTCTGATTGTAGCCTTGTTTTTGGTTTAGTTGTAATGCAGGTCAGGGTCATGTCTATTCATGCTCTGTCCAATGTCCACACAGTGCTTATTATTTTCTTCGTTTTGATTATCATTGGTCTACTATAGTTTTTGTTGATAAACTATGTTGACTTTCATTGGTCCACAGAGCCTGGCTATGTAGCCACACCTGTTGCTATGGTACAGGCAGCTATCACTGTGCTGAATGAACCACAATTCCTTCCTATAAAGTGAGTCAGGTGCCTCTCACTCTCTCTCTCTCGTGAATATTTTATAGTTCTACAAGGAATAAAGTCAGACACACTGGTACATCAAATATGCAGCTATCATTACTGTTCACATTGGTACATCAAATATGCAGCTATCATTACTGTTCACACTGGTACATCAAATATGCAGCTATCATTACAATGTAACAGTACATACAGTGCCTTGCGAAAGTATTCGGCCCCCTCGAACTTTGCGACCTTTTGCCACATTTCAGGCTTCAAAATTTTTTTGTGAAGAATCAACAACAAGTGGGACACAATCATGAAGTGGAACGACATTTATTGGATATTTCAAACTTTTTTAACAAATCAAAAACTGAAAAATTGGGCATGCAAAATTATTCAGCCCCCTTAAGTTAATACTTTGTAGCACCACCTTTTGCTGCGATTACAGCTGTAAGTCGCTTGGGGTATGTCTCTATCAGTTTTGCACATCGAGAGACTGAAATCTTTTCCCATTCCTCCTTGCAAAACAGCTCGAGCTCAGTGAGGTTGGATGGAGAGCATTTGTGAACAGCAGTTTTCAGTTCTTTCCACAGATTCCCGATTGGATTCAGGTCTGGACTTTGACTTGGCCATTCTAACACCTGGATATGTTTATTTTTGAACCATTCCATTGTAGATTTTGCTTTATGTTTTGGATCATTGTCTTGTTGGAAGACAAATCTCCGTCCCAGTCTCAGGTCTTTTGCAGACTCCATCAGGTTTTCTTCCAGAATGGTCCTGTATTTGGCTCCATCCATCTTCCCATCAATTTTAACCATCTTCCCTGTCCCTGCTGAAGAAAAGCAGGCCCAAACCATGATGCTGCCACCACCATGTTTGACAGTGGGGATGGTGTGTTCAGCTGTGTTGCTTTTACGCCAAACATAACGTTTTGCATTGTTGCCAAAAAGTTCCATTTTGGTTTCATCTGACCAGAGCACCTTCTTCCACATGTTTGGTGTGTCTCCCAGGTGGCTTGTGGCAAACTTTAAACAACACTTTTTATGGATATCTTTAAGAAATGGCTTTCTTCTTGCCACTCTTCCATAAAGGCCAGATTTGTGCAATATACGACTGATTGTTGTCCTATGGACAGAGTCTCCCACCTCAGCTGTAGATCTCTGCAGTTCATCCAGAGTGATCATGGGCCTCTTGGCTGCATCTCTGATCAGTCTTCTCCTTGTATGAGCTGAAAGTTTAGAGGGACGGCCAGGTATGGTAGATTTGCAGTGGTCTGATACTCCTTCCATTTCAATATTATCGCTTGCACAGTGCTCCTTGGGATGTTTAAAGCTTGGGAAATCTTTCTGTATCCAAATCCGGCTTTAAACTTCTTCACAACAGTATCTCGGACCTGCCTGGTGTGTTCCTTGTTCTTCATGATGCTCTCTGGTCTTTTAACGGACCTCTGAGACTATCACAGTGCAGGTGCATTTATACGGATACTTGAATACACACAGGTGGATTGTATTTATCATCATTAGTCATATAGGTCAACATTGGATCATTCAGAGATCCTCACTGAACTTCTGGAGAGAGTTTGCTGCACTGACAGTAAAGGGGCTGAATAATTTTGCACGCCCAATTTTTCAGTTTTTGATTTGTTTAAAGAAGTTTAAAATATCCAATAAATGTCGTTCCACTTCATTATTGTGTCCCACTTGTTGTTGATTCTTTACAAAAAAATACAGTTTTATATCTTTATGTTTGAAGCCTGAAATGTGGCAAAAGGTCGCAAAGTTCAAGGGGGCCGAATACTTTTGCAAGGCACTGTATATATGGTAATATATGCATGTACAGGACCTAGAAGTAAACACTATGTTGTGATTGACAGGGGAGGAGTGTACAGTCCAGGAGCTGCATTTGCCAGGACAACTCTCATTGACCGCCTCAACAGACATGGCCTGGTGTTCTCAGTGAAGAGATTCTGACGAGAGGGTCTGAGAAAAAGGACTCCTGCCTGTGCCCAATCCCAACCCTTAGGACATGTTTTGCTGCTAAATTCTGGTGCATTTTTGTGCATCTGTGTGGCGGTGGCATTTCTATTATATCTGAGAGGTTTGGATTTGAACAGTTCTTTTGTTAGCAATATAGAAATGGGTAATATCTTCACTTTGCCCTCTGGTGGGCTTGTTAGTATATTCACCATATTGCTTATACCCATCCAATCCTTTCAGATCTACATGAAGTGCCATGGTGTACAGGCGAATTAGGGTGTTGAGCGATACTCGAACCCCCTATCACCCCCTAGCCCTAGTCCCACCAGCTCTGTGTATCTATTGCTTAACGCGATGACTGCTGTGGTCAAATGTTAGAGGAAATACTGGATGTCAATATTAGGTCACATGGACAAACCTCATCCCCTTAAAGTTGTATCTGTCTCCCCTTAAAGCCGTACACTATCAGGCTGAGGACACAGGCATTCAGACATCCGGCCACATTGTTACCATTCTCGTCTGAAGTCTGTGTGTCTCTCGTGGCCCGTTTCAACTGTCCTTTTAATGGCTTCAGAATTTTGGTCATGCAGAGGTGTCACTCAATCTCTCGATGGGTTTCAAATCAATTGTCCGTAAACCAAGTGACTTATTCGTGTTGTTAATGTGTAAGGGAGTGTCCTTGACCCAGATTACAGCTCTCCACAGTAGGATGTAGTGGATGACTAGTCTAAGGGCTGTTGTGTGGTCTTGTAGCCAAGAAAGGACTGTGGCCTCTCGGTTCTTTATTCTGTGTTTTAATTCACATTTTAACACACATATTTTGCCACAGTGTGTGTGCGTGTGCTCGTCACATGGCATTTAATCAGACTAGTCCAAGGGCATTATAAGAAAGACTTTGGGTGTTTCAGATACTTCCGGATAATACCAGTTTTTTATAAACGTGGTCCTATTCTGTTTTTGTGTTATATAAAAATAACAAGCAACGCAGTACATACTGCTCTGTACAAGTATAAACACACACATATGGTAACCTGAAAATGTAATGACAAATATCGCCTCAGACTGCGACCTAAATCATGTTTATAAGCTAACAAAAATGGTTTCAAATGAGGTCTACACCAATGCCCATCAGCACATTCAGGACCCAACCTCCCCACTAGGTGGTGGGGTTTCTCTAATTACACATTCCCTTCCCACTTCCCAAATATTTACACGCCACTAACTAGATGAGCTGTCAGTTAAGGTCATTCGCCTGTGAGAGGAGACATGGGATGGTACAATATTTAACCTCAAATAAAAGTCCATGTATACACTTTTAGCCAGAATGGATGGGGGAGGCGGGGTTTATCATGGGTAACAGATGTGGTTACGTGAATGAGGAGGGTCAAGGTTGGAAGGACCTGGGAGGCATTGTCTCTAGACTGTGACTCAACCTCCTTTCTCTTCCCTCCTTAGCCTCCCTTCCCTCTTCAGCTCTGTCTCTCCCCTTCCACCACCACTATCGCAACAACTCTGTTAGCAGAGCATTACAGAGAGAGAGACAGAGAGAGCAGTGTTCTCGTTCTACTGTAGTGATACAGAGGGAAATAGACAGGTTTGTTCAATCATAAAACTGTGGGAGAGTAATTGTTAAGTAGCGTGGTTAAGTACAGGGTGCATAGCATAGCTATACGTGTTGCTGAGGAAACGAACAGGGAAAGGGAGAAGGAGAGCAAGACAGGAGGATGCAGTGGTCTGTTTCCCTATGCACATAGGCTACAGGAGCCCCATCCCTCTTCCCTGCTCTCCTCTCCCTACCCCACATCCAGCCATCGTGGGTGTGATGTTATTCATGCTCTCTCCCTCTCCTTTCCCCTCATCTCTTCATCCCCTCTTCCGTCTCCCTCTCCTTTCCCCTCATCTCTTCATCCCCTCTTCAATCACCTTTCTACTCAATCCTCTCCTGCTGTCTTGTCTCCTCTTCACTTCTCCTTTGCTCTCTCCCACTCTCCATCTCCTCTCTTATCCTCCCCTCTTCTGACTGATCCCTTCCTCAGTCCAGCAAACAGCCTCCACCCTACCAGTTAGGCATGATGTTTAGAGTGGGCTGCTGAGCAAAACACCTATCGGGTGCTCCCAGCCCTGCATTCACTCTCTATTTAACTATCTCTCGCTCCCTTTCTCTCTTGTCTTTTCTGTTCTTCCTTTCTTTCTCCTCTGACTTTCTGTTTACCTTATCTCTCCTCCCCGCTATCTCTTTCTATTTCTTTCTTTCATCCTCTTGCTGTCTCTCTCTGTCCTCTCTCTCTCAGTGGTGACCCATCATTCAGGGCAGGTGGGGCCTGTTTTGCATGTTATTTTGGCATTAATACATGTCACAAATCAGTGAGGAAACAATGTAAAAAATAAGTTATTGATTTAATAAAGACGCATAAAAACATGTTTTCTTTTTTTGCTTGAGAAAGGCAGCTCCAAAATGCCGGTGTTTCAGTCCAGCTCAGTGCTTTCTGTGGCGGAGGGGCAGCCAGATGAAAAACACAGAGTGTAGGGGTTGGTAATCTTCTCTAGTTGTGCCACGATTGGCTCAGTGTTCTATCACTCATGGGGACACTGAATGACCGCAAAACCTACAGGGAAAGCTAGAAAGTTCAAGCCACCTTGGGTGCTGCCATAGATTTACATTAGAAGTGCCCATCCAAGAAGGCTCAAGGTCATTGGCCACAGATAAAATGACGTCAAATCACGTTATATGTACAGTAGCTTTGATTGGACTGATCATGTCAACATCATACTTTCAAAATCTTAGCTAGCAAACTAGACAGGCAAT
Organism: Oncorhynchus mykiss; assembly: GCF_013265735.2. NCBI lineage: Eukaryota > Metazoa > Chordata > Actinopteri > Salmoniformes > Salmonidae > Oncorhynchus > Oncorhynchus mykiss. The sequence continues at coordinate 33,955,578 of NC_048572.1, forward strand.
CATCATTAATCATGTCGACAATCTACTGGCAAATCCTTTTCATATGAAGAGAAATCATAGATGAAACGTATTGGTGCTCATCAGCCATTGGACATAAACATTACACATCAGGTTGGAAATCACAGATTCAACAATGAGTGGTTTGGAAGGAATCAGTGGCTAACTGCAAGTGTTGCAAAGCAATCACTATTTTGCTTCCCCTGTATGCTATGCAGCGTTCAAAACAACTGGAAATTCAGAACTGGAAAATCTCAACCTTCAGTGAGTTCAAGACAGCTGGGATTCAGGAAAAAACTAGCTCCAACTGGACAAATAAGTGACATTCGTTATAGAATGGATGTTTTGGCGGTTGTCGTTCTTTGCGTTCAATGATACCGAATTCCTAGCCACAGACTAGTAATTAATATCAAAGATTTGTTCTTATTCTGTCGGTATTGATAGTCTTAAGAGTTTAACCACGTGGTATGGTTAAAAGATTCAGCAATGGTCTACAACCTTTGTCCTCCTAATGGAGAAAAACATGGTCTGCAACCTTTAGCCATCTGGTAATTGAGGTAAGCTCGGTCTGCTGATCGAAAACCCGAGTGGGGTTTTTATTCGGGCTGTCCCAGGATGTCTGACCCTAACTGGGCTCAGGGGCGGCTCTCTGATTTAGTTCAAATCAAAAGGGAATTGTATTTTACTTCATTAAACAGTCCAAAATCATATTCCACAATTATACAAACAGTATCATACTCACTCATTCATCTCATACAACAATTAGATGTAAACCTGATATCTGAGGCTATTATATAAACAGCGTTATGGTAATGTGGTCACATCTTCTCCCATGAGCTTCCCCAAGTTGTGACAAACGGACCAGTTCGTAGCTGGATTCTTTAGCGATCTTTTATACTTTCTCCGGAACATGACATTTGTTCGTACCTCAAGTTCTGTGAGGTGGAAGGAATTCCTTTGTTCTCCATGAAAATCTACTCTCTCTATATTGTGTGTCCATGAGGAGATCCTCGGGAATTTACAATGTCTTTCTGAACACAGCAACCTAGTTGAATGAGGAAAGGGGGAGGCAGGGTGAGGGGGATGGGGCTTGCTATACCCAAAGAGGCCAACGTCATGACAGCACCATAAATCCATTGAATGTCAGACTTTGATGACAAAGTATTATGACAAAATTTTCCCACAAGAAGGACCGCCTCGGCCTTCTGAGTGGCGCAGTGGTCTAAGGCACTGCATCGCAGTTGCTAGCTGTGTCACTAGAGATCCTGGTTTGAGTCCAGGTTCTGACGCAGCCGGCCGTGACCGGGAGACCCATGGGGTGGCGCACAATTGGGCCAGCGTCGTCCGGGTTGGGGGGGGCTTTGGCCGGCAGGGATGTCCTTGTCCCATCGCTCTCTAGCGACTCCTGTGGCGGGCTTGGAGCATGGACACTGACACAGTCGCCAGGTGTACGGTGTTTCCTCCGACACATTGGTGTGGCTGGCTTCCAGGTTAAGTGGGCATTGTGTCAAGAAGCAGTGAAGCTTGGTTGGGTTGTGATTTGGAGGACGCATGGCTCTCGACCTCCGCTGTCCGTATGGGAGTTGCAGCGATGAGACAAGACTGTAACTACCAATTGGATAGCACGAAATTGGTGAGGAAAAGGCGTAAAGGTTAAAAAATCAAATACATAAAGGACCCACTCGCCACCTTCTTGTTTGAGTGAGCACAGCACAATGGTGAGTCCAAAAATGTATTGTATGCTGCTGCATAAATTATGTAATATGACAGGGAGATATGTTTACTGTAGCTAAGAAAGTAGTACTAAGTGTATATTGTGTTGTGTTGTGGTGGTTAGTAGCCCATGTGCCTCACCCTAATAATTTGGTCCCTTTCACCCATATAACTTTATCTTCTGTTCTGACTTGGTGGTGCACATGTAGCCTATGCCTGTTTTAGAGAAATGTCATCATCGAATATTATAAGAGCTTTCATTGTCTGTTTATATGCCCTCTTTATTTATCCTACGGTTCTGACTTGGTGTACAGGGAGAATACTGTAAGAACTGCCAATGTTCTGAATTCTGTCGCTGTCAACACCATAGTGCCCTCAAAGCTCATCAACAAGCTAAGGACCCTGGGACTAAACACCTCCCTCTGCAACTGGATCCTGGACTTCCTGATGGGCCGCCCCCAGGTGGTAAGGGTATGTAACCAAACATCCGCCATCAAGACGACACACTGAGCGTAAATGTATATATTGATTGCAATTGTTCCCGAATGAGTGAGCGTTCATGTGTAAGGGATTAGCATTTTGATTGTTATAATTAACTCTGTAGGGACTTCTTAGTCGACTACCCCATTGTCCCTTTGTCTAACATGCTGCCATGCCAGTTCAGCCCACTAGGGCACATTCTATAATTTCATGTAACCATATTTACTGTTTGTTTATGCATTTCTGTGATTTATTTAGTTAGTAATAAATAAATAATTTAAGACAATTGACGTATGGATGACTCATAGTGAAGACTGGGTTCGTGCAGATAACCAACAATTTACGACGGTTTGGAATGAGACTAACGTGAGGTAAAATAAATAAATCAGGGCCTCCCTAAGCTACCTAAGTATGGTTCCCAATCCGAGACAACGATGGACAGCTGTCCCTGAATGAGAACCATACCCGGCCAAAACAAATAAATACAAAAACATAGAAAAAGGAAAATAGAACGCACACCCTGACCAAACCAAAATAGAGACATAAAAAGCTCTAAGGTCAGGGCGTGACAGGCAGGCAAACAAGTTCCCTACCTTCTCCCTTTCCCACTTGCCTCCTCCATTTTTGTGGTAGTGCTTCAATCAGTCGGTTGTAAATTTAGATTGAGCAGATACTCCCATATATTTTAGATAACTGCATATGTGAATTAACTCCTCCGTTTCTATTCATAATATCATTAATAAATATATTACCATGTTTACATTTTTTTCCCCATAAATAACGTTTTTTTAATTTATTAATCAGTATATTTGAGTTTAATCATAACATTTGTTGTAATATTTGTTATATATTTTCTGGAGGATAAAACTGAAATTGTAACCAGCTTTGTATGGCTTGTTAAAGAAAGGGCGATACTTTAAACAAAATTTCATTTTCAATTAGTAGGAAATGAGAAGTTGTTATCTGAAAAAAGACAAAAGGGAATTTTTTTAACAAAGGATGAGCCGTTCTTAATAATCTACTGGAGAAACATTTTGGGTTTAAGTATAATTTATGTATGAGTGAAGATTTTAGTGAGAGGTTTAAAGCTTTAATATTTCATAATTTTAGTCCACCCAAACTCATATTCATTATATAAATAGGCATCTTTAATTTTGTCTGGCTTAGCATTCCAAATAAAATAAAATATTTTTGGCTCATATGATTTAAAAAACGAGTCATCTGGAGTAGGCAGTGCCATTAGTAAGTAAACTGTGATAGGACCAAAGAGTTAATCAATGTGATTTTTCCATAAATGGACAAGTATTTACAGTTGAAGTCGGAAGTTTACATACACCTTAGCCAAATACATTTATACTCAGATTTTCACAATTCCTGACATTAAATCATAGTAAAATTCCCTGTTTTAGGTCAGTTAGAATCACCACTTTATTCTAAGAATGTGAAATGTCAAAACAATAGTAGAGAGAAGGATTTATTTAAGTTTTTATTTCTTTCATCACATTCCCAGTAGGTCAGAAGTTTACATACACCCAATTATTATTTGGTAGCATTGCCTTTACATTTTTTAACTTGGTTCAAACATTTCGGTTAGCCTTCCACAAGCTTCCCACAGTAAGTTGGGTGAATTTTGAGCCATTCCTCCTGACAGAGCTGGTGTAACGGAGTCAGGTTTGTAGGCCTCCTTCCTCGCCCACGCTTTTTCAGTTCTGCCCACAAATTTTCTATAGGGTTGAGGTCAGGGCTTTGTGATGGCCACTCCAATACCTTGACTTTGTTGTCCTTAAGTCATTTTGCCACAACTTTGGAAGTATGCTTGGGGTCATTGTCCATTATGAAGACCCATTTGCGACCAAGCTTTAACTTCCTGACTGATGTCTTGAGATGTTGCTTCAATATATCTACATAATTTTCCTGCCTCATGAACCATCTATTTTGTGAAGTGCACCAGTCCCTCCTACAGCAAAGCACGCCCACAACATGATGCTGCCACCCCCGTGCTTCACGGCTTGACTTGCACTTTTCACACCAAAAGTATGTTCATCTCTAGAAGACAGAACGTGTCTCCTTCCTGAGCGGTATGACGGCTGCATGGTCCCATGGGGTTTATACTTGCGCACTATTGTTTGTATAGATGAACATGGTACCTTCAGGTGTTTGGAAATTGCTCCCAAGGATGAACCAGACTTGTGGAGGTCTACACATTTTTTTTCTGAGGTCTTGGCTGATTTCTGTAGATTTTCCCATTATGTCAAGCAAAAGAGGCACTGAGTTTGAAGGTAGGCCTTGACATCCAAAGGTACACCTTAAATTGACTCAAATGATGTCAGTTAGCCTATCAGAAGCGTCTAAAGCCATGACATAATTTTCTGGAATTTTCCAGGCTGTTTAAAGGCACAGTCAACTTAGTGTATGTAAACTTCTAACCCACTGGAATTGTGATACAGTGAAATATACGTGAAATAATCTGTCTGTAAACAATTGTTGGAAGAATTACGTGTGTCATGCACAAAGTAGATGATTTGCCAAAACTATAGTTTGTTAACAAGAAATTTGTGGACTGGTTGAAAAACGAGTTTTAAGGACCTCAACCTAAGTGTATGTTAACTTACGACTTCAAATGTTACCTCTCCATGGTTGCAGAATATTATCTATTTTTGCTAACTTTCCATTGAAAATAATTGTTGTAAGATCATTTATTTTTTTGAATGTGAATAGCAAGTATGTCTGCTTCACCCATCCACCCATTTTATTGGTAAACTACAAGGTAGTGTTAACATAGTATTTTTTAATGATCCAATACGTAATAAGGTACACTTGTCATAGTTAGGTTTAAATGCAGAGGGGCTAGAAAAGTGATCAAGATCTTCAATGAGACTGCAGGGATCCAGATTGTGGATTTAAGAAAAAACTAGTCATCGGCATGCATTGACACTTTATCCATAGGATTTCTAACACATAGATGTTTTTGTTGGATCTAATTTTAATAGCTAGCATTTCATTGGCCATAATAAATAGATATGGAGACAACGGATAGCTTTATTTTACTCCTCTTGTCATGATGTTGGCCTGTTGGGGGAGGTTTATGACCCCCATAAATACCTTCCCCCCCTGTTTCTCTCGGTCTACTCTATAGAGTTGACTCTTGAAAAGCCCTTTGTTAACATAGAGAGTCTGGGAACATCAAAATGTGGGGAAACGGAACCATATTTCTGTAATCCAACCAGCTGAAAATATGTGTTGGTACTTAGAGAATAGGATTTCAGATCAGTTGGCGTCTGAGACATTATTACTGATGATAGGAAGACATAAACTGTATCTTGGAAAGTCTACACATTCTAGTTATCAGATTCACATGGAATTGTTGTGCAATTTAAATGTTTAAATGTGAAACTATTTGTGAAAAGATGAAATGTAATTTTAGCTTCTAAAGGAGAGAATTGGTAAACTCTGCTCACTCAGAGGCCCCGCCCAAGTGAACAGACATTGGTTGTAAAATGTGAAACATGCCCTTCTCTTCACCACTATATAAACCCATTGACAAAAATTCAACTTTCTGTTCCAAGGACGTGAGGACCCTGCGTTAAAAGGACAGAACTAAGCCAACCTCAGCATGAGCTCTAGTTGAACAACAAGAACCTAACGAAATTAGCATTGACTCTCAATTTGAAGGTGACGATCTACACGCCGGAAGGATGAATTTCGACTATACCAGCCAGAATATAGTATGAGCATATAGCATGGCAAGTTGGTATGAACTTTGAACTGTGATACATCCTAGCAGTTGCGTTAGCAACAGCAGCTGTAAACGTGGGCTAGGAAAGGACGGACAAAGTATCTCTCTACCACACGACAGTATTACCATGTATCCGTTCTACCACGAGACATTCAAAGGACAACCCGGCCTCCTATCTACGACCAATCTACCGAAGCGCAGCTCAGAGTAAATATTTATTGCATTTTCATTTTACAAATGGGCGTTTTATTTAGAATGCCTAAGGTTCTGCATTTACGATAGCATAGCTTCTCCCTTTGTTAAGCAATCTTCCCGCGCTTTCATTCAAACCCAACCCCCTCTCTTTGTGTAACCAGCCATCGTATCGGTTCCGTCCACCAGTTACGTTTTCTTGAATGACATCATTTGTAATCAATGTACACTGCTTAAACAACACAATGTAACTCCAAGTCAATCACACTTCTGTGAAATCAAACTGTCCACTTAGGAAGCAACACTGATTGACAATAAACTTCACATGCTGTTGTGCAAATGGAATAGACAACAGGTAGAAATGATAGGCAATTAGCAAGACACCCCCAATAAAGGAGTGGTTCTGCAGGTGGTGACCACAGACCACTTCTCAGTTCCAATGCTTCCTGGCTGATGTTTTGGTCACTTTTGAATGCTGGTGGTGCTTTCACTCTATTGGTAGCATGAGACGGAGTCTACAACCCACACAAGTGGCTCAGGTAGTGCAGCTCATCCAGGATGGCACATCAATGCGAGCTGTGGCAAGAAGGTTTGCTGTGTCTGTCAGCGTAGTGTCCAGAGCATGGAGGCGCTACCAGGAGACAGGCCAGTACATCAGGAGACGTGGAGGAGGTCGTATGAGGGCAACAATCCAGCAGCAGGACCGCTACCTCCGCCTTTGTGCAAGGAGGAGCAGGAGGAGCACTGCCAGAGCCCTGCAAAATGACCTCCAGCAGGCCACAAATGTGTATGTTTCTGCTCAAACGGTCAGAAACAGACTCCATGAGAGTGGTATGAGGGCCCGACATACACAGGTGGGGGTTGTGCTTACAGCCCAACACCGTGCAGGACGTTTGGCATTTGCCAGGGAACACCAAGATTGGTGCAAATTCGCCACTGGCGCCCTGTGCTCTTCACAGATGAAAGCAGGTTCACACTGAGCACATGTGACAGACAAAAACAGAGTCCTTTAATGTCAAAACACAGGGAAGACATAGATCCTCTTCAGATGTATATAATGGCAAAATAGACAACCCGCAGAGAGGGCGACAAATGAATCAAAAAGTCCTTCTGATATTCACAGAAGAGTCCCCCTTCTTAGCAGCAGAGGAGAATAGCTGGGTTAGAGTCCCCTTCTTAGCAGCAGAGGAGAATAGCTGGGTTAGCGGCGACAGACTGCTGGTCTCTCTGGGTAGGCGCGGGTCGTAGAGGACAGAGGTACCTGATCACACGTAGCATCAGATGAACAGGCAGATACCGACAGGACAGGACAAGGGTGAAGCAACGAGACGATAGTTTGGTTCTGGCATGAGAAACTCAAACGAGAATCTGATAAAGACAGAAGCAGGAACAGAGAGAGAAATAGAGACCTAATCAGAGGGAAAAAGGGAACAGGTGGGAAAAGGGTGAACGAGGTAGTTAGAGAAGATGAGGAACAGCTGGGGGAAGGAGAGGAAGAGAAGGTAACCTAATACGACCAGCAGAGGGAGACGGAGTGAAGAGAAAGAACAGGAACAAGACATAATATGACAATACATGACAGTACCCCCCCACTCACCGAGCGCCTCCTGGCGCACTCGAGGAGGAAACCTGGCGGCAACGGAGGAAATCATCGATCAGCGAACGGTCCAGCACGTCCCGAGAGGGAACCCAACTCCTTTCCTCAGGACCGTACCCCTCCCAATCCACTAGGTACTGATGACCACGGCCCCGAGGACGCATGTCCAAAATCTTACGGACCCTGTAGATAGGTGCGCCCTCGACAAGGATGGGGGGGGGGGGGGGGGGGGGGAGACGAGCGGGGGCGCGAAGAACGGGCTTAACACAGGAGACATGGAAGACCGGGTGGACGCAACGAAGATATCGCGGAAGAAGAAGTCGCACTGCGACAGGATTAATGATCTGATAAATACGGAACGGACCAATGAACCGCGGGGTCAACTTGCGAGAAGCTGTCTTAAGGGGAAGGTTCTGAGTGGAGAGCCAAACTCTCTGACCGCGACAATATCTAGGACTCTTAGTTCTACGCTTATTAGCGGCTCTCACAGTCTGCGCCCTATAACGGCAAAGTGCAGACCTGACCCTCTTCCAGGTGCGCTCGCAACAAAAGCCTGACAAAAGCCTGAGCGGAGGGAACGCTGGACTCGGCGAACTGAGACGAGAACAGCTGAGGCTGGTACCCGAGGCTACTCTGAAAAGGAGATAGCCCGGTCGCAGACGAAGGAAGCGAGTTGTGGGCGTATTCTGCCCAGGGGAGCTGTTCTGACCAAGACGCAGGGTTACGAAAAGAAAGACTGTGTAAGATGCGACCAATAGTCTGATTGGCCCGTTCTGCTTGACCGTTAGACTGGGGGTGAAAGCCGGAAGAGAGACTGACGGAAGCCCCAATCAAACGGCAAAACTCCCTCCAAAATTGAGACGTGAATTGCGGACCCCTGTCCGAAACGACGTCTGACGGAAGGCCATGAATTCTGAAAACATTCTCGATGATGATTTGTGCCGTTTCTTTAGCAGAAGGGAGCTTAGCGAGGGGAATAAAATGAGCCGCCTTAGAGAACCTATCGACAACCGTAAGAATAACAGTCTTCCCCGCTGACGAAGGCAGTCCGGTGATAAAATCTAAGGCGATGTGAGACCACGGTCGAGAGGGAATGGGAAGCGGTCTGAGACGGCCGGCAGGAGGGGAGTTACCGGACTTAGTCTGCGCGCAGACCGAACAAGCAGCCACGAAACGACGCGTGTCATGCTCCAGAGTGGGCCACCAAAAACGCTGGCGAATAGAAGCAAGCGTACCCCGAACGCCGGGGTGGCCGGCTAACTTGGCAGAGTGAGCCCACTGAAGAACGGCCAGACGAGTAGGAACGGGAACAAAAAGAAGGTTCCTAGGACAAGCGCGCGGCGACGGAGTGTGAGTGAGTGCTTGCTTTACCTGCCTCTCAATTCCCCAGACAGTCAACCCGACAACACGCCCCTCAGGGAGAATCCCCTCGGGGTCAGTGGAGGCTACTGAAGAACTGAAGAGACGAGATAAAGCATCAGGCTTGGTGTTCTTAGAGCCCGGACGATAAGAAATTACGAACTCAAAACGAGCGAAAAACAGCGCCCAACGAGCCTGACGCGCATTAAGTCGTTTGGCAGAACGGATGTACTCAAGGTTCCTATGGTCAGCCCAAACGACAAAAGGAACGGTCGCCCCCTCCAACCACTGTCGCCATTCGCCTAGGGCTAAGCGGATGGCGAGCAGTTCGCGGTTTCCCACATCATAGTTACGTTCCGACGGCGACAGGCGATGAGAAAAATACGCGCAAGGGTGGACCTTGTCGTCAGAGAGGGAGCGCTGAGAAAGAATGGCTCCCACGCCCACCTCTGACGCGTCAACCTCGACAACGAACTGTCTAGATACGTCAGGTGTAACAAGGATAGGTGCGGATGTAAAACGATTCTTGAGGAGATCAAAAGCTCCCTGGGCGGAAACGGACCACTTAAAGCACGTCTTGACAGAAGCAAGGGCTGTGAGAGGAGCTGCCACCTGACCGAAATTACGGATGAAACGACGATAGAAATTCGCGAAGCCGAGAAAGCGCTGCAGCTCGACGCGTGACTTAGGAACGGGCCAATCAATGACAGCTTGGACCTTAGCGGGATCCATCTTAATGCCTTCAGCGGAAATAACAGAACCGAGAAATGTGACGGAGGAGGCATGAAAAGTGCACTTCTCAGCCTTCACAAAAAGACAATTCTCTAAAAGGCGCTGGAGGACACGTCGAACGTGCTGAACATGAATCTGGAGTGACGGTGAAAAAATCAGGATATCGTCAAGGTAAACGAAAACAAAGATGTTCAGCATGTCTCTCAGGACGTCATTGACTAATGCCTGAAAGACAGCTGGAGCGTTAGCGAGGCCGAAAGGAAGAACCCGGTATTCAAAGTGCCCTAACGGAGTGTTAAACACCGTTTTCCACTCGTCCCCCTCCCTGATGCGCACGAGATGGTAAGCGTTACGAAGGTCCAACTTAGTGAAAAACCTGGCTCCCTGCAGGATCTCGAAGGCTGAAGACATAAGAGGGAGCGGATAACGATTCTTCACTGTTATGTCATTCAGCCCTCGATAATCTATGCAGGGGCGCAGGGACCCGTCCTTCTTCTTAACAAAAAAAAAACCCCGCTCCGGCGGGAGAGGAGGGGACTATGGTACCGGCGTCAAGAGCTACAGACAAATAATCTTCGAGAGCCTTACGTTCGGGAGCCGACAGAGAGTATAGTCTACCCCGGGGGGGAGTGGTTCCCGGAAGGAGATCAATACTACAATCATACGACCGGTGCGGAGGAAGAGAGGTGGCCCTGGACCGACTGAACACCGTGCGCAGATCGTGATATTCCTCTGGCACCCCCGTCAAATCACCAGGCTTCTCCTGTGAAGAAGAGACAGAGGAAACAGGAGGGATAGCAGACATTAAACATTTCACATGACAAGAGACGTTCCAGGAGAGGATAGAATTACTAGACCAATTAATAGAAGGATTATGACAAACTAGCCAGGGATGGCCCAAAACAACAGGTGTAAAAGGTGAATGAAAAATTAAAAAAGAAAGGGTTTCGCTATGATTACCAGAGACAGTGAGGGTTAAAGGTAGCGTCTCACGCTGAATCCTGGGGAGAGAACTACCATCCAAAGCGAACAAGGCCGTGGGCTCCCTTAACTGTCTGAGAGGAATGTCATGTTCCCGAGCCCAGGTCTCGTCCATAAAACAGCCCTCCGCCCCAGAGTCTATCAAGGCACTGCAGGAAGCTGACGAACCGGTCCAGCGTAGATGGACCGACAAGGTAGTGCAGGATCTTGAAGGAGAGACCAGAGTAGTAGCGCTCACCAGTAGCCCTCCGCTTACTGATGAGCTCTGGCTTTTACTGGACATGAAGTGACAAAATGACCAGCGGAACCGCAATAGAGACAGAGGCGGTTGGTGATTCTCCGTTCCCTCTCCTTAGTCGAGATGCGGATACCCCCCAGCTGCATAGGCTCAGCACCCGAGCCGGCGGAGGAAGATGGTAGTGATGCGGAGAGGGGGGCAACGGAGAACGCAAGCTCCTTTCCACGAGCTCGGTGACGAAGATCAACCCGTCGCTCTATGCGAATAGCGAGTTCAATCAAGGAATCCACGCTGGAAGGAACCTCCCGGGAGAGAATCTCATCCTTTACCTCCGCGCGGAGACCCTCCAGAAAACGAGCGAGCAAAGCTGGCTCGTTCCAGTCACTGGAGGCAGCAAGAGTGCGAAACTCAATAGAGTAATCTGTTATGGATCGATTACCTTGACATAGGGAAGACAGGGCCCTGGAAGCTTCCTCCCCAAAAACAGAACGATCAAAAACCCGTATCATCTCCTCCTTAAAGTCCTGTTACTGGTTAGTACACTCAGCCCTCGCCTCCCAGATTGCCGTGCCCCACTCACGAGCCCGTCCAGTAAGGAGAGATATGACGTAGGCGATACGAGCTGTGCTCCTGGAGTAAGTGTTGGGCTGGAGAGAAAACACAATATCACACTGGGTGAGGAACGAGCGGCATTCAGTGGGCTCCCCAGAGTAACACGGCGGGTTATTGATTCTGGGCTCCGGAGATTCGAAAGCCCTGGAAGTGGCCGGTGGATCGAGGCGGAGATGGTGAATCTGTTCTGTGAGGTCGGAGACTTGGGCGGCCAAGGTCTCAACGGCATGTCGAGCAGCAGACAATTCCTGCTCGTGTCTGCCTAGCATCGCTCCCTGGATCTCGACGGCTGAGTGGAGAGGATCCGAAGTCGCTGGGTCCATTCTTGGTCAGATTCTTCTGTTATGCACGTGAGTGAGGACCCAAGAGCGGTTTAACAAAAACAGAGTCCTTTAATGTCAAAACACAGGGAAGACATAGATCCTCTTCAGATGTATATAATGGCAAAATAGACAACCCGCAGAGAGGGCGACAAATGAATCAAAAAGTCCTTCTGATATTCACAGAAGAGTCCCCCTTCTTAGCAGCAGAGGAGAATAGCTGGGTTAGAGTCCCCTTCTTAGCAGCAGAGGAGAATAGCTGGGTTAGCGGCGACAGACTGCTGGTCTCTCTGGGTAGGCGCGGGTCGTAGAGGACAGAGGTACCTGATCACACGTAGCATCAGATGAACAGGCAGATACCGACAGGACAAGGGTGAAGCAACAGTTAGTTTGGTTCTGGCATGAGAAACTCAAACGAGAATCTGACAAAGACAGAAGCAGGAACAGAGAGAGAAATAGAGACCTAATCAGAGGGAAAAAGGGAACAGGTGGGAAAAGGGTGAACGAGGTAGTTAGAGAAGATGAGGAACAGCTGGGGGAAGGAGAGGAAGAGAAGGTAACCTAATACGACCAGCAGAGGGAGACGGAGTGAAGAGAAAGAACAGGAACAAGACATAATATGACAATACATGACACTGGGAGGAGATCCCTCAGGAGACCATCCGCCACCTCATCAGGAGCATGCCCAGGCGTTGTAGGGAGGTCATACAGGCACGTGGAGGCCACACACACTACTGAGCCTCATTTTGACTTGTTTTAAGGACATTACATCAAAGTTGGACCAGCCTGTAGTTAAATAAAGGTAAAATGTGTTAATTTTACATTCTTATTATTATTATTAGGAAAGACATCCTTACAGTTAACATCATTCAGTGAAAATGGAGGAGACATATTTAAAACATATGCTTAAAATATTTTGCTTCTTCTTTCAAAATATTATTTGGTGAATCATGGATAATCATTTGTAACAAGTTTCTGTAAATTATTTTTGGTGGAATTTCTATGTTAAATATGTTTTTTTTTTTTAAATTGGTGCATTTAAAAAAAAATCCATCCAATTCGCTTTATTTTTGTAATATATTACACTTGATCGTTCTTGATTAAGTACCTCCATTTATTTTTGTTTTTCCTCTAACCTATTTTGTACCTCTATATAATACAGTTCCCATTACCATCTACCTGCACTGTTATTTCCTTTATTAGTCTAATCTCTTTTGACTAAAACTGCTTTTGTTTTAATCATGAGTATTGTATTGAATGGCCTCTAAAAGTACATTTGAAAGTGTCCCATACAATAAAGGGGATCGGCTCTACCTTTGCTGTGCAAAAAAAAGTCAATTATGAACAAATTGTCATCCAATAGGTTTTGATTAAATTCCAATATCCCCGTCCACGTGGAAACTCTGTAAGAGTTATGTGGAGGCCAATTAGATGGTGGTCCGATCTCATTTGGTCTCCTATTAGTAAGTAATCAAGACGGCTAACTCGATTAAGCATCCTCCATGTTTATCTCACTAGGTCAGGGTTTTTCAACCTCGAAATATCCACTAGTTCTGATGTATCCATGATCTTCGTGATCTCCTTAAGTGCTTGAGGGTGATCGTTTGTAGAGTGATTTCCTTTACGATCCATTGAGTACTTAAAACCGTATTAGAATCTCCCACCCTAAAAATAGAGTATTTCGTTGCTTGTGAGCTCAATACATTATTAAATATATTTTCAAAGAAGTGTGGATCATCATTATTTTGACACATATAGATTAATTAGACAGATCTGTTTTTGGTCCAATAGTGTATTTAAAATAATCTGTCTTCCTTGTGGATCTGTTTGCACAGTTTGCACAATACCTCGAGCGTTCTTTATATTAGACATCGCGTGCCAGCTGTTATTGACAAATAGACACACACCCCTACCACTTGTCTTAGTAGACGTAGCTTCTCTGTCCTGCCCATGCATGGAAAATCCCACCAGCTCTATATTATCTGTGTCGTCGTTCAGCCACGACTCGGCGAAACATAAGATATTAATGTTTTTAATGTCCTGTTGGTAGGACAGTCTTGGTCGTTCATCATCCATTTTGTTTTCCAATGATTGCACGTTGGCCAATAGAAAGGATGGTAGTGGAGGTTTACTCACTCGCCTACGAATTCTCAGAAGGCAGCCCAACCGCCGACCCCTTTTTCTCTGTCTTCAAGCAAGTTACGGGATTTGGGCCCGTTCCTGAGAAAGCAGCATATCCTTCGCTTTGGACTCGTTAACGAAAAAAATATTTGTTTTGTTCGAGGTGAGTAATCGCTGTTCTGATGTCCAGGAGATATTTTCGGTCATAAGAGAGGGAAGCAGCAACATTATGTACAAAATACGTAAAAAAAAAAAAAGTTACAAACAATGTGAAAAAACGAACAAAATAGCATAGTTGGTTAGGAGCCCGTAAAACGGCAGCCATCCCCCTGGCGCCATTTAGCTCTAGCTGTCTCTGTGTCTTCGCTGTGGCCTGCTAGCTATGGACAGCCTGATTACATTTATAGGGGGGTCGATATACCACTGTAAATGACAATGAGTACTAGCAGGCCAGTTATCTCTGTTATAAATCACCACAAGTTTTAATTACTAGCTCGTAGCCATCAGCACAAACTGGGAAGGCACTGCGTCAACTATCTATCAGACACAGAGACAGACAGAGAGGGGGAGCAGAATGTATGTTTTCCGCTCACACTCTGGATGTAGGCGAGAGATAGAAAAATTACACAGCCTGATTTGCTTGATATTAATAGTTAGCAATTAATACTTAACAAATGGGAGGGTATTTCTGTCCTGTTAGTGTTTGTGTTTTTATGGTTTCCACTCTAGTTCTCTGCAGCTAATCTTGGGCGTATGCTCACCAGAGATGGCTTGAGCTGACAAATGAGATAGAGAGATAGCCAGGAGGAGTTTAGAACAATTCCCCATTGTCTCTAAATCCTCCTTGCATCTGGGAAACTAAGCCAGGGTGGGGTTAAGACAACAACCCACGTGCAGATAACGACAGGATGAACCCAGAGTGGGTTATGATGCTCCTTGGTCTGCGCGAGGGGGGTTGAACCAACCATGACTGATCACTGTTAGTGTCAGCTATATATCTGCATTTGTGTAAAGGTTAGGTTACTCGATCCAACCCTCAAGCGTAGGCGGTCGACCAGCCTCATTATTGCAATAATTAATTGATATTAAATAAAGATGATTGTTTGAAGAAATGACCAAGTCTCTCTCAGTACTGAATTTCCACAACAAGTACCAGATAGGAGCTGCTGAAAGGAAAAAGTCAGGAATGTTGCACTTCAGGGAGTGCACTTGTCATTCATCACACACATACAGTACATGCCCGTGCACAGGCGCATGCACATACTGGTGCGCGCGCACACACACACACACCCCACATGCCATCATTGTAAATAAGAATAAGAATGCCTAGTTACATAAAGGTTCAATAAAAAATCATTTTAAAAATGCACACCATTTTATCACATCCATTTTACAATCACGCAGCCCCATTACACACAGTCACCCATATGTTCAACGAGCTCTCACAGTCTCACGTCAGGATTAGACGTTCACTCATGTTTCTCAAACATCAAATTTCGAAGTTGCCGCAAACGACAAGTGTTTAAGGTTAAGTTTAGGCATTAATTGCACATGTTTAATGTTAGGGTTAAGTTTAAGCATTTACTCCAGCATCTTAAGGTTTGTTTTTAACTCTGAATGGTTAAGGTTTGGGATAGGCTTAAAAATAATCTCCAAAAACATTTTATATCGCTGGATTTGAACTTGCAACCTTGGGAATCAGAGGTTTGAAAGAAATAAGCTTTTTGTGCTTATGGAACATTTCTGGAATCTTTTATTTAACCTCATGAAACATGGGACCAACACTTCACATGTTGCATTTATATTTTTGTTCAGTATATTTCTACAAGGGCTGCTCAGATACGACCTTTGCTGTGGCCTGTTAGCTATGGACAGCCTGAGTACATTTAGGGGAACCGATATAGCCACTGTAAATGACAATGAGTGCTAGAAGGCTAGGCAGGCAGGCATGCTTTTGTGATGTTTTGGTCTGGTCTGCTGAATACCAAATGGGGCCCAGAATGTGTCAGTGGGGATGGGTGAATACTAGAAGCAAGAGAGACGTTGGGGAGAGGAGAGAGAGGGGGGGGGTAGGAAGATAGAAAAAGAGAAAGAGAGAGAGCGAAGAAGAGAGAAAAAGAGGCTGCAGCATTCGCCACAGCTGAGAGAGAGGGGGGGGGGGGCAGAGTAAGAAAGAGACAGGGAAGGGAGAGGAATCAAAATAAAAAGAGAGGGCACGAGGGTACAGGACATGAGGGAGGGAAGAGGTTATGTGTTGTGAGAGTGGATTGCGTGAGTGTGTGAAATGAAGTATCAGAGCGGAAGCCAGCTAGGGATGCATGAGATGAGGGATTATATGAAAGACCGTATATGAGGGATGCCAAACAGTGAAGGAGATATGATTCCAGGGAAGAGGCCAGTTCTCAGTCCTGTCTGGGACGAGACACACATACATACCATTTTATCACAGCCATTTTACAACCACACAGCCCCATTACACACAGTCACACATATGGTATACTTCAGCCATTCAACCCTCTTATTCGCTGTATCTCCTCTGAACAGACAGACTTACTGTATTGTGGGATGAGAGCCAGACATCACAACTAGATTACCCTATAATTTGCTGTGTTTAAGTGATCACCACCCACAGTCACGATGCAGGGAGCATCCAAGATGTAAATTACACTGTCTGCATTCCAAACAGCACCCTATTCCCCATTTACTGCACTACTTTTGAATAAGGTCCCATTTGGGATGCAACCACAGTGAGGGGATAAGGGGCCTGGTGGGTAGCACTTTATTTTACAGTATTTATTCATAGATTTTAGAAATCAAATGGCCAGTCCTCTTCTGGCTGTGCCGGGTGGAGATTATAACAAAACATGGCCAAGATGTTCAAACGTTCATAAATGACCAGCATGGTCAAATAATCACAGTAGTTGTCAAGGGTGCAACAGGTCAGCACCTCAGAAGTAAATTGGGATGTGTAGAAAGGCCTCTTTAGTGTCCTAAGTTTTCATAACTGTGACCTTAATTGCCTACCGTCTGTAAGCTTTTAGTGTCTTAACGACCGTTCCACAGGTGCATGTTCATTAATTGTTTATGGTTCATTGAACAAGCATGAGAAGCACTGTTTAAACCCTTTACTATGAAGATCTGTGAAATTATCTTTGAAAGACAGCGTCCTGAAAAAGGGACGTTTTTTGTTTGTTGCTGAGTTTATATATATACACACATATATATATGTACAGTTGAAGTCGGAAGTTTACATACAGTTTGGACATGTCTACTCATTCAAGGGTTTTTCTTTATTTGTACTATTTTCTACATTGTAGAATAATATTGAAGACATCAAAACTATAAAATAACATATAAAATAATAATATCATGTAGTAACCAAAAAAGTGTTGAACAAATCAAAATATATGTTAGATTCTTTAAAGTAGCCATACTTTGCCTTGATGACAGCTTTGCACACTCTTGGCATTCTCTCAACCAGCTTCATGAGGTAGTCACCAGGCATTACCATCTTGAAAGAGTTCCCACATATGCTGAGCACTTATCGGCAGCTTTTCCTTCACTCTGCGGTCCAAATCATCCCAAACCATCTCAATTGGGTTGAGGTCAGGTGATTGTGGAGGCCAGGTCATTTGATGCAGCACTCCATCACTCTCCTTCTTGGTCAAATAGCCCTTACACAGCCCGGAGGTGTGTTTTGGGTCATTGTCCTGTTGAAAATCAAATGATAGTCCCACTAAGTGCAAACCAGATGGGATGGCATATCACTGCAGAATGCTGTGGTAGCCATGCTGGTTAATTGTGCCTTGAACTCTAAATAAATCACAGATAGTGTCACCAGCAAAGCACCATCACACCTCCTCCTCCATGCACCACGGTGGGGACCAGACATGCAGAGATCATCCATTCCCCTACTCTGCGTCTCACAATATACAATTATGTATCATAATTATGAAACGCCCCCATCGCATTCATCTTACTAGTGAGACCTTCCAATGGCCCACCAGATACTGAATCCTGATCCAATTCTAAATGGCACACTATTATCTATGTAGCCAGCAGGTGTGAAAAATATTCTGATGTGCCCTTGAGCAAGGCACTTAACCCAAATTTGCTCCAGGGGCACCGTACTACTCTGGCTGACCCTGTAAAGCAACAAAATTCCCTGCAACTATCATGTGTATGTGACAACACCAAACACTGTTTTTTTTGGGGGGGGGGGGGGGGGGGGGACTGGAAAGATACATAATTGTAAAGATGGATGGTATAGTCAAATATGTGTCTTATTTACATGTATAATGTCAGTCACAGTATACATATACTGGGTATTGTTAATGTTGTCATTACATATACTGTTCAATTTACATACAGTATTTATTTCATGTTCATACATCATTTGGTTGTACATTGTGTTGTTGTCATATGTCAGTGTGGTGAATCTGACTGACAGATGAAGACACACATATACTGTATGAGCAGGTGTGTGTTTATATAGACAAAGCCATTGGCCGACAAGAGCAATAAAGATCCATCATGACCAATCACAGAGAATAGGTTTTATTTATGAATTCAGCTAGCTACAAAATGTTCCACCACTTCAGAACCTGACAGAATACTAAGGGAGTCGTGATACTACATGCGTTTTGAGGACGTCAAATCTCACAATTGAATCTATGGTGTCGTTCAGAGAAGGTGTTTATTCGTTCATCTCAGCGATTTGGTGTGCGTCGCTATACAAATACAGAAGCAAACTAAAAAACATTTGTCTGTCATTTTTTTTGTTTCAGAGTGTTATTACTATCATATTCATTTATTTGTATCAGTATTATTTTACCATTAATAAACCACACGGGGAGATTAAACAAACACAATGCAGTCCTCTTATATAAGTAAGGTCTCTCAGAAATACGAGTCTTTGCTTTTGCATTTCTTCTTTCCCCCCAGAGCATCCAATACCTATGATCTTCACTGAACTGCATATGAATTTAGAAAAAAATAGGTCCTCATTTTTTTTCACGATAATCTCTTCACGTGAAGATCATTTTGCATTATTGCACAATGGTCATAGTCTGTAAATGTATGTTGATATAAATAGTGGAACTATTGCAAACTTGCAGGAGAGTATGGATCGTTTAACTGTGTCATAATACTGATTATGAGTGGACGAAACATTAGGAACACCTGCTCTTTCCGTGACATAGACTGACCAGGTGAATCCAGGTGAAAGCTATGATCCCTTATTGATGTCACTTGTTAAATCCACTTCAATCAGTGTAGGTGAAGGGGAGGAGACAGGTTAAAGAAGGATTTTTAAACCTTGAGACAATTGAGACATGGATTGTGTATGTACCATTCAGAGGATGAATGGGTAAGACAAAACAATTGAACAGGGTATGGTAGTAGTTGCCAGGCGCACCGGTTTGAGTGTGTTGAGAACGGCAGCGCTGCTGGGTTTTTCACGCTCAACAGTTTCCCGTGTGTATCAAGAATGGTCCACCACCCAAAGGACATCCAGCCAACTTGACACAGCTGTGGAAAGCACTGTCAACATTGATCAGCATCCTTGAGGAACGCTTTCAACACCTTGCAGAGTCCATGCCCTGGTGAATGGAGGCCGTTCTCTGGGCAAAATGGGGTGCAACTCAACATTAAGAAGGTGTCCTTAATGTTTTTGTACACTCAGTGTATATATTTTCAAGACCGCTTTTATGTATAAGGCAAAAGAAATGGACCATTTGTCATGCAGAACGCACAATTAACATCACTTGGATTGCAAAGTCTATTACAGCGAATCTAGTTGCACACTGAACAGTAATGAACCAAAGACAGTGATTGTCCTTAAGTGCTTTTTGAATTGACTATAATTTGTAATCATCGTATTTTTTTCCCTCTTCTTCATTTGTCATGACAACATCAAAATAAGGAGCATGACAGTAGCTGATGGAATGATACAGTTTTACAAAGACAATACTGAGATACTGACAAGGGAAACAGCTTGTATAGCATTCCTATTATATTTGTCATCTGGCAGTGTATCCTTATACAGTATATACAGGTATCTGTCAGAATAAAGGAAATTCCATCATAAAGTATCATAGTAGGGCATTGGGCCACCACAAGCCACCAGAACATTTTCAGTGTGCCTTGGCATAGATTCTACAAGTGTCCGGAACTCTATTGGAGGGATGCGACACCATTCTTCCGCAAGAAATTCCATCATTTGTTGTTTTGTTGACGATGGTGGAAAACGCTGTTCCAAGGCGCCACTCCAGAATCTCCCATCAGTGTTCAATTGGGTTGAGAACTGGTGACTGAGATGGCCATGGAATATGGTTTATTTCATTTTCATGCTCATCAAAACGTTCAGTGACCACCCGTGCCCTGTGGATGGGGGCATTGTCATCCTGAAAGAGACCACTCCTATCACAATAGAAATGCTTCAGCATAGGTTGAAGGTGATCTCTCAGAATGGCTGTGTATTTATTGTTGTTTACCTTGCCCTCGAAGAGGTTGAATGGACCTAAATCATGCCAGGAAAATGCACTCACAGCAAAACAGAGCCGCCAGAACCCTAATCTACTCAAGTGTTTCCTTTATTTTGGCAGTTACCTGTATTTACTATATTTGATAAAGAGAATAAAAACTTCACAAGTGAACTAGAGCCATCGAGTCAGCACTGTATACAATCTTTGGAAAGAATGATACAGAGGATAAGAAATATTTCATTTTACGAGGACAATCATTGAAAAAGCCAGACAAAGGATGCACAGAACAACATTTACAATGTGGGGAGGTGATATGTGCACATGTGCAAACCTAGAAGGTAAATACCATGACAATAAATTGCAATTGCGGGAAAAGCAACATGTTCTGGGAGCTTAGCCACTGCCCAGCATCTTAGTGGCCCGTTGGTTGGCTTCGTCAATCCTGGTCTTGTTAGAATCAGCCTGGAGAAGGAAAGGACAGGAAAGGAAAGGAAAGGAAAGGAAAGGAAAGGAAAGGAAAGGAAAGGAAAGAGAAAGAGAAAGAGAGAAAAAACACGAGTTATTTGTGGTTCTGTTTGTTTTCTCTTGGAACATTTTGCAGATAATATACGTAGATAATGGCACTTTGAGATGTGAGGCTATTGAGTCTCGGTTGTCATGTGATGTCAACAAATATTTGAACAACAACTCCTAATAATAGCATATAGACAATAAAAGACCAATAGAGGACTAATACAGACGTGGACATCGATTAAGACAGGCCCCGTACTTCTCTGATTCAGAGGAGTTGGGTTAAATGCGGAAGACACATTTCAGTTGAATTCATTCAGTTGTGCAACTGACTAGGTATCCCATTTCCCTTCCTTTTCCCAACAGAGGACAAATAGAGGACCAATAGAGGACCAATGGAGGACCAACACAGGGCCGATACAGGACAAATAAAGGACCAATAGAGGACTAAGGACAGTACCTTTTCCATGATCCTGTCAATCTGTCGATTCTGGGTGTCGATCTCATTGCCCATATCCAGGGCCATGTGGCGCAGGTTACCGATGATGCCTCCCACCTGTTCCAGGTTCTCATCCATCTCATTTTCCCGGGCATCATCTGTTACCCTGTGGTTTAGGAACTGAATTAGGCTTGCATGCATTCAAACAAACACGCAGTCATACACGCTCGCTCGCTCGCACACACACACACGTACACTTGTTTTTCTATCCTTTTCGAGACATAAAATTCATTTCCATTCAAAATCCAATTTTCGCTAATGCCTAACCCTAATTGTAACTCTAACCACAAACCTAACCCCTAAGCTTAAAATAGCCTTTGTCCTCGCTGGGACTTGGAAGATTCTCCCTCGTGAGGACATTTCCCATCTTTTACTATCCTTGTGGGGACTTTTGGGGATTTCAGGTACCCACAAGGACAGAAGAACAAGACCACACACTACATATGAAATAATATAATTCATAAAGGTAGCCATACATATTTCACCTTTAATTTCTCCTCCTTTGGGGACCTTCGCCTCCCATCAAACTCTCCGTTCCATACAGCTCCCCCAAACGGAAAACAACTGAATATCCCTGCCCCCTACATTAACCACCCGGTCCCTCCACGAACCCCTCCCTTACCTGCCCCCTACATTAACCACCAACCCACCCAGTCCCTCCACGGCCCCCTCCCTTACCTGCCCCCTACATTAACCACCAACCCACCCGGTCCCTCCACAAACCCCTCCCTCACCTGCCCCCTACATTAACCACCAACCCACCCGGTCCCTCCACGAACCCCTCCCTAACCTGCCCCCTACATTAACCACCAACCCACCCGGTCCCTCCACGGCCCCCTCCCTCACCTGCGAACGAATCCTCCACTGATGGCCATCTGTTCGCGGTCGTCCACCACACGGGCAGGCTGGCTGGCCACCACCCCATCCTGGTTGTTCCCCCAAGCCTTGCTGCCGCCACTCTTCATCCTGGGGGGGGGGGGATCGAGGAAGAGGAGGGTGAAGCTTAATCACTACTAGATATTTTATCTATCAGGTGTAGTTGTATCATCATGAATTAATCCACCACATAGAAATATGAGAAGCAAGTCAAAGACAACAGACTAACCAAGCAAAGCAGAGAAAGCAGGCATGGGTTTGGTCATTCCTTCATTCTCCAGTCTTAACATTGTTAGTGTGATGCGATGTCATATCTCAATGGTATATAACACACTGTACTCAGGCAAGTTCAGTATGCTGAGACACATACCTTTTCCCAGCTGAAAAAGTTGACCTCTTAAGTATTTACATGCATTTTGTAAACAACAGTTGGGATAACTCATTTTTTTCCACCCTCCCCAAAGCATTCCTTCACATTGAAATGCCCCACCCCTTCTCCCCCCTCACAATGGTATCTCCCAGGTTGCATCTGAAATGCCACCCTATTCCCAACACACATCCACTACTTTTGGGAATAGGGTGGCTATATGTGACACAGAACAGAGAGACAAGGGTTTGGCAGACAAGACAACATAGAATAACAGGACTGGACTGCCACATAGTTTGGGGAAGAACTGGAAAAGAAAACAAAGCAGAGGGACATAACAAGATTACACTTCTTTTTTTAATGTCAAGTATTTTGTTCACGCCGTGAATCTATCTAGGATATGTTATTTTGGGGTGGAAGGTGGCCTAGTGGTTAGAACGTTGCGCCAGTAACTGAAAGGTTGCTGGGTCGAATCCCTGAGCTGACAAGGTATAAATCTGTCGTTCTGCTCCTGAACAAGGCAGTTAACCCACTTTTCCCTGGTAGGCCATCATTGTAAATAAGTAGTTGTTCTTAACTGACTGCCTAGTTAAATAAAAAATAATAATATCAGGTCGTTTTAAAGGGATACTTTAAAGGGATGTAGGCAATGACTGGATGTCTATGGTATCTACCAGCATGCTAGCAGTTACCATAGACTTCCAGTCATTGTGCTAATGCTAGTTAGCATTTGCACTAATGTTCATTAGCAACTTCATTCAAACTGCACTCAGAGGCATACAAATGGTGTCCACGAGTTGGATATGACTCTGGGGAAGTAGATGATCAAACCAGGAAGTATCCCTTTAAGGTCGATCAGTGAACAGTGCATTATTAAGGCATTCTTGGTCAAATGATGAGGTCTTTGTTAAAATGTTTGCTTCCTCTATTTCAGGGGGTAAGTAATATTTATGCAGTACCTGCAGTGCCTTGAGTGCAAGAAATGCCCTTGATAAATTAAATGTAATATTATTAGTAGAAGGTTTATTATTAGCAGGTTAACCAAGATGAATTTAAAACAAATTATGTAGCTGTAGATCTTAATATGACAGGCAGCTTCTATGGTGGCTTAGGAGGCCCTGGGCGAGTCTATGCTTCAGGCTCTTTTTAATGAGTCTATAAGTACACTGCAGTTGTCAAGATATGAACCACCATCACAAACTGTCTGTCTGTGTGAAATGTATGTCATACTGTGTTTTGTATGCAATTATTAATTTTAATAACATTCAACACGGAGCATAAGAGGACCCTGAGTTATAATGTCTATCTTGACTTCTCTTTCTTTCCTCTCCCTAAAACCATGCCTGTCTTTCCTCTAAGTAACCAAATGGCTTGGTTGGATTAAGCCTTTCTGTAACCTCGAAGCTCGAGGAGGGTAGATATTTCTTGTTTTATCAGACGATGGAGAAGATGGCTGATTCTGACCCCTCCCACTGAGCCAGTATTTATAGAAATGGACTGAGGCGATGATTACACAGACCACTGTGTTAAAACACACACCGTCAGGCACACTGGCGGCGCTCCTCTCTCCCTACATTCAATTGACTCAGTTATGTAATACAATTTGTTTTACATGCAACAGTTAGGTTATCCAATTCCTTCGACGTGCCGTTTGCAACGTTCTCTGTCACTCTCTCGTTTTATGAGGTAAAAATGTGTTGTTGTTTTTTTAAAATGAGAAACTCCCAAGTCCCCTGATCAGAGTGAATCTGTTTTAGTAACATACCGTATACCCTCCATGGACTTAGAGCTCTACCTACTGTACTTGGATATGATGTCAATCAGACAACAAGAGAGAAACCTCATCAGGGTTAACTAACCCTTTGACCCACAGGCTCATAGTCCAGTGGATCGAGTTCTTGTCTCCAGTATAGATCTAGATATCTAGAACAAAGCCCTGGGTTTCAGTCAACAGGGTATCTTGCCTACAGTATGTATGATCTGGCTGACCTAGATCTGCGCTGCTTCCCTGGGGCTGCATGGGAAGAAGGGGGCACACAGCTACCACAGTGCTCTGTGGGAGTGGCGGTAGGCTACTGCATAGGCAATGCAGCGTGGTATCCACTCGTTTTTAGAATAGTCATTTGGTTTTAGTAGCCTATTATAACCTGTTTGCGTCTGGGACCAAGAGACTGAATAACAGCTTCTATCTCAAGGCCATCAGACTGTTAAATAGCCATCACTAGCACATTAGAGGCTCCTGCCTATATACGTACATAAACTTGAAATAACTGTCCACTTTCATAAATGGAACACTAGACACTTTAATAATGTTTATATATTTTGCACTATTCATCTTATATGTATATATAATTCTATTCTATTCTACTTTACCTTAGTCTATGCCGCTCTGGCATTGCTCGTCAATATATTTAGATATTCTTAATTCCATTCCTTTACTTAGATTTGTGTGCATTGGGTATATGTTGTGAAACTGTTAGACATTACTCGTTAGATATTATTGCACTGTTGTTAGATATTACTGCACTGTTGTTAGATATTAGTTGTTAGATATTACTGCACTGTTGTTAGATATTAGTTGTTAGATATTACTGCACTGTTGTTAGATATTAGTTGTTAGATATTACTGCACTGTTGTTAGATATTAGTTGTTAGATATTACTACACTGTTGTTAGATATTACTGGTTAGATATTACTGCACTGTTGTTAGATATTACTTGTTAGATATTACTGCACTGTTGTTAGATATTAGTTGTTAGATATTACTGCACTGTTGTTAGATATTAGTTGTTAGATATTACTGCACTGTTGTTAGATATTAGTTGTTAGATATTACTGCACTGTTGTTAGATATTAGTTGTTAGATATTACTGCACTGTTGTTAGATATTAGTTGTTAGATATTACTGCACTGTTGTTAGATATTACTGCACTGTTGTTAGATATTACTGCACTGTTGTTAGATATTAGTTGTTAGATATTACTGCACTGTTGTTAGATATTAGTTGTTAGATATTACTGCACTGTTGTTAGATATTAGTTGTTAGATATTACTGCACTGTTGTTAGATATTAGTTGTTAGATATTACTGCACTGTTGTTAGATATTACTGCACTGTTGTTAGATATTACTGCACTGTTGTTAGATATTACTGCACTGTTGTTAGATATTAGTTGTTAGATATTACTGCACTGTTGTTAGATATTAGTTGTTAGATATTACTACACTGTTGTTAGATATTATTGGTTAGATATTACTGCACTGTTGTTAGATATTACTTGTTAGATATTACTGCACTGTTGTTAGATATTACTTGTTAGATATTACTGCACTGTCGGAGCTAGAAACACAATCATTTTGCTACACCCACAATAACTTCTGCTAAACACATGTACAGTATGTGACCAATAACATTTGATTTGATTAAAAATGAATGTTATTTTATGTTTATTATTATCACAATTACTGATTATCCCTTATTCTCATTTTTTACAGTCACTACCATAATAGTGGCAAATTAATGGGACCCAATTTAGCACCCAATTATATGACAAGTAACAGGAGTTCATCATGAACATCATCAGCATCATTTTTTCAACATGTGTACCATTAATATGAGCTGCATCATCAGCATGCATGGCATTCAATGGTCATGCTCTCCAGTCATTCCAGTCAGTAGTCATTCGTGGATTGGGTGTGCAGAGTTCACAGTTGCAGGGAGAGAGACAGAGATCTGTCTGCATGACATGCAATTACTGATCTGTTCTGCAGATCTCAGGTTATTTGGGTGTCTGACCATGTGGTATTTACATGCAGATGAAGAAAACTGACAAGCAGTCCTGGAATCTTATAGTGGCTTAGATCAAAACTATAGTGGCTATGCAAGTAATAGTAACTATAGTGGCTATGCAAGTAATAGTAACTATAGTGGCTATGAAAGTAATAGTAACAAAAGTAAGTGGCTATGAAAGTAATAGTGGCTACAGTGGCTTTGATAGTCCGGCAAAAGGAGGGAGGAGAATGGTGCTGTTACGTGACGATACGTTTGCTTGGACGAGAAGGGATCTTGGAGAATGGCACTTAGAATATGGTGTTTGGAGAAGGGTGCTTGGAGAAGGGTGCTTGGAGGAAGGTGCCTGGAGAAGCCCCTGCTGATAAGTTTTGGCCTGATCTATAGGAGGATAGGAGTCAAGACTTTTGGTAGGTTGGTGTGTTCAGGGGCCATAGAAAGTCTCTCCTGTCTGTCTAGCATTAATAGTTAGGGACAGCAAGTGTTTGGACATTTGTGGGCAGTATTCAGCTTGGCTATTATGCTGTTGAGGAGAACTCCAATATAGTCTGCATGCTGTATAAGCTAACACTGCATTGTTAAGGGGTTGAAAACCTCCATACACTGTTCTCACACCTTTGTTGATTGTTGGCTGTGACAGATGGGCCTGTGGGGAGCTCCCGAGCCGAGTCTGGGGATTCCACAAGATATTCTGGGATATGTCTAGAGGCCTGTCCGGATTATTACCAGAGTGAGACCCATGAGGACCTGAGGCTCCTGTCAGTCACCACTGTGTGTGTGTGTGTGTGTGTGTGTGTGTGTGTGTGTGTGTGTGTGTGTGTGTGTGTGTGTGTGTGTGTGTGTGCAGAACGTGTGTGTGACATCATGTCGTGTGTGTGTGCACATATATTACCAGTTTGGACACACCTACTTATTCAAGGGTTTTTCTTTATTTGTACTATTTTCTACATTGTAGAATAATAGTGAAGACATCATAACTATGAAATAACACATATGGAATCATGTAGTAACAAAAAAAGTGTTAAACAAATCAAAATATATTTTTGATTTTAGATCTTCAAAGTAGCCATACTTTGCCTTGATGACAGCTTTGCACACTGTTGGCATTCTCTCAACCAGCTTCATGAGGTAGTCACCTGGAATGATTTCCCAACAGTCTTGAAAGAGTTCCCACATATGCTGAGCACTTGTTGGCTGCTTTTCCTCCACTCTGCGGTCCAACTCATCCCAAACCATCTCAATTGTGTTGAGGTCAGGTGATTGTGGAGGCCAGGTCATTTGATGCAGCACTCCTACACTCTCCTTCTTGGTCAAATAGGCCTTACACATTTTGGGGTTGTGTTGGTTCATTGTCCTGTTGAAAATCAAATGATAGTCCCACTAAGCGCAAACCAGATGGGATGGCGTTTCGCTACAGAATGCTGTGTTAGCCATGCTGGTTAATTGTGCCTTAAATTCTAAATAAATCCCAGACGGTGTCACCAGCTAAGCACCCCCACACCATCACACCTCCTCCTCCATGCTTCACGGTGGGAACCACATGTGCGGATATAATCCATTCACCTACTCTACATCTCACAAAGATGTAGTCTGCGTCTCACTCTGCGTCTCACAAAAATCTCATATTTGGACTCATCAGACCAAAGGACAGATTTCCACCATTCTAATGTCCATTGCTCATGTTTATTGGTCCAAACAAGTCTCTTGTTCTTATTGGTGTCCTTTAGTAGTGGTTTCTTTGCAGCAATTTGACCACGAAGGCCTGATTCACGCAGTCTCCTCTGAACAGTTGATATTGAGATGTGTCTGTTACTTGAACTCTGCAAAGCATTAATTTGGGCTGCAATCTGAGGTGCAGTTAATTGCCCATTTCTGAGGCTGGTAACTCTAATGAACGTATCCTCTGCAGCAAAGGTAACTCTGGTTCTTCCTTTCCTGTGGCGGTCTTCATGAGAGCCAGTTTCATCATATCGCTTGATGGTTTTTGCGACTGCACTTGAAGAAACTTTGAAAGTTCTTGAAATTTTCCGGATTGAATGACCTTAATTTGTTAAGGTAATGATGGACTGTCGTTTCTCTTTGCTTATTTGAGCTGCTCTTGCCAAAATATGGAATTGGTCTTTTACCAAATAGGGATATCTTCAACTGATTGGCTCAAACGCATTAAGAAGGAAAGAAATTCTACAAATTAACTTTTAACAAGGCACACCTGTTAATTGAAATGCATTCCAGGTACCTCATGAAGCGGGTTGAGAGAATACCAAGAGTGTGCAAAGCTGTCATTAAGGCAAATGGCGGCTACTTTGAAAAATCTCAAATATAAAATAAATGTAACACTTTTTTGGTTACTACATAATTCCATGTGTTATTTCATAGTTTTGATGTCTTCACTATTATTCTACAATGTCGAAAATATTAACAATAAAGAAAAACCCTGGAATGAGTAGGTGTCCAAACTTTTGACTGGTACTATATGTGTATGTGTGAGTGTGTGTCAAGAGGTCTTACGAGAGGATCAGAGGATTGAGGGGAGGAGTCAGTCTGGTTAGAGCTTGAGCAGACTAACGCACTGCTGGCCACTATGACGTCACTTCCACCTTGGTTAATGGCAGGCAGGCAGGCAGGCAGGCAGGCAAGCATCACCTACTTGTTACATGGGCAGGAGCAAATACCACAGAATTTTCCTAGATCGTTCAAATTCTTTTCTGCATCCTTCATGTCCTTATTGATTTGGTCCATTCCCTCTTCGATGCGCTCCAGTTGCTCTGATTAAACACAAGTAATTTATCCCCCACAGAACGAAGCACGTGAGAAGAAAAGGAAAGGAAAGGAAAGAACGTAAGGAGGAGAGAAGACAAAGAAGAGAAGACAACAGATTCAGACACTCACTGTGACGAAAGGGGGAAAAAATGGACGCCACCACAAGTGAAGAACCTTTGGGCTCGTTGGGTCAGTACCTACTTGTTACAGGGACATATGATAAGACCACAGCATTTCCCTAAATCTTTTAAACTTTTCTCGGCCTCCTTCATGTCTTGGTTGATATGGTTCATGCCATCTTCAACACGATCGAGTTGTTCTGGTCAGGACAAAGGGATGACAGCAGTGGAATGAATTTTATTGACTATTTGACAGAAAGATATGAGTCATGAGCAGCATTGAGCTGTATACAATAATATAATCTATATGAGTTTCTATTGTGTGCATGCATCAGTAAACTGGTATAATATGTGATGATGGATCTTCACGCCAGAGAGTACTGGGTACTGAATAAAGTTAAAACTGAGACTGTCAGTTGCAGTCTCAGTTATTCTTTAGATTTTCATTTTACAGAAAGAAGCCTTTTAGTGTTGAAAAGTACGCAAAACAAAATATTTGTGGTTTATTACTCATTGGTGAGGGGATTTATTATTTTTTAAATCTAAAGATACCATCATCAACGGTTTGCCATGGCTGTAGCATCACGGCAAATCTGAAATCCTACCGATCCTATACTACAGTATCATTCCCCTAGGAGATGAGCTGTTTGTGGGCAGTGTGGACATTGGGTCAAGGCATGAATATGGTAGCTGGATGGATGTTATTGGTGTGATGTCGTGCAGGGTTGGGGTCAATTCAGTTATCAATACAGGCAATTCATCAGAAAGTGTATCATTAATTAAAATGGACCATCTTTTATATGAGGATTCTTCAACTTATAAATTGCAAACAAAATGTATGGGAGGGGATTAATGATACCGGGTAGGTGGGTGGATGGACAACTCTGATGTTCGGGTTTAGGAGGTTGCGTATGAATTACGTGCAGCACGTGTTATAGTAAGATGAGGTTGGAAAGTAGAGTAGAGTAGGTCAGGAATGCAGTCAAGGCTTAAGCCAATTGATAATGTCCACCTTTGTAAAAAATCCCCGGCATGCTTTTATACAACTAAGTCATGTGACCTTTACTTGAACAGCGGCGACTAAGAGGAATGTCAAATGGAAATAAGGGGATGTTGAACGGGTATTTTTCTTCCGCTCAGTATCAACATAATCAATTTCTTTGCTAGTAGAACATTTGTTCACAAACCCTGTATTTTTCATTCCCTTTTTAATTGATTTAATCCTGTGACTGATTCAAGCCTTGTGTACGGCATCAGTCCAGGCTTCTCCACTACGGCACCGTCAATAAGCGGAAGTCAGAGAGCAGCTAAACAGGCTTACAGCCACCTCAGCGACCAGACAGCAGTCTAAATTGGCTTCGTGGAGGCAGCGCTGGACGGATGGACTGCAGAAGGAAGGGATGAGTAGTGGATAAGAGGGATGATGATAGAGGAATGAGCAGATGACTTTGAGAGTGTCATTAAGGTCCTCGGTCAGTGGGGTTTCCCCAAAAAGGAACTGATTACTGCAGTCTCACCAGCCAATCAGAAGACTGGGTTGAGGCTAATGCCTTCTGGCAAGACAATTATGCCCTCTAATCAATCCCTCCAAGCACAACAAACCAGTAGTAATGCCAGGGTTTAGGCCCTGCAATTATTTTCTCTAAATCACATTTGTTATTGGTCATTATCAGGTGTAAATCATGTCTATATTCTTTTTTTTGGGGGGGGGGGGGGGGGGGATTGGCCACTTAATGGATTACGAGCAAGTGCACAGGAAACAATTCAACCGTCAAGAAAATCTCTGTTCGTTTACATGGGTATCTAAAATATTGCTATTTGAGTGTTTTTGTACCTTCATCCACATATCTGTCTATTTCAATGCACAAGGCCCTTGAAAATAACTCAAGTTGAAATATGAAGCAGAATCTGTCATTCTAGCTAGCCACTTCAAAGCATGCACTGTTAAGTTATTCATAGCAAAAAGTCAGATGCAAGGCGGGGCACAAAGTCCTATTGGTTTTCCCTCCCAGAAGACCCATCCAACACTTACCTCCTTGCTCGTCCAACATAACCAAAGTCCTGATACCAGCATCTTTACTCTACTCCCCGAATAACCGCGGAGAAGAAGGAAGGGGTGAGAGGAAGAAGGAAGGAATGAAAAGGAAGGAAACAAGGAGAAAGAGAGAGGTAGGATCAGTAAGGGAGTATACAGAAGCCATGTAGAATGGAGATTAGAGGGCAAGGCAACGTGATAGTAAAACAGGATGACACCGTCAGAGACACCTCACGCTTTAGACAAAGTTAGATCAAGGTCTTGCAATTTGCTCAACAACAAAAAATCTCACAATAGGGGTAACACTGTCCGAATCGCAACAGCCTGATAACATCAGCATATTCGTACAGGAGGAGAGTATCAACGTTTGAGGCGAGCAATACGCAGCCACTGTATAAATATTTGTTGGGTTTTTTTTGTCATTTTGTAGATGCTCTTATCCAGAGCAATTAGGGGATTTGAACCAGCAACCTTTTGGTTATTGGGCCAGCAAGCTTAACCACTAGGCTACCAGCCACCCTATAATTTATGCTGTAAATTAGCATTCGGGTTCCCAGAGAAATCCCAAAGTAGTAAATAATGACTCCCAGGGGTTCTAATCAAAAACGATCCCCATACTGCATTGCACGGATCCCTTCAGCTCTGCTCAACACTACCACGTTATGCAAACCATATAGATGGAGATGGATACACCTTGATTCCGTCATTAAGTATTTGGAAATGCAGTTGCTTGTTTGTTTGCATGAAAAATAAAATGTTCTCACCTATTTGTTATGATGATTGAGAGAGAGAGAGACAACAACTAAAATCAAACAGAATCTGTGCTCTAAACCAGTGTGGTGACACACTCTTATCGCTGAACAATTATCACACATAATCATCTGATTAATCATAGCAGTCTGACTAATGTGTCCCTCTATTCCTCTCTCTCTCATCCTTTATAGCTCCCTCTCTCCGCTCTCCTTCTTTTTCTCCTCTTAAGTCTTCCCTTTCGCCAGACAGCCCCTCCCTCTATCTTCACAGACGCTCGTCTGTTTGTCACGTCCGAGGTGCTGGTATCTTTCTCTCCCTCTTTCCCTCCAGTATTGACAGGGAGGTGCTGGTATCTTTCTCTCCCTGTCTTCCTCCAGTATTGACAGGGA
Source organism: Oncorhynchus mykiss (assembly GCF_013265735.2). Lineage (NCBI taxonomy): Eukaryota > Metazoa > Chordata > Actinopteri > Salmoniformes > Salmonidae > Oncorhynchus > Oncorhynchus mykiss. The sequence goes on from NC_048572.1 coordinate 33,988,239, forward strand.
GGTGCTGGTAACTTTCTCTCCCTGTCTTCCTCCAGTATTGACAGGGAGGTGCTGGTATCTTTCTCTCCCTCTCTTCCTCTAGTATTGACAGGGAGGTGCTGGTATCTTTCTCTCCCTCTCTTCCTCCAGTATTGACAGTGAGGTGCTGGTATCTTTGTCTCCCTGTCTTCCTCCAGTATTGACAGGGAGGTGCTGGTATCTTTCTCTCCCTCTCTTCCTCCAGTATTGACAGGGAGGTGCTGGTATCTTTCTCTCCCTCTTTTCCTCCAGTATTGACAGGGAGGTGCTGGTATCTTTCTCTCCCTCTTTTCCTCCAGTATTGACAGGGAGGTGCTGGTATCTTTCTCTCCCTCTCTTCCTCCAGTATTGACAAGAAGGTGCTGGTATCTTTCTCTCCCTCTCTCCCTCCAGTATTGACAGGGAGGTGCTGGTATCTTTCTCTCCCTCTCTTCCTCCAGTATTGACAGGGAGGTGCTGGTATCTTTCTCTCCCTCTCTTCCTCCAGTATTGACAGGGAGGTGCTGGTATCTTTCTCCCCCTCTCTTCCTCCAGTATTGACAGAGAGGTGCTGGTATCTTACTCATGTCAATACCACGCACTGTTCTGAGGCAGATACTGTACAGTACACTAAGGGCTGTGACACAGCTTGCATTGTATTCTGGCTTGGCGTTGTGAACACTGTAAGTATGAATGGTGTCTTTCTCTAACCTCTTCCACCAGCTGTAGCATACGACGAGTGCTCTCCAGCGACTGTGGACAGAAAGGAGAAGAAAGTTAGAATTGGAAAGCATGAGAAGACATGACAGATATGAGTGGAGACAGAGATGTAGGTTGACGAAGCTCCATAGACATCACTCCCTGTGTTTGTGAAATGGAATTGCCTGGAATTGGGACGTAGACACTGGAATCGATAACCAATACAATCAACATGATGATCATTTGGAAAGCTAATGAATTATTTGTCATTTCATACATATTCCATTGATAAGAAAATGTCAATATAATGTGCATCAGTAGGTTGAATGGTTGAAAATAGAACTCTGATGTAACTACCCGCAAAAGGGAGTCAGTCAGTTATAATATATGTTTTCTTTAGAGGCACAGAAACCATCACAACTATACTGTGGAATCAATACATTTCAAGATGTGGAAGTATTAAAGAACTTGTACTGTAAATGTATTTGAATTCAAATAAGATTTTTAAAAAAACAGTGCTTCTAATTTTTTGTATCATTCAAAGCGATATAAACCCTGTTTTTAAATAACTGCATAAAGTCTGCTTTGATAGCTTAGGATCCCAGAACCCTTCTCAACCTCTACAATTGATGGCCAGCTAGCAAACAAACTATTTTGAATACTTCTCAGAAAACCAAATATTTGAAGGTAATTGAATATATGCAAGTTATAAAATAATATATATATATATTTATTTGATGGATGCCAAATACTTGATGAAGAGCCTAAAACTACAACAGTTAGTTGAATTAGTCTAAATATATGATCATAAGCACATGGTTTGGAGGGCTCTTAGAAATGAATAATAATATAGCCTATAGCCTAGAATTAATTACATGAGGGACATGGAATCAATTCAACATTGGAGTAGACCACTTTTACAGCTTCAAAATAATTAACAAATCATAGTTACAACTATAATTATCCTAGGTCTGGCACACACATAAACTAACACTTATCCACACGCACGCACACACACACACACACACACACACCACTATTATGTAAGAACGGAACCAGGTGGACTCTCCCTCCACCTGACACACAGACCCTGGTATTGCACAGTCGGAGCCAGGAGTTGTAAGCCCGAGGCTGGGGCCATCAGCATGTTACAGTACCCTCCCTGTGCATCTGCCCTGCTTGTCCTCTACAGGAGCTGGCTGCTGCTGACAGGAGGAAGTCATCTAGTGGGGCTAGATTGTGATACGATGTGTGATACTGTCAAATGTATTCGTAAAAAAAACCAAGAAGGATTTGACTGGATCTGTTTAAGTTGATTTTATGTCAAGAGGAGAGTGAGAAATTCACATTTCCTCAATTCTACAGCTAAAACATACAGATGTTTTAATTCTATAGCTAAAGCATACAGATGGTTTTGAAGTGTAGTTGCATATGCCTACATTTGGATGATTTTCTGTGTAGGCTTGAGTGTCTCTCAGGTGTCTAAAAATCTGTTGGAAATGTGGTATACAGTAGCATGGGTTGGGGCTGTGCTGCTCACCTCATCTCCAAGCTGGTCGGCGCGTTGCTGCATATCCGACAGCTCGTTGCGCATGTCCAAGTCTTCAGCCATAGCTGCTGGCTGTGCGTGGTGGAGCTGGTCTCCAACGGGGAAGAGTAGGTTCTAATGGGAGGCCGGGGATAGGCTAGAGGTGGAAAGGAGATACAAAACAACAACCATTAGCATGCTACAGTCTTTAGCACTGTAAGCTAAACAATAGTCTTTATCCCGCTAAGCTAACCGACATAACGTAGCATGCTAAGCTAAGCAACTACTTTTAGCGTGCTAAGCTAAGCCAAATAAGTATGTTCCCAAAGCTAAGGCTACGTTTCAACGACCATACTAGAATATCACAGAATACATGTTTACAACACTTGAGTGTACAAAACATAAGGAACACCTTCCTAATATGAGTTGCACCCCCTTTTGCCCTTAGAACCGCCTCAATTCATTTGGGCATGGACTCTACAAGGTGTCGAAAGCGTTCCACAGGTATGCTGGCCTGTGTTGACTCCAATGCTTCCCACAGTTGTATCAAGTTGACTGGATGTCCTTTGGGTGGTGGACCATTCTTGATAATACACATGGGAAACTGTTGAGCGTTTTTTTTTAAACAGCTGCGTTGCAGTTCTTGACACACTCAACCCAGTGCACCTGGCACCTACTACCATACCCCGTTCAAAGGCACTTAAATATTTTGTCTTGCCCATTCACCCACTGAATGGCACACATACACAGTCCATGTCTCAATTGTCTCAAGGCTTAAAAATCCTTCTTCAACCTGTCTCTTCCCCTTCATCTACACTGATTGAAGTGGATTTAATAGGGGATCATAGCTTTCACCTGGATTCATCTGGTCAGTCTATGTCATGAAAAAAACCTAATGTTTTGTTCATTCAGTTTTGTGCTTCAGTGCACTGTTAGTGTGGATATATCAGTCTTTTTGTGTGCTTTAAGGGTGCTACATCATGGATTTTTATGAGATGTGTTTTTGCCCAATGTCACAGTAATTTAATTGAATTTGAATCTGTTAAGAGATTTTATCAAGGTTTAACATGAATGATTAAATAATTCTACTCAGAAACTTAACCATTAGGGATTAGAGGTTATGTAGCATGGATAAGGGGTAATTGGAAATGATAACCATTGTGGAAGAAGGAATGTATGTGTGTGTCTAAAGTAAGCAAAGAGAATCATTAACCTATGTTTGAACCGACTCAGCTATAACTCTGTGGCGATAAAATAAGACAGCGAGAGCCCCTTCAGGTTTTCCTTATCTGGAACTGTCTGCTAGGTGGTAATAGACTATGGTGAGACTTCAGGAGTTAATCCAGGTATAGTGTGTCAGGTATGTGCGCTAGTGAGTTGGAATGAACTTTTGAACCTGCTTTGTCCTGGTCGAGAGGAGGAGAGACATTTTAAAACCTATTACGTCATATGTGATATATAAGCTGTTGTACATGGTTCTATGAGCAGCGCTCTCAAGAATACATGCTATTGGCTAATTTTGGTAGACTGGTCTCTGTCTATTTTATGCAAATTAGGATCTTACAAATTCTTAGAAACAGACAGAGTGATTTTAATTGAATTGGTTAATGAACACACATAGGAATTGTTAAATTCTTTTGACAGAATCTACCCAGTTTCTTCCCCCCCAAAACAAATTTTTTTGTTTGATCTCATAAGCATTATTTTCTTGGATCTCAAGTGAATGAACGCAGTCTCTTTTCCAGCTGCAGTTAGAACCCAGTATAATAGAGGATGAGTGACTACAACAGTGTTTGTTCCACTCAATGAAAGGGAAGCAGAGCCATTGATGTTTGTAGAAGCATGGCAGTCTTAGAGAGTCGTGTCGATGGAATAGTGTGGATTAGCTAGCTAGCACACCAGACGTAAATGTTCTGCTGCAAGCCCGTGCCGTGTTCTCCTGTAGACAAGCATCATGAGAGTTTCAATCACACACCAGACAGGGGTTTGATCGTTCCTCAGCAGCAACGACCCACACTCACTAAGGGAATGATGACATTAATTGATTAACTTACTGTAGCTCAGTTGGTAGAGCATGGCTCCTGCAACGCCAGAATAGTGGGTTTGATTCCCGGGACCACCCATAGGTTAAAAATGTTTGCATACATGACTGTTAGTCACTTTGGATAAAAGTCTGTAAAATTGCATATACTATCATAATAATACAAAGGAAGTGCAATCATAATGGTATGCATGCAGCATACCACCCTGCATCCCACTGCTGGCTTGCCTCTGTGGGATGCAGGGTGGTCCCTGGATGAGGGACCAGATGGTGTTGGAGGGCCAGCTGGGGGCACTCTTCCCTCTGGTCTCATGAGATCCCAGGGCATTGAAGGGGACATTGCCCTGCGACGCGTGCCAAAATCTTTGTAAACCTCAAATACACTACAATTTTAAAATGTCCTGCATTGCAGGAAAGCTCTCCCGCTACACGGTGATCAAATTAAGATCATACATCTGTAGCTGATGTGTGGTGAGCTTTCTGGCACAAAATGGTCGGCGTGCATCACACAGGTGGGTGCCAGACATTGGCGGTGGATGATGTAAGTTTCCCCCTACTTTGTAAAGCACTATATACTGTAAATCCAATCAATTATGCCACCACATATAGGTACTTAATTTGAAACAGTTTGCTCCAGCAGGAAAATAATCCTGCAGCAACAGGACATTTTTCATAAGGGAAAATCAAGTCTGAAATTCACAAAATTCAGAAACCTTTTTAAAGGTCTAATGAAGCAATTTTGATCTCAATATTAAATAATTTATGGGTAGCAATTAAATACCTTACTGTGATTGTTGGTCAAAAATCATAAAAAAAAAACACATTCTTTGCAAAAAGCAATTGATGTTACTAGGACTGTCTGGGAGTGGTCTGAGTGTGGAGGGGAAAACGGAAAACTAGCTGGTATTGGCAGAGAGGCTTGGAGCTCTCTTGGTCTATTAGCTAATTCACACCCTGGTGATATCACCAGGCAGTCCAAAATTTCATCTGACCAAAACGGGCTAAAATTTCTTTTTTTAAACAATAAATGGGCATTACTATAATTTGTACTATTTAACAGTATTATTCCAAACTCATAGGGTGGAAATATATATATAAAACTCAGGTTTTTGACATCACTGTCACACACAAGTTTTACATTTCATGAATTGTAGAAAAGTTATCCTGCAACAGGGTGATCAAATTAAGATCCACGTCTGTACCCTTCACAGGTTCCGTTGATTTCTATAATATATAATCTCCTCAAGGGTAACCTAACAACATTAAAATATTCAATGTTAAAGTTATGTGTATTACTGTGCAATATTGTGTGCCAGAGAGTGTATCATTGTTTGTGACTAAGGAGTGAGAAGGACATCTACAGATGTAGGATCTTAATTTGAGACAGTTTGCTACAGCAGGAAAATCATTCTACAGCAACAGGAAATGTGAATTATTATGTGGATTATAATTAAGTGACATTTTGTAGGAGATGATACATTTTCCATTAAGGAAAATCAAGTCTTTCATTTTGAAGTGGAAATGACAATCTTTAGAAGCCTTTTTAGTGTTAAACAAATTGTTAAACAGATTCTTCAAAGTATCCACCCTTTGCCTTGATGACAGCTTTGCACACTCTTGGCATTCTCTCAACCAGCTTCATGAGGTAGTCACCTGGAATGCATTTCAATTAACAGTTGTGCCTTGTTGAAAGTTAATTTGTGGAATTTCTTTCCTTAATGCGTTTGAGCCAATCAGTTCTGTTGTGACAAGGTAGGGTTGACATACAAGATATCCCTATTTGGTAAAAGACCAAGTCCATCTTATTTCAAGAACAGTTCAAATAAGCAAAGAGAATTAACAGCCCATCATTACTTTAAGACATGAAGGTAATTCAAAATTTCAAGAAATTGTAAAGTTTTTTCAAGTGCAGTCGAAAAAAACATCAAGCGCAATGATGAAACTGGCTCTCATGAGGACTGCCACAGGAAAGGAAGACCCAGAGTTACCTCTGCAGTGGATACGTTCATTAGAGTTAACTGCACCTCAGATTGCAGCCCGTTCAGAGGAGTGCGTGACTCAGGCCTTCATGGTCAAATTGCTGCAAAGAGACCACTACTAAAGGACACCAATAATAATAAGAGACTTGCTTGGACCAAGAAAAATGAGCAATGGACATTAGACTGGTGGAAATCTGTCCTTTGGTCTGACGAGTCCAAATTTCCAACTGCCGTGTCTTTGTGAGACGCAGAGTAGGTGAACGGATGATCTCCGCATGTGTGGTTCCCACCGTGAAGCATGGAGGAGGAGGTATGATGGTGTGGGGGTGCTTTGCTAGTGACACTGTCAGTGATTTATTTAGAATTCAAAGCACACTTAACCAGCATAGCCACCATTGCATTCTGCAGCGATACGCCATCCCATCTGGCTTGCTCTTAGTGGGACTATAATTTATTTTTCAATAGGACAATGACCCAACACACCTCCAGGCTGTGTAAAGGCTATTTGGCCATGAAGGAGAGTGATGGAGTGCTGCATCAAATGACCCGGCCTCCACAATCACCCAACTTCAACCCAATTGAGATGGTTTGGGATGAGTTGGACTGCAGAGTGAAGAAAAAGCAGCCGACAACTGCTCAGCATATGTGGGAACTCTTTCAAGACTGTTGGAAAAGCAATCCTCGTGAAGCTGGTTGAGAGACTGCCAAGAGTGTGCAAAGCTGTCAAGACAAAGGTTGGCTACTTTGAAGAATATCAAATATCAAATATATTTTGATTGTTTAACACTCTTTTGGTTACTATATGATTCCGTGTGTTATTTCTTAGTTTTGATGTAGAAAATAGTAAAAATAAAGAAAAACCCTTGAATGAATAGGTGTGTCCAAACTTTTGACAGGTACTGTATATAAAACTTTGCTGGGGGCGGGGGCCACAAAAAATCTCAACTCATCATGGTCTGCGTACCCACATGTGCATTCCCCCCCACCACATTGCGAACAAAACATGTTAGCAGCGCCCCTCTTGAATGCAGGCCGCCGGTTGCCCATCCCTGGTCTTGCGGATGCACAATAGTAGTTTCATCTTGCTGTGATGTTCTCACATTGATTTTTTTAGCTCTCAACAGGAAAAAATACAAAATAATTTCATAGAATTTAAACAAGACTAATTTCTCTTGGTCACAGATGGATGAAATCACTTTGTGTTTTAAGTTGAAGTTGTAATGAGTCTGCACACATTTGAATGGTGTCGCTGTGCTGCTCAGTGGACGTTGAGAATAAAAGTCTCTGTTGTCAATTATATGAAATAATGCCAATATTGTACTGTAAGTATGATCATATTTATTTTACAGTTATAAGAATGGTGAAATCTTATAGTAGGTCATTTATAATTGGATTGCTACTATATTCAGAAAGCATTTCAGTCCTTTCAAGCCCTATTGCCTCACTGTTGTTTCAATAATATTTGCGCTATGTACTTGAGTTTGTGTCCTCAAAAGTGAGAAGACCTAAGCAATTTATTTTAAAAAATGACCGGAAAGGTGAGTTCTAGACCTTTCTAAGACTATGCAATATTACCAGTTATTGTTTATGGCAATCTCATGGAAAGGAATTACGTTTGGGCATGTCTATTTAGGCGAAAATCTAAACTTTGTCCTATCATAAATAGATGGAAGTATAATCTAAGCAGGAATCAACTGGGACATTTTAGATAACACAAGTTAAGCATGTTTCTACAAAATCTAAATCTGTACTACAAAATCAACACTCAATGTGTGAGGGGGAATGGTCCACATACATCTCCGCTGACAGATAAACAGGTTGGTTTATGTTACTCTCAGATCCAACGGGTCTCTGTGAATTACTCACTTCTGCTGCACTCTGACAGCTGCCAGCATCTGCCTCATCCTCTACCTCCCTCCCCTTTCCAAATTCATCCACTATCTTCTCTTCAAACCCAAACTATACCGCCTCATTACCTCCCTCCCCTCTCCAAACCTCCTCCACCTCCCTCCCCAAACCCATCTACTACCTCACACTTCCCCTCCAAATCCAAAATAAATCAAATTGTATTAGTCACATGCACCGAATACAACAGTGGAATGCTTACCTACAAGCCCCTAACCACCAATGCAGTTTAAAAAATATGAATAAGAATAAGAAATAAAAGGAACAAGTAATTAAAGAGCAGCAGTAAAATAACAATAGCGAGACCATATACTGGGGGTACCGGTACAGAGTCAATGTGTGAGGGCACCGGTTAGTCGAGGTAATTGAGGTAATATGTACATGTAGGTAGAGTTATTAAAGTGCCTGTGCATAGATAATAACAGAGAGAAGCAGAACCGTAAAAGAGAGGGTGGGGGGGCAATGCAAATAATCTGGGTAGTGTAAAGGTAGCTGGTGTAGAGAGTCAGGCGCAGGACAGCAGATATGAGTAATCAACATACTTTACTCAAAAAATACAATAATACAAGGCAACATAGCGAGCCAAATCTTTTCAATCTCCTGAAGAGGAATAGGTTTTGTTGTGTCCTCTTCTATACTGTCTTGGTGTGCTTGGACAATGTTAATTTGTTGATGATGTGGACACCAAGGAACTTGAAATCGCTCAACCTGCTACACTACAGCCCCGTCGATGAGGATGGGGGGCGTGCTCGGTCCTCCTTTTCCTGTAGTCCACAATAATGTCCTTTGTCTTGATCACGTTGAGGGAGTGGTTCTTGTCCTGGCACCACACGGCCAGGCGACTGACCTCCTCCCTATAGGCTGTCTCGGCGTTGTCGGTGATCACTGTTGTGTCATCGGCAAAATACTGTTGATTGTTTCATTTGGGATTGGTAGGCAAGTCCAACTACCTGCAGAGGAAATGTAACAACAACAACAACACCTTGACAATGTCTGTTGAGATGCTTTCGACTTTAATCGTTTCATTCATTACTAACACATGTTCAATTCTCCACCACTTCTGCATGCAAGCCACTGCTAGGTCTATCTTACTATTTGTCCTGATACCAGCTAACACACTCTCTCCCACAAACACACATGCACACATGCAGACACACACACAATCTTGAGTGAGCTTTGCTGACTATCATAATTTAATCATTTTCTTTATGGCGGCAGAAAATGTTGTTAAACATTTTATATGACAGCTATTACATTTCCCAAGGTAAATAACACATTGTACGCCTCTAGTTGAGTAGAGACTTTTGAGGAATTATTACGATTTTCAAAAGCAGTTCATCAGTTAATGCCTGCATTAACTTGAACGTTTCCACATTTCTAAACTTAATTGCCAAAGATACTGCTAATGGCGCCAGAGGGGATGGCTGCCGTTTTATGGGCTCTTAACCAACCGTGCTTTTTTGTTTTTTTTGCATTGTTTGTAACTTATTTTGTACACAGTGTTGCTGCTACCGTCTCTTATGACCGAAAAGAGCTTCTGGACATCAGAACAAAGATTACTCACCTTGAACAGGACAAATAATTTTTCTTTAATGAGCCGGACGAGAGGGATTACTCCAGACACCCGACAAGGCCCTCATCCCTGTCATTTGCAGGAGAAAAAGACGGAGATATCGCGGAAGGAGATCAGGGTGCCTTGTAAGGATCCGGCGACGAGTGGCTAATCTGCCTTTGCCATCGGTACTATTGGCCAACGTACAATCGGATAATAAAGTGGACAAACTACAAGCACGTATATCTTACCAACGGGACATTAAAAACTATAATATCTTATCTTTCACTGAGTCATGTTTGAATGACGACATGAATAACATACAGCTGGTGGGTTGGACACTGTATCGGCAGGCTAGAACAGCAGCCTCTGGTAAGACAAGGGCAATGTATATTTGTAAACAACAGCTGGTGCATGATATCTAAGGACGTCTCAAGGTTTTGCTCACCTGAGGTAGAGTATCTCATGATAAGCTGTAGACCACACTATCTATATTCTTCGTAGCCGTCTATTTACCACCACAAACCGATGCTGGCACTAAGGCCACACTCAATGAGCTGTATACGGCCAGAAGTAAACAGGAAAATGCTCATCCAGAGGTGGCACTATGGCCGGGGACTTTAATGCAGGGAAACTCACATCCATTTTACCTAATTTCTACCAGCATGTTAAATGTGCAACCAGAGGCGAAAAAAACTCTAGACCACCTTTACTCCACACAGAGACGCGTGCAAAGCTCTACCTCGCGCTACCTCTACCTGGCAAATCTGACCATAATTATATCCTCCTGATTCCTGCTTACAAGCAAAAACTGAAGCAGGAAGAACCAGTGACCTGAGCAGATGAAGCAGATGCTAAGCTACAGGACTGTTTTGCTAGATCAGACCGGAATACTGTATGTTCCGGGATTCTTCCGATGGCATTGAGGAGTTCACCAAATCAGTCACTGGCATAATCAATATGTAACGGCTTTCATCAGAAGAAGAGCAATCGTCAGACCAAAATGCAGTGGGATACATGTTCATCTTTAATATAAGGAATTTAATACAAAAATAACAAAAGGAAAACCCGAAACAGTTCTGCAAGGTGTAACAAACACTAAACAGAAATACAACTACCCATAACTAAAAGTGGAAAAACAGGCTACCTAAGTATGATTCCCAATCAGAGACAGCGATAGACAGCTGTCCCTGATTGAGAACCATACCCGGCCAAAACATAGAAATAAACAAAGCTAGACATACAAACATAGAATGCCCACCCAAATCACACCCTGACCAAACAAAAATAGAAACATACAAAGCAATCTACGGTCAGGGCATGACACATGACACTGTCGTCCCCACAGTGACTGTACGTACATACCCCAACCAGAAGCCATGGATTACAGGCAACATCCGTACTGAGCTAAAGGGTAGAGCTGCAGCTTTCAAGGAGTGGGACTCTAACACGGAAGCTTATAAGAAATCCCACTACGCCCTCCGATGAACCATCTAACAGGCAAAGCATCAATACAGGCCTAAGATCGATTCATACTACACTGGCTCCAACACTCGTTGGATGTGTCAGGGCTTGCAAACTATTACAGACTACAAAGGGCAGCATAGATATTCTACTTGTCCAGATGGGATAGGGCAGTGTGCAGTGTGATGGCGATTGCATCGTCTGTGGACCTGTTCGGGCGGTATGCAAACTGAAGTGGGTCTAGGGTGGCTAGTAAGGTGGACGTGATATTATCCTTGACTAGTCTCTCAAAGCGCTTCAGGATGACAGAAGTGAGTGCCTTTAGTTCGTTTAGGTCGTTTAGTTCAGTTATCTTCACCTTCTTGGTCACAGGAACAATGGTGGCCATCTTGAAGCATGTGGGGACAGCAGACTGGGATAGGGAGCGATTGAATATGTCCGTAAACATATTCAATGGTCTTAGCATGCTCTGAGGACGCGGCTTGGGATGCAGTCTGGGACAGCAGCCCTGTGAGGGTTAACATGTTTAAATGTTTTACTCATGTCGGCCACAGAGAAGGGGGGGCAGTCCTTGTCAGCAGGTCTTGACGGTTGGCACTGTCTTATCCTCAAAGCGGGCTGGAAGCGTGACGGCGGTATCCATGACGTGGCTGGTTTTCTTTTGTAGCCCGTGATTTCCTGAAGATCCTGCCACATACGTCTCGTGTCTGAGCCGTTGAATTGCGACTCCACTTTGTCCCTGTACTGGCATTTCACTTGTTTGATTGCCTTGCGGAGGGAATAACTACACTGTTTATATTCAGCCATATTCCCAGACCTCTTTCCATGGTTAAATGCGGTGGTTTGCGCTTTCAGTTTTGCGCGAATGCCGCCATCCATCCACGGTTTCTGGTTAGGGTAGGTTTTAATAGTCACATTGGGTACAACATCTCCAATGCACTTCCTTATATACTCACTCACTGAGTCAGCGTATAGATCAATGTTGTTCTCTGAGGCTGACTGGAACGTATCCCAGTCCATGTGATCAAAACAATCTTGAAGCGTGGATTCCGATTGGTCAGACCAGCTTTGAATGGTTCTAGTCACTGGTACATCCAGTTTGAGTTTCTGCCTATAAGACAGAATGAGCAAGATGGCTTCGTGGTCGGATTTGCCGAAGGGAGGGCGGGGGAGAGCTTTGTATGCATCGCGGAAGTTAGAGTAGCAGTGATCGAGTGTATTACCTCCGCGCGCAGTGCAATCAATATGCTGATAGAATTTAGGTAGCCTTGTTCTCAAATGTGCTTTGTTAAAATCCCCAGCTACAATAAACCTCTCCCTCAACATGATCAAGACAAATGAGATGATTGTGGACTACAGGAAAAGGAGGACCGAGCACGACCCCATTCTCATCGACGGGACTGTAGTGGAGCAGGTTGAGAGTTTCAAGTTCCTTGGTGTCCACATCCCCAACAAACTAACATGGCACACCAAGACAGTCGTGAAGAGGACACAACAAAACCTATTCCCCCTCAGGAGACTGAAAATATTTGGCATGGGTCCTCAGATCCTCAAAAGGTTCTACAGCTGCAACTGCTCGGCTTTCTGACCACAAGGTACTACAAAGGTTAGTGAGTACGGCCGAGGACCATCACTGGGGCCAAGCTTCCTGCTATCCAGGACCTCTATACCAGGTGGTGTCAGAGGAAGGCCCTAAAAATTGTCAAATGCTCTAGCCTCCCTGATCATAGACTGTTCTCTTTGCTACCACACGGCAAGTGCCAAGTCTAGGTCCAAGAGGCTTCTAAACTGCTTCTTCCCCCAAGCCATAAGACTCCTGAACATCTAATTAAATGGCTACCCAGACTATTTGCATTGCCCCCCCCCCCCCCCCCCTCTCTTTTACGCTGCTGCAACTCTCTGTTTATTATCTATGCATAGTCACTTTATTAACTCTACCTGCATGTACATATTACCTCAATTACCTCAACGAACCTGTGCCCCCGCACATTGACTCTGTACCGGTACCCTGTACCGGTATTGTTATTTTACTGCTGCTCTTTAATTATTTGTTACTTTATTTCTTATTTTTCTAAAAACTGCATTGTTGGTTAAGGGCTTGTAAGTAACCCTTTCACTGTAAGTTTGTATTCGACGCATGTGACAAATAAGATTTTATTTAGATTTGATATAAAAGGCACCCTTCAAAGAATATACAGCTGAGCTACAATCAGCGGGCTATAATCACTACAGGTCCTGTAATGAAAAATATGGAGATGCCTTCATTCACATTACCCACACGTTCCCTTTTGAGGTTGTAATTTTTCATGCCTTGTCCAATCACAGAGTGCTTATAGAATGCTCTTCACACCATCACCTCTACCCCCGTCGGCTGTCTTTTGCTCATGTGCCTGCAAATGATCTGGCCTGGAAAACCTAAAACGACTGTACCTGTATTCATCAAATAAAACCCCTGCATGCTGCTACCCAGTCACAAACACATCAAAATGGACGAAGGGATGAGAATACTATGGAGGTGCTTAACATTCCTCAGGGATGCATTCCGTGCCATTCCCTGATCCATGTCATTCATTCAGTAGGCAGCAGCTATGTGGCAGACACAAGCACTCAGACCAGACAAATGTTCAGTTTAAACTGGCATTCCCTAACCTGCAGACAAACTGGCTCATGGTCTGTTCTGATAATAGACCAAATCATTGTTCTGCTTCAACAGTTAAAGAGAGAATAGCTCTTTGTCTCTGTGCGTGTGTGTGTGTGTGTGTGTGTGTGTGCGTGCGTACGCGTGTGTACGCGTGTGGATGTTTGCATGCTCACAATAACCGTTTGTCTGCAACGGCTGCCATTTTGTCTTATTCCTCCAGTTAGTCTGTCTTTGCTCAATCTTTTACCACACACAGTATCCACCATAACAACACCATTTACACATCAATATGCCCTCCATAGTGTCATTCCTCACAACAATCTGGTTTAATTTCAGCTAAAAATAGAACGTCATCATGTTTTGGTCACTGAGAAAAAAGTACATGGTTAGCTAGTTGGCTACAGCAGGTTCTACCATTTCACAATAGCCTCTAATCACTAGTTATTATTTCTAAACAAAATACCTTTTTGGGTGGATTCTTGTTGTTTGGCTTACTGTTTGAACAGTGGGTGAGATTATATTTGGGTATCAATGCAAAATATTCTACTTTGATGAATAGCCTATAGATCAGATCAAGGAACCAAGTGACAACACTGCCTCTACGGCTGCGGAAGGAATGATATTGGATGTCTACATTTTCACATAGTCAAAAAGTATGTCAGAGTATGTCAGAGCATGTTACAAGGGGCCGCCCCATTTGTGATGAACAACGACATCGCAAAACTCAGAATCTTGCGTCTGCGTAGAGCTTGTAAGTTGGCTTTACAGTAGCTTCTAACGGACATCACCCCTAATTGTCCCTCACACCTGTTACAAGTGTATTAGGGTCTGCTGCTTAGGAACAGGAGAAAGATTCAGGATCAGCAGTGCATACAGGCCCCTTCACTGGTGATCTCATCTGGGTTCAAATAGTATTTGTTTTCTTTCACTTTAGACGTGCTTGATTGAACCTGCGGTGCCTGAAGCAATACAACCAATGGAATAGTCCCAAAATGACAGGCTCCCATCAGACAGGCTCAATTAAATGCTTTAAGCATTTGAAAGAAAACAATGACCATTTGAACCCAGGTCTGGCATCAGCGCATCCCTACCCCATCAATAAAGAGCATAGGGGAGCTGAGCAGAAGCCCTAGCTCCCCTCTGACAGTGGCAGACAGTCACCTCTGCGGTCTCCTTGCGTAGGGAGGCAACGGCTGGGCTGGCTCTCTCCCTTCCTCCTGGGGGAGCCCCAGGACACATTTATTAACACCGAGGCCATTAAAGCAGACACGCTGGACCCAGAGGGCCTGGGAAATATGACAAGTGACAAGCCAAACACGACAAGGAGCGGCAGCCGCAGGGGGTGGCAGTGGGCAGGAGGAGAGAGGGGAAGGGGCTGTGGGGACAGAGGGAGAGAAGAGACGGGGGGGTAGATTGACAAAGGTAGAGCAAACATATCACCACAGAACCTAATCACGCTCCATTGGCTCCTGATTAAGATACTGCAATCGTGCCGAATGCAGCCCAGAGTCAACAGAATACTAATGTCTATCCAGTCTATTGTCAGGCACCTGAGCTCACTGTAGGATATGTAACGGTGAACGGATCAAGCACGTTCATGTTGACTAGAGTAGATGATTAGGTTAACGTGGTTCATTTGAGAAGGGATTAGATGGTAATTAGATGGCCAGTGCTTCAATCCAGACCAGGGAGATTTCAGCCAGTCCTACAGTATGCCTCGTAACTCAACACAGAGGAATCCTTCCATCATACAACTGACTTGGAAGATGTTATCGGCGTGGTAACAGCTCGCAGCGCGACACTTATTACTGTTGCAGTCTCCGGCCTACCTTCTTACTGGCAGGCCTGTTCAAACAACGTGTCTTGTCATCACTGACCACTGGATGGTTGCAAAACAGAGATAGTCCTTGAAGTCTATAATAGCAAGCATTCTTTACAACAACGCTTTTATTAGAGAGGTGCTACATAGCAAATATTATTTACGACAAAGCTTTTATGATGGAGGTGCTCTATGATTTGGAGAAGGTCCAACATCGAGCAGATAGATAGTACTTCCAAAAAAACTAATCTACAGTAGCAAAGATGGAGAGAAGTCTGTCCATAATAAAGGGCTGCTCTGCCTTCTTAACAACACTATCAACAAGGCAGGTCCTACAGGCCCTAGTTTTGTCACACCTAGTCTACTGTTTAGTAGTGTGGCGAGGTGCCACAAAGAAGGACTTGGGAAAATTGCAGTTGGCTCAGAACAGGGCAGCACGGCTGGCCCTTAAAAGTACACGGAGAGCTAACATTAATGACATGCATGTCAATCTCTCATGGCTCAAAGTGGAAGAAAGATTGACTTCATTATCACTTGTTTTTGTAAGAGGTGTTGACAAGCTGAATGCACTGAGCTTGTGCATACCCCACAAGACATGCCACAAGAGGTCTCTTCTCAGTTCCCAAGTCCAGAACTGACTATGGGTGGCACACTGTACTGCATAGAGCCATGAATACACAGAACTCTCTATTCCACATCAGGTAACTGATGCAAGCAGTAGAATCAGATTTAAAAAGCAGGTAAAATACACCGTATGGAACAACAGGGACTGTAAAGAGACACACACAAAGGTACAGACACATGTATACGCACACATTGTGATATTGTTGTATGGTGGTATTGAAAATGTTGTGTGGTGGATTTGTGGTGATTATGTGTCATGGAATTTTTATGTTTGTGCTTTTCTTGTAAATCATTTCTGTGTTCTAGTCATGTGCTGTTCTAATAACCAATTTCTGTGTTCAGACCAGTGACTGATTTAAAGAATCCTCACTTCTCGGTATCTGAAATTTGGCAGTACACCCAGACCTTGTTTTGAGAACAAACAAAAGATATCTCAGTTTCAAGGTCTCAGCTTAGAGAGGAGAAGCCTCGTGAGGTACTGGTCAGTCACATGCTATGAACCAGTATTGGTCGGTCGGTCACATGAATGAAACAAAACGGTAATGATTAATGAACGATGCTAAATCATGAAAATATAACTTGTCTGTGTATAGCCGAATATAAGACAACTGCAAGGACTGCCCAGTAAGAGCTCCTGAATGACATGTGTACTATGGTGCATTGAGCTGGTTGGAACCTCTCTAGCACACTGACAAATAAACAATGATTAATTTAAGATTGACTTAGAGTGTCCCTGTGTAAGAATTTCCACGCCAGGATGTTATATGATGTACGATTTTATCTTTAGCTCATTCAGTACAAACATAGTTGACTCTTTTTATATTTTGTTTTATATGTAATGTGGGTACTTTGGTGTGTTTGGACCCCAGGTAGAGTAGCTGCTGCCTTGGCTGCAGCTAATGGGGATCCCTAAAAAATACAAACACAAATCTGCGGCCCTTTGCCAGGGCCATGAACTTAGAATAACCTCCGGTCCACTGGTCTCTGCTGGTCAGAACAGCACCAATAGAGATCTCATTATGGAGATACCATCACACACAGTCCCTCTGACATCGTTCTGCCACGACGGAGACAGAAAAAGTGCTGCTGTACACCTGGAGGCCATGATGACTATTTTCTTTGTCAGAGAGATTAAACTGAAGCGTGATAACTTTATTCTTATATCCAATTAAAAAGCAGAGTAAAATTCACGGTTATTCAAGGCTTCTTTTTTTTTTTTCATGCTTTCGAGCTTCCTCCAGGCTCTCAAATGCATGTCATATTCTGCATGTTATGGTGCCATGGCTCTTTCTGTTTGGGGTTTTAGGCTGGGTTTCTGTACAGCATTTTAAGATATCAGCTGATGTACGAAGGGCTATATAAATACATTTGATTTGATTTTGATTTTGATTTGATTTGATCTTTCAATTGACAAGCACCATTGGCAATCAGTGTCAGTGGGGCATGTTTTGTGGGTATGTTTGGCAAAAAGCTTAAACGGACAATCTGCGGTTGCTACATCCATTTTTTGTACTGGATATTAATGATCTGTCCTCATTGATTCTTGAAGAATATAACTTATAAATGCCTCATGAGCTTGGTTCAACTGTCGTGTCCCACCAGAACCCAAAACACCAGCTTGTTTAAATTCCCCAATATGTACACAAAGTGAATATAGACAAATGGTTAAAACTATAATTCTGATTTGATGGCTCGTCAGTCATTGCATCTATAGCTCTGTCTATGAATTTGAGAGTGGTTACATTTCTCCAGCCCATCCCTCAGTTTTTTTTATCGAAACAGGGGCTGGGCCGGGTTGTGTTATTGTTTCAACTGCTGATTGTAGCTTTAATTAATTCATCCAAGGTTGTAATCATATAGATTGTGATATAAGTAGAATGTTCTGAAATCGATTTACTCCCAAGTCACTTCTTGGCCAAATGTCAATTTCAGTAGGCCTATAGTTGTTCAGGGGGAAATTAAATCCTGTCTGCAGTCAACTACTTATATCTGGAGGGTATATACTCAGAGAAAAAAAACAGGGATAGCTACAAGTCAAACACGCACACGACTCACAGTTCAACGGATCTTTAAAAAACATTGATCTCCGAGGCATTGGTTTGATTCAAGAAATGTCAGCTCAGTAGACCAGACACAGACATAGTGCAGCTTTATAGATTAGCAATAGGCTGTGCCGGGAAACAATCAACCACTGGTGATGATATATGAGTCTGTTTTTACTCGGGGAACAACCACTATAGCGCCGCCCACCAGAGCGATGGAAGCAGCACGATGCAATATGGTATAGTGTAGCAGCCGTGCCAACCAAGAGCATGTCCTTTTGTTTGTCAGTTTAAGGCCCTCTCAACAACCCTTTCGATGACGGATTTCTAGCATAACTATAGGCCTGCTACTAGCTTCTCAATTTTGATGCTCTCTGTCTCTCTATCGCTTTCTCTCTGATGTTATAACAAGAGACTGAACACGCTCGAGCAGAGCGACAGGGGAGATGCGACAGTGGTCCAGCACGGAAATCTAAAAGCATTATCAGACATTTATGAGACAGTATTACCAGGTCCGACGTGTGAAGACGATCACCCGACCTACATAATTAATTTGCCCAAAAAATGTCTGGTCAACAAGCAACAACTTTCCATTGAACCATGATGAAGAAAAGCCAGTGAGCAATAACTGCATTTTTGCCAATTCCACCACATGCTTCGTGCTGTCGACAATCTAAGGATCTCATGCTCATCTGTGGTTTGTTGTAGGGGAAGTGCATTGATAGACCAGCATAGATGTATGATATGGCGTGGATGAATGGGTGCTATTGAATGGGTGCTATAGGATGTCATAGTGCAGGTTTCACCACCGTCCTCCCATGCTCTTCTCGCCTCTAGCCTCCGCCCATCTAGACACATTATGCCTCACCACCACAATATGCAGCCTGGTCTCATAGGCTAGACGTAACATAGTAAATGTAAATCCAGGACACTCAAATTAGTATGATATGTTACATTTGGTATGGTTACGTAAGACAGATGGTTACTTAAGGCAAAAAACAAAAGTAAGGTTGTTGGTCGGGTGGATGGGTTGGCATATAATGCAAATTTTGTATAGCAACGTTTCAACTACTTACAACTTTTTAGCTACTTTGCAACTACTTAGCATGTTAGCTAACCCTTCCCCAAGCCCTAACCTTAACCATTTTATCTAACTCTGACCCTAGCCCTAGCATTAACCCCTTTAGCTAACCCTTCTCCAACCCTATCCTTAACCCTTTAACCCTAAACTAACCCCTAGCCTAAACCCCTAGCTTAGCTAACATTAGCCAGCTAGCTAATGTTAGCCACCTAGATAGGATTCGTAACATATCATACGTTTTGCAAATTTGTAAGTTATAGCACATTTGCGAAATTCATAACATATTGTACATCTTACTAATTAACAGTGGTGGAAAAAGTACCAAATTGTCATACTTGAGTAAAAGTAAAGATCCCTTAATAGAAAATGACTCAAGTAAAAGTGAAAGTCCCCCAGTAAAATACTACTTGAGTAAAAGTCTAAAAGTATTTGGTTTTAAATATACTTAAGTATCAAAAGTAAAAGTTAAAATCATTTCAAATTGCTTACATTAAACAGAACTTTTTGTTTTTGTTATTTACGGATAGCCAGGGGCACACATTCATGAAGTTTGACAGTCTTCACCTTCCATCAAGACACTATGCATGGCGCAATTCACTATAGCCTAATGACAATCCCTAAATCAATCAAGGACCCCGTCTTTCACCCCCTAGGATGTGTTTCTCCCCAACTCTGTTAACTTTCTAGTACGTGTTCGTCTGTTTATTTTCCTAGAGAGAGAGAGAGAGAGAGAGAGAGAGAGAGTTTACTGTTAATTTGATTGTTTATTTCACTGTTGTTTATTTTCTAGTTCACTTGCTTTGGCAAAGTTAAATATATTTCCCATGCCAATAAAGCCCTTAAATTGAAATTGAGAGAGAGAAAGAGAAAACAGCGAAGATGTCGTTGTCCAAGGTTCTGAAACACAGAAAACGCCCACACCTTACACATTAGCACACACAACATCCTTCATTTTCAACAATTGACTACGCGTGTAGATTTTACACGCACAGCACAGTGGTCATGTATTTCGAAAGGCGTGCCGCGTTTGCCTCTTTCTAATAACTATACACACAGCCTAGAACGGATAAATAGGCAATATTAAACACAAAGGCAACGAAAAAAAGTTTGTTAATCAAGTGCTGTTATCAAACCGGATTTAACAATAAAAACCCATCCTTCGTTGTACTCAGTCGAACACGGCTTCACAATTCAAAACCTAATGCTTCATTCTGTAGTAAAAGTGTTTTGTGGGGATGAAAACTAAAATAAAGCCTTTGCGATATAACAGAATAGAGAATTGTATACTTTTCTCCTACCTGTGCCCGTGGTCGGTGGCTTGCAGTCAGCAGGAGGAGCAGATGTCCACAAATTTCAACAACTAACAGATATCAGATATGACTGGATTGTCACAAAGGCAGTGCGCATGGTTGACACCTCCTCAGTTCTTCTTCAATGAAAAGCAGCATCTCTGCAATCGTAAAAGATGGAGGATGCTTTTGACGTCAGCAGCTTTGAATCGATATCTGTCAAAAAGATCCACACTTCTGCAGGGTTGGAAATGGGAAGCTGCACGTGGACCGGTAACGGCTCGATGGAAATCGCCATGTATTTTTAGGCAAAACAAAAGCATGTGAATGTGTTCACAGTGTCGAATCGTGGTGTCACATCTCAGCCGTAGAGTCTAGACATTTTCTTCATCAAAACCAGTATTGTTTAGTATTACGTTTGTGGCTTTATCGTGAGAAATAGATAACATAATAGATGTACACATGCTTGGCAGGAGGATGTTCTTGAGCATCCACTAAACATGAGATTTAGTCCTATTGAAGCAAACTGCAGTGACACAATAACAGCACCATCTTTCGAGTGCTCTGAAATAGAATAGACTAGTGAATACAACCAGATTTACGTTAATGGATAGTCGTTAGGGACCATTCGAAAATTACTGGAAAGTGGGGGAGTCCAATTCGAGAGTTCATTTTTTTTAAAGGCACCCCCCCACCCCAATGTTATAAAAATATATTCACATGACCTTCCCCTTGTACTTAAAAAAAATGACAATACCCTCCCCTTCATTGAATTAACTCAAAATAATTGATTATGACCACAATAACAGTGACAAAGTATAAATGCATTTAAAGCAATTCTAGTAATTTACATGACTAAAGACATTAGCAGAATGTATTTTTTTATACCAGTTTTTCTGAGCTAATAGTCAGCAGGCCAGAACATAATATAAATGCAGCCCAATTCATTCACCTTCACTATTTCAAACAATATTTTTGAACTCATCCGTTTAATAAAAAATCAATTCAATGACACATTTTTTAAAATTTAGATAAAATAACCAATGTCTCTGAGTGTTGTAGTCTTTGTCTATTTCTCTGTGCATTGACTGGTTAAAAACAGTTAGCCTACCTTAAAGAAAATGTAACTTTCGATAAGTCCCAAAAGAAAGGCAGATTTAGAAAATAGGAGTTTCAGGGAAAAATGGACAGATAGATTATCATTAATCTTACCACATTTCTCAAAATGTCTCTGATGCCAATGCCAGTGTGTCTTGTTTGAAACGAAACCGTTGCTGTTTGTAAAAAAAAAAAAATCTGAGACGTCATATGATTCTAAGCAACGCACGCTACTTTTACAAGTGACATTCCCCCACCCCAGACAGAGGCCCAACGCAGAAACACGTACGTTTTAACTGCTGGCTACTCTTCAATGGCTTAACCCATCAAGAGAAGGTCAAAAGTTCATCCCTAAAAGCTGCCTGGGTTTAAACATCTCTTTTACAGAAGTGAATAGCTCAATTGATAGCGACAAAGTTACACATTGTAGGCCTATTAGATTACTTCCCAAGCAAAGTAAAACATTTTACTATTCGGCTAAAGAACTTCGTAATTCAGCCTGTGAATGTCATAGAGACGAACCAAATATATCCCCATATGCATTAGAGTCACGTCGTATTGTGCATTTTGCAACTCGTATCTCTAGCATAAAGCATCGCAGAGGAAAGCGTCGTTATGGATGGCTTTAAATAATCAGAATCTGTTTAAGGTTCTTCAAAATCTTAAGCTAACAAGGTGTATGGTTTTTTCCATAAAAAAAACAAACAAACGAAAAGTAAGCTATGGCAAACCCTCACATAGACCTACCCCCAAATTCAAGCACTGGTTTTAACTCAACACACCAATACTTTCATGGATACAGAGGTATTTAAGGAGTGGTAATGCTTTAAAAATCTATGGAAAGCTTATAATTTCATCTGCTGGAGCCTATTATAAAAGGCACCTCTTATTTCTTAGACAGGAAGAAATAGGCTCCAGCAAAAATCCCTCTTGTTGTTAGTTAATGTGAGTTAAAATGAAGTCTGTTGAAATGAATTACTCGAATTAGCCTTATTTCAGCACCATGTGCTGTCCACCTTTCGATTGATTGTGCCCTGGGTGCAGCTTCACGTTTCAACACCACAAAGTAATGGAAGTTACTGTAATCTTGATTATTGTCAAGTCAATAAATGATGACCTCACAAACATCATGAGTAACAAAACATGTTGTTTTGTGGCCTTTGGAGTGGAAAGTATCAAAGGTATGAGTGTGACCAATATGAGCCCAGAGCTGACGGCAGCAACCCATGTGGGTACTGTGGGATTGGCTAGTGTATAAAGAAAGTGCCAATACCAAGGCGCATGCAAGCAGATGGGGAAAGTTGGCTAGGATGGAATACATTATATAGGAAAATTGCTAATTTAAACCAGGGAAAAAACTCACTAAACTCCCCTGTGCCCAATAAAAATCCACACAACCCTCCCCAAAGCAACAAAAAAAAGTTACCCCCCCCTTCCCTATTTTGGACCCCCGCCTACTCCCCCTCCGGTAATTTTCCAACTGCCCCAATACTTTCTCCAACAGCATTTCTTTTCAATCTATTTACATTTTAGTTATTTTTTCTCAGACTTTTTAGTCATTTTTTCTTGTCTTACAGTAAATGTACCCAAGACAAAGATAATCACAGTCATGTATGAGGGTGTTATGAATATGATCGTAGAATAATGGATGATAATTACAGCTTTTAATTTCAGATCAATTCTATTAAATTCATTTTAGGAAATGAATCATTCATATTTCCTATTGAGGAGTGTGGACTTCTCAGGCAGCGTGGGAATGTTCTCCTTTTCTCTCTACCTCTGTTTGGCAGTCTAACAAATGTATCTTCTATTGCTCTGAAGCAAACCTGTCTCCTAAATTAATGATAATGATAACTCCGCATGAAAATTCAATTTGGAGAGGAGAGCCAGAGGCCGAAAGCGAGAGAGAGAAGGAGATAAATGGGGAGAGAGAGAGAGAATGAAAGAGAGTGATATGGGAAGAGACAGAATGGGAGAGATATAGATAGATACTGTAGATGTGGGATAGAGAAAGAGAGAGACGAGAGAGAGATTGAGAAAGGAGTCTCTTGTTGGACATTTCATTCATAAAACCAACAGATAGTAACTGCATGTATTTAAATAGACATTCAATGCTCTGTATTTGTAATACAGTAGAGAGTAGTTATGTGTCACATGTTGCCCTCTTTAGTTTTTCATAGATTGGAGACCAGCCCTTTTTGTGTGTATTTATTATTTCATTTTGAGTTGGCAGTGATTGTTTATTTAACATATTTTGCATGCTTAATTCTAATTTGCATGACATTCTATGGTTTGCTGTGCCTCCCTTTGTCCTTTCTAATGGATTTATTGTAGACACATTCCCCTTGGCTGGTCTCCTTGGAGACTGGAGTTGGCCCAGGTTTGCCACATTTCAACTAACAAGCTAACTGACATCCGACTGTTACCGACTCTTACTTCTGATAACTCAAAGAATAATGCAATGGGCTGTTATGTAAAGGTGAAGTGAAGGGGAGACCTGCTGTTTGGAATGGTCCAACAGACAGCACATCACCCCAAATGAGAGGGAAGAGAACTATGGATGCATCCCAATGTTCCCAATGGCCTCCTTAGTGGCGCAGCGGTCTAAGGCACTGCAACGCAGAGCTTGAGGTGTCACTACAGACCCTGGTTCGATCGCAGGCCGAGACCGGGAGACCCATGAGGCGCTGTACAATTGGCCCAGCGTCATCTGGGATAGGGGAGGGTTTGGCCAACCGGGATGTCCTTGTCCCATCGTGCTCTAGTGACTCCTTGTGGCGGGCTGGGCACCTGCAAGCTGACTCGGTAGCCAGTTGTACAGTGGCTGCGGCTCGGTAGCCAGTTGACACATTGGTGCGGCTGGCTTCTGGGTTAAGCGAGCAGCGTGTCAAGAAGCAGTGTGGCTTGGCAGGGTCGCGACTAATGACGCATGGCTCTCGACCTTCGTCTCTCCTGAGTCCGTACGGGAGTTGCAGTGATGGGACAAGACTGTAACTACCAATTGGGGAGAGAAATGGGTAAAAGTACAAAAAAATAAGTAGAATAGGGTGCCATTTAGTATGTATCCTGAGTGATGTTTTAGTGACTGTAGGGGACAACACACAGAGATTGACCTGATGACAGAGAGAATCTCTGAAAGGGTAGCTGAGGTGAGGAGAGAGAATGTAGGTTTCTATCTGGTGAGTGAGGGACAGAGGGGTGTTTTCCTCAAACTGGGTAGTACTGCAGAGCCTGCAGTGTGGCTGTGCCAGCCAGTTCCGCCTACCCCTCTGCTGCACGGAAACTGTTTTTCTTTCTTTCTCTCTCTCTCTCTCTGTCTCCAATTCTCTAATCTAGGCGCCCTTCTGTCCCAACCAGACACCAGAAAAAATATTTTGTTTCTTTCAGTAAATTCTGGGCAAGAAAAAAACTAACCTGTAGCTAGCTGACTTCTGTGAATGGTACTATGTCATGTCTGTTGCTGCTTATTGTATTGGTATTGGACGTTCTTTCGTTTAACTATTTCATGAAGCATTATCATTTGTTTACCATATTTATCATCCGTTAGGATAAAAGACACAGGAACTCAACTAACGAGCACATCAAAAGGATACAATGGGCAGATGTACGCAGTCCCTCTATTCTCTATGACAATAATGGTATAGGCTAATGATTGTGTACAACAATAGACGATATGGTCAGAGGCGTGTGCTTCTTCTCTATGACATGGTGTATGTACATAGTGATTTACAACAGGAGACAATAGGCAGAGTCGTGTGTTTCTTCTCTCTCATATGAACTGTTTTTGGGGGAAAAAAAGGAAAAGGTAACCAAACCAAATATTGTTGCAGGTGACAGCAGAGAGGATACCCTGTTGCCATAGCTACGTGCCAGCTAATTTCATGTTCATTCTATGGAGATAAAACATGTTCATGCATGTAGTGGTGTTAATAGTATAACACACAGGCACGCACACAAGTAGGTGCACATGCACACACACATAAACAAGCACGTGCATGCACAAACACATACACAGTACAGCCTCCCACATACACACTGGACCTGCAGAGACTATTACACCATCAGTAATGACAGAGTTGATTGGCTGACCAGAACACTGACCTCCAAAACCCAGCAACCTGGACACAGATTATGAAGCATCCTTCGAGGAGCACTGCACTGTAAAAGCGCACGCACGCACACACACGAGGGGATCCACTGGCACACTGACTGCCCTCTCCCCACCACCCTTTCACAAGCATTCTCTGTAAACATCCTAATACTCATCATACATGCTGCAAGAGGATCTCAGCTGCTGCAATGTTTCATCCCGTGATGCAAATGCTCAAGCAAACACACACACACACACACACACAAATATGCACAGACACACAGTATACACACAGATGCTCATATGGAGACTAAGAATATACACATTTGTGTTCAGTTGGCAATAATGTGCCACTTCCTGTGAGTTAGCAAGGAGGAGGGACCTTCTGTTATGGTCCAGTACTCCGAGGTATAAGAGCATTCAGCTCCACTCTGCCATCCTGCACTGCACAGCTGTCCACGCACAAGACTGGCATCAGTGAACCTTGTAACCCTACTGGGCCCTGTTGAATAGCTTGCTAAGGCCGGGCCTATTATTATTATTATGCATTATACCGTACTGACAAGTAAAGATCACCCAAATAGTTAATAGCAAATGTGAATAGACGAGATTCAATGTCGGTAAACATCTCATTTATTTGGTTTTGTCAACCCTTCATACAGAGACCGTGTTTATATCTGTAATTTCTTATATTTCTCACTGCATTTCTCTCTTTCCTTCTCTCTTTCTTGTCTCTCTAACTCCACCTCTCTCTGTCTCTCCCTAACCCTCTCTTTAAATCTCTCACACACTCGCTCAGTCTCTGTCACTCTATAAAACTCCTTCGGTATCGGTGTCCCGTCCACGGGACAGTTGAGCTAACGTAGGCTAATGAGATTAGCATGAGGTGGTAAGTAACAAGAACATTTCCCATGACATAGACATATCTGATATTGGCAGAAAGCTTAAATTATTGTTAATCTAACTGCACTGTCAAATTTACAGTAGCTATTATAGTGAAATAAAACCGTGCTATTGTTTGAGGAGAGTGCACAATTTTGAACATGAAAAGATATTAATAAACAAATTAGGCACATTTGAGCAGTCTTGATACAAAATTTTGAACAGAAATGCAATGGTTCATTGGAGCAGTCTAAAACTGCACATACACTGCTGCCATCTAGTGGCCAAAATCTAAATTTCACCTTGGCTGGAATAATACATTATGGCCTTTCTCTTGCATTTCAAAGATGATGGTACAAAAAAAATGCACAAGAACGGTTGTTTTTTTCTTTGTATTATCTTTTACCAGATCAATTGTGTTATATTCTCCTACATTCCTTTCACATTTCCACAAACTGCAAAGTGTTCAAATGGTACCAAGAATATGCAAATCCTTGCTATGGGGCCTGAGCTACAGGCAGTTAGATTTGGCTATGTAGGCAAAAATTTCAAAAAAGGAGCGGATCCTTAAGAGGTTTTATCACGGCACAGAGCGGAGGACAGGGGGCTATCCTCTAGTATTAGCCCTATAACCATAGCCAATAGATTTCTATTGGTAGAACACTCTCCCCCCTCTTCCTCCTCCCAGAGTCAACCTGCCGTGCTCTCCCCTCCCCTTCTCTCCGTCCCATTACACTGATCAACAGACATGAAAATCACCACTGGGCTTTCTCTCCCTCTATTGCATTCATTCATTCAGCTTATCCTTCTTGCTCCCCCTCTCTGTAACTGACATCCCTATCTCATCCTCTCCTTTTCTCTCGAATGCTAGCAGAGACCCATAGACTTCCAGTCATTGCGCTACGGCTAGTTAGCATTGGCTCACGAAACTACCTCTAACTTCCTTCATACTGAACACAGAGCTATAGAAATTGTATCCAGAAGTTCATCTGACTCTAGGGAAGTAGGTATCCCTTTAGCTGTGTTAATACAAATTCAACACGGGCCTGTGTTACTGACCTCGATCTTGGTCTTTTTTCCTTTTATTTGTAATAATGTCCAATGGACCTTGAGGACACTGTAGTCTAATTTGATATTGTGGTGAGAGAGCATGGATCAGCATCAGCAAGTACGAACACATTTAACACAGAGAGATAGATAGAGCCACGGAGTGTGATTGTAATCTTTGTCTCCCAAATGTGATCATCAACTCTCCATGCAGTCTGCAGTCTTGAGATAGTCTTGAGTGTCAGGGAAAATGTAAGGAGTATTTTATTTAGGAATGTAGTGAAGTCAAAGTTGTCAAACATATAAATTGTAAAGTAAAAATAACCCCCAAAATACCACTGCTAATACCATGGCTTTACTTGTTATTTATTCTCAGGTCAAGTATATAATGGTATAGCAAGCTAATAACAGTACACATGGCTGCCACTTTTACTCACTCTGGGCTGTAAGACAAGAGCTCCCTATTTCTATTCACCCGCCTTGTCAAGGCCGTCATCGTAAATAAGAATTTGTTCTTAACTGACTTGCCTAGTTAAATAAAGGTTAAATTAAAAAGATAAACAACCAGTCATTCCAGAATAAAGTTAACCAAACAGTGCCTCCTGCAGGTTCAGAGGAGGAACTGTACTGCATCGAAAACCATACGCTCTCTACTCACCAGAAGAAAAAGTGTCCAAATCCAAGTCCATTACAGACACATAGATGACTAACAAAAGGATAAAACAGGCACTTAAAAAAAAGTCAGGCAGTGAAATCAAATAACAGTATCAACCATGTGTGATGTCACTGGAATTCACAGGCTTAGGGAGGTGTGTCTTAATGTGCATGTGGTTTGTGGTGTGGTGAATTGTGTGGTGTTGTGGAGAGGTGTGTGTGTGTGTGTGTGTGTACCTGCAGAGTGAGGCATGCTACCCAGCGTGCCTGGCAGACGGCGGTGAGAGAAAGTGAGAGACCGAGAGGAGATGTTGACACACCAAACAACAGCCCAGATGCCAAATCAAATCAAAGTTTATTTGTCACCTACGCCGAATACAACAGTTGTGTGAAGACCTGCTTACTTACAGGCTCTAACCAACAGTTGGGGAGGTGTGGATCCTCCCCAACATATTTCAAATCATTACTAGGACTTCTATATCAAATCCGTAGGACTGTAAAGATGTCTGGATGAGTGGAAGCTGTCTGGTATACAGGACAGACTCTTTGCCATGTGCTTTGTGTCTAGTGATACAATGAGTACTCAGTAGGCATGTCAGAAGAAGACAATTTTGTACTAAATTCAAGTGGATTTATATCAATAGATACAGTGAACAACATCTATACATTATTCTTACATCTTTACATCTACTACTTGGTGTCTCTTGTTTTAGTCAATACATTTACTGGCTTTCTATGACAGTGAGGAAACAATCCTCTCAGCTATCAGTGTGCTAAGGCAAATTACGTTTTCAATTCAGAGAGTAAATTGAAATTCAATACATAAATTGAAAATATGACTAAATGAATTCCAATTCCCTTCCTGAATTGAAAACTGATTTCAACCCAACTATGTGAGGCAAATATATTCCATCTGCAAACATAACTGCTGACTGATTACAACCATGTCTTGTTCCCACTAGTTAGTAGCTTGAGTCAGCTTCAGAGATTTCTGCTGGATGTTCTTACTGAAGGGCATCATAAAGTCCT
This sequence comes from Oncorhynchus mykiss, assembly GCF_013265735.2. NCBI lineage: Eukaryota > Metazoa > Chordata > Actinopteri > Salmoniformes > Salmonidae > Oncorhynchus > Oncorhynchus mykiss. The sequence continues at coordinate 34,017,700 of NC_048572.1, forward strand.
CAAAGTCCACCTCATAGGAAAACCTCTCCCTCTTCTTCTGCATCTTCTCTACCAGCTGGCTGGTGGTGGTCTGCTTGCCCCATACCTGGAACATAAAGTAGGGGGAGAACATAGAGTTGTATAGAAGACTTTCACCATTTTGAAGTCATCAACTGGGTGGGACTTCCTATGAGGTAAGGAAAGATCACATAATTCCATCCAGGTCATCAGGAGGGATCAGCCAATTAATTATACTGGTGAGCAAACATTCCATAACTGCAGGTGGCATTAAACCTCCAACCTTGAGTTTATTTATACCTGTTCAAAGAACACACTCCAGGTGGCAGTGTGCACCCTTTCAGTTTGTTCTTTGAAGTAGTAGAATAGTAGTAGAATAAAATGGACTACTTCAAAATGGAGGCCTCAATGGTGCTGCCCGTGCCCTCAAAAATGCAATAATGGGACAGATACAATGCTGCGATCTCTATACAACTCTATGAGGGAGAAACAACTAAACTGAACACAACCAACATAGTTCAACTTTATTTTAATATACAGTTTCAATTCCCCTCCTGGACCTCCATGTACAGTGGGGCAAAAAAGTATTTAGTCAGCCACCAATTGTGCAAGTTCTCCCACTTAAAAAGATGAGAGAGGTCTGTAATTTTCATCATAGGTATACTTCAACTATGACAGACAAAATGAGGGAAGAAAATCCAGAAAATCACATTGTAGGATTTTTTATGAATTTATTTGCAAATTATGGTGGAAAAATAAGTATTTGGTCACCTACAAACAAGCAAGATTTCTGGCTCTCACAGACCTGTAACTTCTTCTTTAAGGGGCTCCTCTGTCCTCCACTCGTTACCTGAATTAATGGCACCTGTTTGAACTTGTTATCAGTATAAAAACCACCTGTTCACAACCTCAAATAGTCAAACTCCAAACTCCACTATGGCCAAGACCAAAGAGCTGTCAAAGGACACCAGAAACAAAATTGTAGACCTGCACCAGGCTGGGAAGACTGAATCTGCAATAGGTAAGCAGCTTGATTTGAAGAAATCAACTGTGGGAGCAATTATTAGGAAATGGAAGACATACAAGACCACTGATAATCTCCCTCGATCTGTGGCTCCATGCAAGACCTCACCCCGTGGGGTCAAAATGATCACAAGAACGTTGAGCAAAAATCCCAGAACCACACGGGGGGGACCTAGTGAATGACCTGCAGAGAGCTGGGACCAAAGTAACAAAGCCTACCATCAGTAACACACTACGCCACCAGGGACTCAAATCCTGCAGTGCCAGACGTGTCCCCCTGCTTAAGCCAGTACATGTCCAGGCCCGTCTGAAGTTTGCTAGAGAGCATTTGGATGATCCAGAAGAAGATTGGGAGAATGTCATATAGTCAGATGAAACCAAAATAGAACTTTTTGGTAAAAACTCAACTCGTCGTGTTTGGAGGACAAAGAATGCTGAGTTGCATCCAAAGAACACCATACCTACTGTGAAGCATGGGGAAACATAATGCTTTGGGGCTGTTTTTCTGCAAAGGGACCAGGACGACTGATCCGTGTAAAGGAAAGAATGAATGGGGCCAAGTATCGTGAGATTTTGAGTGAAAACCTCCTTCCATCAGCAAGGGCATTAAAGATGAAACGTGGCTGGGTCTTTCAGCATGACAATGATCCCAAACACACCGCCCGGGCAACGAAGGAGTGGCTTCGTAAGAAGCATTTCAAGGTCCTGGAGTGGCCTAGCCAGTCTCCAGATCTCAACCCCATAGAAAATCTTTGGAGGGAGTTGAAAGTCCGTGTTGCCCAGCAACAGCCCCAAAACATCACTGCTCTATAGGAGATCTGCATGGAGTAATGGGCCAAAATACCAGCAACAGTGTGTGAAAACCTTGTGAAGACTTACAGAAAGCGTGTGACCTCTGTCATTGCCAACAAAGGGTATATAACAAAGTATTGAGATAAACTTTTGTTATTGACCAAATACTTATTTTCCACCATCATTTGCAAATAGATTCATAAAAAATCCTTCAATGTGATTTTCTGGATTTTTTTCCCTCATTTTGTCTGACGTAGTTGAAGTGTACCTATAATGAAAATTACAGGCCTCTCTCATCTTTTTAAGTGGGAGAACTTGCACAATTGGTGGCTGACTAAATACTTTTTTGCCCCACTGTACATGTCTTAAGAAAACAAAAATCTCTCAAACTCATTTGAGAGAGATTCGTTGTCATTTTACCCCTGCTACATCAGCACTGCAATGGCATAGCAGTCCTACCGTTTTTGGCACATAGCTGATGTCCACTTTGTTGACTTGTCCGCTGATGATCTGAGTGCTGTGCAGAATGATGCTCTCCTTCAGGGACATCGCTTTATTCACTACCATCTCAGATGGGGCAGGGGTCACCGGACCATGACCCTGGGGGGGGGGGGGGGGGGGGACCATGGCAACACAGTCATCAAGGAGGCAGGGAAAACAGCAATCAAGGTTTAGGGTCAGTTCCATTTCAATTCAGTCAATTTCTGGAGATTGTATCAGCATTTTAATTCTACATCAACTGAAATGTTGACTCATTGACTTTCAATGAGGATTTATCAATACTTAGGAATTTCAATTCATATCTTGACTGAATAGAAATAGAATTGAGCCCAACCCAGGAGCAGCATTGAAGTAACCACAGTGACACAGCAACACAGTAAAAACTGGAATATCTTATGTTTCACAGAGTCTTGGCTGAACAACAAAATGGATAATATAGAGCTGGCTGGGATTTCCATGCATCGGCATTACAGAACAGCTACGTCTGGTAAGACGAGGGGTGGGGGTATGTGTATTTGTCAATAACAGCTGGTGCATGATGTCTAATATTTAAAAAAGTCTCAAGGTATTGTTCGCCTGAGGTAGAGTACCTCATGACAAGCTGTAGACCACACTATTTACCAAGAGAGTTCTCATGTGTATTACTCATAGCCGTCTATTTACCACCACAAACCAATGCTGGCACTAAGACCGCACTCAACAAGCTGTTTAAGGCCATAAGCAAACAAGAAAATGCTCATCCAGAAGCGTTGCTCCTAGTGGCCGGGGACTTTAATGCAGGAAAACTCCTCTTTGCCGAATTTCTACCAGAATGTCACATGTGCAACCAGAGGAAAACAAATCTAGACCACCTTTACTCCACACACAGAGATGAACACAAAACTCTCCCTCACCCTACATTTGGCAAATCTGACCATAATTCTGTCTTCTTTAATCCTGTTTACAAGCATAAACCACAACAGGAAGTATCAGTGACTCGCTCAATAAGGACGTGGTCAGACAGTCCTGTAGCGTAGCATCCACTCTGTTTTGCTAGCACAGACTAGAATATGTTCCGAGATTCATCCAATGGAATGGAGGTGTATACCACCTCAGTTACAGGCAACATCCACACCACCATGCCCTCAGACGAACCATCAAACTCAAGAGAATGTACTGAGCATGCGCGGACCAACTGGCAAGTGTCTTCATTGACATTTTCAACCTCTCCCTGACCGAGTCTGTAATACCTACATGTTTCAAGCAGACCACCATAGTCCCTGTGTAAAAGAATGCGAAGGTAACCTGCCTGAATGACTACCGCCCCGTAGCACTCACGCCAGTAGACATGAAGAGCATTGAAAGGCGGGTCATGTCTCACATCAACACCATCATCCCGGAAACTCTAGACCCACTTCAATTCGCATACCACGCCAAACAGATCCACAGATGACGCAATCTCAATCTCACTTCACACTGCCCTTTCCAACCTGGACAAAGGGAACACCTATGTGAGACTACAGCTCAGCGTTGACTACAGCTCAGTATTCAACATCATAGTACCCACAAAGCTCATCACTAAGCTAAGGACCCTGGGACTAAACACCTCCCTCTGCAACTGGATCTTGGACTTCCTGATGGGCCGCCCCCAGATGGTAAGGGTAGGCAACAACACATCTGCCACCCTGATCATCAACCCCGGGGCCCCTCTGGTGTGCGTGCTTAGTCACCGCCTGTACTCCCTGTTCACCCACGACTGTGTGGCCAAGCACGACTCTAACACCATCATTAAGTTTGCTGACGACACAACAGTGATAGGCCTGATCACGGACAACGATGAGACAGCCTATAGGACAGCAACCTCTCCCTCAATGTGAGCAAGACAAAGGAGATAATTGTGGACTACAGGAAAAGGAGGACCGAGCACGCCCCAATTAACTTCGACGGGGCTGTAGTAGAGCAGGTCAAGAGCTTAAAATTCCTTGGTGTCAACATCACCCAACAAACTATCATGGTCCAAACCCACCAAGACAGTCGTGAAGAGGGCACGACAACACATTTTCCTCTACAGGAGACTGAAAAGATTTGGCATGGGTCCCCAGATCCTCAAAAGGTTATACAGCTCCACCATTGAGAGCATGGTTGCATCACCACCTGGTATGCCAACTGCTCGGCATTCAACTGTAAGGCACTACAGAGGGTTGTGCGTGCAGCCCAATACATCACTGGGGCCAAGCTTCCTGCCATCCAGGACCTATATATTAGGCAGTGTCAGAGGAAGGCCCAAAGGCCCAAGAAATTGTCAAAGACTACAGTCACCCAAGTCATAGACTTCTCTCTGCTACCACACGGCAAGAGGTACCGGAGAGCCAAGTCTAGGACCAAAATGCTCATTAGCAGCTTCTACTCCAAAGCCACAAGACTGCTGAACAATTGATCGAATGGCCACCCAGACTATTTACATTGACACCCTCCCCTCAGATACTCACTGTTTATTATCTATGCATAGTCACTTTACCCCTACCTACATATACAAATGACCTCGACTACACTGTACCACTGCACATGGGCTCTGTACCGGTACCCCCTGTATATAGCAATTTTATTTTATTTGAGTTTGAATAGGGACTCGCATGGTGTCTCTGCCGGCTACGATGCCTCTGGTTATTGAGACCTACACCACGGCCTTGTCAGCAAGTAATTCTACACGTCTGGACTAATTTGCTTACAAGTCTCTGGGGTAGGGTAACAGGGACTACTATCCTTTTACACTTTTTGGTTTTCGGTCACATTGAGAGATGGGAAAATCTCAATGTGATCAAAAAAGAATGGGTGTGTGTGACCACATCTTTGACAAGTGATGATTGGTTAACAGTCTTACCATCGATCAGATCAAAAATAGAAAGAAACGGTCAACGTTGTTAGTACAAACCAGTAGCATGAACGGTTCTTGTACCTTTTCTTGGGCAGTGGCAGGTCTGGGTTTAGGTTGAGGTTTACCCCCTTTTCCTTTCTTGTTCTCCTTGAGTTTGGGCAGAGAATCAATCTTAGCCTGGACCAAGTCCACAATCCTGAAGTCTGCATAGGCACGGGCGATGTCCAAGCAATTTTGCTCTGAAACAAAATGCACTTATTCAAATGACAGAAAAGGTCTCTGAGGCAATCTATCAACCAAAACAGTCAACCAACTCGGGTGTTCTGAGTGCTGACCTTATGTGTAGTTTGTGTAGCCTACAGAGTGAGTGAGTATTCATTCATTGTTTGCTATTTAATATCCTACTGCATCATGCTATTCATGATGGTATTACAGTACCTTTCTTGTTTTCTGCAGCGACCTTTGCCCCGGCCTTGATGAGGTAGTCCACACAGCAGGGCCTGCAGCTCTCGATGGCCCTCATGAGGGGTGTGGCACCGTTGAGAGCGGGTGTGTCCACCTTGGCACCTCTCTCCACCAGCAGCTCCATTATGTCCAGTTGTCCTGCGTGACAAGCGTGGTGGAGGGGCGTCCAACGGAACTGGTCACACACATTCACGTCAGCCCTGTGGTATTTAAGAAACACACTTGACTGACTAAACCACTATAACTTTACCGGCATAATCACACTGCATTATAAAGCAAACATCGAGAAATGTATACAGTCTACAAAAAGGAGAAGTGATAAGGATGAGTTGTGTTACAACCCCTTTACATATGTTGACTAAGGTGTTCCATAAACTAAAACTAAATAAACTCGTCCAGGAGAGAATTGTATCTCACCCCAAGTTGAGGAGGAATTGGGCCACCTCGTAGTTTCCACTGGAGCAGGCGGTCATGAGAGGGGTCTTATAGAAGCGGTCCTTCACGTCCACCGGGACCCCCTGACTGAAGGCCAGGTTCAGAGACTCCAGGTCCCCCGTCTTCACACAGTAGTTGATGTCGATATAGACCCTCTCCGGCTTGTCTAGGTACCAGGCGGAATCATCCTCTATCGGGTGGACTGGCGGGTGGTCGCGGTCGAAACGAGTGACGTCAGTACAATGCTGGTACGTCTCGATCATGTAGTGAGGCGGCCCGCCGTCGTCCCGTCTGTATATAAGCTCAGGTGGGATGGTACAAATAGGCATGGGGAGAGTGAATTTAGCTTTTTTCTTGCCCTTTTTACCTCTCTTTCCTCCTTTCTTCTTTGGACCATAAGAGGAGATGGTAAATGATTTCTGGAGGTACTTGAGGCCCTTGAAGAAGTCACTGACGTTGACTAGTCCTTCTCTCCTTTTGTCGTGGGCCATTACCACCTTATGGAGCTGGTCCAGTTCCACTGGGGCCTGGAGCTTCTGCAGCACAGATATGAACATTTCCCTAGAGACTGTCTCCGTGCCCTTGGCTTCTGATTCGTCCAAAAAGGCATTCCGGAGGGCGGCCTCGTGCTCGTGGGACCAATCGTGGAGGGTCAGGGCCCAGGGAGTGTTGGGATTGGACACCCCGGTTTTGGAGTACTTCCCGTGTATCCTCTCTGCTTTCTTGAGTTCCTTTACCACTGCCTTGTAGCTGTTGTCTTTGGCAATATGACGGGGAAGAAGGCCCTCCTGGTTTTTTTGTTTGGGGTTACAACCTGAAGTTATCACACAATAAAGATGGAAACCCTTTCGTGACTGAAGTGGAATAAAAATCGGACAAATCAATAGCCAGCTGAAAACATTCCAAATGTTGGGAATAAAATGTATAAAATGCTTAAAAATGTTTCAAACACATGTTCACTGAGCTTACCGTCAATGTGTTTGTATGAGTTTAAGAAGGACTGATTCATTCCGTGTATATTAGTTACAGTATTAGTAAAAAAAAGCATGTTAGTTAGGGCACATACCTCTCTGTGCTAGGAACCTGCAGCAATCAGTGAAGCCCCCTCGGGCAGCGTAGTGCAGAGGAGTGTCCCCCTCTGATGTCATCACCCCCATGTCAGCTGAGTAAGCAGACAGCACCTGGATCACCTGCAGGAAGTCAATACAATTATATTAACTGATGATGCTTGTACACAAAACAGATGACGTATAGGGCCTGTTTCCCGGACCCAAAATAAGCCTTGTCCTGCTCAATGGAAAATGTCTATAGGAAGTGTTTTTCAGTTCAGGACTAAGCTTAATCTGGGTCCAGGAAATTGGCGCATGAAGTTCAGACTAGGGTTGCAAAAATACCGGTAATTTACCAAAGTTACCAGAATCTTCAGTCATTTATTAATTAACAGAAAATATATGGCAATCTATCGTGACTTTGGTCACAACTTTAAACAAATTATGGTTCAAGAGGAAATAGCCTAGTTAATTAAAAAAGCGTCTAATCAACCACGGCATTAACTCTGCAACTCAACCAACTATTGACTATTTTCACAACTGCCACTACTTTGACGCCAAAACATTAACAACAAATACATATTGACATCGTAAAATAAAATAGAAGTGTGTAAAAATATATATAAAAGGATATTTCATGCTGAAACCCTCATATTATACACCAATAGTATTCACTAAATTGATGGTTTACATTTAGGATAATGTTTGACATCTTTGTCATTCTGTTTTTCTATTTTAATAACATCTTATTTAGTTATTTCATATATTGTCACGTTCTGACCATCGTTCGTGTGTGTTTTCCTTGTTTTAGTGTTGGTCAGGACGTGAGCTGGGTGGGCATTCTATGTTGTGTGTCTGGTTTGTCTATTTCTATGTTTGACCTGATATGGTTCTCAATCAGAGGCAGGTGTTAGTCATTGTCTCTGATTGGGAACCATATTTAGGTAGCCTGGGTTTCACTGTGTGTTTGTTGGGTGTTGTCCTTGTTCCTGTCTTTGTGTTTGTTGTCATCAGATAGGCTGTATAGGTTTTCACCTTTGTTGTTTTTGTATTGTTTGTTTTTTCGTCATCATTAAACATGTATCAAGAATACCATGCTGCATTTTGGTCCGACTCTCCTTCACCGCAAGAAAACCGTTATATATATTTTATATGTGATAAGGCCACACAGAGGGCCCAAAATAATTAGACACTAATAATCTGAAGTACCCAAAAGGCCCACTAGATGTCTTTTGATAGATTACATGAATCCAAAAAGTTTCCAGTAATTTACCCTCCCTTTGCAACCTTAGTACAGATATATTGTATATGTGGCCCATGTGGGAATTAAAGCCACAATTAGACATGGGTAGTCTATACTGACAGACACCTGACGTTCAAATGAATTATTACTGCTTAGGCTACCTGGGGTAGCAGGTGGTTAGAGCAATGGACTAGTAACCGAAAGGTTGTTAGACTGAATCCCTGAGCTGACAAGGTAAAAATCTGTTGTTCTGCCCCTGAACAGGGCACTGTTCCTAGGCTGTCATTGTAAATAAGAATTTGTTCTTAACTAACTTGCCTAGTTATATAAAGGTCAAATAAAAAAAATAACCCACCTCAAAGAATCCCCCCATGGCAGCGAAGTGTGTGGCGTGGAGGTGGTTCTTGTCGAGGGTGTTGGGGTTTGCCCCCCTCAGTAGGATGGCTCTGACCAGCTCCACAGCCCCAGCCCTGGCTGCCTCCATCAACGCAGTGCGGCCTGTCATCTGAAGAGACAGGAGGATGTCACCTCTATGTGATGAGTGTGAATATGAAGACCAAATTCACACACATCAAAGTCTTAGTTACCTTATTCTATATCTACATTACTCAGAGACAACAATTCAGGTAATTTCCTCTCCCATAATTCACAAGTCACAATAAGTTACATTTTAGAAAATATAAAATTAGTTGAATCCATAATGGCACACTTATAATTTTTCAGCAAATTGTACCTAATAAGACTAAAGTATTGCACTAAATAGAGAATAGGGTGTAATTTCAGATTTGCCCATTGATCTCCCAGAAACCCCCATGTCATGTGTTATGAGACCTGATTGGCTGAGTTGGGGTCGGCGCCCTGCTCCAGGATGCTGAGGCACATGGCGGAGCAGTCGGCGGCACGTTGACACGCCAGCAGGAACACGGGTGTCCCGGCGAGCGAGACGTTGTTGACATCAGCCATGCTGTGTAGGGCCACCTGCAGGCAGCGCATGTGGCGCTTGGTGGGGAAGATGCAGTAGAAGAGCACACCTGGGAAAAGAGCCAAGAGCCACCAAGTGAGCCATTGAGCTGAAGGGATCGGATTACCCAGCAGGCTTTACAGACAAGGGAGAGGATCCCTTCTGATCTGTAATTAGATGTGTCCACAATCATCCCCACAAAATAGCAAAGACTCATTGACTGTAACTGAAGACTGGACCACACTGCAATTGAGGCTATTATCATAATTGGGCTTTAAGGAGTTTTGTATGAGCGCCGTTGGGTTGGCTCCTTTGGAGGGAGTGAGTCAATTCGAGCCGCCTGAGACACTGATCTCATCAATATGTAAACAGAGAAAGCATGCATTTTCATGAGTCAAACAGTCACGCCATTCAACAGGAGGGTACCAGACTGAACTTGAAACAGAACTCATCTCTTGGTATCAGAGCTACACACACAGTAATACAGTAAGTAAGCAAACTGTGGAGTGGAAATTTGAATACAGTGAATACTATGGTTTGAATTGATGCAAAGAGCACATTTCCATCTACGGGTAATAAATAAAGTAATATTATATTTTATTCCATCCCATCCCATTGCATAAAATTATATTCTCAGTGGCTGACTATTCTACTCTACACTACTCTACTCAATATCTCTAGCAAACACAGCATCACCTAATCTGTGGGCTGACTGGATCCTCTCACCTTTCCCCTCAGCATCCAACAGGTTCATTTTAGCGTAGTTCTTAGCTAGCAGGGCCACCATGCCGTCGTGCCCCATCTCAGCTGCTAACATGACCGGGGTGCGCCCCCTTTTGTCCTGGACGTTGGGCTGGGCGCCCTGGGCCAGCAGGAAGCTGACCATGTTTGTGTTGTTGGCCACAGCAGCCAGGTGGAGAACTCCGGTGCCCTCCCGTGGCTCTGTCAGGTTGATGAGGTCCTCCACACCCATGTCTACCATCTTCTCTATCTGAGGCTGGTCTCCCTCATGGACATACTGGAGGAGCCGGTAGATCTGCAGCACCTGCAGGCGACCCTCAGCCACCGGGGTCTTCATTATGGGTCAGTGGGCAAGTAGGGGCTCTCGTTCCAGACCAGGGTCAAATACTATATGTCAAAAGTTTGAAATAATTTAGTTTCACTTTATAGTCCCCAAAATGCACATTTTAAGCCAAAGCATGCACAACTCTCGCAGAACTAAACTCCACTCTATGGTGAAGAAAGTTGAGAAACTTCCTTTATAATGGTGTATAAGTTTCCTTCACCGTGGAGTGGAGTTTAGTCCGATAACACAACTCAAAAAATAGCCGACCTTCAACTGTATGTATTTCTTTGACCCTTTCTCCTTGAGATTAAAATACAATAAAACTGTAGGCCCTATAACGTTACTATCAACTCACTCTCACATCTCCGCCTCGCTGTTGTAAACTGTGGGGTATGTCTGGCTTGTTTACGTGTCTGCCTAGCTACGTAAAATATGCCTAGCTACGTAGAATATGCCTTGACCAAACTAACGTAAACTGCAAAACAATTTGAAAGACAGCTTTTAAATTGTGCTTTCTTACCTTTAAAAAAAATCTCACATGCAGAAACTATTTCTATGTGGTTAGTTTGTTGACAAATCCAGTAATCATTGGAGCGAAATTAACGCGTAATCGACCGAATAGTTTGTTGTTTCAAAGCACAACCTGTGACTTTTGTTGGAGAGCAGGGGTGGGAAAGAATTCCCATAGCAACGGAACATGCGGGTAAAATCACTAGAGGATGGGCCTCAAGGAATAACTGCCGGCATCTTGAATGCTGGCAGGCAACGCGCATTCTATTTTACTCAATGGCTATGCTCTTAAGTGGGTAGAATTACGGGTTCGTTGCACTTCACTGGCGTTGCGAATATCAGTTTACATCGTGTTTGTCAGTCCTGTCACTCAAGCACAGTCTTAAAAGAGTAAAACCAAAAGCCAAGGAATAAGATCAGACTGCGAGAGTAAAAGAGGATGAATATTGCCTCCCCTCTTCAAAATCAAAAAGTAATCTCCAAATATTCAGGGTTGTTCAGCAGCGCAGTGAAGTAGAGCTATCATATAATCCTGGACATCCGTTTTCACTAGTGCAACAGTTTACAGTTGTCATAGAGAGGAATTGAGTTTAGCCTAGCTGTTTGCTAGCACTATTGAAATGTAACCTCTGTTTGTGTTTTTATAAAACACTACAAAACACAACTTAGAATCTCATTCTGGATAAAGTTTCTGCACTAAATTTTGACCCCCCCAACTGTGCTGTAAATCCATATTTGAATAATGCTTCTTACAACAAAAATATGCAAATATGGATTTATGGGACATTGGATTTTTTAATTAAATTGAGTGGAAAGAATGAGATTCTGATATACGAGTTAGTTTGGAGTGTTTGAGCATTTTATAACATGCTTAGACACATTTTCATAATGCATTATTGTCTATCGCAAGCGAAGACTCTGTAACCAAGCAAAATATATATATTTTTTAAGTTTGGGGGAAACAACTACAAGCACAAAAATAGTGAAAATAAGGTCACATGTAAAAATGGGTGACTTCCCCTTTTAGTCAAAGCGGAATGAAGACAATGCCTCAAAGTGATTAACACAAAAATGCAAATATGTCATTTAATATGTCATAATTTAATTATTTTTAAATGTCAAACGTTAGTATATGCTTATTATTTCTTGTTTTGATATAACTATATTTAGAAAAGTGATAAAATAACATGTGCACTACTCTAGTAGTGACACAGTAGTGAAACAAGACGTTAGTGATTTTGAGCAGGCAATAAGTAATAGAATGTTTTCAATAGTAATTCAAAAGGGTTTATGTAGGAAATTAAATAGTCTCAGGAGCAATTCAGTAGGGACACAACACTACGTACACAGATGGCACTGGTAGCAGTAATTCAATAGGAATTGAGTAGACATACAGAATTCATGTGTAGGCATTGTGTAGTAATTCAATCGTGAATGTGTAACGCCCAACACAGGAGATAAGAAGCAGGTATAGGGAGTGAACCATTTAATATAGACGGACATGCAACGGAACAAGAGCGTCTGGACACAAACCCGACACACAATGCTACTAAAGAGAAGACAGGAGCAGACATTTGCAGGGGCAATCAACAAAGTGAGGGAGTCCAATGAGCGCAGCTGCAGGTAATGATGGTAGCAGGTGCATATAATGATCGTCAGGCTGCCACCCAGCATCCCACCTGGGTGAGCCAGACGAGGCATGGACGCTGGACAAACCGGCTAAGGCCTAGAAGCCTGACGATCTTGCTGCAGCGTAGAAGCCCCATTGGCCAGCTGAAGCATGACGTGGATGGGAACCTGCCGAGTCAACGAAACCTCTCGAGCTAGCTATGACAGCCCGACGAGCCAGTTTAGGCAGCCTCAGTTTCATTGGTGGCGGAATCCAAGTCCGACGTCACCAACAAAACAAAAAAAACACCATGATGCTTCTTGTAATGGTAGTAGCATTCTGTAACACCCAACACAGGAGATGAGTAGGTACAGGGAGTGAACCATTTAATATAGACGGACATGCAACGGAACAAGAAGAGCGTCTGGACACAAAACACAAACAATTCTACTGAAAGGAAAAATACAGAGGAACAGACATATATGCAGGGGCAATCAACTTAGTGAGGGAGTCTAGGTGAGTCCAATGAGCACAGCTGCTGCGTGTAATGATGGTGGCGCCCTCGCACCAGGGAGGGGGAGCGGGAGCAGGCTTGACAGAATGTGTAGGATTTAAGTAGTAGGAACCCAAAAGCTCAATAGTTACACAGTAGTCATTAAGGGAGAATTATGTAGTGATTTGAGGAGGAAATATGTAGTGTTCACCAGTAGTGAAACGTCCCAATGTATCATTACTACTTAAATTACTGGTTTGTTACACATCAATAGCAATCAAGTAGTAAAACCAGTAGGTTCTGTGTAGATCTTGTGTAGTAGTAATTCAGTAGTTATAATGACACAGGACGAGACCCAAATGCAGACACAAGAGGCAGATGGTTTGAGTCTCTGATATTTATTAATAGATAAGGGGGCAGGTCGAGGACAGGCAGAAGTTCGTAAACCAGGTCAGAGTCAGATGAGTACAGGACGGCAGGCAGGCTTGAGGTCAGGGCAGGCAGAAAAGTTCGGAACTGGGTGGACTAGAAAAACAGGAGTACGGAAGAACACGCTGGTAAGCTTGACAAGACGAACTAAGCAACAGACAAACAGAAACCACTGGAACAAATACAGAGGGGATAATGGGAACAAATGGGAGACACCTGGTGGGGGGTGGAGGCAAGCACAAGACAGGTGAAACCGATCAGTGTGACAGTAGTACTTAATGAGGATTCCTCTTTCAGATTCCCCTGTGACCTCTTGACCTCTGATTGAGAATAACAGTAATATCTATTTTCATCTGCCTCACTTTTCATTGTGTTATCATGCATTGGAGCAGAATAAAAAAGTGAAGTTGAGACTACACAGGAAGATGTCACAGAGCAAACTGATGCAAGGTCAGCTCTTCCCCTGAAAAGGTGTGGTGATGGAAGAAGTACCCTTTTTGGTACAGCAAAACTGAGAACATTTATTTCAAATGAACCTTCAAGTTCTTACCTCTTTCTCCTCATCTCAACTTCACAATCTTGAAACTCAGAGCCAGTAAATGAAAAACAAACAAGTAATTTAAAAAAACTAAAGCAAATATTTTAACATGGCACACTGTCACACCCTGGCCATAGAGAGGCTTTCATTCTCTATTTTGGTTAGGCCAGGGTGTGACTAGGGTGGGCATTCTATGTTCTTTTTTCTATATTTTTGTATTTCTTTGTTTTTGGCCGGGTATGGTTCTCAATCAGGGACAGCTGTCTATCATTGTCTCTGATTGGGAACCATACTTAGGTAGCTCTTGTCCACATGGGTTTTGTGGGTAATTATTCAGTTGTGTGTGTCTGCACCAGACAGAACTGTTTCGTTTGTTCCGCTTTGTTATTTTTTGTTCTAGTATTCAGTTTTATAAAAAATCTTGAACAAGTACCACGCTGCACCTTGCTCCTCTTTAAACAGCCGTTACACACACATACCTCTCAAACAACATCATCTGTTGCTCAATGACCAAGCACAGGGAAGTAAATTGGCACATTGCGACTGCTTTAAAAATATATCTTGCAACAGAAATGGTGAGAATTGAATCTGATTATTCTGCTAATCTCTTTAATATATCAATATAAGCGTAGAGTCTTAATAGTGAATAGTCTATGTTTCAGGGTCTTGATCTAACGGTTGCATATTCAGTCTGTTGGTCTACCAGTGGGAAGGTTGACCTTAGGTAATGTCTGCTCTCTGGCCCTACGCACATATGTAACAGTATAGCTTCCGTCCTTCTCCTCGCCCCTACCTGGGCTCGAACCAGGGACCCTCTGCGCACAGACAACAGTCACCCTCGATGCATCATTACCCATCGCACCACAAAAGCGAGAACAACTACTTCAAGGTCTAAGAGCGTGCGACGTCACCGATTGAAACACTATTAGCGCATACCCCGCTAACTAGCTAGCCATTCCACATCGGTTACACATAGTTAAACACGTACACACACACACACACACACAATCAAAGTGAATAATGTTGATGAATCGATTTACTTACATCACTGTTTGCTTGCACCACATTTCCTGTGTTGAATGATTTCCTGAAAAATAATCTGAAATCGTACAATCGTGAATCATTAATAAAATTACACATCACACCAAAAATAAAGGTTTTCTTTACTATACAACATAAATATCTACCAACTGTATGAAGGAAATGAGTTCAGTTCAGATAGAATAGAAGCTGATTTCAGATGGTAATTAAGAGTTGTAGATGACTTACGCACCCTCCACCTGAAGATGACAACCAAAGCTGCAGCCACACACACAGCCATAAGCACCACTGCCACCCAAATCACCTCCGACTGGGTAAGAACTGATGGAGAAAGACACAGAGCACACCTGTGTCACTTGAGATCAGCCTGGCTCACAACAGAAAGAGGGACTGACACACAAAGTACATAAAGTGCCTTGCAAAAGTATTCACCCCCCTTGCCGTTTTTCCTATTTTGTTTCATTACAACCTGTCATTTAAATGTTTTTTTTTATTTGGATTTCATGTATTGGACACTCACAAAATAGTCCAAATTGGTGAAGTGAAATGAAAAAAAAACTTTTTCAAAAAAACAAAAACAGAAAAGTGGTGTGTGCATATGTATTCACCCCTTTTGCTATGAAGCCCCTAAATAAGATCTGGTGCAACCAATTACCTTCAGAAGTCACATAATTAGTTAAAGTCCACCTGTGTCCAATCTAAGCGTCACTTGATCTCAGTATATATACACCTGTTCTGAAAGGCCCCAGAGTCTGCAACACCAATAAGCAAGGGGTAACACTAAGCAAGCGGCACTATGAAGACCAAGGAGCTCTCAAAACAGGTCAGGGACAAAGTTTCTGAGAAGTACAGATCAGGGTTAGGTTATAAAAACAAATCAGCAACTTTGAGCATCCCATGGAGCAGCATTAAATCAATTATTTAAAAAATGGAAAGAATATTGCACCACAACAAACCTGCCAAGAGAGGGCCGCCCACCAAAACTCACAGACCAGGCAAGGAGGGCATTAATCAGAGGCAACAAAAATACCAAAGATAAACCTGAAGGAGCTGCAAAGCTACACAGCTGAGATTGGAGTATCTGTCCATACACTCCACAGAGCTGGGCTTTATGGAAGAGTGGTCAGAAAAAAGCCATTGCTTAAAGAAGAAAATAAGCAAACACGTTTGATGTTCACCAAAAGGCATGTGGGAGACTCCCCAAACATTTGGAAGAAGAAGGTATTCTGCTCAGATGAGACTAAAATTGAGCTTTTTGACCATCAAGGAAAATGTCTGGCGCAAACCCAGCATCTCTCATCACTCCGAGAACACCATCTCCACAGTGAAGCATGGTGGTGGCAGCATCATGCTGTGGGGATGTTTTTCCATCGGCAGGGACTGGGAAACTGGTCAGAATTGAAGGAATGATGGATGGTGCTAAATACAGGGAATTTCTTGAGGGAAAACTGTTTCAGTCTTCCAGAGATTTGAGACTGGGACGGAGGTTCACCTTCCAGCAGGACAATGAGTCTAAGCATACTGCTAAAGCAACACTCAAGTGGTTTAAGTCAAATCAAATGTATTTATGTAGCCCTTCGTACATCAGCTGATATCTCAAAGTGCTGTACAGAAACCCAGCCTAAAACCCCAAACAGCAAGCAATGCAGGTGTAGAAGCACGGTGGCTAGGAAAAACTCCCTAGAAAGGCCAAAACCTAGGAAGAAACCTAGAGAGGAACCAGGCTATGTGGGTGGCCAGTTCTTCTGGCTGTGCCGGGTGGAGATTATAACAGAACATGGCCAAGATGTTCAAATGTTCATAAATGACCAGCATGGTCGAATAATAATAAGGCAGAACAGTTGAAACTGGAGCAGCAGCACAGTCAGGTGGACTGGGGACAGCAAGGAGTCATCATGTCAGGTAATCCTGGGGCATGGTCCTAGGGCTCAGGTCCTCCGAGAGAGAGAAAGAAAGAGAGAATTAGAGAGAGCATATGTGGGATGGCCAGTTCTCTTCTGGCTGTGCCGGGTGGAGATTATAACAGAACATGGCCAAGATGTTCAAATGTTCATAAATGACCAGCATGGTCGAATAATAATAAGTTAGAACAGTTGAAACTGGAGCAGCAGCACGGCCAGGTGGACTGGGGACAGCAAGGAGTCATCATGTCAGGTAGTCCTGGGGCATGGTCCTAGGGCTCAGGTTCTCCGAGAGAGAGAAAGAGAGAAGGAGAGAATTAGAGAACGCACACTTAGATTCACACAGGACACCGAATAGGACAGGAGAAGTACTCCAGATATAACAAACTGACCCTAGCCCCCCGACACATAAACTACTGCAGCATAAATACTGGAGGCTGAGACAGGATGGGTCAGGAGACACTGTGGCCCCGTCCGAGGACACCCCCGGACAGGGCCAAACAGGAAGGACATAACCCCACCCACTTTGCCAAAGCACAGCCCCCACACCACTAGAGGGATATCTTCAACCACCAACTTACCATCCTGAGACAAGGCTGAGTATAGCCCACAAAGACCTCCGCCACGGCACAACCCAAGGGGGGGGGGGGGGGGGGGGGGGGGCGCCAACCAAGACAGGATGACCACATCAGTGAATCAACCCACTCAGTGACCACTCAGTGACTCAGCCCCTGTAATAGGGTTAGAGGCAGAGAATCCCAGTGGAAAGAGGGGAACCGGCCAGGCAGAGACAGCAAGGGTGGTTCGTTGCTCCAGAGCCTTTTCCGTTCACCTTCCCACTCCTGGGCCAGACTACACTTTTGATTTGATTTGATTTGTTTAAGGGAAACATTTAAATGTCTTGGAATGACCTAGTCAAAGCCCAGACCTCAATCCAATTGTGAATCTGTGGTATGACTTAAAGATTACTGTACACCAGCGGAACCCATCCAACTTGAAGGAGCTGGAGCAGTTTTGCCTTGAAGAATGGGAAAAAAATCCCAGTGGCTAGATGTGCCAAGTTTATCCAATAGACTTTAAGCTGTAATTGCTGCGAAAGTTGGCTTTACAAAGTATTTCCTTTTGGGGGGGGGGGGGGGGGGGAGAATAGTTATGCACACTCAAGTTTCCTGTTTTTTTGTCTGATTTATTGTTTATTTCACAAAAATATATATTTTGTAGCTTCAAATTGGTAGGCATGTTGTGTAAGTCAAATGATACAAACCCCCCAAAAATCTATTTTAATTCCAAGTTGTAAGGTAACAAAATAGGAAAAATGCCAATGGTGATGAATACTTTTGCAAGCCACTGTAGATGAAGCACAATGAGGTACAGCAGTGAAAGTGTTGCCTTGATAAACAGGGTTTGAATTTTACTTAGTTTTCCTCCTTTGTCATTACCATCATTATCAGGCTTAATATTCCTTTCTTGTTCATTTCTTCCAGATCATAGTAGCATAAAAGGAGTTGGTGGCACCTTAATTTTAGAGGACGGGCTCATGGTGATGGTTGGAGCGTAATTAGTGGAATGGTATCAAATACATGGTTTCCATGTGTTTGATGCCATTTCATTCGCTTGGTTCCAGCCATTATTATGAGTCGTCCTCCCTCAGCAGCCACCTATGAAGAATTACATACCTGAGAATGTAGAAAAACAATGTAGTCAATGGAGGTCTTCACTTTTCCCTTGTCAGCCAGCTGACACATCCACTTCCTGTTGTTGTCCTTCCTCTGGAGTGTCACAGAGTGAGGTCACAGAGAAACCCCCTGGCCTGGTATCTGGAGTCTCCCTGCAGCTCACTACCTGTCATCCTCCCAGCTAAGGCTAACTGTATGGTCAATGAGTGGGATACATGTTCCAAGTCCATCAAATGTGTGCAGAGAGCACCTTAAAGTTACTGGTCTATTAAGCTTTAGATTTGTCTCTGGTGTGGATGAGGAGACTGGGAGAGACAGAAGAAAAATGCAATATTGTGGTAGTTGTACATTTATTGTGTACTACTGTATTGTATTTGTTGTATATGTTTAACTAAGACAACTTTTCACTCTTGACTATACTGTCAACAGAAAAACTCAGCGTTGAGAATAGACAAATAGGTATCATTATCTGTCTCAAATGGGGTTCTGTTGTTTACTCGACAGGTGTAGAGTCCCGCATCTTCAGCTGTGACACTTGGAAGATATATAGAATAGCCAGCCTTCACACTCAGTCTCTTAGTTCTCTGTGAGTTGTGTCTCACCTTTGCCATAGAGACCGCTGTAATAGCATTCTCAATCCCAGCTCTGGAGTAATGCCATGTAGTTGAGGAGCAGTCTTCTGGATCAACCGTATTGTGACAAGGTAGATGAACATCAACCCCCACATTGACATATTGAGAACGTTTGTTTACATTTATACCTAGAATGTAAGACAAAGTTAATCCATGTAACACAGCATAATAATTACACAAATCATTTCATAAAGATTGGATCCAATATAAGAGGTAAATAAATATTCACTGAGTGTACAAAACATTTAGAACACTTTCCTAATATTGAGTTGCACCTAGGGCTGTGGATGTCATGACATTTTGTCAGCCGTTGAATGTCAAGCAAATAACTGCCAGTCTTAAGGGATTTGACCGTTAATTAACATAAACACATTTAGCATCTCCTGGCTTCCACGCATAGCCTACAAGCCACTGATGCAGACCTTTGGAACATACACATTTTAAAAAGTCTAATAAATCCATTTAATATAGACTACACCATCACAATAAATCCATAATTTATTTTAGACAGGTCTAAAGAAACATGATATGAAGAAAATGTAGACTATTTCAGCAGAATAGAATAGCATACTCTGAGTTGCCCTGACGTGGCTATGCCATATGGTTTTGGGCTAAACTAGTTCATTTAGAAGACAAGATTTGCTTAGAATTCTCTGGCATTATTTTATAGTATGAAGAATACAATTGAACATAGCCGAATAAAATACAAAAGGATCTTTTGTCCAAACGATTTTTGAGAGTGAGCACATGCGGCTATTCTGTGTTGATAGGTTAACAAAGAAACAGTTCCTCCTACATGCTTAATTTAGAGTTATTTATGCAACTTTAGTTGTGAGACATATACATTGGGCTATATGTTTAGATTTTGTAATACATTCTAAGGCTGCATGATGCAACTCATGATGATTTGGAAAAAGTTGCATGAAAGTCATGAGCTCTGCATTGGTTCTTGCACAGGCTGCACAGACTTCATCAGTCTCTCATTCACAATTTGACTAGCACTCAAATTTCCGGGAAGCATCCTCCTAGTGTGGCCGTAATGCCCCCTAAAAAACTCCATGCCTTTTCCAACCAGTGACCATTGTGCCCTTGGGCTGAATATAATAATTTGAATTCCCTTCACCCAGCTGCAGATTCCAAAGCAACACTCAGATATCTCAATTCTTAGTAGACACTGCCCGTCAGGTGATCGGGGTTTTCTCATAGTCATCTATCTAAGCTCCGAAGTAGGCTACAAGTGAAGACAGACACATGCAACCTTTTTATCGTATTCCGAGGCGCATATTGAAGACGTTAGCAGAACTGTCCACATTTACTTTTCTACAACCAACAAGATGACTATGCCAAACAAACAGAAAAAGCACTAGCCTATATCTACTATCCCCAATAGTACAAACATTTTCATATTCTATTGGTCAACTTTTCCTTCTGTGCGAGAAATAAATATTCTGTACATAGTCTGGGACAGTTGTGGGATGCGATATATTCCAAATTAATACAACCACTCGCATAAAAAAAACTGAATACACAATCCTCAAAAGTGACCACAAATGTGATTATGCATGTAATGCTGAATTACAAAAGTGAGTCATTTTTTTGTGTGGTACTTTTTACCCCTTTTTCTCCCCAATTGGTACAGTAGTTACAGTCTTGTCCCATCACTGCAACTCCTGTACGGACTCGGAAGAGGTGAAGGTCGAGAGCCATGCGTCCTCCGAAACAAGGCCCTGCCAAGCCGCACTACTTCTTCTTGACACACTGCTCGCTTAATCCGGAAGCCAGCCGCACCAATGGGTTGGAGGAAACACCGTAGGACGACGCTGTGCCAATTGTGAGCCGCCTCATGGGTCTACCAAACCTGAAACCCACGCGCCGTATATGTATGCCAGTTAATTTGGGGCAAAGGTTCACCTTCCAACAGGACAACAACCTTAAGCACACAGCCAAGACAATGTGGAGTGGAATGCCCTTGACTGATCCAGCCAAAGTCCGGACTTGAACCCGATCGAACATCTCTGGAGAGACCTGAAAATAGCTGTGCAGCGACACTCCCCATCCAACCTGACAGCGCTTGAGAGAAACTCCCCAAACACAGGTGTGCCAAGCTTGAAGCGTCATACCCAAGAAGACAAGCGTGTTATCGCTGCCAAAAATGCTTCAACAAAGTACTGGGTAAAGGGTCAACACATAAATGGATTATTTCCATAGAAGTTATCTCACACAATTCCATAGCCTATAGAAATGTTGCGCAACATGAGCTCATGGGCTCTCATGAATTGTTTGATTTTAGTTTAGATTACATTTGCATTGATGTCAGAGTGATTAGAGGGACAATAGAGTGGTGAATACCAGGCAGTTTGGTAGGCTTTGGTAGGCAAGTTTGGTAGGCTACTAATGACTATCAGCAGCATCAGAGCTTGGAGAAGCCTAGTTACCATGACTAAACGGTCACATGGAATTTGACTGTGGTCATGACTTGTGACTGCCGGTGTGTTGGTAATAGGGCCACCTTAACAGCCCTAGTTGCACCCTCACCTTTTCCCCTCAGAACAGCCTCAATTTGTCAGGGCATGGACTCTACAAGGTGTCGGAAGCGTTCTACAGGGATACTGGTCCATGTTGACTCCAATGTGTCACACAGTTGTCAAGTTGGCTAGATTTCCTTTGGGTGGTGGAGCATTCTTGATACACACGGGAAACTGTTGCACTGTTGAGTGCGAAAAACCTAGCAGTGTTGCAGTTCTTGACACAAACCAGTGCGCCTAGCACCTACTACCATACTCCGTTCAAAGGCACTTAAATAATTTGTCTTGCCCATTCACCCTCTGAATGGCACACATAAACAATCCATGTCTCAATTGTCTTATTTAACCCGTCTCCTCCCCTTCATCTACACTGATTGAAGTGGATTTAGCACATGACATCAATAAGGGATCATAGCTTTCACCTGGATTCACCTGGTCAGTCTGTCATAGAAAGACAATTTCTTCCTCTGTTCAGTGTTGTTTTGGATTTGACTTAGTCTTACTGAGACGTCACTTCTTAGATTGGCTAATACCATCTTCTTTGATTTGATGTTGACGCGCAAGGATAACAGCAATTTTATCCATTTGGATATAATTGTACATTTTGACCAGTGGAGGCTCTTCAGAGGATTTCATAAAAATAATTAAACAATTTTTAAAACCCTTTTTAGGTAAAACATGACTAAATATAAATCAAATCAAATTTTATTTGTCACATACACATGGTTAGCAGATGTTAATGCGAGTGTAGCAAAATGCTTGTGCTTCTAGTTCCGACAATGCAGTAATAACCAACAAGTAATCTAACTAACAATTCCAAAACTACTGTATTGTACACAGTGTGAGGGGATAAAGAATATGTACATAAGGATATATGAATGAGTGATGGTACAGAGCAGCATAGTCAAGATACAGCTCTGAGAGTCTGGGACAACCGTCATACCAGTCATGAGACAAAGAGCAAACACAGTTGTGCTCATTCTTACATGGTGACAAGTCAAAAGTCCTCTCAGCGAAAGGGAAGAAGTACTACGACAAAGGGTCAAAGGTGCAACTCTACAGCCGGGTGAGCGAGTCCTTGTGAGGAACCAATCGGAAAGAGGTGGCCCGGGAAACTCTGTGCTTACTGGGAGAAGACAGTACACAGAGTTGTGGAGCGAATTAGAGAGGATCCAGTGTATAATATCTAGTCAGAGTCTGGAGACAAAGCTCTTTGTGTGCTGCACCGGAATCTCCTGTTACCTGTAAATGACTTGCCAGTGCACCAGGACACTCCAAACAAACAACACTAAGACAAAAACAGAAAACAAACAGTAACAAACAGTTACATGATGACTTATCCAGTTTTACAAGGAGATTACTGGCACGAAGGAACACCACTTGTCTGGACATGCTAGACATTGACTATAGACAGACAAATAGATGCCAGGAGTCATCAAAAAGAGGAGGGGATAGTTTTTAAGTCAATTTGTTTATGTATTTGTCTAAATTCATCTAAATGGTATATTATACATGCTTTAGCGTTAGTATTCCATCAAGTCAATAGATGGCGCTGTTGTACTGTGGTAGTAGGAGAAACAGCATGTTCTGGCCAAGCGCACGCACCATTCTTCAGAATAAAGAAAGAGCCAGAATGTTGCGGTTTTAAACTCGCTACAGACTGAGGCCGGTAAACACTAGTTATACCCTAATGTTAGCTAGATAGCTAACATTGAACCTAAACTTTGAACCTGACACCTGACAATAGCAATATCAGATCATTATTTTTCATATAGATTATACTTTACAGATTTCACCAGTATGTTTTTCACATAAATGGAGTAACTTTATCCATAGAATGTCACAACAAAAATGTCTACTTATCAAAAAATGTATACAATATTTAGCAGATACTAAAGGGACCCAATCAGCCCTAAAACAGCTATTTCAACCATTGTCCTCTTAATCTGACTCTCCTCTGTCAGAGTCTCAGCACAGCAAGTTTCTCACTATAAAGTATTGAGCATACAAATATCCATCGCGATTTACAGTCATGGCGGCAGTGCATTCAATTAAGGTAGATAAAATAACCACATATTGCAGTCATTGCAAGTTTTTAAAAAATCCTCATTACAGCAGCTATCTGATAAATCAGTGCTAGTAAGAAAAGACAAGTGATCAGTGCATGTATTAGTTCCTCCTCTGGCAGGAAATGCACATATTAATTGCTCAGCCATTTTGTAGGAAATGGGGAGATTTATTCTCCATTCATGCCCGCAAGCAATCAGAGCACACCAACAATGAATTTAGACTGCCCTAAAAACCAGAAACAGAGTTACCTCTGGTTCGTACAGCCATTCCTATGGGTAAAATTAATGGGTAAAGAATAGGGTTTTGGGATAAAAGACGAAAATTTAGTATGAGATTAGCACAGGTTTAGGAAATCTTATATGTTTGGTCAGTCAGTTAACATGACCTTCATGAATTATGATGCCTTTATGTGCTTTTTTTTATTACATACATGCTTCAAAATTCACAAAAAGGGATGTTGACTGATGAAGATAATCTCATAGAACAAAAATCTTCTACGCCTGTGTTTACCACAGACCACATTTTCTGCGTTTATCCAAAAACCTTACAAAAGCTCCTCATTCATTTACACATAGCTTTGTCCAACGAACCATGGTGAGGTTAGTGCCTACAAAAAGACACCATTACTATTGCTCTCCATAGAGGCACTTCCAACCTATTACACTTTGATAGCAGGATACCACAGGCGGTGTGGTTTCCATGTGTTTGATAGCATTCCATTCACTCCATTCCAGCCATTATTATGAGCCGTACTCTTCCCTCAGCAGCCTCCTGTGCAGGGTACATATTTGTAAGATTTGTACGTTTTTGGTTAATGGATGTTGATCTTCAGCAACCTCTAATGGCGGCTGTGTGATACAACCTTTACTTTCTAATAAACTAATTCAAATGGTTTTGTTTAATCACTTCACATTGTCCAGGCACCAGCAATGTTGTTGAGTTGCACATCAGTCACATCATGCTCTTTATGGCACTGACCATCATGGTTGCCACAGTCATCGTCTACACAACCAGGAGGAACCATGTGTGTTGTTTTGTTGTCTGTATAGAAGAAGCATCTGGTATTGAGCTTCAGCCTGGTCCTGGACGAATGACCCCTTGCAAACTGTCTATGGACCTTATTGATTGAGTAACAGAGGACATTATACATGATACATGATATACATTTTTAATTTTTTTTTTTACAGCTGATGTGAATCTATGATAGCACAGTGTGCTTGAAGATTACTTCATAGTACTTCAATCTCATCTTTTAGTATCTTTTTTTACACACCTTTTTTTTTAGTGCATGCAGTATGGATGCAGACATCAATTAAGCAAAGCATGGTTGACGTGTGAATGACACGTTTGGTATTTATTATATCCATTGTGATGTGCAGGAAGTCAACATATCCATTGGTTTTGTGTATATACATGTTTGTTTGTTTTTTGCCTTCGCAGATTTTAAATTACCAGAAAACTTTTTCTAAGTATTTTTTTTACAACCTAGCCAGCAGTACTGATAGGCCCAGGCTAGACTACTTTTGTCTTCTAGAAACATCATCAAATGACCGTCAGAGATTTTCTGTTATCTACTCTGACTTTCATTGAAAAACGAATCAAATGTAGTTAAAGGTTTTAGTTATTTCCATTGACATTACAAAGGACTGTAGCCTACACCCCTTCTTCGAAATGACGCTACAGACTGGGCTACTTACTCACTTTATTACCTTTATGTCCAGCTGAACATCTCGCCGGGTGCAGTGTCATGTGCCTGTAGTCCAAGTCACTGGGAGGCTGAGGTTGGTGGCTCAAGTGAGCTGGGAAGCTCTGGGCTGCAGCACGCTATGTCGAACGGGTGTCCACGCTAAGTTCGTTATCGATATGGTGTTCCTGGGGGAGCCCGGGACCACCAGGTTGTCTAAGGAGGGGTGAACCGGCCCAGGTATATATTTTTTTAAAACCTATTTTTATCTGCTACACGAATTGTCACTTCGAAATGTTTAGCAGACCATGAAAAGTCGACACTGTTTTGCAGCTTTCCAAAAACAATTACCGTTATACCTTCTGATAATCGAGAATTACACTGACTACTACTGACGAAATGTGTGAATACCGGCAACAAAATGCAGCACGGACCGTTGAGGGAGGAGTAAGTGCTAGCGCGATGCTTAGCATGAAACTGAGGCCAGCTCTCCCATCACCATCGACAGACAAGACAGTTCGGATAGGTTCATTTACCTGTGTGAAATGAGCCACAATAATGATTAGCCAAATCATTGGAATTTGAGATTCACCTTCAATTAAGTCCCTTATTGAAGGTGATGCAAACGAATACAAAAAGTGGAATCATGTCATATGTTTGTACTAGATTAAGTTATACAAGGTTGGAATGTTGTTACATAATTTCAAATATAATAATTCATATATTTGACAATAATCAGAAAACAATTGAAATCACACTGTGCATATTTTAGACTGCATAATTGCATTGGGAAAGAGCTCTCAAACTAGGCAAATTACATTCACCATCACTAAAGGCATTTGATATGCATATCTATTGATTTGGTGTTTTGCCTATTTGTTGTGTACAACTTTTGATGATACACCTTTGATGATATATTTAGGCAGATTATATATATTTTACCTGTTTTTGCATGACATCACATTTCTTGTGTGTTTCTGCATATGTACCAATATCTTCAAATCAAACCAAAACCTACCAAGGGACCAACTGGACATCCAATGACAGTGTATGCACTAGCTTTATAGAAGCAGCACTTCTTAGTTTTTCCAATGCAAAGGCCTTTAGCCTACAACCATCCTTCGTAATTATGTCACACACTCCTACCTCTATCACCTTTACCTGCAGCTGAGTATCTCGCCGGGTGCAGTGGCATGTGCCTGTAATCCAAGTCACTGGGAGGCTGAGGTTGGTGGATCAAGTGAGCTGAGGAGCTCTGGGCTGCAGCACGCTATGTCGAACGGGTGTCCACGCTTAGTTCGGTATCGATATGGTGTTCCTAGGGGAGCCTGGGACCACCAGGTTGTCTAAGGAGGGGTGAACCGGCCCAGGTCGGAAACGAAGCAGGTCAAATCCCCCGTGCTGTCCAGTGGTGGGATAATACCTGTGAGTAGATGCTGCAGTGCAGCCTTGGCAAAACATCGAGACCTAATCTTTTTATTTTTTTAAAACCTATTTTTATCTGCTACACGAATTGTCACTTCGAAATGTTTAGCAGACCATGAAAAGTCGACACTGTTTTGCAGCTTTCCAAAAACAATTACCGTTATACCTTCTGATAATCGAGAATTATACTGACTACTACTGACGAAATGTGTGAATACCGGCAACAAAATGCAGCACGGACCGTTGAGGGAGGAGTAAGTGCTAGCGCGATGCCTAGCATGAAACTGAGGCCAGCTCTCCCATCACCATCGACAGACAGACAGTTCGGATAGGTTCATTTACTTGTGTGAAATGAGCCACAATAATGATTAGCCAAATCATTGGAATTTGAGATTCACCTTCAATTAAGTCCCTTATTGGAGGTGATGCAAACGAATACAAAAAGTGGAATCATGTCATATGTTTGTACTAGATTAAGTTATACAAGGTTGGAATGTTGTTACATAATTTCAAATATAATAATTCATATATTTGACAATAATCAGAAAACAATTGAAATCACGCTGTGCATATTTTAGACTGCATAATTGCATTGGGAAAGAGCTCTCAAACTAGGCAAATTACATTCACCATCACTAAAGGCATTTGATATGCATATCTATTGATTTGGTGTTTTGCCTATTTGTTGTGTACAACTTTTGATGATACACCTTTGATGATATATTTAGGCAGATTATATATATTTTACCTGTTTTTGCATGACATCACATTTCTTGTGTGTTTCTGCATATGTACCAATATCTTCAAATCAAACCAAAACCTACCAAGGGACCAACTGGACATCCAATGACAGTGTATGCACTAGCTTTATAGAAGCAGCACTTCTTAGTTTATACCATGCAAAGGCCTTTAGCCTACAACCATCCTTCGTAATTATGTCACACACTCCTACCTCTATCACCTTTACCTGCAGCTGAATATCTCGCCGGGTGCAGTGGCATGTGCCTGTAATCCAAGTCACTGGGAGGCTGAGGTTGGTGGATCAAGTGAGCTGAGGAGCTCTGGGCTGCAGCACGCTATGTCGAACGGGTGTCCACGCTAAGTTCGGTATCGATATGGTGTTCCTGGGGGAGCCTGGGACCACCAGGTTGTCTAAGGAGGGGTGAACCGGCCCAGGTCGGAAACGAAGCAGGTCAAATCCCCCGTGCTGTCCAGTAGTGGGATAATACCTGTGAGTAGATGCTGCAGTGCAGCCTTGGCAAAACATCGAGACCTAATCTTTTCATTTTTTAAAAACCTATTTTTATCTGCTACACAAATTGTCACTTCGAAATGTTTAGCAGACCATGAAAAGTCAACACTGTTTTGCAGCTTTCCAAAAACAATTACCGTTATACCTTCTGATAATCGAGAATTATACTGACTACTACTGACGAAATGTGTGAATACCGGCAACAAAATGCAGCACGGACCGTTGAGGGAGGAGTAAGTGCTAGCGCGATGCCTAGCATGAAACTGAGGCCAGCTCTCCCATCACCATCGACAGACAGACAGTTCGGATAGGTTCATTTACTTGTGTGAAATGAGCCACAATAATGATTAGCCAAATCATTGGAATTTGAGATTCACCTTCAATTAAGTCCCTTATTGGAGGTGATGCAAACGAATACAAAAAGTGGAATCATGTCATATGTTTGTACTAGATTAAGTTATACAAGGTTGGAATGTTGTTACATAATTTCAAATATAATAATTCATATATTTGACAATAATCAGAAAACAATTGAAATCACACTGTGCATATTTTAGACTGCATAATTGCTTTGGGAAAGAGCTCTCAAACTAGGCAAATTACATTCACCATCACTAAAGGCATTTGATATGCATATCTATTGATTTGGTGTTTTGCCTATTTGTTGTGTACAACTTTTGATGATACACCTTTGATGATATATTTAGGCAGATTATATATATTTTACCTGTTTTTGCATGACATCACATTTCTTGTGTGTTTCTGCATATGTACCAATATCTTCAAATCAAACCAAAACCTACCAAGGGACCAACTGGACATCCAATGACAGTGTATGCACTAGCTTTATAGAAGCAGCACTTCTTAGTTTATACCATGCAAAGGCCTTTAGCCTACAACCATCCTTCGTAATTATGTCACACACTCCTACCTCTATCACCTTTACCTGCAGCTGAATATCTCACCGGGTGCAGTGGCATGTGCCTGTAATCCAAGTCACTGGAAGGCTGAGGTTGGTGGATCAAGTGAGCTGAGGAGCTCTGGGCTGCAGCACGCTATGTCGAACGGGTGTCCACGCTAAGTTCGGTATCGATATGGTGTTCCTGGGGGAGCCTGGGACCACCAGGTTGTCTAAGGAGGGGTGAACCGGCCCAGGTCGGAAACAAAGCAGGTCAAATCCCCTGTGCTGTCCAGTAGTGGGATAATACCTGTGAGTAGATGCTGCAGTGCAGCCTTGGCAAAACATCGAGACCTAATCTTTTTATTTTTTTAAAACCTATTTTTATCTGCTACACGAATTGTCACTTCGAAATGTTTAGCAGACCATGAAAAGTCGACACTGTTTTGCAGCTTTCCAAAAACAATTACCGTTATACCTTCTGATAATCGAGAATTATACTGACTACTACTGACGAAATGTGTGAATACCGGCAACAAAATGCAGCACGGACCGTTGAGGGAGGAGTAAGTGCTAGCGCGATGCCTAGCATGAAACTGAGGCCAGCTCTCCCATCACCATCGACAGACAGACAGTTCGGATAGGTTCATTTACTTGTGTGAAATGAGCCACAATAATGATTAGCCAAATCATTGGAATTTGAGATTCACCTTCAATTAAGTCCCTTATTGAAGGTGATGCAAACGAATACAAAAAGTGGAATCATGTCATATGTTTGTACTAGATTAAGTTATACAAGGTTGGAATGTTGTTACATAATTTCAAATATAATAATTCATATATTTGACAATAATCAGAAAACAATTGAAATCACACTGTGCATATTTTAGACTGCATAATTGCTTTGGGAAAGAGCTCTCAAACTAGGCAAATTACATTCACCATCACTAAAGGCATTTGATATGCATATCTATTGATTTGGTGTTTTGCCTATTTGTTGTATACAACTTTTGATGATACACCTTTGATGATATATTTAGGCAGATTATATATATTTTACCTGTTTTTGCATGACATCACATTTCTTGTGTCTTTCTGCATATGTACCAATATCTTCAAATCAAACCAAAACCTACCAAGGGACCAACTGGACATCCAATGACAGTGTATGCACTAGCTTTATAGAAGCAGCACTTCTTAGTTTTTCCCATGCAAAGGCCTTTAGCCTACAACCATCCTTCGTAATTATGTCACACACTCCTACCTCTATCACCTTTACCTGCAGCTGAATTTCTCGCCGGGTGCAGTGGCATGTGCCTGTAATCCAAGTCACTGGGAGGCTGAGGTTGGTGGATCAAGTGAGCTGAGGAGCTCTGGGCTGCAGCACGCTATGTCGAACGGGTGTCCACGCTAAGTTCGGTATCGATATGGTGTTCCTGGGGGAGCCTGGGACCACCAGGTTGTCTAAGGAGGGGTGAACCGGCCCAGGTCGGAAACGAAGCAGGTCAAATCCCCCGTGCTGTCCAGTAGTGGGATAATACCTGTGAGTAGATGCTGCAGTGCAGCCTTGGCAAAACATCGAGACCTAATCTTTTCATTTTTTAAAAACCTATTTTTATCTGCTACACAAATTGTCACTTCGAAATGTTTAGCAGACCATGAAAAGTCGACACTGTTTTGCAGCTTTCCAAAAACAATTACCGTTATACCTTCTGATAATCGAGAATTATACTGACTACTACTGACGAAATGTGTGAATACCGGCAACAAAATGCAGCACGGACCGTTGAGGGAGGAGTAAGTGCTAGCGCGATGCCTAGCATGAAACTGAGGCCAGCTCTCCCATCACCATCGACAGACAGACAGTTCGGATAGGTTCATTTACTTGTGTGAAATGAGCCACAATAATGATTAGCCAAATCATTGGAATTTGAGATTCACCTTCAATTAAGTCCCTTATTGAAGGTGATGCAAACGAATACAAAAAG
Organism: Oncorhynchus mykiss; assembly: GCF_013265735.2. NCBI lineage: Eukaryota > Metazoa > Chordata > Actinopteri > Salmoniformes > Salmonidae > Oncorhynchus > Oncorhynchus mykiss. The sequence continues at coordinate 34,048,757 of NC_048572.1, forward strand.
TGGAATCATGTCATATGTTTGTACTAGATTAAGTTATACAAGGTTGGAATGTTGTTACATAATTTCAAATATAATAATTCATATATTTGACAATAATCAGAAAACAATTGAAATCACACTGTGCATATTTTAGACTGCATAATTGCTTTGGGAAAGAGCTCTCAAACTAGGCAAATTACATTCACCATCACTAAAGGCATTTGATATGCATATCTATTGATTTGGTGTTTTGCCTATTTGTTGTATACAACTTTTGATGATACACCTTTGATGATATATTTAGGCAGATTATATATATTTTACCTGTTTTTGCATGACATCACATTTATTGTGTGTTTCTGCATATGTACCAATATCTTCAAATCAACCTAAACCTACCAAGGGACCAACTGGACATCCAATGACAGTGTATGCACTAGCTTTATAGAAGCAGCACTTCTTAGTTTTTACCATGCAAAGGCCTTTAGCCTACAACCATCCTTCGTAATTATGTCACACACTCCTACCTCTATCACCTTTACCTGCAGCTGAATATCTCGCCGGGTGCAGTGGCATGTGCCTGTAATCCAAGTCACTGGGAGGCTGAGGTTGGTGGATCAAGTGAGCTGAGGAGCTCTGGGCTGCAGCACGCTATGTCGAACGGGTGTCCACGCTAAGTTCGGTATCGATATGGTGTTCCTGGGGGAGCCTGGGACCACCAGGTTGTCTAAGGAGGGGTGAACCGGCCCAGGTCGGAAACGAAGCAGGTCAAATCCCCCGTGCTGTCCAGTAGTGGGATAATACCTGTGAGTAGATGCTGTAGTGCAGCCTTGGCAAAACATCGAGACCTAATCTTTTCATTTTTTAAAAACCTATTTTTATCTGCTACACAAATTGTCACTTCGAAATGTTTAGCAGACCATGAAAAGTCGACACTGTTTTGCAGCTTTCCAAAAACAATTACCGTTATACCTTCTGATAATCGAGAATTATACTGACTACTACTGACGAAATGTGTGAATACCGGCAACAAAATGCAGCACGGACCGTTGAGGGAGGAGTAAGTGCTAGCGCGATGCCTAGCATGAAACTGAGGCCAGCTCTCCCATCACCATCGACAGACAGACAGTTCGGATAGGTTCATTTACTTGTGTGAAATGAGCCACAATAATGATTAGCCAAATCATTGGAATTTGAGATTCACCTTCAATTAAGTCCCTTATTGAAGGTGATGCAAACGAATACAAAAAGTGGAATCATGTCATATGTTTGTACTAGATTAAGTTATACAAGGTTGGAATGTTGTTACATAATTTCAAATATAATAATTCATATATTTGACAATAATCAGAAAACAATTGAAATCACGCTGTGCATATTTTAGACTGCATAATTGCATTGGGAAAGAGCTCTCAAACTAGGCAAATTACATTCACCATCACTAAAGGCATTTGATATGCATATCTATTGATTTGGTGTTTTGCCTATTTGTTGTGTACAACTTTTGATGATACACCTTTGATGATATATTTAGGCAGATTATATATATTTTACCTGTTTTTGCATGACATCACATTTCTTGTGTGTTTCTGCATATGTACCAATATCTTCAAATCAAACCAAAACCTACCAAGGGACCAACTGGACATCCAATGACAGTGTATGCACTAGCTTTATAGAAGCAGCACTTCTTAGTTTATACCATGCAAAGGCCTTTAGCCTACAACCATCCTTCGTAATTATGTCACACACTCCTACCTCTATCACCTTTACCTGCAGCTGAATATCTCGCCGGGTGCAGTGGCATGTGCCTGTAATCCAAGTCACTGGGAGGCTGAGGTTGGTGGATCAAGTGAGCTGAGGAGCTCTGGGCTGCAGCACGCTATGTCGAACGGGTGTCCACGCTAAGTTCGGTATCGATATGGTGTTCCTGGGGGAGCCTGGGACCACCAGGTTGTCTAAGGAGGGGTGAACCGGCCCAGGTCGGAAACGAAGCAGGTCAAATCCCCCGTGCTGTCCAGTAGTGGGATAATACCTGTGAGTAGATGCTGCAGTGCAGCCTTGGCAAAACATCGAGACCTAATCTTTTCATTTTTTAAAAACCTATTTTTATCTGCTACACAAATTGTCACTTCGAAATGTTTAGCAGACCATGAAAAGTCAACACTGTTTTGCAGCTTTCCAAAAACAATTACCGTTATACCTTCTGATAATCGAGAATTATACTGACTACTACTGACGAAATGTGTGAATACCGGCAACAAAATGCAGCACGGACCGTTGAGGGAGGAGTAAGTGCTAGCGCGATGCCTAGCATGAAACTGAGGCCAGCTCTCCCATCACCATCGACAGACAGACAGTTCGGATAGGTTCATTTACTTGTGTGAAATGAGCCACAATAATGATTAGCCAAATCATTGGAATTTGAGATTCACCTTCAATTAAGTCCCTTATTGGAGGTGATGCAAACGAATACAAAAAGTGGAATCATGTCATATGTTTGTACTAGATTAAGTTATACAAGGTTGGAATGTTGTTACATAATTTCAAATATAATAATTCATATATTTGACAATAATCAGAAAACAATTGAAATCACACTGTGCATATTTTAGACTGCATAATTGCTTTGGGAAAGAGCTCTCAAACTAGGCAAATTACATTCACCATCACTAAAGGCATTTGATATGCATATCTATTGATTTGGTGTTTTGCCTATTTGTTGTGTACAACTTTTGATGATACACCTTTGATGATATATTTAGGCAGATTATATATATTTTACCTGTTTTTGCATGACATCACATTTCTTGTGTGTTTCTGCATATGTACCAATATCTTCAAATCAAACCAAAACCTACCAAGGGACCAACTGGACATCCAATGACAGTGTATGCACTAGCTTTATAGAAGCAGCACTTCTTAGTTTATACCATGCAAAGGCCTTTAGCCTACAACCATCCTTCGTAATTATGTCACACACTCCTACCTCTATCACCTTTACCTGCAGCTGAATATCTCACCGGGTGCAGTGGCATGTGCCTGTAATCCAAGTCACTGGAAGGCTGAGGTTGGTGGATCAAGTGAGCTGAGGAGCTCTGGGCTGCAGCACGCTATGTCGAACGGGTGTCCACGCTAAGTTCGGTATCGATATGGTGTTCCTGGGGGAGCCTGGGACCACCAGGTTGTCTAAGGAGGGGTGAACCGGCCCAGGTCGGAAACAAAGCAGGTCAAATCCCCTGTGCTGTCCAGTAGTGGGATAATACCTGTGAGTAGATGCTGCAGTGCAGCCTTGGCAAAACATCGAGACCTAATCTTTTTATTTTTTTAAAACCTATTTTTATCTGCTACACGAATTGTCACTTCGAAATGTTTAGCAGACCATGAAAAGTCGACACTGTTTTGCAGCTTTCCAAAAACAATTACCGTTATACCTTCTGATAATCGAGAATTATACTGACTACTACTGACGAAATGTGTGAATACCGGCAACAAAATGCAGCACGGACCGTTGAGGGAGGAGTAAGTGCTAGCGCGATGCCTAGCATGAAACTGAGGCCAGCTCTCCCATCACCATCGACAGACAGACAGTTCGGATAGGTTCATTTACTTGTGTGAAATGAGCCACAATAATGATTAGCCAAATCATTGGAATTTGAGATTCACCTTCAATTAAGTCCCTTATTGAAGGTGATGCAAACGAATACAAAAAGTGGAATCATGTCATATGTTTGTACTAGATTAAGTTATACAAGGTTGGAATGTTGTTACATAATTTCAAATATAATAATTCATATATTTGACAATAATCAGAAAACAATTGAAATCACACTGTGCATATTTTAGACTGCATAATTGCTTTGGGAAAGAGCTCTCAAACTAGGCAAATTACATTCACCATCACTAAAGGCATTTGATATGCATATCTATTGATTTGGTGTTTTGCCTATTTGTTGTATACAACTTTTGATGATACACCTTTGATGATATATTTAGGCAGATTATATATATTTTACCTGTTTTTGCATGACATCACATTTCTTGTGTCTTTCTGCATATGTACCAATATCTTCAAATCAAACCAAAACCTACCAAGGGACCAACTGGACATCCAATGACAGTGTATGCACTAGCTTTATAGAAGCAGCACTTCTTAGTTTTTCCCATGCAAAGGCCTTTAGCCTACAACCATCCTTCGTAATTATGTCACACACTCCTACCTCTATCACCTTTACCTGCAGCTGAATATCTCGCCGGGTGCAGTGGCATGTGCCTGTAATCCAAGTCACTGGGAGGCTGAGGTTGGTGGATCAAGTGAGCTGAGGAGCTCTGGGCTGCAGCACGCTATGTCGAACGGGTGTCCACGCTAAGTTCGGTATCGATATGGTGTTCCTGGGGGAGCCTGGGACCACCAGGTTGTCTAAGGAGGGGTGAACCGGCCCAGGTCGGAAACGAAGCAGGTCAAATCCCCCGTGCTGTCCAGTAGTGGGATAATACCTGTGAGTAGATGCTGCAGTGCAGCCTTGGCAAAACATCGAGACCTAATCTTTTCATTTTTTAAAAACCTATTTTTATCTGCTACACAAATTGTCACTTCGAAATGTTTAGCAGACCATGAAAAGTCGACACTGTTTTGCAGCTTTCCAAAAACAATTACCGTTATACCTTCTGATAATCGAGAATTATACTGACTACTACTGACGAAATGTGTGAATACCGGCAACAAAATGCAGCACGGACCGTTGAGGGAGTAGTAAGTGCTAGCGCGATGCCTAGCATGAAACTGAGGCCAGCTCTCCCATCACCATCGACAGACAGACAGTTCGGATAGGTTCATTTACCTGTGTGAAATGAGCCACAATAATGATTAGCCAAATCATTGGAATTTGAGATTCACCTTCAATTAAGTCCCTTATTGAAGGTGATGCAAACGAATACAAAAAGTGGAATCATGTCATATGTTTGTACTAGATTAAGTTATACAAGGTTGGAATGTTGTTACATAATTTCAAATATAATAATTCATATATTTGACAATAATCAGAAAACAATTGAAATCACACTGTGCATATTTTAGACTGCATAATTGCATTGGGAAAGAGCTCTCAAACTAGGCAAATTACATTCACCATCACTAAAGGCATTTGATATGCATATCTATTGATTTGGTGTTTTCCCTATTTGTTGTGTACAACTTTTGATGATACACCTTTGATGATATATTTAGGCAGATTATATATATTTTACCTGTTTTTGCATGACATCACATTTCTTGTGTGTTTCTGCATATGTACCAATATCTTCAAATCAAACCAAAACCTACCAAGGGACCAACTGGACATCCAATGACAGTGTATGCACTAGCTTTATAGAAGCAGCACTTCTTAGTTATACCATGCAAAGGCCTTTAGCCTACAACCATCCTTCGTAATTATGTCACACACTCCTACCTCTATCACCTTTACCTGCAGCTGAATATCTCGCCGGGTGCAGTGGCATGTGCCTGTAATCCAAGTCACTGGGAGGCTGAGGTTGGTGGATCAAGTGAGCTGAGGAGCTCTGGGCTGCAGCACGCTATGTCGAACGGGTGTCCACGCTAAGTTCGGTATCGATATGGTGTTCCTGGGGGAGCCTGGGACCACCAGGTTGTCTAAGGAGGGGTGAACCGGCCCAGGTCGGAAACGAAGCAGGTCAAATCCCCCGTGCTGTCCAGTAGTGGGATAATACCTGTGAGTAGATGCTGCAGTGCAGCCTTGGCAAAACATCGAGACCTAATCTTTTCATTTTTTAAAAACCTATTTTTATCTGCTACACAAATTGTCACTTCGAAATGTTTAGCAGACCATGAAAAGTCGACACTGTTTTGCAGCTTTCCAAAAACAATTACCGTTATACCTTCTGATAATCGAGAATTATACTGACTACTACTGACGAAATGTGTGAATACCGGCAACAAAATGCAGCACGGACCGTTGAGGGAGGAGTAAGTGCTAGCGCGATGCCTAGCATGAAACTGAGGCCAGCTCTCCCATCACCATCGACAGACAGACAGTTCGGATAGGTTCATTTACTTGTGTGAAATGAGCCACAATAATGATTAGCCAAATCATTGGAATTTGAGATTCACCTTCAATTAAGTCCCTTATTGAAGGTGATGCAAACGAATACAAAAAGTGGAATCATGTCATATGTTTGTACTAGATTAAGTTATACAAGGTTGGAATGTTGTTACATAATTTCAAATATAATAATTCATATATTTGACAATAATCAGAAAACAATTGAAATCACACTGTGCATATTTTAGACTGCATAATTGCATTGGGAAAGAGCTCTCAAACTAGGCAAATTACATTCACCATCACTAAAGGCATTTGATATGCATATCTATTGATTTGGTGTTTTCCCTATTTGTTGTGTACAACTTTTGATGATACACCTTTGATGATATATTTAGGCAGATTATATATATTTTACCTGTTTTTGCATGACATCACATTTCTTGTGTGTTTCTGCATATGTACCAATATCTTCAAATCAAACCAAAACCTACCAAGGGACCAACTGGACATCCAATGACAGTGTATGCACTAGCTTTATAGAAGCAGCACTTCTTAGTTATACCATGCAAAGGCCTTTAGCCTACAACCATCCTTCGTAATTATGTCACACACTCCTACCTCTATCACCTTTACCTGCAGCTGAATATCTCGCCGGGTGCAGTGGCATGTGCCTGTAATCCAAGTCACTGGGAGGCTGAGGTTGGTGGATCAAGTGAGCTGAGGAGCTCTGGGCTGCAGCACGCTATGTCGAACGGGTGTCCACGCTAAGTTCGGTATCGATATGGTGTTCCTGGGGGAGCCTGGGACCACCAGGTTGTCTAAGGAGGGGTGAACCGGCCCAGGTCGGAAACGAAGCAGGTCAAATCCCCCGTGCTGTCCAGTAGTGGGATAATACCTGTGAGTAGATGCTGCAGTGCAGCCTTGGCAAAACATCGAGACCTAATCTTTTCATTTTTTAAAAACCTATTTTTATCTGCTACACAAATTGTCACTTCAAAATGTTTAGCAGACCATGAAAAGTCGACACTGTTTTGCAGCTTTCCAAAAACAATTACCGTTATACCTTCTGATAATCGAGAATTATACTGACTACTACTGACGAGATGTGTGGATACCGGCAACAAAATGCAGCACGGACCGTTGAGGGAGGAGTAAGTGCTAGCGCGATGCCTAGCATGAAACTGAGGCCAGCTCTCCCATCACCATCGACAGACAGACAGTTCGGATAGGTTCATTTACTTGTGTGAAATGAGCCACAATAATGATTAGCCAAATCATTGGAATTTGAGATTCACCTTCAATTAAGTCCCTTATTGGAGGTGATGCAAACGAATACAAAAAGTGGAATCATGTCATATGTTTGTACTAGATTAAGTTATACAAGGTTGGAATGTTGTTACATAATTTCAAATATAATAATTCATATATTTGACAATAATCAGAAAACAATTGAAATCACACTGTGCATATTTTAGACTGCATAATTGCTTTGGGGAAGAGCTCTCAAACTAGGCAAATTACATTCACCATCACTAAAGGCATTTGATATGCATATCTATTGATTTGGTGTTTTGCCTATTTGTTGTGTACAACTTTTGATGATACACCTTTGATGATATATTTAGGCAGATTATATATATTTTACCTGTTTTTGCATGACATCACATTTATTGTGTGTTTCTGCATATGTACCAATATCTTCAAATCAACCTAAACCTACCAAGGGACCAACTGGACATCCAATGACAGTGTATGCACTAGCTTTATAGAAGCAGCACTTCTTAGTTTTTCCCATGCAAAGGCCTTTAGCCTACAACCATCCTTCGTAATTATGTCACACACTCCTACCTCTATCACCTTTACCTGCAGCTGAATATCTCACCGGGTGCAGTGGCATGTGCCTGTAATCCAAGTCACTGGGAGGCTGAGGTTGGTGGATCAAGTGAGCTGAGGAGCTCTGGGCTGCAGCACGCTATGTCGAACGGGTGTCCACGCTAAGTTCGGTATCGATATGGTGTTCCTGGGGGAGCCTGGGACCACCAGGTTGTCTAAGGAGGGGTGAACCGGCCAAGGTCGGAAACGAAGCAGGTCAAATCCCCCGTGCTGTCCAGTAGTGGGATAATACCTGTGAGTAGATGCTGTAGTGCAGCCTTGGCAAAACATCGAGACCTAATCTTTTCATTTTTTAAAAACCTATTTTTATCTGCTACACAAATTGTCACTTCGAAATGTTTAGCAGACCATGAAAAGTCGACACTGTTTTGCAGCTTTCCAAAAACAATTACCGTTATACCTTCTGATAATCGAGAATTATACTGACTACTACTGACGAAATGTGTGAATACCGGCAACAAAATGCAGCACGGACCGTTGAGGGAGGAGTAAGTGCTAGCGCGATGCCTAGCATGAAACTGAGGCCAGCTCTCCCATCACCATCGACAGACAGACAGTTCGGATAGGTTCATTTACTTGTGTGAAATGAGCCACAATAATGATTAGCCAAATCATTGGAATTTGAGATTCACCTTCAATTAAGTCCCTTATTGGAGGTGATGCAAACGAATACAAAAAGTGGAATCATGTCATATGTTTGTACTAGATTAAGTTATACAAGGTTGGAATGTTGTTACATAATTTCAAATATAATAATTCATATATTTGACAATAATCAGAAAACAATTGAAATCACACTGTGCATATTTTAGACTGCATAATTGCTTTGGGGAAGAGCTCTCAAACTAGGCAAATTACATTCACCATCACTAAAGGCATTTGATATGAATATCTATTGATTTGGTGTTTTGCCTATTTGTTGTGTACAACTTTTGATGATACACCTTTGATGATATATTTAGGCAGATTATATATATTTTACCTGTTTTTGCATGACATCACATTTATTGTGTGTTTCTGCATATGTACCAATATCTTCAAATCAACCTAAACCTACCAAGGGACCAACTGGACATCCAATGACAGTGTATGCACTAGCTTTATAGAAGCAGCACTTCTTAGTTTTTCCCATGCAAAGGCCTTTAGCCTACAACCATCCTTTGTAATTATGTCACACACTCCTACCTCTATCACCTTTACCTGCAGCTGAATATCTCGCCGGGTGCAGTGGCATGTGCCTGTAATCCAAGTCACTGGGAGGCTGAGGTTGGTGGATCAAGTGAGCTGAGGAGCTCTGGGCTGCAGCACGCTATGTCGAACGGGTGTCCACGCTAAGTTCGGTATCGATATGGTGAGCCTGGGACCACCAGGTTGTCTAAGGAGGGGTGAACCGGCCAAGGTCGGAAACGAAGCAGGTCAAATCCCCCGTGCTGTCCAGTAGTGGGATAATACCTGTGAGTAGATGCTGTAGTGCAGCCTTGGCAAAACATCGAGACCTAATCTTTTCATTTTTTAAAAACCTATTTTTATCTGCTACACAAATTGTCACTTCGAAATGTTTAGCAGACCATGAAAAGTCGACACTGTTTTGCAGCTTTCCAAAAACAATTACCGTTATACCTTCTGATAATCGAGAATTATACTGACTACTACTGACGAAATGTGTGAATACCGGCAACAAAATGCAGCACGGACCGTTGAGGGAGGAGTAAGTGCTAGCGCGATGCCTAGCATGAAACTGAGGCCAGCTCTCCCATCACCATCGACAGACAGACAGTTCGGATAGGTTCATTTACTTGTGTGAAATGAGCCACAATAATGATTAGCCAAATCATTGGAATTTGAGATTCACCTTCAATTAAGTCCCTTATTGGAGGTGATGCAAACGAATACAAAAAGTGGAATCATGTCATATGTTTGTACTAGATTAAGTTATACAAGGTTGGAATGTTGTTACATAATTTCAAATATAATAATTCATATATTTGACAATAATCAGAAAACAATTGAAATCACACTGTGCATATTTTAGACTGCATAATTGCTTTGGGGAAGAGCTCTCAAACTAGGCAAATTACATTCACCATCACTAAAGGCATTTGATATGCATATCTATTGATTTGGTGTTTTGCCTATTTGTTGTGTACAACTTTTGATGATACACCTTTGATGATCTATTTAGGCAGATTATATATATTTTACCTGTTTTTGCATGACATCACATTTCTTGTGTCTTTCTGCATATGTACCAATATCTTCAAATCAAACCAAAACCTACCAAGGGACCAACTGGACATCCAATGACAGTGTATGCACTAGCTTTATAGAAGCAGCACTTCTTAGTTTATACCATGCAAAGGCCTTTAGCCTACAACCATCCTTCGTAATTATGTCACACACTCCTACCTCTATCACCTTTACCTGCAGCTGAATATCTCGCCGGGTGCAGTGGCATGTGCCTGTAATCCAAGTCACTGGGAGGCTGAGGTTGGTGGATCAAGTGAGCTGAGGAGGTCTGGGCTGCAGCACGCTATGTCGAACGGGTGTCCACGCTAAGTTCGGTATCGATATGGTGTTCCTGGGGGAGCCTGGGACCACCAGGTTGTCTAAGGAGGGGTGAACTGGCCCAGGTCAGAAACGAAGCAGGTCAAATCCCCCGTGCTGTCCAGTAGTGGGATAATACCTGTGAGTAGATGCTGCAGTGCAGCCTTGGCAAAACATCGAGACCTAATCTTTTTATTTTTTTAAAACCTATTTTTATCTGCTACACGAATTGTCACTTCGAAATGTTTAGCAGACCATGAAAAGTCGACACTGTTTTGCAGCTTTCCAAAAACAATTACCGTTATACCTTCTGATAATCGAGAATTATACTGACTACTACTGACGAAATGTGTGAATACCGGCAACAAAATGCAGCACGGACCGTTGAGGGAGGAGTAAGTGCTAGCGCGATGCCTAGCATGAAACTGAGGCCAGCTCTCCCATCACCATCGACAGACAGACAGTTCGGATAGGTTCATTTACTTGTGTGAAATGAGCCACAATAATGATTAGCCAAATCATTGGAATTTGAGATTCACCTTCAATTAAGTCCCTTATTGGAGGTGATGCAAACGAATACAAAAAGTGGAATCATGTCATATGTTTGTACTAGATTAAGTTATACAAGGTTGGAATGTTGTTACATAATTTCAAATATAATAATTCATATATTTGACAATAATCAGAAAACAATTGAAATCACACTGTGCATATTTTAGACTGCATAATTGCTTTGGGGAAGAGCTCTCAAACTAGGCAAATTACATTCACCATCACTAAAGGCATTTGATATGCATATCTATTGATTTGGTGTTTTGCCTATTTGTTGTGTACAACTTTTGATGATACACCTTTGATGATCTATTTAGGCAGATTATATATATTTTACCTGTTTTTGCATGACATCACATTTCTTGTGTCTTTCTGCATATGTACCAATATCTTCAAATCAAACCAAAACCTACCAAGGGACCAACTGGACATCCAATGACAGTGTATGCACTAGCTTTATAGAAGCAGCACTTCTTAGTTTATACCATGCAAAGGCCTTTAGCCTACAACCATCCTTCGTAATTATGTCACACACTCCTACCTCTATCACCTTTACCTGCAGCTGAATATCTCGCCGGGTGCAGTGGCATGTGCCTGTAATCCAAGTCACTGGGAGGCTGAGGTTGGTGGATCAAGTGAGCTGAGGAGGTCTGGGCTGCAGCACGCTATGTCGAACGGGTGTCCACGCTAAGTTCGGTATCGATATGGTGTTCCTGGGGGAGCCTGGGACCACCAGGTTGTCTAAGGAGGGGTGAACTGGCCCAGGTCAGAAACGAAGCAGGTCAAATCCCCCGTGCTGTCCAGTAGTGGGATAATACCTGTGAGTAGATGCTGCAGTGCAGCCTTGGCAAAACATCGAGACCTAATCTTTTTATTTTTTAAAAACCTATTTTTATCTGCTACACGAATTGTCACTTCGAAATGTTTAGCAGACCATGAAAAGTCGACACTGTTTTGCAGCTTTCCAAAAACAATTACCGTTATACCTTCTGATAATCGAGAATTATACTGACTACTACTGACGAAATGTGTGAATACCGGCAACAAAATGCAGCACGGACCGTTGAGGGAGGAGTAAGTGCTAGCGCGATGCCTAGCATGAAACTGAGGCCAGCTCTCCCATCACCATCGACAGACAGACAGTTCGGATAGGTTCATTTACTTGTGTGAAATGAGCCACAATAATGATTAGCCAAATCATTGGAATTTAAGATTCACCTTCAATTAAGTCCCTTATTGGAGGTGATGCAAACGAATACAAAAAGTGGAATCATGTCATATGTTTGTACTAGATTAAGTTATACAAGGTTGGAATGTTGTTACATAATTTCAAATATAATAATTCATATATTTGACAATAATCAGAAAACAATTGAAATCACACTGTGCATATTTTAGACTGCATAATTGCATTGGGAAAGAGCTCTCAAACTAGGCAAATTACATTCACCATCACTAAAGGCATTTGATATGAATATCTATTGATTTGGTGTTTTGCCTATTTGTTGTGTACAACTTTTGATGATACACCTTTGATGATATATTTAGGCAGATTATATATATTTTACCTGTTTTTGCATGACATCACATTTATTGTGTGTTTCTGCATATGTACCAATATCTTCAAATCAACCTAAACCTACCAAGGGACCAACTGGACATCCAATGACAGTGTATGCACTAGCTTTATAGAAGCAGCACTTCTTAGTTTTTCCCATGCAAAGGCCTTTAGCCTACAACCATCCTTCGTAATTATGTCACACACTCCTACCTCTATCACCTTTACCTGCAGCTGAATATCTCGCCGGGTGCAGTGGCATGTGCCTGTAATCCAAGTCACTGGGAGGCTGAGGTTGGTGGATCAAGTGAGCTGAGGAGCTCTGGGCTGCAGCACGCTATGTCGAACGGGTGTCCACGCTAAGTTCGGTATCGATATGGTGAGCCTGGGACCACCAGGTTGTCTAAGGAGGGGTGAACCGGCCAAGGTCGGAAACGAAGCAGGTCAAATCCCCCGTGCTGTCCAGTAGTGGGATAATACCTGTGAGTAGATGCTGTAGTGCAGCCTTGGCAAAACATCGAGACCTAATCTTTTCATTTTTTAAAAACCTATTTTTATCTGCTACACAAATTGTCACTTCGAAATGTTTAGCAGACCATGAAAAGTCGACACTGTTTTGCAGCTTTCCAAAAACAATTACCGTTATACCTTCTGATAATCGAGAATTATACTGACTACTACTGACGAAATGTGTGAATACCGGCAACAAAATGCAGCACGGACCGTTGAGGGAGGAGTAAGTGCTAGCGCGATGCCTAGCATGAAACTGAGGCCAGCTCTCCCATCACCATCGACAGACAGACAGTTCGGATAGGTTCATTTACTTGTGTGAAATGAGCCACAATAATGATTAGCCAAATCATTGGAATTTGAGATTCACCTTCAATTAAGTCCCTTATTGGAGGTGATGCAAACGAATACAAAAAGTGGAATCATGTCATATGTTTGTACTAGATTAAGTTATACAAGGTTGGAATGTTGTTACATAATTTCAAATATAATAATTCATATATTTGACAATAATCAGAAAACAATTGAAATCACACTGTGCATATTTTAGACTGCATAATTGCTTTGGGGAAGAGCTCTCAAACTAGGCAAATTACATTCACCATCACTAAAGGCATTTGATATGCATATCTATTGATTTGGTGTTTTGCCTATTTGTTGTGTACAACTTTTGATGATACACCTTTGATGATCTATTTAGGCAGATTATATATATTTTACCTGTTTTTGCATGACATCACATTTCTTGTGTCTTTCTGCATATGTACCAATATCTTCAAATCAAACCAAAACCTACCAAGGGACCAACTGGACATCCAATGACAGTGTATGCACTAGCTTTATAGAAGCAGCACTTCTTAGTTTATACCATGCAAAGGCCTTTAGCCTACAACCATCCTTCGTAATTATGTCACACACTCCTACCTCTATCACCTTTACCTGCAGCTGAATATCTCGCCGGGTGCAGTGGCATGTGCCTGTAATCCAAGTCACTGGGAGGCTGAGGTTGGTGGATCAAGTGAGCTGAGGAGGTCTGGGCTGCAGCACGCTATGTCGAACGGGTGTCCACGCTAAGTTCGGTATCGATATGGTGTTCCTGGGGGAGCCTGGGACCACCAGGTTGTCTAAGGAGGGGTGAACTGGCCCAGGTCAGAAACGAAGCAGGTCAAATCCCCCGTGCTGTCCAGTAGTGGGATAATACCTGTGAGTAGATGCTGCAGTGCAGCCTTGGCAAAACATCGAGACCTAATCTTTTTATTTTTTTAAAACCTATTTTTATCTGCTACACGAATTGTCACTTCGAAATGTTTAGCAGACCATGAAAAGTCGACACTGTTTTGCAGCTTTCCAAAAACAATTACCGTTATACCTTCTGATAATCGAGAATTATACTGACTACTACTGACGAAATGTGTGAATACCGGCAACAAAATGCAGCACGGACCGTTGAGGGAGGAGTAAGTGCTAGCGCGATGCCTAGCATGAAACTGAGGCCAGCTCTCCCATCACCATCGACAGACAGACAGTTCGGATAGGTTCATTTACTTGTGTGAAATGAGCCACAATAATGATTAGCCAAATCATTGGAATTTGAGATTCACCTTCAATTAAGTCCCTTATTGAAGGTGATGCAAACGAATACAAAAAGTGGAATCATGTCATATGTTTGTACTAGATTAAGTTATACAAGGTTGGAATGTTGTTACATAATTTCAAATATAATAATTCATATATTTGACAATAATCAGAAAACAATTGAAATCACGCTGTGCATATTTTAGACTGTATAATTGCATTGGGAAAGAGCTCTCAAACTAGGCAAATTACATTCACCATCACTAAAGGCATTTGATATGCATATCTATTGATTTGGTGTTTTGCCTATTTGTTGTGTACAACTTTTGATGATACACCTTTGATGATATATTTAGGCAGATTATATATATTTTACCTGTTTTTGCATGACATCACATTTCTTGTGTGTTTCTGCATATGTACCAATATCTTCAAATCAAACCAAAACCTACCAAGGGACCAACTGGACATCCAATGACAGTGTATGCACTAGCTTTATAGAAGCAGCACTTCTTAGTTAATACCATGCAAAGGCCTTTAGCCTACAACCATCCTTCGTAATTATGTCACACACTCCTACCTCTATCACCTTTACCTGCAGCTGAATATCTCGCCGGGTGCAGTGGCATGTGCCTGTAATCCAAGTCACTGGGAGGCTGAGGTTGGTGGATCAAGTGAGCTGAGGAGCTCTGGGCTGCAGCACGCTATGTCGAACGGGTGTCCACGCTAAGTTCGGTATCGATATGGTGTTCCTGGGGGAGCCTGGGACCACCAGGTTGTCTAAGGAGGGTTGAACCGGCCCAGGTCGGAAACGAAGCAGGTCAAATCCCCCGTGCTGTCCAGTAGTGGGATAATACCTGTGAGTAGATGCTGCAGTGCAGCCTTGGCAAAACATCGAGACCTAATCTTTTCATTTTTTAAAAACCTATTTTTATCTGCTACACAAATTGTCACTTCGAAATGTTTAGCAGACCATGAAAAGTCAACACTGTTTTGCAGCTTTCCAAAAACAATTACCGTTATACCTTCTGATAATCGAGAATTATACTGACTACTACTGACGAAATGTGTGAATACCGGCAACAAAATGCAGCACGGACCGTTGAGGGAGGAGTAAGTGCTAGCGCGATGCCTAGCATGAAACTGAGGCCAGCTCTCCCATCACCATCGACAGACAGACAGTTCGGATAGGTTCATTTACTTGTGTGAAATGAGCCACAATAATGATTAGCCAAATCATTGGAATTTGAGATTCACCTTCAATTAAGTCCCTTATTGGAGGTGATGCAAACGAATACAAAAAGTGGAATCATGTCATATGTTTGTACTAGATTAAGTTATACAAGGTTGGAATGTTGTTACATAATTTCAAATATAATAATTCATATATTTGACAATAATCAGAAAACAATTGAAATCACACTGTGCATATTTTAGACTGCATAATTGCTTTGGGAAAGAGCTCTCAAACTAGGCAAATTACATTCACCATCACTAAAGGCATTTGATATGCATATCTATTGATTTGGTGTTTTGCCTATTTGTTGTGTACAACTTTTGATGATACACCTTTGATGATATATTTAGGCAGATTATATATATTTTACCTGTTTTTGCATGACATCACATTTCTTGTGTGTTTCTGCATATGTACCAATATCTTCAAATCAAACCAAAACCTACCAAGGGACCAACTGGACATCCAATGACAGTGTATGCACTAGCTTTATAGAAGCAGCACTTCTTAGTTTTTCCCATGCAAAGGCCTTTAGCCTACAACCATCCTTCGTAATTATGTCACATACTCCTACCTCTATCACCTTTACCTGCAGCTGAATATCTCGCCGGGTGCAGTGGCATGTGCCTGTAATCCAAGTCACTGGGAGGCTGAGGTTGGTGGATCAAGTGAGCTGAGGAGCTCTGGGCTGCAGCACGCTATGTCGAACGGGTGTCCACGCTAAGTTCGGTATCGATATGGTGTTCCTGGGGGAGCCTGGGACCACCAGGTTGTCTAAGGAGGGGTGAACCGGCCCAGGTCGGAAACGAAGCAGGTCAAATCCCCCGTGCTGTCCAGTAGTGGGATAATACCTGTGAGTAGATGCTGCAGTGCAGCCTTGGCAAAACATCGAGACCTAATCTTTTCATTTTTTAAAAACCTATTTTTATCTGCTACACAAATTGTCACTTCGAAATGTTTAGCAGACCATGAAAAGTCGACACTGTTTTGCAGCTTTCCAAAAACAATTACTGTTATACCTTCTGATAATCGAGAATTATACTGACTACTACTGACGAAATGTGTGAATACCGGCAACAAAATGCAGCACGGACCGTTGAGGGAGTAGTAAGTGCTAGCGCGATGCCTAGCATGAAACTGAGGCCAGCTCTCCCATCACCATCGACAGACAGACAGTTCGGATAGGTTCATTTACCTGTGTGAAATGAGCCACAATAATGATTAGCCAAATCATTGGAATTTGAGATTCACCTTCAATTAAGTCCCTTATTGAAGGTGATGCAAACGAATACAAAAAGTGGAATCATGTCATATGTTTGTACTAGATTAAGTTATACAAGGTTGGAATGTTGTTACATAATTTCAAATATAATAATTCATATATTTGACAATAATCAGAAAACAATTGAAATCACACTGTGCATATTTTAGACTGCATAATTGCATTGGGAAAGAGCTCTCAAACTAGGCAAATTACATTCACCATCACTAAAGGCATTTGATATGCATATCTATTGATTTGGTGTTTTCCCTATTTGTTGTGTACAACTTTTGATGATACACCTTTGATGATATATTTAGGCAGATTATATATATTTTACCTGTTTTTGCATGACATCACATTTCTTGTGTGTTTCTGCATATGTACCAATATCTTCAAATCAAACCAAAACCTACCAAGGGACCAACTGGACATCCAATGACAGTGTATGCACTAGCTTTATAGAAGCAGCACTTCTTAGTTATACCATGCAAAGGCCTTTAGCCTACAACCATCCTTCGTAATTATGTCACACACTCCTACCTCTATCACCTTTACCTGCAGCTGAATATCTCGCCGGGTGCAGTGGCATGTGCCTGTAATCCAAGTCACTGGGAGGCTGAGGTTGGTGGATCAAGTGAGCTGAGGAGCTCTGGGCTGCAGCACGCTATGTCGAACGGGTGTCCACGCTAAGTTCGGTATCGATATGGTGTTCCTGGGGGAGCCTGGGACCACCAGGTTGTCTAAGGAGGGGTGAACCGGCCCAGGTCGGAAACGAAGCAGGTCAAATCCCCCGTGCTGTCCAGTAGTGGGATAATACCTGTGAGTAGATGCTGCAGTGCAGCCTTGGCAAAACATCGAGACCTAATCTTTTCATTTTTTAAAAACCTATTTTTATCTGCTACACAAATTGTCACTTCGAAATGTTTAGCAGACCATGAAAAGTCGACACTGTTTTGCAGCTTTCCAAAAACAATTACCGTTATACCTTCTGATAATCGAGAATTATACTGACTACTACTGACGAAATGTGTGAATACCGGCAACAAAATGCAGCACGGACCGTTGAGGGAGGAGTAAGTGCTAGCGCGATGCCTAGCATGAAACTGAGGCCAGCTCTCCCATCACCATCGACAGACAGACAGTTCGGATAGGTTCAGTTACTTGTGTGAAATGAGCCACAATAATGATTAGCCAAATCATTGGAATTTGAGATTCACCTTCAATTAAGTCCCTTATTGAAGGTGATGCAAACGAATACAAAAAGTGGAATCATGTCATATGTTTGTACTAGATTAAGTTATACAAGGTTGGAATGTTGTTACATAATTTCAAATATAATAATTCATATATTTGACAATAATCAGAAAACAATTGAAATCACACTGTGCATATTTTAGACTGCATAATTGCATTGGGAAAGAGCTCTCAAACTAGGCAAATTACATTCACCATCACTAAAGGCATTTGATATGCATATCTATTGATTTGGTGTTTTCCCTATTTGTTGTGTACAACTTTTGATGATACACCTTTGATGATATATTTAGGCAGATTATATATATTTTACCTGTTTTTGCATGACATCACATTTCTTGTGTGTTTCTGCATATGTACCAATATCTTCAAATCAAACCAAAACCTACCAAGGGACCAACTGGACATCCAATGACAGTGTATGCACTAGCTTTATAGAAGCAGCACTTCTTAGTTATACCATGCAAAGGCCTTTAGCCTACAACCATCCTTCGTAATTATGTCACACACTCCTACCTCTATCACCTTTACCTGCAGCTGAATATCTCGCCGGGTGCAGTGGCATGTGCCTGTAATCCAAGTCACTGGGAGGCTGAGGTTGGTGGATCAAGTGAGCTGAGGAGCTCTGGGCTGCAGCACGCTATGTCGAACGGGTGTCCACGCTAAGTTCGGTATTGATATGGTGTTCCTGGGGGAGCCTGGGACCACCAGGTTGTCTAAGGAGGGGTGAACCGGCCCAGGTCGGAAACGAAGCAGGTCAAATCCCCCGTGCTGTCCAGTAGTGGGATAATACCTGTGAGTAGATGCTGCAGTGCAGCCTTGGCAAAACATCGAGACCTAATCTTTTCATTTTTTAAAAACCTATTTTTATCTGCTACACAAATTGTCACTTCGAAATGTTTAGCAGACCATGAAAAGTCGACACTGTTTTGCAGCTTTCCAAAAACAATTACCGTTATACCTTCTGATAATCGAGAATTATACTGACTACTACTGACGAAATGTGTGAATACCGGCAACAAAATGCAGCACGGACCGTTGAGGGAGGAGTAAGTGCTAGCGCGATGCCTAGCATGAAACTGAGGCCAGCTCTCCCATCACCATCGACAGACAGACAGTTCGGATAGGTTCATTTACTTGTGTGAAATGAGCCACAATAATGATTAGCCAAATCATTGGAATTTGAGATTCACCTTCAATTAAGTCCCTTATTGAAGGTGATGCAAACGAATACAAAAAGTGGAATCATGTCATATGTTTGTACTAGATTAAGTTATACAAGGTTGGAATGTTGTTACATAATTTCAAATATAATAATTCATATATTTGACAATAATCAGAAAACAATTGAAATCACACTGTGCATATTTTAGACTGCATAATTGCATTGGGAAAGAGCTCTCAAACTAGGCAAATTACATTCACCATCACTAAAGGCATTTGATATGCATATCTATTGATTTGGTGTTTTCCCTATTTGTTGTGTACAACTTTTGATGATACACCTTTGATGATATATTTAGGCAGATTATATATATTTTACCTGTTTTTGCATGACATCACATTTCTTGTGTGTTTCTGCATATGTACCAATATCTTCAAATCAAACCAAAACCTACCAAGGGACCAACTGGACATCCAATGACAGTGTATGCACTAGCTTTATAGAAGCAGCACTTCTTAGTTTTTCCCATGCAAAGGCCTTTAGCCTACAACCATCCTTCGTAATTATGTCACACACTCCTACCTCTATCACCTTTACCTGCAGCTGAATATCTTGCCGGGTGCAGTGGCATGTGCCTGTAATCCAAGTCACTGGGAGGCTGAGATGGTGGATCAAGTGAGCTGAGGAGCTCTGGGCTGCAGCACGCTATGTCGAACGGGTGTCCACGCTAAGTTCGGTATCGATATGGTGTTCCTGGGGGAGCCTGGGACCACCAGGTTGTCTAAGGAGGGGTGAACCGGCCCAGGTCGGAAACGAAGCAGGTCAAATCCCCCGTGCTGTCCAGTAGTGGGATAATACCTTTGAGTAGATGCTGCAGTGCAGCCTTGGCAAAACATCGAGACCTAATCTTTTCATTTTTTAAAAACCTATTTTTATCTGCTACACAAATTGTCACTTCGAAATGTTTAGCAGACCATGAAAAGTCGACACTGTTTTGCAGCTTTCCAAAAACAATTACCGTTATACCTTCTGATAATCGAGAATTATACTGACTACTACTGACGAAATGTGTGAATACCGGCAACAAAATGCAGCACGGACCGTTGAGGGAGGAGTAAGTGCTAGCGCGATGCCTAGCATGAAACTGAGGCCAGCTCTCCCATCACCATCGACAGACAGACAGTTCGGATAGGTTCATTTACTTGTGTGAAATGAGCCACAATAATGATTAGCCAAATCATTGGAATTTGAGATTCACCTTCAATTAAGTCCCTTATTGAAGGTGATGCAAACGAATACAAAAAGTGGAATCATGTCATATGTTTGTACTAGATTAAGTTATACAAGGTTGGAATGTTGTTACATAATTTCAAATATAATAATTCATATATTTGACAATAATCAGAAAACAATTGAAATCACACTGTGGATATTTTAGACTGCATAATTGCATTGGGAAAGAGCTCTCAAACTAGGCAAATTACATTCACCATCACTAAAGGCATTTGATATGCATATCTATTGATTTGGTGTTTTCCCTATTTGTTGTGTACAACTTTTGATGATACACCTTTGATGATATATTTAGGCAGATTATATATATTTTACCTGTTTTTGCATGACATCACATTTCTTGTGTGTTTCTGCATATGTACCAATATCTTCAAATCAAACCAAAACCTACCAAGGGACCAACTGGACATCCAATGACAGTGTATGCACTAGCTTTATAGAAGCAGCACTTCTTAGTTTTTCCCATGCAAAGGCCTTTAGCCTACAACCATCCTTCGTAATTATGTCACACACTCCTACCTCTATCACCTTTACCTGCAGCTGAATATCTCGCCGGGTGCAGTGGCATGTGCCTGTAATCCAAGTCACTGGGAGGCTGAGGTTGGTGGATCAAGTGAGCTGAGGAGCTCTGGGCTGCAGCACGCTATGTCGAACGGGTGTCCACGCTAAGTTCGGTATCGATATGGTGTTCCTGAGGGAGCCTGGGACCACCAGGTTGTCTAAGGAGGGGTGAACCGGCCCAGGTCGGAAACGAAGCAGGTCAAATCCCCCGTGCTGTCCAGTAGTGGGATAATACCTTTGAGTAGATGCTGCAGTGCAGCCTTGGCAAAACATCGAGACCTAATCTTTTCATTTTTTAAAAACCTATTTTTATCTGCTACACGAATTGTCACTTCGAAATGTTTAGCAGACCATGAAAAGTCGACACTGTTTTGCAGCTTTCCAAAAACAATTACCGTTATACCTTCTGATAATCGAGAATTATACTGACTACTACTGACGAAATGTGTGAATACCGGCAACAAAATGCAGCACGGACCGTTGAGGGAGGAGTAAGTGCTAGCGCGATGCCTAGCATGAAACTGAGGCCAGCTCTCCCATCACCATCGACAGACAGACAGTTCGGATAGGTTCATTTACTTGTGTGAAATGAGCCACAATAATGATTAGCCAAATCATTGGAATTTGAGATTCACCTTCAATTAAGTCCCTTATTGAAGGTGATGCAAACGAATACAAAAAGTGGAATCATGTCATATGTTTGTACTAGATTAAGTTATACAAGGTTGGAATGTTGTTACATAATTTCAAATATAATAATTCATATATTTGACAATAATCAGAAAACAATTGAAATCACACTGTGCATATTTTAGACTGCATAATTGCATTGGGAAAGAGCTCTCAAACTAGGCAAATTACATTCACCATCACTAAAGGCATTTGATATGCATATCTATTGATTTGGTGTTTTCCCTATTTGTTGTGTACAACTTTTGATGATACACCTTTGATGATATATTTAGGCAGATTATATATATTTTACCTGTTTTTGCATGACATCACATTTCTTGTGTGTTTCTGCATATGTACCAATATCTTCAAATCAAACCAAAACCTACCAAGGGACCAACTGGACATCCAATGACAGTGTATGCACTAGCTTTATAGAAGCAGCACTTCTTAGTTTTTCCCATGCAAAGGCCTTTAGCCTACAACCATCCTTCGTAATTATGTCACACACTCCTACCTCTATCACCTTTACCTGCAGCTGAATATCTCGCCGGGTGCAGTGGCATGTGCCTGTAATCCAAGTCACTGGGAGGCTGAGGTTGGTGGATCAAGTGAGCTGAGGAGCTCTGGGCTGCAGCACGCTATGTCGAACGGGTGTCCACGCTAAGTTCGGTATCGATATGGTGTTCCTGGGGGAGCCTGGGACCACCAGGTTGTCTAAGGAGGGGTGAACCGGCCCAGGTCAGAAACGAAGCAGGTCAAATCCCCCGTGCTGTCCAGTAGTGGGATAATACCTGTGAGTAGATGCTGCAGTGCAGCCTTGGCAAAACATCGAGACCTAATCTTTTTATTTTTTTAAAACCTATTTTTATCTGCTACACAAATTGTCACTTCGAAATGTTTAGCAGACCATGAAAAGTCGACACTGTTTTGCAGCTTTCCAAAAACAATTACCGTTATACCTTCTGATAATCGAGAATTATACTGACTACTACTGACGAAATGTGTGAATACCGGCAACAAAATGCAGCACGGACCGTTGAGGGAGGAGTAAGTGCTAGCGCGATGCCTAGCATGAAACTGAGGCCAGCTCTCCCATCACCATCGACAGACAGACAGTTCGGATAGGTTCATTTACTTGTGTGAAATGAGCCACAATAATGATTAGCCAAATCATTGGAATTTGAGATTCACCTTCAATTAAGTCCCTTATTGAAGGTGATGCAAACGAATACAAAAAGTGGAATCATGTCATATGTTTGTACTAGATTAAGTTATACAAGGTTGGAATGTTGTTACATAATTTAAAATATAATAATTCATATATTTGACAATAATCAGAAAACAATTGAAATCACACTGTGCATATTTTAGACTGCATAATTGCATTGGGAAAGAGCTCTCAAACTAGGCAAATTACATTCACCATCACTAAAGGCATTTGATATGCATATCTATTGATTTGGTGTTTTGCCTATTTGTTGTGTACAACTTTTGATGATACACCTTTGATGATATATTTAGGCAGATTATATATATTTTACCTGTTTTTGCATGACATCACATTTCTTGTGTGTTTCTGCATATGTACCAATATCTTCAAATCAAACCAAAACCTACCAAGGGACCAACTGGACATCCAATGACAGTGTATGCACTAGCTTTATAGAAGCAGCACTTCTTAGTTTATACCATGCAAAGGCCTTTAGCCTACAACCATCCTTCGTAATTATGTCACACACTCCTACCTCTATCACCTTTACCTGCAGCTGAATATCTCAGCCGGGTGCAGTGGCATGTGCCTGTAATCCAAGTCACTGGGAGGCTGAGGTTGGTGGATCAAGTGAGCTGAGGAGCTCTGGGCTGCAGCACGCTATGTCGAACGGGTGTCCACGCTAAGTTCGGTATCGATATGGTGTTCCTGAGGGAGCCTGGGACCACCAGGTTGTCTAAGGAGGGGTGAACCGGCCCAGGTCGGAAACGAAGCAGGTCAAATCCCCCGTGCTGTCCAGTAGTGGGATAATACCTTTGAGTAGATGCTGCAGTGCAGCCTTGGCAAAACATCGAGACCTAATCTTTTCATTTTTTAAAAACCTATTTTTATCTGCTACACGAATTGTCACTTCGAAATGTTTAGCAGACCATGAAAAGTCGACACTGTTTTGCAGCTTTCCAAAAACAATTACCGTTATACCTTCTGATAATCGAGAATTATACTGACTACTACTGACGAAATGTGTGAATACCGGCAACAAAATGCAGCACGGACCGTTGAGGGAGGAGTAAGTGCTAGCGCGATGCCTAGCATGAAACTGAGGCCAGCTCTCCCATCACCATCGACAGACAGACAGTTCGGATAGGTTCATTTACTTGTGTGAAATGAGCCACAATAATGATTAGCCAAATCATTGGAATTTGAGATTCACCTTCAATTAAGTCCCTTATTGAAGGTGATGCAAACGAATACAAAAAGTGGAATCATGTCATATGTTTGTACTAGATTAAGTTATACAAGGTTGGAATGTTGTTACATAATTTCAAATATAATAATTCATATATTTGACAATAATCAGAAAACAATTGAAATCACACTGTGCATATTTTAGACTGCATAATTGCATTGGGAAAGAGCTCTCAAACTAGGCAAATTACATTCACCATCACTAAAGGCATTTGATATGCATATCTATTGATTTGGTGTTTTCCCTATTTGTTGTGTACAACTTTTGATGATACACCTTTGATGATATATTTAGGCAGATTATATATATTTTACCTGTTTTTGCATGACATCACATTTCTTGTGTGTTTCTGCATATGTACCAATATCTTCAAATCAAACCAAAACCTACCAAGGGACCAACTGGACATCCAATGACAGTGTATGCACTAGCTTTATAGAAGCAGCACTTCTTAGTTTATACCATGCAAAGGCCTTTAGCCTACAACCATCCTTCGTAATTATGTCACACACTCCTACCTCTATCACCTTTACCTGCAGCTGAATATCTCGCCGGGTGCAGTGGCATGTGCCTGTAATCCAAGTCACTGGGAGGCTGAGGTTGGTGGATCAAGTGAGCTGAGGAGCTCTGGGCTGCAGCACGCTATGTCGAACGGGTGTCCACGGCTAAGTTCGGTATCGATATGGTGTTCCTGGGGGAGCCTGGGACCACCAGGTTGTCTAAGGAGGGGTGAACCGGCCCAGGTCGGAAACGAAGCAGGTCAAATCCCCCGTGCTGTCCAGTAGTGGGATAATACCTGTGAGTAGATGCTGCAGTGCAGCCTTGGCAAAACATCGAGACCTAATATTTTCATTTTTTAAAAACCTATTTTTATCTGCTACACAAATTGTCACTTCGAAATGTTTAGCAGACCATGAAAAGTCGACACTGTTTTGCAGCTTTCCAAAAACAATTACCGTTATACCTTCTGATAATCGAGAATTATACTGACTACTACTGACGAAATGTGTGAATACCGGCAACAAAATGCAGCACGGACCGTTGAGGGAGTAGTAAGTGCTAGCGCGATGCCTAGCATGAAACTGAGGCCAGCTCTCCCATCACCATCGACAGACAGACAGTTCGGATAGGTTCATTTACCTGTGTGAAATGAGCCACAATAATGATTAGCCAAATCATTGGAATTTGAGATTCACCTTCAATTAAGTCCCTTATTGAAGGTGATGCAAACGAATACAAAAAGTGGAATCATGTCATATGTTTGTACTAGATTAAGTTATACAAGGTTGGAATGTTGTTACATAATTTCAAATATAATAATTCATATATTTGACAATAATCAGAAAACAATTGAAATCACACTGTGCATATTTTAGACTGCATAATTGCATTGGGAAAGAGCTCTCAAACTAGGCAAATTACATTCACCATCACTAAAGGCATTTGATATGCATATCTATTGATTTGGTGTTTTGCCTATTTGTTGTGTACAACTTTTGATGATACACCTTTGATGATATATTTAGGCAGATTATATATATTTTACCTGTTTTTGCATGACATCACATTTCTTGTGTGTTTCTGCATATGTACCAATATCTTCAAATCAAACCAAAACCTACCAAGGGACCAACTGGACATCCAATGACAGTGTATGCACTAGCTTTATAGAAGCAGCACTTCTTAGTTTATACCATGCAAAGGCCTTTAGCCTACAACCATCCTTCGTAATTATGTCACACACTCCTACCTCTATCACCTTTACCTGCAGCTGAATATCTCACCGGGTGCAGTGGCATGTACCTGTAATCCAAGTCACTGGGAGGCTGAGGTTGGTGGATCAAGTGAGCTGAGGAGCTCTGGGCTGCAGCACGCTATGTCGAACAGGGTGTCCACGCTAAGTTCAGTATTGACATGGTGTTCCTGGGGGAGCCTGGGACCACCAGGTTGTCTAAGGAGGGGTGAACCGGCCCAGGTCGGAAACGAAGCAGGTCAAATCCCCCGTGCTGTCCAGTAGTGGGATAATACCTGTGAGTAGATGCTGCAGTGCAGCCTTGGCAAAACATTGAGACCTAATATTTTTATTTCTTTAAAACCTATTTTTATCTGCTACACGAATTGTCACTTCGAAATGTTTAGCAGACCATGAAAAGTCGACACTGTTTTGCAGCTTTCCAAAAACAATTACCGTTATACCTTCTGATAATCGAGAATTATACTGACTACTACTGACGAAATGTGTGAATACCGGCAACAAAATGCAGCACGGACCGTTGAGGGAGGAGTAAGTGCTAGCGCGATGCCTAGCATGAAACTGAGGCCAGCTCTCCCATCACCATCGACAGACAGACAGTTCGGATAGGTTCATTTACCTTGTGTGAAATGAGCCACAATAATGATTAGCCAAATCATTGGAATTTGAGATTCACCTTCAATTAAGTCCCTTATTGAAGGTGATGCAAACGAATACAAAAAGTGGAATCATGTCATATGTTTGTACTAGATTAAGTTATACAAGGTTGGAATGTTGTTACATAATTTCAAATATAATAATTCATATATTTGACAATAATCAGAAAACAATTGAAATCACACTGTGCATATTTTAGACTGCATAATTGCATTGGGAAAGAGCTCTCAAACTAGCCAAATTACATTCACCATCACTAAAGGCATTTGATATGCATATCTATTGATTTGGTGTTTTCCCTATTTGTTGTGTACAACTTTTGATGATACACCTTTGATGATATATTTAGGCAGATTATATATATTTTACCTGTTTTTGCATTACATCACATTTCTTGTGTGTTTCTGCATATGTACCAATATCTTCAAATCAAACCAAAACCTACCAAGGGACCAACTGGACATCCAATGACAGTGTATGCACTAGCTTTATAGAAGCAGCACTTCTTAGTTTATACCATGCAAAGGCCTTTAGCCTACAACCATCCTTCGTAATTATGTCACACACTCCTACCTCTATCACCTTTACCTGCAGCTGAATATCTCGCCGGGTTCAGTGGCATGTGCCTGTAATCCAAGTCACTGGGAGGCTGAGGTTGGTGGATCAAGTGAGCTGAGGAGCTCTGGGCTGCAGCACGCTATGTCGAACGGGTGTCCACGGTAAGTTTGGTATCGATATGGTGTTCCTGGGGGAGCCTGGGACCACCAGGTTGTCTAAGGAGGGGTGAACCGGCCCAGGTCGGAAACGAAGCAGGTCAAATCCCCCGTGCTGTCCAGTAGTGGGATAATACCTGTGAGTAGATGCTGCAGTGCAGCCTTGGCAAAACATCGAGACCTAATCTTTTCATTTTTTTAAAACCTATTTTTATCTGCTACACGAATTGTCACTTCGAAATGTTTAGCAGACCATGAAAAGTCGACACTGTTTTGCAGCTTTCCAAAAACAATTACCGTTATACCTTCTGATAATCGAGAATTATACTGACTACTACTGACGAAATGTGTGAATACCGGCAACAAAATGCAGCACGGACCGTTGAGGGAGGAGTAAGTGCTAGCGCGATGCCTAGCATGAAACTGAGGCCAGCTCTCCCATCACCATCGACAGACAGACAGTTCGGATAGGTTCATTTACTTGTGTGAAATGAGCCACAATAATGATTAGCCAAATCATTGGAATTTGAGATTCACCTTCAATTAAGTCCCTTATTGAAGGTGATGCAAACGAATACAAAAAGTGGAATCATGTCATATGTTTGTACTAGATTAAGTTATACAAGGTTGGAATGTTGTTACATAATTTCAAATATAATAATTCATATATTTGACAATAATCAGAAAACAATTGAAATCACACTGTGCATATTTTAGACTGCATAATTGCTTTGGGAAAGAGCTCTCAAACTAGGCAAATTACATTCACCATCACTAAAGGCATTTGATATGCATATCTATTGATTTGGTGTTTTGCCTATTTGTTGTATACAACTTTTGATGATACACCTTTGATGATATATTTAGGCAGATTATATATATTTTACCTGTTTTTGCATGACATCACATTTCTTGTGTCTTTCTGCATATGTACCAATATCTTCAAATCAAACCAAAACCTACCAAGGGACCAACTGGACATCCAATGACAGTGTATGCACTAGCTTTATAGAAGCAGCACTTCTTAGTTTTTCCCATGCAAAGGCCTTTAGCCTACAACCATCCTTCGTAATTATGTCACACACTCCTACCTCTATCACCTTTACCTGCAGCTGAATATCTCGCCGGGTGCAGTGGCATGTGCCTGTAATCCAAGTCACTGGGAGGCTGAGGTTGGTGGATCAAGTGAGCTGAGGAGCTCTGGGCTGCAGCACGCTATGTCGAACGGGTGTCCACGCTAAGTTCGGTATCGATATGGTGTTCCTGGGGGAGCCTGGGACCACCAGGTTGTCTAAGGAGGGGTGAACCGGCCCAGGTCGGAAACGAAGCAGGTCAAATCCCCCGTGCTGTCCAGTAGTGGGATAATACCTGTGAGTAGATGCTGCAGTGCAGCCTTGGCAAAACATCGAGACCTAATCTTTTCATTTTTTAAAAACCTATTTTTATCTGCTACACAAATTGTCACTTCGAAATGTTTAGCAGACCATGAAAAGTCGACACTGTTTTGCAGCTTTCCAAAAACAATTACCGTTATACCTTCTGATAATCGAGAATTATACTGACTACTACTGACGAAATGTGTGAATACCGGCAACAAAATGCAGCACGGACCGTTGAGGGAGTAGTAAGTGCTAGCGCGATGCCTAGCATGAAACTGAGGCCAGCTCTCCCATCACCATCGACAGACAGACAGTTCGGATAGGTTCATTTACCTGTGTGAAATGAGCCACAATAATGATTAGCCAAATCATTGGAATTTGAGATTCACCTTCAATTAAGTCCCTTATTGAAGGTGATGCAAACGAATACAAAAAGTGGAATCATGTCATATGTTTGTACTAGATTAAGTTATACAAGGTTGGAATGTTGTTACATAATTTCAAATATAATAATTCATATATTTGACAATAATCAGAAAACAATTGAAATCACACTGTGCATATTTTAGACTGCATAATTGCATT
Organism: Oncorhynchus mykiss; assembly: GCF_013265735.2. Classification (NCBI taxonomy): domain Eukaryota; kingdom Metazoa; phylum Chordata; class Actinopteri; order Salmoniformes; family Salmonidae; genus Oncorhynchus; species Oncorhynchus mykiss. The sequence continues at coordinate 34,078,425 of NC_048572.1, forward strand.
GGGAAAGAGCTCTCAAACTAGGCAAATTACATTCACCATCACTAAAGGCATTTGATATGCATATCTATTGATTTGGTGTTTTCCCTATTTGTTGTGTACAACTTTTGATGATACACCTTTGATGATATATTTAGGCAGATTATATATATTTTACCTGTTTTTGCATGACATCACATTTCTTGTGTGTTTCTGCATATGTACCAATATCTTCAAATCAAACCAAAACCTACCAAGGGACCAACTGGACATCCAATGACAGTGTATGCACTAGCTTTATAGAAGCAGCACTTCTTAGTTATACCATGCAAAGGCCTTTAGCCTACAACCATCCTTCGTAATTATGTCACACACTCCTACCTCTATCACCTTTACCTGCAGCTGAATATCTCGCCGGGTGCAGTGGCATGTGCCTGTAATCCAAGTCACTGGGAGGCTGAGGTTGGTGGATCAAGTGAGCTGAGGAGCTCTGGGCTGCAGCACGCTATGTCGAACGGGTGTCCACGCTAAGTTCGGTATCGATATGGTGTTCCTGGGGGAGCCTGGGACCACCAGGTTGTCTAAGGAGGGGTGAACCGGCCCAGGTCGGAAACGAAGCAGGTCAAATCCCCCGTGCTGTCCAGTAGTGGGATAATACCTGTGAGTAGATGCTGCAGTGCAGCCTTGGCAAAACATCGAGACCTAATCTTTTCATTTTTTTAAAACCTATTTTTATCTGCTACACGAATTGTCACTTCGAAATGTTTAGCAGACCATGAAAAGTCGACACTGTTTTGCAGCTTTCCAAAAACAATTACCGTTATACCTTCTGATAATCGAGAATTATACTGACTACTACTGACGAAATGTGTGAATACCGGCAACAAAATGCAGCACGGACCGTTGAGGGAGGAGTAAGTGCTAGCGCGATGCCTAGCATGAAACTGAGGCCAGCTCTCCCATCACCATCGACAGACAGACAGTTCGGATAGGTTCATTTACTTGTGTGAAATGAGCCACAATAATGATTAGCCAAATCATTGGAATTTGAGATTCACCTTCAATTAAGTCCCTTATTGAAGGTGATGCAAACGAATACAAAAAGTGGAATCATGTCATATGTTTGTACTAGATTAAGTTATACAAGGTTGGAATGTTGTTACATAATTTCAAATATAATAATTCATATATTTGACAATAATCAGAAAACAATTGAAATCACACTGTGCATATTTTAGACTGCATAATTGCTTTGGGAAAGAGCTCTCAAACTAGGCAAATTACATTCACCATCACTAAAGGCATTTGATATGCATATCTATTGATTTGGTGTTTTGCCTATTTGTTGTATACAACTTTTGATGATACACCTTTGATGATATATTTAGGCAGATTATATATATTTTACCTGTTTTTGCATGACATCACATTTCTTGTGTCTTTCTGCATATGTACCAATATCTTCAAATCAAACCAAAACCTACCAAGGGACCAACTGGACATCCAATGACAGTGTATGCACTAGCTTTATAGAAGCAGCACTTCTTAGTTTTTCCCATGCAAAGGCCTTTAGCCTACAACCATCCTTCGTAATTATGTCACACACTCCTACCTCTATCACCTTTACCTGCAGCTGAATATCTCGCCGGGTGCAGTGGCATGTGCCTGTAATCCAAGTCACTGGGAGGCTGAGGTTGGTGGATCAAGTGAGCTGAGGAGCTCTGGGCTGCAGCACGCTATGTCGAACGGGTGTCCACGCTAAGTTCGGTATCGATATGGTGTTCCTGGGGGAGCCTGGGACCACCAGGTTGTCTAAGGAGGGGTGAACCGGCCCAGGTCGGAAACGAAGCAGGTCAAATCCCCCGTGCTGTCCAGTAGTGGGATAATACCTGTGAGTAGATGCTGCAGTGCAGCCTTGGCAAAACATCGAGACCTAATCTTTTCATTTTTTAAAAACCTATTTTTATCTGCTACACAAATTGTCACTTCGAAATGTTTAGCAGACCATGAAAAGTCGACACTGTTTTGCAGCTTTCCAAAAACAATTACCGTTATACCTTCTGATAATCGAGAATTATACTGACTACTACTGACGAAATGTGTGAATACCGGCAACAAAATGCAGCACGGACCGTTGAGGGAGTAGTAAGTGCTAGCGCGATGCCTAGCATGAAACTGAGGCCAGCTCTCCCATCACCATCGACAGACAGACAGTTCGGATAGGTTCATTTACCTGTGTGAAATGAGCCACAATACTGATTAGCCAAATCATTGGAATTTGAGATTCACCTTCAATTAAGTCCCTTATTGAAGGTGATGCAAACGAATACAAAAAGTGGAATCATGTCATATGTTTGTACTAGATTAAGTTATACAAGGTTGGAATGTTGTTACATAATTTCAAATATAATAATTCATATATTTGACAATAATCAGAAAACAATTGAAATCACACTGTGCATATTTTAGACTGCATAATTGCATTGGGAAAGAGCTCTCAAACTAGGCAAATTACATTCACCATCACTAAAGGCATTTGATATGCATATCTATTGATTTGGTGTTTTCCCTATTTGTTGTGTACAACTTTTGATGATACACCTTTGATGATATATTTAGGCAGATTATATATATTTTACCTGTTTTTGCATGACATCACATTTCTTGTGTGTTTCTGCATATGTACCAATATCTTCAAATCAAACCAAAACCTACCAAGGGACCAACTGGACATCCAATGACAGTGTATGCACTAGCTTTATAGAAGCAGCACTTCTTAGTTATACCATGCAAAGGCCTTTAGCCTACAACCATCCTTCGTAATTATGTCACACACTCCTACCTCTATCACCTTTACCTGCAGCTGAATATCTCGCCGGGTGCAGTGGCATGTGCCTGTAATCCAAGTCACTGGGAGGCTGAGGTTGGTGGATCAAGTGAGCTGAGGAGCTCTGGGCTGCAGCACGCTATGTCGAACGGGTGTCCACGCTAAGTTCGGTATCGATATGGTGTTCCTGGGGGAGCCTGGGACCACCAGGTTGTCTAAGGAGGGGTGAACCGGCCCAGGTCGGAAACGAAGCAGGTCAAATCCCCCGTGCTGTCCAGTAGTGGGATAATACCTGTGAGTAGATGCTGCAGTGCAGCCTTGGCAAAACATCGAGACCTAATCTTTTCATTTTTTAAAAACCTATTTTTATCTGCTACACAAATTGTCACTTCGAAATGTTTAGCAGACCATGAAAAGTCGACACTGTTTTGCAGCTTTCCAAAAACAATTACCGTTATACCTTCTGATAATCGAGAATTATACTGACTACTACTGACGAAATGTGTGAATACCGGCAACAAAATGCAGCACGGACCGTTGAGGGAGGAGTAAGTGCTAGCGCGATGCCTAGCATGAAACTGAGGCCAGCTCTCCCATCACCATCGACAGACAGACAGTTCGGATAGGTTCATTTACTTGTGTGAAATGAGCCACAATAATGATTAGCCAAATCATTGGAATTTGAGATTCACCTTCAATTAAGTCCCTTATTGAAGGTGATGCAAACGAATACAAAAAGTGGAATCATGTCATATGTTTGTACTAGATTAAGTTATACAAGGTTGGAATGTTGTTACATAATTTCAAATATAATAATTCATATATTTGACAATAATCAGAAAACAATTGAAATCACACTGTGCATATTTTAGACTGCATAATTGCATTGGGAAAGAGCTCTCAAACTAGGCAAATTACATTCACCATCACTAAAGGCATTTGATATGCATATCTATTGATTTGGTGTTTTCCCTATTTGTTGTGTACAACTTTTGATGATACACCTTTGATGATATATTTAGGCAGATTATATATATTTTACCTGTTTTTGCATGACATCACATTTCTTGTGTGTTTCTGCATATGTACCAATATCTTCAAATCAAACCAAAACCTACCAAGGGACCAACTGGACATCCAATGACAGTGTATGCACTAGCTTTATAGAAGCAGCACTTCTTAGTTATACCATGCAAAGGCCTTTAGCCTACAACCATCCTTCGTAATTATGTCACACACTCCTACCTCTATCACCTTTACCTGCAGCTGAATATCTCGCCGGGTGCAGTGGCATGTGCCTGTAATCCAAGTCACTGGGAGGCTGAGGTTGGTGGATCAAGTGAGCTGAGGAGCTCTGGGCTGCAGCACGCTATGTCGAACGGGTGTCCACGCTAAGTTCGGTATCGATATGGTGTTCCTGGGGGAGCCTGGGACCACCAGGTTGTCTAAGGAGGGGTGAACCGGCCCAGGTCGGAAACGAAGCAGGTCAAATCCCCCGTGCTGTCCAGTAGTGGGATAATACCTGTGAGTAGATGCTGCAGTGCAGCCTTGGCAAAACATCGAGACCTAATCTTTTCATTTTTTAAAAACCTATTTTTATCTGCTACACAAATTGTCACTTCGAAATGTTTAGCAGACCATGAAAAGTCGACACTGTTTTGCAGCTTTCCAAAAACAATTACCGTTATACCTTCTGATAATCGAGAATTATACTGACTACTACTGACGAAATGTGTGAATACCGGCAACAAAATGCAGCACGGACCGTTGAGGGAGGAGTAAGTGCTAGCGCGATGCCTAGCATGAAACTGAGGCCAGCTCTCCCATCACCATCGACAGACAGACAGTTCGGATAGGTTCATTTACTTGTGTGAAATGAGCCACAATAATGATTAGCCAAATCATTGGAATTTGAGATTCACCTTCAATTAAGTCCCTTATTGAAGGTGATGCAAACGAATACAAAAAGTGGAATCATGTCATATGTTTGTACTAGATTAAGTTATACAAGGTTGGAATGTTGTTACATAATTTCAAATATAATAATTCATATATTTGACAATAATCAGAAAACAATTGAAATCACACTGTGCATATTTTAGACTGCATAATTGCATTGGGAAAGAGCTCTCAAACTAGGCAAATTACATTCACCATCACTAAAGGCATTTGATATGCATATCTATTGATTTGGTGTTTTCCCTATTTGTTGTGTACAACTTTTGATGATACACCTTTGATGATATATTTAGGCAGATTATATATATTTTACCTGTTTTTGCATGACATCACATTTCTTGTGTGTTTCTGCATATGTACCAATATCTTCAAATCAAACCAAAACCTACCAAGGGACCAACTGGACATCCAATGACAGTGTATGCACTAGCTTTATAGAAGCAGCACTTCTTAGTTTTTCCCATGCAAAGGCCTTTAGCCTACAACCATCCTTCGTAATTATGTCACACACTCCTACCTCTATCACCTTTACCTGCAGCTGAATATCTTGCCGGGTGCAGTGGCATGTGCCTGTAATCCAAGTCACTGGGAGGCTGAGGTTGGTGGATCAAGTGAGCTGAGGAGCTCTGGGCTGCAGCACGCTATGTCGAACGGGTGTCCACGCTAAGTTCGGTATTGATATGGTGTTCCTGGGGGAGCCTGGGACCACCAGGTTGTCTAAGGAGGGGTGAACCGGCCCAGGTCGGAAACGAAGCAGGTCAAATCCCCCGTGCTGTCCAGTAGTGGGATAACACCTTTGAGTAGATGCTGCAGTGCAGCCTTGGCAAAACATCGAGACCTAATCTTTTCATTTTTTAAAAACCTATTTTTATCTGCTACACGAATTGTCACTTCGAAATGTTTAGCAGACCATGAAAAGTCGACACTGTTTTGCAGCTTTCCAAAAACAATTACCGTTATACCTTCTGATAATCGAGAATTATACTGACTACTACTGACGAAATGTGTGAATACCGGCAACAAAATGCAGCACGGACCGTTGAGGGAGGAGTAAGTGCTAGCGCGATGCCTAGCATGAAACTGAGGCCAGCTCTCCCATCACCATCGACAGACAGACAGTTCGGATAGGTTCATTTACTTGTGTGAAATGAGCCACAATAATGATTAGCCAAATCATTGGAATTTGAGATTCACCTTCAATTAAGTCCCTTATTGAAGGTGATGCAAACGAATACAAAAAGTGGAATCATGTCATATGTTTGTACTAGATTAAGTTATACAAGGTTGGAATGTTGTTACATAATTTCAAATATAATAATTCATATATTTGACAATAATCAGAAAACAATTGAAATCACACTGTGCATATTTTAGACTGCATAATTGCATTGGGAAAGAGCTCTCAAACTAGGCAAATTACATTCACCATCACTAAAGGCATTTGATATGCATATCTATTGATTTGGTGTTTTCCCTATTTGTTGTGTACAACTTTTGATGATACACCTTTGATGATATATTTAGGCAGATTATATATATTTTACCTGTTTTTGCATGACATCACATTTCTTGTGTGTTTCTGCATATGTACCAATATCTTCAAATCAAACCAAAACCTACCAAGGGACCAACTGGACATCCAATGACAGTGTATGCACTAGCTTTATAGAAGCAGCACTTAGTTTTTGCCATGCAAAGGCCTTTAGCCTACAACCATCCTTCGTAATTATGTCACACACTCCTACCTCTATCACCTTTACCTGCAGCTGAATATCTTGCCGGGTGCAGTGGCATGTGCCTGTAATCCAAGTCACTGGGAGGCTGAGGTTGGTGGATCAAGTGAGCTGAGGAGCTCTGGGCTGCAGCACGCTATGTCGAACGGGTGTCCACGCTAAGTTCGGTATCGATATGGTGTTCCTGGGGGAGCCTGGGACCACCAGGTTGTCTAAGGAGGGGTGAACCGGCCCAGGTCGGAAACGAAGCAGGTCAAATCCCCCGTGCTGTCCAGTAGTGGGATAATACCTTTGAGTAGATGCTGCAGTGCAGCCTTGGCAAAACATCGAGACCTAATCTTTTCATTTTTTAAAAACCTATTTTTATCTGCTACACGAATTGTCACTTCGAAATGTTTAGCAGACCATGAAAAGTCGACACTGTTTTGCAGCTTTCCAAAAACAATTACCGTTATACCTTCTGATAATCGAGAATTATACTGACTACTACTGACGAAATGTGTGAATACCGGCAACAAAATGCAGCACGGACCGTTGAGGGAGGAGTAAGTGCTAGCGCGATGCCTAGCATGAAACTGAGGCCAGCTCTCCCATCACCATCGACAGACAGACAGTTCGGATAGGTTCATTTACTTGTGTGAAATGAGCCACAATAATGATTAGCCAAATCATTGGAATTTGAGATTCACCTTCAATTAAGTCCCTTATTGAAGGTGATGCAAACGAATACAAAAAGTGGAATCATGTCATATGTTTGTACTAGATTAAGTTATACAAGGTTGGAATGTTGTTACATAATTTAAAATATAATAATTCATATATTTGACAATAATCAGAAAACAATTGAAATCACACTGTGCATATTTTAGACTGCATAATTGCATTGGGAAAGAGCTCTCAAACTAGGCAAATTACATTCACCATCACTAAAGGCATTTGATATGCATATCTATTGATTTGGTGTTTTGCATATTTGTTGTGTACAACTTTTGATGATACACCTTTGATGATATATTTAGGCAGATTATATATATTTTACCTGTTTTTGCATGACATCACATTTCTTGTGTGTTTCTGCATATGTACCAATATCTTCAAATCAACCTAAACCTACCAAGGGACCAACTGGACATCCAATGACAGTGTATGCACTAGCTTTATAGAAGCAGCACTTCTTAGTTTTTCCCATGCAAAGGCCTTTAGCCTACAACCATCCTTCGTAATTATGTCACACACTCCTACCTCTATCACCTTTACCTGCAGCTGAATTTCTCACCGGGTGCAGTGGCATGTGCCTGTAATCCAAGTCACTGGGAGGCTGAGGTTGGTGGATCACGTGAGCTGAGGAGCTCTGGGCTGCAGCACGCTATGTCGAACAGGTGTCCATGCTAAGTTCGGTATCGATATGGTGTTCCTGGGGGAGCCTGGGACCACCAGGTTGTCTAAGGAGGGGTGAACCGGCCCAGGTCGGAAACGAAGCAGGTCAAATCCCCCGTGCTGTCCAGTAGTGGGATAATACCTGTGAGTAGATGCTGCAGTGCAGCCTTGGCAAAACATTGAGACCTAATCTTTTCATTTTTTAAAAACCTATTTTTATCTGCTACACAAATTGTCACTTCAAAATGTTTAGCAGACCATGAAAAGTCGACACTGTTTTGCAGCTTTCCAAAAACAATTACCGTTATACCTTCTGATAATCGAGAATTATACTGACTACTACTGACGAAATGTGTGAATACCGGCAACAAAATGCAGCACGGACCGTTGAGGGAGTAGTAAGTGCTAGCGCGATGCCTAGCATGAAACTGAGGCCAGCTCTCCCATCACCATCGACAGACAGACAGTTCGGATAGGTTCATTTACCTGTGTGAAATGAGCCACAATAATGATTAGCCAAATCATTGGAATTTGAGATTCACCTTCAATTAAGTCCCTTATTGAAGGTGATGCAAACGAATACAAAAAGTGGAATCATGTCATATGTTTGTACTAGATTAAGTTATACAAGGTTGGAATGTTGTTACATAATTTCAAATATGATAATTCATATATTTGACAATAATCAGAAAACAATTGAAATCACACTGTGCATATTTTAGACTGCATAATTGCATTGGGAAAGAGCTCTCAAACTAGGCAAATTACATTCACCATCACTAAAGGCATTTGATATGCATATCTATTGATTTGGTGTTTTGCCTATTTGTTTTGTACAACTTTTGATGATACACCTTTGATGATATATTTAGGCAGATTATATATATTTTACCTGTTTTTGCATGACATCACATTTCTTGTGTGTTTCTGCATATGTACCAATATCTTCAAATCAACCTAAACCTACCAAGGGACCAACTGGACATCCAATGACAGTGTATGCACTAGCTTTATAGAAGCAGCACTTCTTAGGTTTTCCCATGCAAAGGCCTTTAGCCTACAACCATCCTTCGTAATTATGTCACACACTCCTACCTCTATCACCTTTACCTGCAGCTGAATATCTCGCCGGGTGCAGTGGCATGTACCTGTAATCCAAGTCACTGGGAGGCTGAGGTTGGTGGATCAAGTGAGCTGAGGAGCTCTGGGCTGCAGCATGCTATGTCGAACGGGTGTCCATGCTAAGTTCAGTATTGATATGGTGTTCCTGGGGGAGCCTGGGACCACCAGGTTGTCTAAGGAGGGGTGAACCGGCCCAGGTCGGAAACGAAGCAGGTCAAATCCCCCGTGCTGTCCAGTAGTGGGATAATACCTGTGAGTAGATGCTGCAGTGCAGCCTTGGCAAAACATTGAGACCTAATCTTTTTATTTCTTTAAAACCTATTTTTATCTGCTACACGAATTGTCACTTCGAAATGTTTAGCAGACCATGAAAAGTCGACACTGTTTTGCAGCTTTCCAAAAACAATTACCGTTATACCTTCTGATAATCGAGAATTATACTGACTACTACTGACGAAATGTGTGAATACCGGCAACAAAATGCAGCACGGACCGTTGAGGGAGGAGTAAGTGCTAGCGCGATGCCTAGCATGAAACTGAGGCCAGCTCTCCCATCACCATCGACAGACAGACAGTTCGGATAGGTTCATTTACCTGTGTGAAATGAGCCACAATAATGATTAGCCAAATCATTGGAATTTGAGATTCACCTTCAATTAAGTCCCTTATTGAAGGTGATGCAAACGAATACAAAAAGTGGAATCATGTCATATGTTTGTACTAGATTAAGTTATACAAGGTTGGAATGTTGTTACATAATTTCAAATATGATAATTCATATATTTGACAATAATCAGAAAACAATTGAAATCACACTGTGCATATTTTAGACTGCATAATTGCATTGGGAAAGAGCTCTCAAACTAGGCAAATTACATTCACCATCACTAAAGGCATTTGATATGCATATCTATTGATTTGGTGTTTTGCCTATTTGTTTTGTACAACTTTTGATGATACACCTTTGATGATATATTTAGGCAGATTATATATATTTTACCTGTTTTTGCATGACATCACATTTCTTGTGTGTTTCTGCATATGTACCAATATCTTCAAATCAACCTAAACCTACCAAGGGACCAACTGGACATCCAATGACAGTGTATGCACTAGCTTTATAGAAGCAGCACTTCTTAGGTTTTCCCATGCAAAGGCCTTTAGCCTACAACCATCCTTCGTAATTATGTCACACACTCCTACCTCTATCACCTTTACCTGCAGCTGAATATCTCGCCGGGTGCAGTGGCATGTACCTGTAATCCAAGTCACTGGGAGGCTGAGGTTGGTGGATCAAGTGAGCTGAGGAGCTCTGGGCTGCAGCATGCTATGTCGAACGGGTGTCCATGCTAAGTTCAGTATTGATATGGTGTTCCTGGGGGAGCCTGGGACCACCAGGTTGTCTAAGGAGGGGTGAACCGGCCCAGGTCGGAAACGAAGCAGGTCAAATCCCCCGTGCTGTCCAGTGGTGGGATAATACCAGTGAGTAGATGCTGCAGTGCAGCCTTGGCAAAACATCGAGACCTAATCTTTTCATTTTTTAAAAACCTATTTTTATCTGCTACACAAATTGTCACTTCGAAATGTTTAGCAGACCATGAAAAGTCGACACTGTTTTGCAGCTTTCCAAAAACAATTACCGTTATACCTTCTGATAATCGAGAATTATACTGACTACTACTGACGAAATGTGTGAATAGCGGCAACAAAATGCAGCACGGACCGTTGAGGGAGGAGTAAGTGCTAGCGCGATGCCTAGCATGAAACTGAGGCCAGCTCTCCCATCACCATCGACAGACAGACAGTTCGGATAGGTTCATTTACTTGTGTGAAATGAGCAACAATAATGATTAGCCAAATCATTGGAATTTGAGATTCACCTTCAATTAAGTCCCTTATTGAAGGTGATGCAAACGAATACAAAAAGTGGAATCATGTCATATGTTTGTACTAGATTAAGTTATACAAGGTTGGAATGTTGTTACATAATTTCAAATATAATAATTCATATATTTGACAATAATCAGAAAACAATTGAAATCACACTGTGCATATTTTAGACTGCATAATTGCATTGGGAAAGAGCTCTCAAACTAGGCAAATTACATTCTCCATCACTAAAGGCATTTGATATGCATATCTATTGATTTGGTGTTTTGCCTATTTGTTGTTTACAACTTTTGATGATACACCTTTGATGATATATTTAGGCAGATTATATATATTTTACCTGTTTTTGCATGACATCACATTTCTTGTGTGTTTCTGCATATGTACCAATATCTTCAAATCAACCTAAACCTACCAAGGGACCAACTGGACATCCAATGACAGTGTATGCACTAGCTTTATAGAAGCAGCACTTCTTAGGTTTTCCCATGCAAAGGCCTTTAGCCTACAACCATCCTTCGTAATTATGTCACACACTCCTACCTCTATCACCTTTACCTGCAGCTGAATATCTCGCCGGGTGCAGTGGCATGTACCTGTAATCCAAGTCACTGGGAGGCTGAGGTTGGTGGATCAAGTGAGCTGAGGAGCTCTGGGCTGCAGCACGCTATGTCGAACGGGTGTCCATGCTAAGTTCAGTATTGATATGGTGTTCCTGGGGGAGCCTGGGACCACCAGGTTGTCTAAGGAGGGGTGAACCGGCCCAGGTCGGAAACGAAGCAGGTCAAATCCCCCGTGCTGTCCAGTAGTGGGATAATACCTGTGAGTAGATGCTGCAGTGCAGCCTTGGCAAAACATTGAGACCTAATCTTTTTATTTCTTTAAAACCTATTTTTATCTGCTACACGAATTGTCACTTCGAAATGTTTAGCAGACCATGAAAAGTCGACACTGTTTTGCAGCTTTCCAAAAACAATTACCGTTATACCTTCTGATAATCGAGAATTATACTGACTACTACTGACGAAATGTGTGAATACCGGCAACAAAATGCAGCACGGACCGTTGAGGGAGGAGTAAGTGCTAGCGCGATGCCTAGCATGAAACTGAGGCCAGCTCTCCCATCACCATCGACAGACAGACAGTTCGGATAGGTTCATTTACCTGTGTGAAATGAGCCACAATAATGATTAGCCAAATCATTGGAATTTGAGATTCACCTTCAATTAAGTCCCTTATTGAAGGTGATGCAAACGAATACAAAAAGTGGAATCATGTCATATGTTTGTACTAGATTAAGTTATACAAGGTTGGAATGTTGTTACATAATTTCAAATATGATAATTCATATATTTGACAATAATCAGAAAACAATTGAAATCACACTGTGCATATTTTAGACTGCATAATTGCATTGGGAAAGAGCTCTCAAACTAGGCAAATTACATTCTCCATCACTAAAGGCATTTGATATGCATATCTATTGATTTGGTGTTTTGCCTATTTGTTGTTTACAACTTTTGATGATACACCTTTGATGATATATTTAGGCAGATTATATATATTTTACCTGTTTTTGCATGACATCACATTTCTTGTGTGTTTCTGCATATGTACCAATATCTTCAAATCAAACCAAAACCTACCAAGGGACCAACTGGACATCCAATGACAGTGTATGCACTAGCTTTATAGAAGCAGCACTTCTTAGTTTTTCCCATGCAAAGGCCTTTAGCCTACAACCATCCTTCGTAATTATGTCACACACTCCTACCTCTATCACCTTTACCTGCAGCTGAATATCTCGCCGGGTGCAATGGCATGTACCTGTAATCCAAGTCACTGGGAGGCTGAGGTTGGTGGATCAAGTGAGCTGAGGAGCTCTGGGCTGCAGCACGCTATGTCGAACAGGTGTCCACGCTAAGTTTGGTATCGATATGGTGTTCCTGGGGGAGCCTGGGACCACCAGGTTGTCTAAGGAGGGGTGAACCGGCCCAGGTCGGAAACGAAGCAGGTCAAATCCCCCGTGCTGTCCAGTAGTGGGATAATACCTGTGAGTAGATTCTGCAGTGCAGCCTTGGCAAAACATCAAGACCTAATCTTTTTATTTTTTTAAAACCTATTTTTATCTGCTACACGAATTGTCACTTCGAAATGTTTAGCAGACCATGAAAAGTCGACACTGTTTTGCAGCTTTCCAAAAACAATTACCGTTATACCTTCTGATAATCGAGAATTATACTGACTACTACTGACGAAATGTGTGAATACCGGCAACAAAATGCAGCACGGACCGTTGAGGGAGGAGTAAGTGCTAGCGCGATGCCTAGCATGAAACTGAGGCCAGCTCTCCCATCACCATCGACAGACAGACAGTTCGGATAGGTTCATTTACCTGTGTGAAATGAGCCACAATAATGATTAGCCAAATCATTGGAATTTGAGATTCACCTTCAATTAAGTCCCTTATTGAAGGTGATGCAAACGAATACAAAAAGTGGAATCATGTCATATGTTTGTACTAGATTAAGTTATACAAGGTTGGAATGTTGTTACATAATTTCAAATATAATAATTCATATATTTGACAATAATCAGAAAACAATTGAAATCACACTGTGCATATTTTAGACTGCATAATTGCATTGGGAAAGAGCTCTCAAACTAGGCAAATTACATTCACCATCACTAAAGGCATTTGATATGCATATCTATTGATTTGGTGTTTTGCCGATTTGTTGTGTACAACTTTTGATGATACACCTTTGATGATATATTTAGGCAGATTATATATATTTTACCTGTTTTTGCATGACATCACATTTATTGTGTGTTTCTGCATATGTACCAATATCTTCAAATCAAACCAAAACCTACCAAGGGACCAACTGGACATCCAATGACAGTGTATGCACTAGCTTTATAGAAGCAGCACTTCTTAGTTTTTCCCATGCAAAGGCCTTTAGCCTACAACCGTCCTTCGTAATTACGTCACAGACTCCTACCTCTATCACCTTTACCTGCAGCTGAATATCTTGCCGGGTGCAGTGGCATGTGCCTGTAATCCAAGTCACTGGGAGGCTGAGGTTGGTGGATCAAGTGAGCTGAGGAGCTCTGGGCTGCAGCATGCTATGTCGAATGGGTGTCCACGCTAAGTTCGGTATCAATATGGTGTTCCTAGGGGAGCCTGGGACCACCAGGTTGTCTAAGGAGGGGTGAACCGGCCCAGGTCGGAAACGAAGCAGGTCAAATCCCCCGTGCTGTCCAGTGGTGGGATAATACCTGTGAGTAGATGCTGCAGTGCAGCCTTGGCAAAACATCGAGACCTGATCTTTTCATTTTTTAAAAACCTATTTTTATCTGCTACACAAATTGTCACTTCGAAATGTTTAGCAGACCATGAAAAGTCGACACTGTTTTGCAGCTTTCCAAAAACAATTACCGTTATACCTTCTGATAATCGAGAATTATACTGACTACTACTGACGAAATGTGTGAATACCGGCAACAAAATGCAGCACGGACCGTTGAGGGAGGAGTAAGTGCTAGCGCGATGCCTAGCATGAAACTGAGGCCAGCTCTCCCATCACACTCGACAGACAGACAGTTCGGATAGGTTAATTTACCTGTGTGAAATGACCACAATAATGATTAGCCAAATCATTGGAATTTTTTAAGATTCATCTTCAATTAAGTCCCTTATTGAAGGTGATGCAAACGAATACAAAAAGTGGAATCATGTCATATGTTTGTACTAGATTAAGTTATACAAGGTTGAAATGTTGTTACATAATTTCAAATATAATAATTCATATATTTGACAATAATCAGAAAACAATTGAAATCACACTGTTGATATTTTAGACTGCATAATTGCATTGGGAAAGAGCTCTCAAACTAGGCAAATTACATTCACCATCACTAAAGGCATTTGATATGCATATCTATTGATTTGGTGTTTTCCCTATTTGTTGTGTACAACTTTTGATGATACACCTTTGATGATATATTTAGGCAGATTATATATATTTTACCTGTTTTTGCATGACATCACATTTATTGTGTGTTTCTGCATATGTACCAATATCTTCAAATCAACCTAAACCTACCAAGGGACAACTGGAAATGCAATGACAGTGTATGCACTAGCTTTATAGAAGCAGCACTTCTTAGTTTTTCCCATGCAAAGGCCTTTAGCCTACAATCATCCTTCGTAATTATGTCACACACTCCTACCTCTATCACCTTTACCTGCAGCTGAATATCTCGCCGGGTGCAGTGGCATGTACCTGTAATCCAAGTCACTGGGAGGCTGAGGTTGGTGGATCAAGTGAGCTGAGGAGCTCTGGGCTGCAGCACGCTATGTCGAACGGGTGTCCACGCTAAGTTCGGTATCGATATGGTGTTCCTGGGGGAGCCTGGGACCACCAGGTTGTCTAAGGAGGGGTGAACCGGCCCAGGTCGGAAACGAAGCAGGTCAAATCCCCCGTGCTGTCCAGTAGTGGGATAATACCTGTGAGTTGATGCTGCAGTGCAGCCTTGGCAAAACATTGAGACCTAATCTTTTTATTTCTTTAAAACCTATTTTTATCTGCTACACGAATTGTCACTTCGAAATGTTTAGCAGACCATGAAAAGTCGACACTGTTTTGCAGCTTTCCAAAAACAATTACCGTTATACCTTCTGATAATCGAGAATTATACTGACTACTACTGACGAAATGTGTGAATACCGGCAACAAAATGCAGCACGGACCGTTGAGGGAGGAGTAAGTGCTAGCGCGATGCCTAGCATGAAACTGAGGCCAGCTCTCCCATCACCATCGACAGACAGACAGTTCGGATAGGTTCATTTACCTGTGTGAAATGAGCCACAATAATGATTAGCCAAATCATTGGAATTTGAGATTCACCTTCAATTAAGTCCCTTATTGAAGGTGATGCAAACGAATACAAAAAGTGGAATCATGTCATATGTTTGTACTAGATTAAGTTATACAAGGTTGGAATGTTGTTACATAATTTCAAATATAATAATTCATATATTTGACAATAATCAGAAAACAATTGAAATCACACTGTGCATATTTTAGACTGCATAATTGCATTGGGAAAGAGCTCTCAAACTAGGCAAATTACATTCACCATCACTAAAGGCATTTGATATGCATATCTATTGATTTGGTGTTTTGCCTATTTGTTTTGTACAACTTTTGATGATACACCTTTGATGATATATTTAGGCAGATTATATATATTTTACCTGTTTTTGCATGACATCACATTTCTTGTGTGTTTCTGCATATGTACCAATATCTTCAAATCAACCTAAACCTACCAAGGGACCAACTGGACATCCAATGACAGTGTATGCACTAGCTTTATAGAAGCAGCACTTCTTAGGTTTTCCCATGCAAAGGCCTTTAGCCTACAACCATCCTTCGTAATTATGTCACACACTCCTACCTCTATCACCTTTACCTGCAGCTGAATATCTCGCCGGGTGCAGTGGCATGTACCTGTAATCCAAGTCACTGGGAGGCTGAGGTTGGTGGATCAAGTGAGCTGAGGAGCTCTGGGCTGCAGCACGCTATGTCGAACGGGTGTCCACGCTAAGTTCAGTATTGATATGGTGTTCCTGGGGGAGCCTGGGACCACCAGGTTGTCTAAGGAGGGGTGAACCGGCCCAGGTCGGAAACGAAGCAGGTCAAATCCCCCGTGCTGTCCAGTGGTGGGATAATACCAGTGAGTAGATGCTGCAGTGCAGCCTTGGCAAAACATCGAGACCTAATCTTTTCATTTTTTAAAAACCTATTTTTATCTGCTACACAAATTGTCACTTCGAAATGTTTAGCAGACCATGAAAAGTCGACACTGTTTTGCAGCTTTCCAAAAACAATTACCGTTATACCTTCTGATAATCGAGAATTATACTGACTACTACTGACGAAATGTGTGAATAGCGGCAACAAAATGCAGCACGGACCGTTGAGGGAGGAGTAAGTGCTAGCGCGATGCCTAGCATGAAACTGAGGCCAGCTCTCCCATCACCATCGACAGACAGACAGTTCGGATAGGTTCATTTACTTGTGTGAAATGAGCAACAATAATGATTAGCCAAATCATTGGAATTTGAGATTCACCTTCAATTAAGTCCCTTATTGAAGGTGATGCAAACAAATACAAAAAGTGGAATCATGTCATATGTTTGTACTAGATTAAGTTATACAAGGTTGGAATGTTGTTACATAATTTCAAATATAATAATTCATATATTTGACAATAATCAGAAAACAATTGAAATCACACTGTGCATATTTTAGACTGCATAATTGCATTGGGAAAGAGCTCTCAAACTAGGCAAATTACATTCACCATCACTAAAGGCATTTGATATGCATATCTATTGATTTGGTGTTTTGCCTATTTGTTGTGTACAACTTTTGATGATACACCTTTGATGATATATTTAGGCAGATTATATATATTTTACCTGTTTTTGCATGACATCACATTTATTGTGTGTTTCTGCATATGTACCAATATCTTCAAATCAAACCAAAACCTACCAAGGGACCAACTGGACATCCAATGACAGTGTATGCACTAGCTTTATAGAAGCAGCACTTCTTAGTTTTTCCCATGCAAAGGCATTTAGCCTACAACCGTCCTTCGTAATTACGTCACAGACTCCTACCTCTATCACCTTTACCTGCAGCTGAATATCTTGCCGGGTGCAGTGGCATGTGCCTGTAATCCAAGTCACTGGGAGGCTGAGGTTGGTGGATCAAGTGAGCTGAGGAGCTCTGGGCTGCAGCATGCTATGTCGAACGGGTGTCCACGCTAAGTTCGGTATCGATATGGTGTTCCTAGGGGAGCCTGGGACCACCAGGTTGTCTAAGGAGGGGTGAACTGGCCCAGGTCGGAAACGAAGCAGGTCAAATCCCCCGTGCTGTCCAGTAGTGGGATAATACCTGTGAGTAGATGCTGTAGTGCAGCCTTGGCAAAACATCGAGACCTGATCTTTTCATTTTTTAAAAACCTATTTTTATCTGCTACACAAATTGTCACTTCGAAATGTTTAGCAGACCATGAAAAGTCGACACTGTTTTGCAGCTTTCCAAAAACAATTACCGTTATACCTTCTGATAATCGAGAATTATACTGACTACTACTGACGAAATGTGTGAATAGCGGCAACAAAATGCAGCACGGACCGTTGAGGGAGGAGTAAGTGCTAGCGCGATGCCTAGCATGAAACTGAGGCCAGCTCTCCCATCACCCTCGACAGACAGACAGTTCGGATAGGTTCATTTACCTGTGTGAAATGAGCCACAATAATGATTAGCCAAATCATTGGAATTTTTTAAGATTCATCTTCAATTAAGTCCCTTATTGAAGGTGATGCAAACGAATACAAAAAGTGGAATCATGTCATATGTTTGTACTAGATTAAGTTATACAAGGTTGGAATGTTGTTACATAATTTCAAATATAATAATTCATATATTTGACAATAATCAGAAAACAATTGAAATCACACTGTGGATATTTTAGACTGCATAATTGCATTGGGAAAGAGCTCTCAAACTAGGCAAATTGCATTCACCATCACTAAAGGCATTTGATATGCATATCTATTGATTTGGTGTTTTGCCTATTTGTTGTGTACAACTTTTGATGATACACCTTTGATGATATATTTAGGCAGATTATATATATTTTACCTGTTTTTGCATTACATCACATTTCTTGTGTGTTTCTGCATATGTACCAATATCTTAAAATCAAACCAAAACCTACCAAGGGACCAACTGGACATCCAATGACAGTGTATGCACTAGCTTTATAGAAGCAGCACTTCTTAGTTTATACCATGCAAAGGCCTTTAGCCTACAACCATCCTTCGTAATTATGTCACACACTCCTACCTCTATCACCTTTACCTGCAGCTGAATATCTCGCCGGGTGCAGTGGCATGTGCCTGTAATCCAAGTCACTGGGAGGCTGAGGTTGGTGGATCAAGTGAGCTGAGGAGCTCTGGGCTGCAGCACGCTATGTCGAACTGGTGTCCACGCTAAGTTCGGTATCGATATGGTGTTCCTGGGGGAGCCTGGGACCACCAGGTTGTCTAAGGAGGGGTGAACCGGCCCAGGTCGGAAATGAAGCAGGTCAAATCCCCCGTGCTGTCCAGTAGTGGGATAATACCTGTGAGTAGATGCTGCAGTGCAGCCTTGGCAAAACATCGAGACCTAATCTTTTAATTTTTTTAAACCTATTTTTATCTGCTACACGAATTGTCACTTCGAAATGTTTAGCAGACCATGAAAAGTCGACACTGTTTTGCAGCTTTCCAAAAACAATTACCGTTATACCTTCTGATAATCGAGAATTATACTGACTACTACTGACGAAATGTGTGAATACCGGCAACAAAATGCAGCACGGACCGTTGAGGGAGGAGTAAGTGCTAGCGCGATGCCTAGCATGAAACTGAGGCCAGCTCTCCCATCACCATCGACAGACAGACAGTTCGGATAGGTTAATTTACCTGTGTGAAATGAGCCACAATAATGATTAGCCAAATCATTGGAATTTTTTAAGATTCATCTTCAATTAAGTCCCTTATTGAAGGTGATGCAAACGAATACAAAAAGTGGAATCATGTCATATGTTTGTACTAGATTAAGTTATACAAGGTTGGAATGTTGTTACATAATTTCAAATATAATAATTCATATATTTGACAATAATCAGAAAACAATTGAAATCACACTGTGCATATTTTAGACTGCATAATTGCATTGGGAAAGAGCTCTCAAACTAGGCAAATTACATTCACCATCACTAAAGGCATTTGATATGCATATCTATTGATTTGGTGTTTTGCCTATTTGTTGTGTACAACTTTTGATGATACACCTTTGATGATATATTTAGGCAGATTATATATATTTTACCTGTTTTTGCATGACATCACATTTATTGTGTGTTTCTGCATATGTACCAATATCTTCAAATCAAACCAAAACCTACCAAGGGACCAACTGGACATCCAATGACAGTGTATGCACTAGCTTTATAGAAGCAGCACTTCTTAGTTTTTCCCATGCAAAGGCCTTTAGCCTACAACCATCCTTCGTAATTATGTCACACACTCCTACCTCTATCACCTTTACCTGCAGCTGAATATCTCGCCGGGTGCAGTGGCATGTACCTGTAATCCAAGTCACTGGGAGGCTGAGGTTGGTGGATCAAGTGAGCTGAGGAGCTCTGGGCTGCAGCACGCTATGTCGAACGGGTGTCCATGCTAAGTTCGGTATCGATATGGTGTTCCTGGGGGAGCCTGGGACCACCAGGTTGTCTAAGGAGGGGTGAACCGGCCCAGGTCGGAAACGAAGCAGGTCAAATCCCCGTGCTGTCCAGTAGTGGGATAATACCTGTGAGTAGATGCTGCAGTGCAGCCTTGGCAAAACATCGAGACCTAATCTTTTCATTTTTTTAAAACCTATTTTTATCTGCTACACGAATTGTCACTTCGAAATGTTTAGCAGACCATGAAAAGTCGACACTGTTTTGCAGCTTTCCAAAAACAATTACCGTTATACCTTCTGATAATCGAGAATTATACTGACTACTACTGACGAAATGTGTGAATACCGGCAACAAAATGCAGCACGGACCGTTGAGGGAGGAGTAAGTGCTAGCGCGATGCCTAGCATGAAACTGAGGCCAGCTCTCCCATCACCATCGACAGACAGACAGTTCGGATAGGTTCATTTACTTGTGTGAAATGAGCCACAATAATGATTAGCCAAATCATTGGAATTTGAGATTCACCTTCAATTAAGTCCCTTATTGAAGGTGATGCAAACGAATACAAAAAGTGGAATCATGTCATATGTTTGTACTAGATTAAGTTATACAAGGTTGGAATGTTGTTACATAATTTCAAATATAATAATTCATATATTTGACAATAATCAGAAAACAATTGAAATCACACTGTGCATATTTTAGACTGCATAATTGCATTGGGAAAGAGCTCTCAAACTAGGCAAATTACATTCACCATCACTAAAGGCATTTGATATGCATATCTATTGATTTGGTGTTTTGCCTATTTGTTGTGTACAACTTTTGATGATACACCTTTGATGATATATTTAGGCAGATTATATATATTTTACCTGTTTTTGCATGACATCACATTTATTGTGTGTTTCTGCATATGTACCAATATCTTCAAATCAAACCAAAACCTACCAAGGGACCAACTGGACATCCAATGACAGTGTATGCACTAGCTTTATAGAAGCAGCACTTCTTAGTTTTTCCCATGCAAAGGCCTTTAGCCTACAACCATCCTTCGTAATTATGTCACACACTCTTACCTCTATCACCTTTACCTGCAGCTGAATATCTCACCGGGTGCAGTGGCATGTACCTGTAATCCAAGTCACTGGGAGGCTGAGGTTGGTGGATCAAGTGAGCTGAGGAGCTCTGGGCTGCAGCATGCTATGTCGAACGGGTGTCCACGCTAAGTTCGGTATCGATATGGTGTTCCTAGGGGAGCCTGGGACCACCAGGTTGTCTATGGAGGGGTGAACCGGCCCAGGTCGGAAACGAAGCAGGTCAAATCCCCCGTGCTGTCCAGTGGTGGGATAATACCTGTGAGTAGATGCTGCAGTGCAGCCTTGGCAAAACATCGAGACCTAATCTTTTCATTTTTTAAAAACCTATTTTTATCTGCTACACAAATTGTCACTTTGAAATGTTTAGCAGACCATGAAAAGTCGACACTGTTTTGCAGCTTTCCAAAAACAATTACCGTTATACCTTCTGATAATCGAGAATTATACTGACTACTACTGACGAAATGTGTGAATACCGGCAACAAAATGCAGCACGGACCGTTGAGGGAGGAGTAAGTGCTAGCGCGATGCCTAGCATGAAACTGAGGCCAGCTCTCCCATCACCCTCGACAGACAGACAGTTCGGATAGGTTCATTTACCTGTGTGAAATGAGCCACAATAATGATCAGCCAAATCATTGGAATTTTTTAAGATTCATCTTCAATTAAGTCCCTTATTGAAGGTGATGCAAACGAATACAAAAAGTGGAATCATGTCATATGTTTGTACTAGATTAAGTTATACAAGGTTGGAATGTTGTTACATAATTTCAAATATAATAATTCATATATTTGACAATAATCAGAAAACAATTGAAATCACACTGTGGATATTTTAGACTGCATAATTGCATTGGGAAAGTGCTCTCAAACTAGGCAAATTACATTCACCATCACTAAAGGCATTTGATATGCATATCTATTGATTTGGTGTTTTGCCTATTTGTTGTGTACAACTTTTGATGATACACCTTTGATGATATATTTAGGCAGATTATATATATTTTACCTGTTTTTGCATGACATCACATTTCTTGTGTGTTTCTGCATATGTACCAATATCTTCAAATCAACCTAAACCTACCAAGGGACCAACTGGACATCCAATGACAGTGTATGCACTAGCTTTATAGAAGCAGCACTTCTTAGTTTTTCCCATGCAAAGGCCTTTAGCCTACAACCATCCTTCGTAATTATGTCACACACTCCTACCTCTATCACCTTTACCTGCAGCTGAATATCTCGCCGGGTGCAGTGGCATGTACCTGTAATCCAAGTCACTGGGAGGCTGAGGTTGGTGGATCAAGTGAGCTGAGGAGCTCTGGGCTGCAGCACGCTATGTCGAACGGGTGTCCACGCTAAGTTCGGTATCGATATGGTGTTCCTAGGGGAGCCTGGGACCACCAGGTTGTCTATGGAGGGGTGAACCGGCCCAGGTCGGAAACGAAGCAGGTCAAATCCCCCGTGCTGTCCAGTGGTGGGATAATACCTGTGAGTAGATGCTGCAGTGCAGCCTTGGCAAAACATCGAGACCTAATCTTTTCATTTTTTAAAAACCTATTTTTATCTGCTACACAAATTGTCACTTCGAAATGTTTAGCAGACCATGAAAAGTCGACACTGTTTTGCAGCTTTCCAAAAACAATTACCGTTATACCTTCTGATAATCGAGAATTATACTGACTACTACTGACGAAATGTGTGAATACCGGCAACAAAATGCAGCACGGACCGTTGAGGGAGGAGTAAGTGCTAGCGCGATGCCTAGCATGAAACTGAGGCCAGCTCTCCCATCACCCTCGACAGACAGACAGTTCGGATAGGTTCATTTACCTGTGTGAAATGAGCCACAATAATGATCAGCCAAATCATTGGAATTTTTTAAGATTCATCTTCAATTAAGTCCCTTATTGAAGGTGATGCAAACGAATACAAAAAGTGGAATCATGTCATATGTTTGTACTAGATTAAGTTATACAAGGTTGGAATGTTGTTACATAATTTCAAATATAATAATTCATATATTTGACAATAATCAGAAAACAATTGAAATCACACTGTGGATATTTTAGACTGCATAATTGCATTGGGAAAGTGCTCTCAAACTAGGCAAATTACATTCACCATCACTAAAGGCATTTGATATGCATATCTATTGATTTGGTGTTTTGCCTATTTGTTGTGTACAACTTTTGATGATACACCTTTGATGATATATTTAGGCAGATTATATATATTTTACCTGTTTTTGCATGACATCACATTTCTTGTGTGTTTCTGCATATGTACCAATATCTTCAAATCAACCTAAACCTACCAAGGGACCAACTGGACATCCAATGACAGTGTATGCACTAGCTTTATAGAAGCAGCACTTCTTAGTTTTTCCCATGCAAAGGCCTTTAGCCTACAACCATCCTTCGTAATTATGTCACACACTCCTACCTCTATCACCTTTACCTGCAGCTGAATATCTCGCCGGGTGCAGTGGCATGTACCTGTAATCCAAGTCACTGGGAGGCTGAGGTTGGTGGATCAAGTGAGCTGAGGAGCTCTGGGCTGCAGCACGCTATGTCGAACGGGTGTCCATGCTAAGTTCGGTATCGATATGGTTTTCCTGGGGGAGCCTGGGACCACCAGGTTGTCTAAGGAGGGGTGAACCGGCCCAGGTCGGAAACGAAGCAGATCAAATCCCCGTGCTGTCCACTAGTGGGATAATACCTGTGAGTAGATGCTGCAGTGCAGCCTTGGCAAAACATTGAGACCTAATCTTTTCATTTTTTTAAAACCTATTTTTATCTGCTACACGAATTGTCACTTCGAAATGTTTAGCAGACCATGAAAAGTCGACACTGTTTTGCAGCTTTCCAAAAACAATTACCGTTATACCTTCTGATAATCGAGAATTATACTGACTACTACTGACGAAATGTGTGAATACCGGCAACAAAATGCAGCACGGACCGTTGAGGGAGGAGTAAGTGCTAGCGCGATGCCTAGCATGAAACTGAGGCCAGCTCTCCCATCACCATCGACAGACAGACAGTTCGGATAGGTTCATTTACTTGTGTGAAATGAGCCACAATAATGATTAGCCAAATCATTGGAATTTGAGATTCACCTTCAATTAAGTCCCTTATTGAAGGTGATGCAAACGAATACAAAAAGTGGAATCATGTCATATGTTTGTACTAGATTAAGTTATACAAGGTTGGAATGTTGTTACATAATTTCAAATATAATAATTCATATATTTGACAATAATCAGAAAACAATTGAAATCACACTGTGCATATTTTAGACTGCATAATTGCATTGGGAAAGAGCTCTCAAACTAGGCAAATTACATTCACCATCACTAAAGGCATTTGATATGCATATCTATTGATTTGGTGTTTTGCCTATTTGTTGTGTACAACTTTTGATGATACACCTTTGATGATATATTTAGGCAGATTATATATATTTTACCTGTTTTTGCATGACATCACATTTATTGTGTGTTTCTGCATATGTACCAATATCTTCAAATCAAACCAAAACCTACCAAGGGACCAACTGGACATCCAATGACAGTGTATGCACTAGCTTTATAGAAGCAGCACTTCTTAGTTTTTCCCATGCAAAGGCCTTTAGCCTACAACCATCCTTCGTAATTATGTCACACACTCTTACCTCTATCACCTTTACCTGCAGCTGAATATCTCACCGGGTGCAGTGGCATGTACCTGTAATCCAAGTCACTGGGAGGCTGAGGTTGGTGGATCAAGTGAGCTGAGGAGCTCTGGGCTGCAGCATGCTATGTCGAACGGGTGTCCACGCTAAGTTCGGTATCGATATGGTGTTCCTAGGGGAGCCTGGGACCACCAGGTTGTCTATGGAGGGGTGAACCGGCCCAGGTCGGAAACGAAGCAGGTCAAATCCCCCGTGCTGTCCAGTGGTGGGATAATACCTGTGAGTAGATGCTGCAGTGCAGCCTTGGCAAAACATCGAGACCTAATCTTTTCATTTTTTAAAAACCTATTTTTATCTGCTACACAAATTGTCACTTCGAAATGTTTAGCAGACCATGAAAAGTCGACACTGTTTTGCAGCTTTCCAAAAACAATTACCGTTATACCTTCTGATAATCGAGAATTATACTGACTACTACTGACGAAATGTGTGAATACCGGCAACAAAATGCAGCACGGACCGTTGAGGGAGGAGTAAGTGCTAGCGCGATGCCTAGCATGAAACTGAGGCCAGCTCTCCCATCACCCTCGACAGACAGACAGTTCGGATAGGTTCATTTACCTGTGTGAAATGAGCCACAATAATGATCAGCCAAATCATTGGAATTTTTTAAGATTCATCTTCAATTAAGTCCCTTATTGAAGGTGATGCAAACGAATACAAAAAGTGGAATCATGTCATATGTTTGTACTAGATTAAGTTATACAAGGTTGGAATGTTGTTAC
Organism: Oncorhynchus mykiss; assembly: GCF_013265735.2. NCBI lineage: Eukaryota > Metazoa > Chordata > Actinopteri > Salmoniformes > Salmonidae > Oncorhynchus > Oncorhynchus mykiss. Next base: position 34,104,184 of record NC_048572.1, read on the forward strand.
ATAATTTCAAATATAATAATTCATATATTTGACAATAATCAGAAAACAATTGAAATCACACTGTGGATATTTTAGACTGCATAATTGCATTGGGAAAGTGCTCTCAAACTAGGCAAATTACATTCACCATCACTAAAGGCATTTGATATGCATATCTATTGATTTGGTGTTTTGCCTATTTGTTGTGTACAACTTTTGATGATACACCTTTGATGATATATTTAGGCAGATTATATATATTTTACCTGTTTTTGCATGACATCACATTTCTTGTGTGTTTCTGCATATGTACCAATATCTTCAAATCAACCTAAACCTACCAAGGGACCAACTGGACATCCAATGACAGTGTATGCACTAGCTTTATAGAAGCAGCACTTCTTAGTTTTTCCCATGCAAAGGCCTTTAGCCTACAACCATCCTTCGTAATTATGTCACACACTCCTACCTCTATCACCTTTACCTGCAGCTGAATATCTCGCCGGGTGCAGTGGCATGTACCTGTAATCCAAGTCACTGGGAGGCTGAGGTTGGTGGATCAAGTGAGCTGAGGAGCTCTGGGCTGCAGCACGCTATGTCGAACGGGTGTCCATGCTAAGTTCGGTATCGATATGGTTTTCCTGGGGGAGCCTGGGACCACCAGGTTGTCTAAGGAGGGGTGAACCGGCCCAGGTCGGAAACGAAGCAGATCAAATCCCCGTGCTGTCCACTAGTGGGATAATACCTGTGAGTAGATGCTGCAGTGCAGCCTTGGCAAAACATTGAGACCTAATCTTTTCATTTTTTTAAAACCTATTTTTATCTGCTACACGAATTGTCACTTCGAAATGTTTAGCAGACCATGAAAAGTCGACACTGTTTTGCAGCTTTCCAAAAACAATTACCGTTATACCTTCTGATAATCGAGAATTATACTGACTACTACTGACGAAATGTGTGAATACCGGTAACAAAATGCAGCACGGACCGTTGAGGGAGTAGTAAGTGCTAGCGCGATGCTTAGCATGAAACTGAGGCCAGCTCTCCCATCACCCTCGACAGACAGACAGTTCGGATAGGTTCATTTACCTGTGTGAAATGAGCCACAATAATGATTAGCCAAATCATTGGAATTTGAGATTCACCTTCAGTTAAGTCCCTTATTGAAGGTGATGCAAACGAATACAAAAAGTGGAATCATGTCATATGTGTGTACTAGATTAAGTTATACAAGGTTGGAATGTTGTTACATAATTTCAAATATAATAATTCATATATTTGACAATAATCAGAAAACAATTGAAATCACACTGTGCATATTTTAGACTGTATAATTGCATTGGGAAAGAGCTCTCAAACTAGGCAAATGACATTCTCCATCACTAAAGGCATTTGATATGCATATCTATTGATTTGGTGTTTTGCCTATTTGTTGTGTACAACTTTTGATGATACACCTTTGATGATATATTTAGGCAGATTATATATATTTTACCTGTTTTTGCATGACATCACATTTCTTGTGTGTTTCTGCATATGTACCAATATCTTCAAATCAACCTAAACCTACCAAGGGACCAACTGGACATCCAATGACAGTGTATGCACTAGCTTTATAGAAGCAGCACTTCTTAGTGTTTCCCATGCAAAGGCCTTTAGCCTACAACCATCCTTCGTAATTATGTCACACACTCCTACCTCTATCACCTTTACCTGCAGCTGAATATCTTGCCGGGTGCAGTGGCATGTACCTGTAATCCAAGTCACTGGGAGGCTGAGGTTGGTGGATCTGAGGAGCTCTGGGCTGCAGCACGCTATGTCGAACGGGTGTCCACGCTAAGTTCGGTATCGATATGGTGTTCCTGGGGGAGCCTGGGACCACCAGGTTGTCTAAGGAGGGGTGAACCGGCCCAGGTCGGAAATGAAGCAGATCAAATCCCCGTGCTGTCCACTAGTGGGATAATACCTGTGAGTAGATGCTGCAGTGCAGCCTTGGCAAAACATCGAGACCTAATCTTTTCATTTTTTTAAAACCTATTTTTATCTGCTACACGAATTGTCACTTCGAAATGTTTAGCAGACCATGAAAAGTCGACACTGTTTTGCAGCTTTCCAAAAACAATTACCGTTATACCTTCTGATAATCGAGAATTATACTGACTACTACTGACGAAATGTGTGAATACCGGTAACAAAATGCAGCACGGACCGTTGAGGGAGTAGTAAGTGCTAGCGCGATGCTTAGCATGAAACTGAGGCCAGCTCTCCCATCACCCTCGACAGACAGACAGTTCGGATAGGTTCATTTACCTGTGTGAAATGAGCCACAATAATGATTAGCCAAATCATTGGAATTTGAGATTCACCTTCAGTTAAGTCCCTTATTGAAGGTGATGCAAACGAATACAAAAAGTGGAATCATGTCATATGTGTGTACTAGATTAAGTTATACAAGGTTGGAATGTTGTTACATAATTTCAAATATAATAATTCATATATTTGACAATAATCAGAAAACAATTGAAATCACACTGTGCATATTTTAGACTGTATAATTGCATTGGGAAAGAGCTCTCAAACTAGGCAAATGACATTCTCCATCACTAAAGGCATTTGATATGCATATCTATTGATTTGGTGTTTTGCCTATTTGTTGTGTACAACTTTTGATGATACACCTTTGATGATATATTTAGGCAGATTATATATATTTTACCTGTTTTTGCATGACATCACATTTCTTGTGTGTTTCTGCATATGTACCAATATCTTCAAATCAACCTAAACCTACCAAGGGACCAACTGGACATCCAATGACAGTGTATGCACTAGCTTTATAGAAGCAGCACTTCTTAGTGTTTCCCATGCAAAGGCCTTTAGCCTACAACCATCCTTCGTAATTATGTCACACACTCCTACCTCTATCACCTTTACCTGCAGCTGAATATCTTGCCGGGTGCAGTGGCATGTACCTGTAATCCAAGTCACTGGGAGGCTGAGGTTGGTGGATCTGAGGAGCTCTGGGCTGCAGCACGCTATGTCGAACGGGTGTCCACGCTAAGTTCGGTATCGATATGGTGTTCCTGGGGGAGCCTGGGACCACCAGGTTGTCTAAGGAGGGGTGAACCGGCCCAGGTCGGAAATGAAGCAGATCAAATCCCCGTGCTGTCCACTAGTGGGATAATACCTGTGAGTAGATGCTGCAGTGCAGCCTTGGCAAAACATCGAGACCTAATCTTTTCATTTTTTTAAAACCTATTTTTATCTGCTACACGAATTGTCACTTCGAAATGTTTAGCAGACCATGAAAAGTCGACACTGTTTTGCAGCTTTCCAAAAACAATTACCGTTATACCTTCTGATAATCGAGAATTATACTGACTACTACTGACGAAATGTGTGAATACCGGTAACAAAATGCAGCACGGACCGTTGAGGGAGTAGTAAGTGCTAGCGCGATGCTTAGCATGAAACTGAGGCCAGCTCTCCCATCACCCTCGACAGACAGACAGTTCGGATAGGTTCATTTACCTGTGTGAAATGAGCCACAATAATGATTAGCCAAATCATTGGAATTTGAGATTCACCTTCAGTTAAGTCCCTTATTGAAGGTGATGCAAACGAATACAAAAAGTGGAATCATGTCATATGTTTGTACTAGATTAAGTTATACAAGGATGGAATGTTGTTACATAATTTCAAATATAATAATTAATATATTTGACAATAATCAGAAAACAATTGAAATCACACTGTGGATATTTTAGACTGCATAATTGCTTTGGGCAAGAGCTCTCAAACTAGGCAAATTACATTCACCATCACTAAAGGCATTTGATATGCATATCTATTGATTTGGTGTTTTGCCTATTTGTTGTGTACAACTTTTGATGATACACCTTTGATGATATATTTAGGCAGATTATATATATTTTACCTGTTTTTGCATGACATCACATTTATTGTGTGTTTCTGCATATGTACCAATATCTTCAAATCAAACCAAAACCTACCAAGGGACCAACTGGACATCCAATGACAGTGTATGCACTAGCTTTATAGAAGCAGCACTTCTTAGTTTTTCCCATGCAAAGGCCTTTAGCCTACAACCATCCTTCGTAATTATGTCACACACTCTTACCTCTATCACCTTTACCTGCAGCTGAATATCTCACCGGGTGCAGTGGCATGTACCTGTAATCCAAGTCACTGGGAGGCTGAGGTTGGTGGATCAAGTGAGCTGAGGAGCTCTGGGCTGCAGCATGCTATGTCGAACGGGTGTCCACGCTAAGTTCGGTATCGATATGGTGTTCCTAGGGGAGCCTGGGACCACCAGGTTGTCTATGGAGGGGTGAACCGGCCCAGGTCGGAAATGAAGCAGGTCAAATCCCCCGTGCTGTCCAGTGGTGGGATAATACCTGTGAGTAGATGCTGCAGTGCAGCCTTGGCAAAACATCGAGACCTAATCTTTTCATTTTTTAAAAACCTATTTTTATCTGCTACACAAATTGTCACTTCGAAATGTTTAGCAGACCATGAAAAGTCGACACTGTTTTGCAGCTTTCCAAAAACAATTACCGTTATACCTTCTGATAATCGAGAATTATACTGACTACTACTGACGAAATGTGTGAATACCGGCAACAAAATGCAGCACGGACCGTTGAGGGAGGAGTAAGTGCTAGCGCGATGCCTAGCATGAAACTGAGGCCAGCTCTCCCATCACCCTCGACAGACAGACAGTTCGGATAGGTTCATTTACCTGTGTGAAATGAGCCACAATAATGATCAGCCAAATCATTGGAATTTTTTAAGATTCATCTTCAATTAAGTCCCTTATTGAAGGTGATGCAAACGAATACAAAAAGTGGAATCATGTCATATGTTTGTACTAGATTAAGTTATACAAGGTTGGAATGTTGTTACATAATTTAAAATATAATAATTCATATATTTGACAATAATCAGAAAACAATTGAAATCACACTGTGGATATTTTAGACTGCATAATTGCATTGGGAAAGAGCTCTCAAACTAGGCAAATTACATTCACCATCACTAAAGGCATTTGATATGCATATCTATTGATTTGGTGTTTTGCCTATTTGTTGTGTACAACTTTTGATGATACACCTTTGATGATATATTTAGGCAGATTATATATATTTTACCTGTTTTTGCATGACATCACATTTCTTGTGTGTTTCTGCATATGTACCAATATCTTCAAATCAACCTAAACCTACCAAGGGACCAACTGGACATCCAATGACAGTGTATGCACTAGCTTTATAGAAGCAGCACTTCTTAGTTTTTCCCATGCAAAGGCCTTTAGCCTACAACCATCCTTCGTAATTATGTCACACACTCCTACCTCTATCACCTTTACCTGCAGCTGAATATCTCACCGGGTGCAGTGGCATGTACCTGTAATCCAAGTCACTGGGAGGCTGAGGTTGGTGGATCAAGTGAGCTGAGGAGCTCTGGGCTGCAGCACGCTATGTCGAACGGGTGTCCATGCTAAGTTCGGTATCGATATGGTTTTCCTGGGGGAGCCTGGGACCACCAGGTTGTCTAAGGAGGGGTGAACCGGCCCAGGTCGGAAACGAAGCAGATCAAATCCCCGTGCTGTCCACTAGTGGGATAATACCTGTGAGTAGATGCTGCAGTGCAGCCTTGGCAAAACATTGAGACCTAATCTTTTCATTTTTTTAAAACCTATTTTTATCTGCTACACGAATTGTCACTTCGAAATGTTTAGCAGACCATGAAAAGTCGACACTGTTTTGCAGCTTTCCAAAAACAATTACCGTTATACCTTCTGATAATCGAGAATTATACTGACTACTACTGACGAAATGTGTGAATACCGGCAACAAAATGCAGCACGGACCGTTGAGGGAGGAGTAAGTGCTAGCGCGATGCCTAGCATGAAACTGAGGCCAGCTCTCCCATCACCATCGACAGACAGACAGTTCGGATAGGTTAATTTACCTGTGTGAAATGAGCCACAATAATGATTAGCCAAATCATTGGAATTTGAGATTCACCTTCAATTAAGTCCCTTATTGAAGGTGATGCAAACGAATACAAAAAGTGGAATCATGTCATATGTTTGTACTAGATTAAGTTATACAAGGTTGGAATGTTGTTACATAATTTCAAATATAATAATTCATATATTTGACAATAATCAGAAAACAATTGAAATCACACTGTGCATATTTTAGACTGTATAATTGCATTGGGAAAGAGCTCTCAAACTAGGCAAATGACATTCTCCATCACTAAAGGCATTTGATATGCATATCTATTGATTTGGTGTTTTGCCTATTTGTTGTGTACAACTTTTGATGATACACCTTTGATGATATATTTAGGCAGATTATATATATTTTACCTGTTTTTGCATGACATCACATTTCTTGTGTGTTTCTGCATATGTACCAATATCTTCAAATCAACCTAAACCTACCAAGGGACCAACTGGACATCCAATGACAGTGTATGCACTAGCTTTATAGAAGCAGCACTTCTTAGTGTTTCCCATGCAAAGGCCTTTAGCCTACAACCATCCTTCGTAATTATGTCACACACTCCTACCTCTATCACCTTTACCTGCAGCTGAATATCTTGCCGGGTGCAGTGGCATGTACCTGTAATCCAAGTCACTGGGAGGCTGAGGTTGGTGGATCTGAGGAGCTCTGGGCTGCAGCACGCTATGTCGAACGGGTGTCCACGCTAAGTTCGGTATCGATATGGTGTTCCTGGGGGAGCCTGGGACCACCAGGTTGTCTAAGGAGGGGTGAACCGGCCCAGGTCGGAAACGAAGCAGATCAAATCCCCGTGCTGTCCACTAGTGGGATAATACCTGTGAGTAGATGCTGCAGTGCAGCCTTGGCAAAACATCGAGACCTAATCTTTTCATTTTTTTAAAACCTATTTTTATCTGCTACACGAATTGTCACTTCGAAATGTTTAGCAGACCATGAAAAGTCGACACTGTTTTGCAGCTTTCCAAAAACAATTACCGTTATACCTTCTGATAATCGAGAATTATACTGACTACTACTGACGAAATGTGTGAATACCGGTAACAAAATGCAGCACGGACCGTTGAGGGAGTAGTAAGTGCTAGCGCGATGCTTAGCATGAAACTGAGGCCAGCTCTCCCATCACCCTCGACAGACAGACAGTTCGGATAGGTTCATTTACCTGTGTGAAATGAGCCACAATAATGATTAGCCAAATCATTGGAATTTGAGATTCACCTTCAGTTAAGTCCCTTATTGAAGGTGATGCAAACGAATACAAAAAGTGGAATCATGTCATATGTTTGTACTAGATTAAGTTATACAAGGTTGGAATGTTGTTACATAATTTCAAATATAATAATTCATATATTTGACAATAATCAGAAAACAATTGAAATCACACTGTGCATATTTTAGACTGTATAATTGCATTGGGAAAGAGCTCTCAAACTAGGCAAATGACATTCTCCATCACTAAAGGCATTTGATATGCATATCTATTGATTTGGTGTTTTGCCTATTTGTTGTGTACAACTTTTGATGATACACCTTTGATGATATATTTAGGCAGATTATATATATTTTACCTGTTTTTGCATGACATCACATTTCTTGTGTGTTTCTGCATATGTACCAATATCTTCAAATCAACCTAAACCTACCAAGGGACCAACTGGACATCCAATGACAGTGTATGCACTAGCTTTATAGAAGCAGCACTTCTTAGTGTTTCCCATGCAAAGGCCTTTAGCCTACAACCATCCTTCGTAATTATGTCACACACTCCTACCTCTATCACCTTTACCTGCAGCTGAATATCTTGCCGGGTGCAGTGGCATGTACCTGTAATCCAAGTCACTGGGAGGCTGAGGTTGGTGGATCTGAGGAGCTCTGGGCTGCAGCACGCTATGTCGAACGGGTGTCCACGCTAAGTTCGGTATCGATATGGTGTTCCTGGGGGAGCCTGGGACCACCAGGTTGTCTAAGGAGGGGTGAACCGGCCCAGGTCGGAAATGAAGCAGATCAAATCCCCGTGCTGTCCACTAGTGGGATAATACCTGTGAGTAGATGCTGCAGTGCAGCCTTGGCAAAACATCGAGACCTAATCTTTTCATTTTTTTAAAACCTATTTTTATCTGCTACACGAATTGTCACTTCGAAATGTTTAGCAGACCATGAAAAGTCGACACTGTTTTGCAGCTTTCCAAAAACAATTACCGTTATACCTTCTGATAATCGAGAATTATACTGACTACTACTGACGAAATGTGTGAATACCGGTAACAAAATGCAGCACGGACCGTTGAGGGAGTAGTAAGTGCTAGCGCGATGCTTAGCATGAAACTGAGGCCAGCTCTCCCATCACCCTCGACAGACAGACAGTTCGGATAGGTTCATTTACCTGTGTGAAATGAGCCACAATAATGATTAGCCAAATCATTGGAATTTGAGATTCACCTTCAGTTAAGTCCCTTATTGAAGGTGATGCAAACGAATACAAAAAGTGGAATCATGTCATATGTTTGTACTAGATTAAGTTATACAAGGTTGGAATGTTGTTACATAATTTCAAATATAATAATTCATATATTTGACAATAATCAGAAAACAATTGAAATCACACTGTGCATATTTTAGACTGTATAATTGCATTGGGAAAGAGCTCTCAAACTAGGCAAATGACATTCTCCATCACTAAAGGCATTTGATATGCATATCTATTGATTTGGTGTTTTGCCTATTTGTTGTGTACAACTTTTGATGATACACCTTTGATGATATATTTAGGCAGATTATATATATTTTACCTGTTTTTGCATGACATCACATTTCTTGTGTGTTTCTGCATATGTACCAATATCTTCAAATCAACCTAAACCTACCAAGGGACCAACTGGACATCCAATGACAGTGTATGCACTAGCTTTATAGAAGCAGCACTTCTTAGTGTTTCCCATGCAAAGGCCTTTAGCCTACAACCATCCTTCGTAATTATGTCACACACTCCTACCTCTATCACCTTTACCTGCAGCTGAATATCTTGCCGGGTGCAGTGGCATGTACCTGTAATCCAAGTCACTGGGAGGCTGAGGTTGGTGGATCTGAGGAGCTCTGGGCTGCAGCACGCTATGTCGAACGGGTGTCCACGCTAAGTTCGGTATCGATATGGTGTTCCTGGGGGAGCCTGGGACCACCAGGTTGTCTAAGGAGGGGTGAACCGGCCCAGGTCGGAAATGAAGCAGATCAAATCCCCGTGCTGTCCACTAGTGGGATAATACCTGTGAGTAGATGCTGCAGTGCAGCCTTGGCAAAACATCGAGACCTAATCTTTTCATTTTTTTAAAACCTATTTTTATCTGCTACACGAATTGTCACTTCGAAATGTTTAGCAGACCATGAAAAGTCGACACTGTTTTGCAGCTTTCCAAAAACAATTACCGTTATACCTTCTGATAATCGAGAATTATACTGACTACTACTGACGAAATGTGTGAATACCGGTAACAAAATGCAGCACGGACCGTTGAGGGAGTAGTAAGTGCTAGCGCGATGCTTAGCATGAAACTGAGGCCAGCTCTCCCATCACCCTCGACAGACAGACAGTTCGGATAGGTTCATTTACCTGTGTGAAATGAGCCACAATAATGATTAGCCAAATCATTGGAATTTGAGATTCACCTTCAGTTAAGTCCCTTATTGAAGGTGATGCAAACGAATACAAAAAGTGGAATCATGTCATATGTTTGTACTAGATTAAGTTATACAAGGATGGAATGTTGTTACATAATTTCAAATATAATAATTCATATATTTGACAATAATCAGAAAACAATTGAAATCACACTGTGGATATTTTAGACTCCATAATTGCATTGGGAAAGAGCTCTCAAACTAGGCAAATTACATTCACCATCACTAAAGGCATTTGATATGCATATCTATTGATTTGGTATTTTCCCTATTTGTTGTGTACAACTTTTGATGATACAACTTTGATGATATATTTAGGCAGATTATATATATTTTACCTGTTTTTGCATGACATCACATTTCTTGTGTGTTTCTGCATATGTACCAATATCTTCAAATCAACCTAAACCTACCAAGGGACCAACTGGACATCCAATGACAGTGTATGCACTAGCTTTATAGAAGCAGCACTTCTTAGTTTTTCCCATGCAAAGGCCTTTAGCCTACAACCATCCTTCGTAATTATGTCACACACTCCTACCTCTATCACCTTTACCTGCAGCTGAATATCTCGCCGGGTGCAGTGGCATGTACCTGTAATCCAAGTCACTGGGAGGCTGAGGTTGGTGGATCAAGTGAGCTGAGGAGCTCTGGGCTGCAGCACGCTATGTCGAATGGGTGTCCATGCTAAGTTCGGTATTGATATGGTGTTCCTGGGGGAGCCTGGGACCACCAGGTTGTCTAAGGAGGGGTGAACCGGCCCAGGTTGGAAACGAAGCAGATCAAATCCCCGTGCTGTCCACTAGTGGGATAATACCTGTGAGTAGATGCTGCAGTGCAGCCTTGGCAAAACATCGAGACCTAATCTTTTCATTTTTTTAAAACCTATTTTTATCTGCTACACGAATTGTCACTTCGAAATGTTTAGCAGACCATGAAAAGTCGACACTGTTTTGCAGCTTTCCAAAAACAATTACCGTTATACCTTCTGATAATCGAGAATTATACTGACTACTACTGACGAAATGTGTGAATACCGGCAACAAAATGCAGCACGGACCGTTGAGGGAGGAGTAAGTGCTAGCGCGATGCCTAGCATGAAACTGAGGCCAGCTCTCCCATCACCATCGACAGACAGACAGTTCGGATAGGTTAATTTACCTGTGTGAAATGAGCCACAATAATTATTAGCCAAATCATTGGAATTTGAGATTCACATTCAATTAAGTCCCTTATTGAAGGTGATGCAAACGAATACAAAAAGTGGAATCATGTCATATGTTTGTACTAGATTAAGTTATACAAGGTTGGAATGTTGTTACATAATTTAAAATATAATAATTAATATATTTGACAATAATCAGAAAACAATTGAAATCACACTGTGCATATTTTAGACTGCATAATTGCATTGGGAAAGAGCTCTCAAACTAGGCAAATTACATTCACCATCACTAAAGGCATTTGATATGCATATCTATTGATTTGGTGTTTTGCCTATTTGTTGTGTACAACTTTTGATGATACACCTTTGATGATATATTTAGGCAGATTATATATATTTTACCTGTTTTTGCATGACATCACATTTTTTGTGTGTTTCTGCATATGTACCAATATCTTCAAATCAACCTAAACCTACCAAGGGCCCAACTGGACATCCAATGACAGTGTATGCACTAGCTTTATAGAAGCAGCACTTCTTAGTTTTTACCATGCAAAGGCCTTTAGCCTACAACCATCCTTCGTAATTATGTCACACACTCCTACCTCTATCACCTTTACCTGCAGCTGAATATCTCGCCGGGTGCGGTGGCATGTGACTGTAATCCAAGTCACTGGGAGGCTGAGGTTGGTGGATCAAGTGAGCTGATGAGCTCTGGGCTGCAGCACACTATGTTGAACGGGTGTCCACGCTAAGTTCGGTATCGATATGGTGTTCCTGGGGGAGCCCGGGACCACCAGGTTGTCTAAAGGAGGGGTGAACCGGCCCAGGTCGGAAACGAAGCAGGTCAAATCCCCCGTGCTGTCCAGTAGTGGGATAATACCTGTGAGTAGATGCTGCAGCGCAGCCTTGGCAAAACATTGAGACCTAATCTTTTCATTTTTTAAAAAACTATTTTTATCTGCTACACGAATTGTCACTTCAAAATGTTTATCAGACCATGAAAAGTCAACACTTTTTGCAGCTTTCCAAAAACAATTACCGTTATACCTTCTGATAATCGAGAATTATACTGACTACTACTGACGAAATGTGTGAATACCGGTAACAAAATGCAGCACGGACCGTTGAGGGAGTAGTAAGTGCTAGCGCGATGCTTAGCATGAAACTGAGGCCAGCTCTCCCATCACCCTCGACAGACAGACAGTTCGGATAGGTTCATTTACCTGCGTGAAATGAGCCACAATAATGATTAGCCAAATCATTGGAATTTGAGATTCACCTTCAATTAAGTCCCTTATTGGAGGTGATGCAAACGAATACAAAAAGTGGAATCATGTCATATGTTTGTACTAGATTAAGTTATACAAGGTTGGAATGTTGTTACATAATTTCAAATATAATAATTCATATATTTGACAATAATCAGAAAACAATTGAAATCACACTGTGCATATTTTAGACTGCATAATTGCATTGGGCAAGAGCTCTCAAACTAGGCAAATTACATTCACCATCACTAAAGGCATTTGATATGCATATCTATTGATTTGGTGTTTTGCCTATTTGTTGTGTACAACTTTTGATGATACACCTTTGATGATATATTTAGGCAGATTATATATTTTTTACCTGTTTTTGCATGACATCACATTTATTGTGTGTTTCTGCATATGTACCAATATCTTCAAATCAACCTAAACCTACCAAGGGCCCAACTGGACATCCAATGACAGTGTATGCACTAGCTTATAGAAGCAGCACTTCTTAGTTTTTACCATGCAAAGGCCTTTAGCCTACAACCGTCCTTCGTAATTACGTCACAGACTCCTACCTCTATCACCTTTACCTGCAGCTGAATATCTCGCCGGGTGCAGTGGCATGTGCCTGTAATCCAAGTCACTGGGAGGCTGAGGTTGGTGGATCAAGTGAGCTGAGGAGCTCTGGGCTGCAGCACACTATGTCGAACAGGTGTCCACGCTAAGTTCGGTATCGATATGGTGTTCCTGGGGGAGCCTGGGATCACCAGGTTGTCTAAGGAGGGGTGAACTGGCCCAGGTTGGAAACAAAGCAGGTCAAATCCCCTGTGCTGTCCAGTAGTGGGATAATACCTGTGAATAGATGCTGCAGTGCAGCCTTGGCAAAACATCGCCAAGGCTGCACTGCAGCATCCATCTTTTCATTTTTTAAAAACCTATTTTTATCTGCTATACGAATTGTCACTTCGAAATGTTTATCAGACCATGAAAAGTCGACACTTTTTTGCAGCTTTCCAAAAACGTTATACCTTCTGATAATCGAGAATTATACTGACTACTACTGACGAAATGTGTGAATACCGGTAACAAAATGCAGCACGGACCGTTGAGGGAGTAGTAAGTGCTAGCGCGATGCTTAGCATGAAACTGAGGCCAGCTCTCCCGTCACCCTCGACAGACAGACAGTTCGGATAGGTTCATTTACCTGCGTGAAATGAGCCACAATAATGATTAGCCAAATCATTGGAATTTGAGATTCACCTTCAATTAAGTCCCTTATTGAAGGTGATGCAAACGAATACAAAAAGTGGAATCATGTCATATGTTTGTACTAGATTAAGTTATACAAGGTTGGAATGTTGTTACATAATTTCAAATATAATAATTCATATATTTGACAATAATCAGAAAACAATTGAAATCACACTGTGGATATTTTAGACTGCATAATTGCATTGGGCAAGAGCTCTCAAACTAGGCAAATGACATTCTCCATCACTAAAGGCATTTGATATGCATATCTATTGATTTGGTGTTTTCCCTATTTGTTGTGTACAACTTTTGATGATACACCTTTGATGATATATTCAGGCAGATTATATATTTTTTACCTGTTTTTGCATGACATCACATTTCATGTGTGTTTCTGCATATGTACCAATATCTTCAAATCAACCTAAACCTACCAAGGGCCCAACTGGACATCCAATGACAGTGTATGCACTAGCTTTATAGAAGCAGCACATTTAACTGTGTTTGTCACTAAATTGAGGATAGATTAATATAAAAAGAAGAAGAAATAGGTATGTCTATGACTGCAACTAGTCCTTTTCTCAGTGGTTGTCCTTAAAAAGAGAACACTGCCATTTTCCTGAGGTTGAGCAGAGAGCGAGAGAAAGCTGTCATGGTCATGGGTTGTCTTTTAATTTTACCACAGCGTCAGACCTACCTCTAAAAGAACATGGCTCGTCATTTCACACCTTCAAAAGAAGACAGTTTTTGGCAGTTAGGGGTGGATGTACGTTCATGTGGATGATACTAGTACATGTTACCTTTAAAACTTTGAAAAACAAGACACTTCTTGTCAGCAAGTTGGTAATGGAGTGTCTGTAATGAAAATTGTTCAATTGTTAAAGAGGTGAATGTAACTTCCACCAATGATGTAAGTCTATGACTGCAGTCTGTAACTGGTCCTTCTCTCAGTGGATGTCCTTGAGCTCAGACAACTTCCAATGAATTGTGAATCAAAGGAACACAATGTACATCACATAGAATGACATGGCCCCTCCGTCAAGAAATGTCCTGGAATAAAAAAGTCATTGAAATGTGCGTATGTGATTTGATTTGTGTGGTTCATGCTGAAAGAGTAGGTTACACGCTTGCCTACTTAGAGCAGTGGTTCCCAAACTTTTTATAGTCCCATACCCCTTCAAACGTTCAACCTCCATCTGCATACAGGGGCCAGCACCAGGGTCAGCGCACTCTCATATATTGTTTTTTGCCATCTTTGTAAGCCTGCCACACACACACACTATAAAACACATGTATTAAATGTGTTGTACAGTATGCATTGTACAATACATTTAATGAATTTAGCTTAAATTCATCAAAAACGTTAGCTTATAACAGTGAACCTTTAGCTTATAACAGTGAACCATTGGCTGTGCTGCTCATGCATTGAATCTGCTCCTCAAGGACATCATGACACTCTACAAGAGAGCCAAGGAAATGGTTAGGTATGTGAAGGGTCATCATGTTATAGCAGCAATCTACCTCACCAAGCAAAGTGAGAAGAATAAGAGCACCACATTGAAGCTGCCCAGCAACACCCGTTGGGGTGGTGTTGTCATCATGTTTGACAGTCTCTTGGAGGGGAAGGAGTCTCTCCAAGAAATGGCCATATCACAGTCTGTCGATATGGACAGCCCCATCACGAGGATCCTCCTGGATGATGTATTTTGGGAGAGTGGTAAGCAGCCTGAAACCTATAGCAGTAGCCATTGCACAAATTGAGGGAGACAATGCCATCCTGTCTGATGTTCAGACTCTGCTTGCAGATGTAAGAGTAAAAAAATGGTACTGCCCTGCCCACTTCCCTGTTGCTCGAAGCTGAGGAATCTGCAGTTCTGAAATACATAAAAAAGCGTGAGGACTTCTGCCTGAAGCCTGTACACGCCGCTGCGTACATGTTGGACCCCAAGTATGCTGGCAAGAGAATCCTGTCTGGTGCAGAGTTCAACAAGGCCTATGGTGTCATCACTACTGTGTCTCGCCACCTGGATGAGGGCAAGGTTCTTGGCAGTCTGGCGAAGTACACTTCCAAGCAAGGGCTTTGGGATGGAGATGCAATATGGCAGTCGTGCCAGCGTATCATCAGCCACCTGGTGGAAGGGACTTCGTGGATCTGAGGCTCTTTCCCCTGTTGCCGCCATCATCCTCCAAATCCCACCAACATCAGCCGTCTCAAAGTGCAACTGGTACTTGTTTGGGAATGCACACACCAAAGCACGTAACCTGCTGACCAATACAAGGGTTGAAAAATTTGTGGCCACCCGGGCAAATTTGAGGCTTTTTGAGCCTGACAACGACCCATCCTCAACAAGGTTGGAAAGTGACAGTGAAGATGAGGCCTCAGAGTCTGATGTTCAAGTGGTGGACATTGAGGAGGTCCAGGGAGAAGACATGGAAGCCTGAGAGGAAGACAACCAAAGCTTTAATTTCCAGACTATCATTTTACAGATGTATGTTGAAAAAGTTTTTGGGAGATGCGATGAATCATTGGGGATCATTCAATATTCCCTTACTTTTGTTGTTTGTACCCAAGTAGCGTCGGGAGCAACTGCTTGCACGCGCTTACCACTCCACTATGTCTCCCTGTCATGGCTTTTGTGCCATCAGTACAGATACCAACACATCTTGACCACCAAAGTCCATTTAATGTCACAAAGCTGTCCAGTACCTTAAAAATATCCTCTCCTGTTGTCCCGGTTTCCAGTGGTTTGACCCCCCATAAACATAACGGACATATACCTGGAGCTGTGCCAGGCCCGCTCTGTCTGTTGACTCATCCAGCTGTAACGCATAGAATTCACTGGCTTGTATGCGAAGCAGTAATTGTTTCAAAACATCTCCTGCCATGTCGCTGATGCGTCGTGAAACAGTGTTGTTTTGATGCGTCGTGAAACAGTGTTGTTTGATGAAGACACATGAAGACAGAGTTCTTTTGGCCTTTTCCCCCAGCATTGTCCCAGCCATATCCGTGGCAGCAGGAAGAATGAAGTCCTCCACAATAGTATGGGGCTTACCTGTCCTAGCCACTTTGTAGCTCACCATATAAGACGCTTCTAGTCCATTCTTATTAATGGTGTCTGTTGCTTTTATACCTGTCTTAATACTCGAAAGTTGTCTTAATTCTCGCTCAAAAAACTCCCGTGGCTTATTTTTCAAATTGGCATGTTTTGTTTCTAAATGTCTGCGCAAGAGTGAAGGTTTCATCGAGTTGTGAGATAGTACTTTGCACATATAACACACTGTGACTGAGGAAAGGCACTACTCCCAATATAAGTGAACCAAATCAATGTAGTTCTCATCATATTTTCACCTCTTCGATGGTCCAACGTCCCTGTCTATTGTTCAGTGCTTTCCCGGGTAAGAGGGCAGTAGCTCTTCGGCTGCATCAGATTCACAACTGTCAGTGTCCATGCTAGCTGGGCTAACACCAAATGTAGAATTACTGATGCTAGCATTGGATATGCTCGTGGAAGCAAAACAACTTGTGTCGTCAACATGTGCAGGTGTAGTACTGCTGGTAGTAGCAGTACTACCAGTAGAGCTGGTATGTGACTCTATGGACGAGGGCCTTACTTTTTTTAACCATTAATCCATTTTTGAGCAAACGGAATGAGCAGCAGCTTAGTGGAATTCCCGCAAGAGAGTAACGGTTAATGTGATTGGATGTTAATTATTTAACTAGGCTACCTGTATTTGACATTGTGTTGTTATTATGCTTAACACTGTATGGTTTCATTTTAGTTTTGGCAGTGAAACAAGGTTACACAGGCGAGAAAGAAACCTCACCCAAATGTATAGCCCCGTTGGAAAATCTAAATGGACTGTTTGAAAATGTTTCATGTGAATCACATTTTTATTTGGCGTACCCCCTACGGCATTGCGCGTAACCCAGTTTGGGTAATAGCTGCTCTAAAACATTGGCAACAGAGACATGCATTTTTGCCTGTGTGTATTGGTCTTTCATAGTTGACTTTCCCAGGAGAGATTTCAGTGTCTCTTTGATAGGGATATATTGACAGAAGCGTTCCTTGCCACTAGCATCAGAACCAAGGTAAACCTTTCGTGTTTTGCCCGACCTTAAGAATCCTTCATTGTGTACTGTAAGCAGATCTTCTTGTGATACTTCAACAATGATTTGCTTTACCTCACTGTCCTGCAAGTTAAGCATAGACAACTTCTCTTGGAGTTTTTAAAGTACACTGTTCATTCCTCAGTTGTGGACCTCCTGGAACTCCTCTCTTATGGACTGCATTCGGTTGCCTGGCAACAGCATTTTTGGCTTGCATTTTTAAGTAAAACAAGGCTAAGTTACTCAAGAATGCCCCTTGGTCAACTTCATCGTCTTTATCGACATGTGCATCTGCGAGTGTTACATTCTCATCCCCTACTGTGTTTACTGCATTTTGTCTGACATGACTGATCTGCAACCGGCTCCTTATGTCTTCTGCTCAGATGGCAGTTAAAGATAACCTGACATGGAAATATCTAAAGCAGCCTCTATGGGACAATACTTTTTCCCATCTCTGATATGCCATCTCAAATGAGCACACAAAACTGAAAAAAATAGGGTTCTGAAATGAGCATCCCTGAACCTGGCAGGTCCGTGGAAATTCCCCTTGTTGAGTCACCTCATTCTGAGGCTTTGTATTTTTATAACGCCTACATGCATGGGATTAAAAAGCAGAGAAGTTCTTAAAAATGCAAGGGCACTCCTCTACCCCACAAGCAAAACTTCGTTTTTTTGCATGAGTAATGAATGCTTTAATATTTAGGCAACAGGAATTGCAGGATTTACACCTGTACATTACCAAAAAAGTTACTTCCAGCTACCAGCCAGCCTGCAATATTAAAATTACACTACCCCCACCTACCAAATTGCATGCAAATTGCATGCACACACCTGAAGAGCTATCAAGCTACAGTTACCATGCAACTCATGCCAACCATACAATCTCTAAAAACATTTCTGAAAGATTAGCAAAAGCAAGAGGGAAAATTCTACTTCTGTGGAAAAATGCCACGACCATGGACTTGAAGAATGCTGCTAGTTAACCACACAATTTGAAGAAAATGAAAATAAAAGATAACTTTCATATCCTGCATGGGCAAAATACCAGTCTGTGCTGTGCTGAATTAATTAGTGTAATGGATTATGAACATGCAGGGGGAATATTCCACTACACTTCTACTGTCACAAGCACCCCCAGACTGAATATAGGTACAGTAACCAGAGATATTTAAAGAAAGATGTCCAGTGGAATTCCCATCTCTGAGCTATAGCTAACATTAGCAAGCACTGTTCCCCTTTCATCTGAGATGCCTATCATTCCAACTACAGAATCCCCCCAAAACTATACATCCCAAAGGCAAAATGTCAGTCTGTGCCTGCTGACAAACTAAAGGTGCATTCGACCTAGCTAAACTCTCGCTCCCTCCCTAGCGGGATAGTCTTTTTGTGTAGCCTAGTACGACCACTTATGCCAGTAATATCTAATCAAACTTTATTTGTCACATGCGACGAATTCACCAGGTGTAGACCATATTGTGAAATGCTTACTTACAAGCCCTTAACCAACAGCACAGTTCAAGAAAGAGTAAAGTTTTTTTTTTAACCAAATTAACTAAAGTAAAAAAATATTAAAAAGTAAAGTAACACAATAAAATAACAATAATGAGACAATATACAGGGGGTACCGGAGTTAATGTGCGGTAGGGGTGAAGTGACTATGTGTAGATAATAAACAGCGAATAGCAGCAGTGTAAAAACAAATGGGGGGGATCAATGTAAATAATCCGGTGGCCATTTGATTAATTGTAATTAAATAATTAACAGTCTTATGTCTTGGGAGTAGAAGCTGTTAATTAAGGAGCCTTTTGGTCCTAGGTTTGGCGCTTTGGTACCGCTTCTCATGCGGTAGCAGAGAAATACAGTCTATGACGTAGGTGACTGGAGTCTCTGACAATACCAACATTCACACCATGCCACCTGTGTCATGCACCCTCCGGTTAAGTAGCCTATCCAATGAAAGACACATTAGGATTTCTGCATGTGGTTAATATTAAAATGATTTGCTCTATAGCTACAATATCCCTGATCATTCTACCAGCAGAAAAGATCAACGCAACAGACCGACATGTCAACTTGGCTTGTTAACACAATCCAAGCAAGCTAGCTAACTAACGTAGCTTGCATATTTTGCATATGGAATTAGTACATACTAGAGGTCGACCGATTATGATTTTTCAACGGCGATACCGATACCGATTATTGGAGGACCAAAAAAGCCGATACCGATTAATCGGACGATTTTTATTTTTTATTTTTTAATGTATTTGTAATAATGACAATTACAACAATACTGAATGAACACTTATTTTAACTTAATATAATACATCAATAAAATCAATTTAGCCTCAAGTAAATAATGAAACATGTTCAATTCAGTTTAAATAATGCAAAAACAAAGTGTGGAGAAGAAATTAAAAGTGCAATATGTGCCATGTAAAAAAGCTAACGTTTAAGTACCTTGCTCAGAACATGAGGACATATGAAAGCTGGTGGTTCCTTTTAACATGAGTCTTCAATATTCCCAGGTAAGAAGTTTTAGATTGTAGTTATTTTAGGAATTATAGGACTATTTCCCTCTATACCATTTGTATTTAATTAACCATTGACTATTGGATGTTCTTATAGTCACTTTAGTATTGCCAGTGTAACAGTATAGCTTCCGTCCCTCTCCTCACTCCTCCCACTCCGTTCGGTTACACCAGCCTCATCTCAGGAGTTGATAGGCTTGAAGTCATAAACAGCGCAATGCTTGACGCACAACGAAGAGCTGCTGGCAAAACAGCATGAGAGTGCTGTTTGAATGAATGTTTACATGCATGCTTCTGCCTATCACCGCTCAGTCAGATACTTAGATATGCTCAGTCAGATTATATGCAATGCAGAACACGCTAGATAATATCTAGTAATATCATCAACCATGTGTAGTTAACTAGTGATTATGATTGATTGTTTTTTATAAGATAAGTTTAATGCTAGCTAGCAACTTACCTTGGCTTACTGCATTTGCGTAACAGGCAGTCCCCTTGTGGAGTGCAACGAGAGAGAGGCAGGTCGTTATTGCGTTGGACTAGTTAACTGTAAAGTTGCAAGATTGGATCCCCCGAGCTGACAAGGTGAAAATCTGTCTTTCTGCCCCTGAACGAGGCAGTTAACCCACCGTTTCTAGGCCGTCATTGAAAATAACAATGTGTTCTTAACTGACTTGCCTAGTTAAATAAAGATTAAGTACAGGTGTAAAAAAATATATTAAAAAATCTGCAAATCGGCGCCCAAAAATACAATTTCCGATTGTTATTGTTATGAAACTTTAAATCGGCCCAAATTAATCGGCCATACCGATTAATCGGTCGACCTCTAGTACATACCTAGCAGCTGCTCAAAAATATTTAGGCGACTTTTCCCCAAAGGAAAAGATCCAATAGCTCGAGCAGAACATAAAGCTTATTTTTACTTTCTCATGCGTCTTGTAGTTCCCAAGGTATGTCAATTCTGATTGGCCAATGGGATTTCACAGTGGCGACCCATCATTCTGCCCCACCTGTTTTGAGCCCCACATTTTTTTTGTGGGGGGGGGGGGGCGCTTGCCTCTTCTGCATGTTTATTTAGGCATTAATACGTTTCACATATCAGTTTGCAAATAATGTAAAAAAAATATATATATATAGATCATTGAGTTAATAAAGCCGCATACAAACATGGTCTCTTTTTTGTTTTCTTTAGTAAGGCAGCTCTAAAATGCAGGTGTTTCAGCCTAGCTCAGTGCTTTCTGTGATGGTGGGGCAAGCGTCAGAAAATACGGAGCGTTGCGCCATTATTGGCTCAGTGCTCTGTCACTCATGAGGACACTACGTCACCGCCAAGTCTAAGAGTAGAGCTACAAAAAAGTAGTGTCCATCCAAGAAGGCTTAAGGTCATTAGCCACAGATAAAATGACTTCAAATCACTCAGGCTCCTGAGTGGCGCAGCAGTCTAAGGCATTGCATCTCAGTACTAGAGGAGTCACTACAGATCCTGGTCAATTCCAGGCTGTATTACAACCGGATGTGATTGGGAGTCCCAAAGGGTGGCACACAATTGGCCCAGTGATGTCTAGGTTAGGGTTTGGCCGGGATAGGCAGTTAATGTAAATAAGAATTTGTTCTTAACTGACTTGACTAGTTAAATAAAATGTATTATATGTACAGTAGTTTTGATTGGACTGATCATGTCAAAATCATACTTTCAAAATCTTAGCTAGCGGTCATCATCATGAATCAAGTCAACAATCTACTGGCAAATCCTTTTTAATCCTTCTCATATGAAGAGAAATAATAGCTAAAAGGTATTGGTGCTCATCAGCCTTTGGACATAAGCATTACACAACAAGTTGGAAATTGCAAATTCAACAATGAGTGGTTTGGAAGGAATCAGTGACAGTGGCTAACTGCTAGCATTGAAAAGCAATAACTAGCCTACTATTCAGTGGAGTGGCTGTGTGGTCCCAAATCTGCGATATGATAGATCTCTTTTACAAGTTTAAAATTATAAACATTCAACATTGGTCATGCTGTCAATGAAGCATGATTTGTGCCGCGCTCAAAACAACTGTTAACTCGGAACTGCGAAAACTTGACTTCAAGACAACTGGTACGTCGGGAATAAATGAACTCCGACTGGGACAACGCGTTTTGAACGGTCATCCAACTCGGAATTGTAAATCCGGCCTCTTTCTAGAGCTACAACGTGAAGATCAATAACATCATCATGATTCAAGCTTGTTTTTTTTCAGAGTTCTCAGTTGTTTTTAAAGCACCATAAATCCAGAGAATACCAGACTTTGATGACAAAATTTGCCGAAGCACCGCCACGCCACCTTCCTGTTCAAGTGAGCACAGTACAACGAGGTGAGTCCAAAAATGTACTGTATACTGCTGCATAAATTATGTAATATGCCAGGGAGATATATATACTGTAGCTAAGAAAGTAATATTAAGTGTATTTTGTATAGTAAGACCTTAGTAGCCCATGGGCCTCACCCTAATAATTTGGTCTATTTACCCCTCTTAATTTCGCCTACTGTTCTGACTTGGTGGTGCACATGTAGCCTATAAACTGGTTTAGAGAAATGTAATTATTGAATATCGTAAGCGCTTTCATTGTCTGCTTATATTCCTACTTTATTTATCCTACGTTTCTGGCTTGGTGTACAGGGAGAACACTTTAAGAACGGCCCTTGTTCTGAATTCTGTTGCTGTACATTTCAATAGTGCTAAACAAATAGTTATACTGACTTACTGTACGTCCGTCCTAGCTCGCTCATTAATGTATTCATCGAAATAACGGATTGCCTCTTATCTGCTTGTTGTCCCCTTATGCCATAGTTTGTACATCTCAAATGTCATTAGAAACCACATTTGTCTACAAGTGTATTCATGTTTGATTGTTGGGATTGTTGTTTTAGTCTGACAATCGGGGTGGGTGGGATTTTTATTTTTTTTTCTTCCTTTTTTCTATGTTTATTGTTTCCTTCCTAAAGAGACACACAGGTCACTTTTGTGCTCAAACCAAAGTTGAAACATTTCCTAATTATCTGCATATGATAGATTTCTATTCAGTTACATATTTGAAACCTATGCTTAATCCACTAAAATATGTCACATTCAACGTAAAAGGTCTTAACAGCCCGATTAAAAGGAAAAGAGTCTATACATACCTTAAGAAATTAAAGGCTGACATTGTGTTTTTACAAGAAACACATCTTACAGCCAGTGAACACAAGAAATTGAAGAGGGAATGGGTAGGACAAGTTTTTGCATCCTGTTTTAACTCCAAAGCAAGAGGAACTGCAGTAGACACATTCCCTTCTGCTCTAACAACACCATCTCTGATCCATCTGGCAGGTTTGTTTTGGTGCAGGGGCATATGTTTTCAGAGTCTTGGATCCTATTGAATATTTATGCTCCTAACTTCGATGACCATATGTTTATTCAGAATGTCTTCCTTCAGGTTGCTCAAGCACCACCAGGATGGCTACTGGTTGGAGGAGATTTTAATTTTTGCTTAGATACAGTTCTTGATAGGTCTTCTGATAAACCCTCACTTCTTACCAAAGCCGGCAAGCTCACCATGTCATTCATGAAAGATCTCAATTTACTAGACATCTGGAGACAGTTGCACCCACAGGATAGGGACTACTCTTTTTATTCACACCCACACAAGACACACACACGCATAGATAACTTTTTACTTTCGACACAACTGTTTCATAGAGTGTTAGATGTCGAGTATCTCCCCAGATTGCTTAGTGACCATTCTCCTCTGGTATTATCAATCTCCATTCCTACCAAGGTAAATGGAGCATATAGATGGAGACTAAATTCTACACTCCTAAAGCAACCTGAATTTTGTGCATTCATCAAAGAGCAGATCAATATGGTTACTTTGACAAACAAACCCTCTGCTCCAGACAGCTGCATTCTTTGGGACACATTGAAGGCCTATCTGAGGGGACAGATTATTTCCTATACTAAAGGGCTGAAGAGAAAACACGGTGCGGAACTGAGTGCCCTTGAATCTGAAATCTCCGAGCTAGAGAAAACCTACCAAAGAGGCCCAACTAAAGATCTATACAGGCTTTTGGTAAATAAAAAACTGAAATATAATATTCTGAACACATATCAAGCTGAGAGGGCCATCATTAAATCAAAACAGTGTTATTACGAGCTTGGAGAGAAAGCTCACAAAGTATTGGCATGGCAACTGAAAGCAGAGGAAAGTAAGAGGACAATTAATGCCATAGAAACTCTTACTGATGAGATATCTTTCGACCCGACTGAAATTAATAACACTTTTAAGAAATACTATGAAGACCTCTACCCTTCCAAATCAAGCGATGACCTATTAGAGATCGACTCCTTTCTCTCCTCTCTCAACCTCTCATGCCTGTCAGGGGAAGACAGCGAGCGCCTGAGTGAACGCTTCTCAGTTCCTGAATTGTTGGAGGCCATTAAATCCTTACCTTCTAATAAATCTCCTGGGGAGGATGGCTTCCCTCCAGAGTTCTATAAATAATTTAGGGAGCTGTTGGTCCCCTACCTTATGGAGGTACTTAAAAAAGCCAGAGAAGACAACTGCTTTCCAGAGTCCTTCTCTCGAGCAGTGATTACTGTAATCCACAAGAAAGGGGAAAACCCGCTAAAGTGCGCCTCCTATAGACCAATCTCTCTCCTTAACACAGATTGTAAACTGGTCACCAAGATGCTATCTAAGAGACTGGAGTCATGTCTTCCCCTGTTGGTCAACCCAGATCAGACTGGCTTCATAATTAATAGATTGTCCTCCAATAATCTCAGAAGGTTCTTTGATATAATTCACCTTGCTAACCAAAACAAAATACCTAGTGTCGCAGTCTCCCTCGACGCTGAAAAGGCCTTTGATAGGGTTGAATGGCCATACCTCTTTCGCGTCTTGGAAAAGTTTGGTTTAGGTACCGTGTTTGTAAATTTGATAAAATCACTCTACAAATCTCCTAAAGCTAGGATTGCTACCAATGGGATTTCTTCCTCCTCTTTCCCTCTTTATAGGGGGAACAGACAAGGTTGCCCAATTAGCCCCCACCTCTTTGCCCTCACCAACCGTTGGCTGAGGCTATTAGAACTTGCCCTGACATACATGGCTTTGAGGTGGGCCCCCATACCTATAAATTATCACTCTTTGCGGACGACCTTATCTTATTTCTAACAAACCCAGAACATTCCCTCTCTCACTTGCAGATTCTACTACAGTGTTATAGTTCTTTCTCTGGATATAAGGTACATTTTGATAAAAGCTAAATCTTACCGTTGTCTGTCTTTGACCATCATACCATCAAGCACAAGTTTCCTTTTAGATGGTCGCCTATGGGCTTCACATATTTGGGCATAATGGTGGATGGTAATCTGAACAACCTCTATAAACTCAATCTGGCCAGTTTGTTGCAAAAGGTGGAGGTTGATCTTTGTAAATGGATGGACTTACCTCTCACTCTACTGGGTAGAATCAATGTAATTAAAATGAATGTCCTGCCCAGATTTCCATATCTGTTTCAATCTCTCCCTATCCCTGTTCCCGCAGCATTTTTTTCCTCTCTCGACAAGCTGACCAGACCGTTTATCTGGCACGGCAAAACCCCTAGGGTTGGCCTGGATAAACTGACCCTTGATTACAGTCAAGGGGGCTTAAACCTCCCCAATTTTAGAATGTACTACTGGGTTGCACAGTCTAGGTTTCTGGCTCAGAGGTTTGACAATGGTCCCTCGCCCTCATGGTTGAACATTGAAAAGCTTGAGGTAAATGATGACACTGGGGCAGAATTGTTTTACAAATGGGACAGGAAATCTATAAAAACCATCACAGACAACCCTTTAATCATACATTCTGTCCTGGCATGGTGTTAACTGCATGAGCTGTTCGGACGAGAGGGATTCCTTTCCCCTAAAACCCCTTTATGGAACAATAGATTGATCCCTATGTTTTTCCAGAATAGTAACTTTAGACCATGGTCTGATAAGGGGATCACTCTTCTGGAACATTGTTACGAGGAGGGTGTTCTTATGTCTTTTGATCAGCTGAAGCATAAATACCACTTGCCTAAGAGGGACTTCTTTAGCTACCTACAACTACGAAACATTATTAGGGTGACTCTCAGGGGACAATGGAACCTACCTAAGATGTCACCTATTGAACAACTTGAACAGCCACGCAGACCAACCACTGTTCAAGACCATTTCCCGTGTATACGATGCTCTTATGTCAGGACTAACACTGCCTGGGCTAGATAAACCCCGACTTAGATGGGAAAAAGATCTGGGTATTGATCTTGATGAGGATCTATGGAGTAATCTATGCAGGGATGGTGTTACATCCACATTGAACTCCAAATACAGACTGATCCAGTTTAATTTCCTCCATCAGCTCTATATCACCCCATCTAGACTGCACAAGTTCAACCCAGATATCTCCTCCCTATGTTTTAGATGTGGCTCAGATGAAGGAACATTCCTCCATTCCACTTGGCAGTGTTCAAAACTACACGGTTTCTGGCAGGGGGTATGCGATACCATATCCTCAATTCACAGGGTTGCATTCCCTTTAGACCCGGAGATCTGTCTACTGGGTAACTTTACTAACACCAATCTTAGGCAAAGCCATACTATAAAGCTAACAGAAATATTGCTAGCGATTGCCAAGAAATGTA
Source organism: Oncorhynchus mykiss (assembly GCF_013265735.2). NCBI lineage: Eukaryota > Metazoa > Chordata > Actinopteri > Salmoniformes > Salmonidae > Oncorhynchus > Oncorhynchus mykiss. The sequence continues at coordinate 34,130,885 of NC_048572.1, forward strand.
TTGCCTTGAAATGGAAATTGGATTCCTCCCTGCCAGTTGCAATGTGGCTATCGGAAGTTAATAGTTGTATCCCTTTGGAGAAAATCACTTACTGCTTGAGGAATAAGTTAAAGACATTTTACAGAATTTGGCAACCTTTTATTGACTATATGGAGAATCTCCCCCCACATCTCATTGATTGAATCTATATATAATCCTCATAATGTTTCACACATAATGTATAATATGTAGCCTACGGCAGGTGATCCAATGTCTCGTTATTATTTTTTTCTTATTGTATGTTTGTATATATAATCATAATTATTTTCTTTTTTTTTTGTTACGCTCGTCTGTTACTGTCACTTTGTCCTATCGTTGTCTAAAGTGGCTAGTGATATATTTTACATACATTTCCATCAATTCCCATTGAAGATGAGAGATTTGTTTTCAACATGGCTAGCAGCTAGCAAGCCGTATTTTGTTATTTAAAATGTTCCGGGTGCCAAATGTCATCAGCAAATAAAAATCGAATAGTATCAACTGAACAATTTAACATGTGGCATAAGATAAGGGCATGATAACATCAATACTGAGGGAGTTGCTGCATATCAACATTTGCTGGTGCTGTAGTGACACCCACTGGACATTAAATAAATGACCATAAGGGGAGAAGACATGACTCTTTCTGCTCCTTTTCTGATAGTATAATAACCAGCAGAGGGGTCAAGTTGCTGTCAGAAATGACGCGGTTGACTTGGTGAGTAAGATCACGGGAGAGTGCACCAATCCTCCCCTGAGATATGAGCTAGATTTCAACATCCATTATTTCACCCGCCCTCGAAAATATGTTGACATTCTCAACTTTATTGATCATGTTCACAATGTCTTTTGTTTTGAATTCAACACATATGGTGTGACATTGACCCCATACTGGATGTCAGATCGTAGGGATTGCTATCACAGCTGTCCGTGGTACTGAATCCCTGATTTCCAAGCCATAGTTTGTTTAGGCTACTGTCTGCTACCATTCTTCACATCGCATAGACACAGCAACACACTCACGATGATGAAATAGTTATTCAGACTTTATGATGCAGTCGGGAGGAGGATGGAAAGTAAGGTTTTGTGGTTCATATTCTAATCTAGATGACTATTTCTGAAATCTTATATATGGATGGGATATAATATATATAAATTGGAAAAGGGACATTTGCAGATGTTGTAAAGACCAAATGTCTAATGGATGGAAAGTAGGACTACTCTGCCTGTAAGACAATAAAGCAGCCTTTAGAAAGGTAATTCAGCTGACAGACCAGCAGAGATGTGCACCTTGTAATACAGATATTTATACACACTCTCTCACACACAGCATTATTTGATATTGTGATTATAAGTTAAAAGTGATTAAAAGCTGTTCGTCAAACATCTAATTCCAAAATCATGGGCATTAATATGGACTTGGTCTCCCCTTTGCTGCTATAACAGCCTCAACTCTTCTGGGAAGGTTTTCTACTAGATGTTGGAAATATTGCTACTGGGACTTGCTTACATTCAGCCACAAGAGCATTAGTGAGGTCGGACACTGATTTTGGGCGATTAGGCCTGGCTCGCAGTCGTCGTTCCAATTCATCCCAAAGGTGTTCGATAGGGTTGAGGTCAGAGCTCTGTGCAGGCCAGTCATGTTCTTCCACACAGATCTCAGCAAACCATTTCTGTATGGACCTCGTTTTGTGCACAGGGACATTGTCATGTTGAAACAGGAAGGGGCCTTCCCCAAAGTTTTGCCACAAAGTTGGAAGTGCAGAATTGTCTAGAAGTCATTGTATGCTATAGTGTTAAGATTTCTCTTCATTGGAACTACGGGCCTAGCCCAAACCTTAAAAAACAACCCCAGACCATTATTCCTCCTCCGCCAAACTTTACAATTGGCACTATGCATTGGGGCAGGTAGAGTTCTCCTGGAATCCGCCAAACCCAGATTCATCCATCGGACTGCCAGATGGTGAAGCGTAATTCATCACTCCAGAGAACGCATTTCCACTGCTCCAGAGTCCAATGGCGGGAAGCTTTACACCACTCCAGCCGACGCTTGGCATTGCGCATGGTGATCTTAGGCGTGTGTGCGGCTGCTCAGCCATGGAAACGTTGCTTTCAGAGGCAGTTTGTAACTTGATAGTGAGTGTTGCAACCGAGGACAGACGATTTTTAAACGCTACACGCTTCAGCACTTGGCCGCCCCGTTCTGTGAGACCTTCCACTTCGCGGCTGAGCTGCTGTTGCTCCTAGACGTTTCCACTTCACAGTAACAGCACTTACAGATGAGCGGGGCAGCTCTAGCAGGGCAAAAATGTGACGAATGGACTTGTTGGAAAGGTGGCAGCCAATGGTGCCACGTTGGAAGTCACTGAGGTCTTCAGTAAGGCCATTGTACTGCCAATGTTTGTCAATGGAGATGTGGTTCAGCTCAGGGCATGTCTGTAACCTGTGGGAGGTCCAGGCTAACAGGAGACTGAGTTCTCATCTCAACATCCTGCAACTACATCAGATCATCTTGTGAGTAACACTGAATGTGTCTGTCCATTCCATAGGCCATCTAAGGCGACAAGCCTGTCACAGGTATTCGTAATTGTTACTAACATTTTATTTTTGGATAGAGGTTTAGTTACATTAATTCTACATGGTTGTCTCAGCTCCTATTTTGAATGCATGTCACTTCAAATAAGCATCAGTTAACTGACTAGTTATGTTCTGTTCTTAAACAGAATAACTCTTCTGTACTACTTACCGAGAATTCCTTTCTGAAGTCATCACACTGAGGATAAACATTTAATATCAAGGCACACATGCTAGTTTATTTCCCATTGCCACACTCTTCTTCTTCTGTCTGATGTGTCCTGTCAGTGATGAGAACAGTGGTGCCATAGAGAGAGGGTTGAAGTCGGAAGTTTACATACATCTTAGCCAAATACATTTAAACTCAGTTTTTTACAATTCCTGAAATTTAATCCTAGTAAACATTCCCTGTCTTAGGTCAGTTAGGATCACCACTTTATTTTAAGAATGTGAAATGTCAGAATAATTGTAGAGAGAATTATTTACTTCAGCTTTTATTTCTTTCATCACATTCCCAGTGGGTCAGAAGTTTACATACACTCAATTAGTATTTGGTAGTATTGCCTTTAAATTGTTTAACTTGGGTCAAACATTTTGGGTAGCCTTCCACAAGCTTCCCACAATAAGTTGGGTGAATTTTGGCCCATTCTTCCTGAAAGAGCTGGGGTAACGGAGTCAGGTTTGTACGGCCTCCTTGCTCGCACACGCTTTTTCAGTTCTGCCCATACATTTTCTATAGGATTGAGGTCAGGGCTTTGTGATGGCCACTCCAATACCTTGACTTTGTTGTCCTTCGCCATTTTGCCACAACTTTGGAGGTATGCTTGGGGTCATTGTCCATTTGGAAGCCCCATTTGCAACCAAGCTTTAACTTGATGTCTTGAGATGTTGCTTCAATATATTCAAATAACTTTCCCTGCTCATGATGCCATCTATTTTGTGAAGTGCACCATTCCCTCCTGCAGCAAAGCACCCCCGTGTTTCACAGTTGGGATGGTGTTCTTCGACTTGCAAGCCTCCCCCTTTTTCCTCCAAACATAACAATAGTCATTATGGCCAAATAGTTATGTTTTTGTTTCATGAGACCAGAGGACATTTCTCCAAAAATAACTGTCTGGCTTTTTTATGGCAGTTTTGGAGCAGTGGCTTCTTCCTTGCTGAGCGGCCTTTCAGGTTATGTCTATATAGGACTCGTTTTACTGTGGATATAGATACTTTTGTACCTGTTTCCTCCAGCATCTTCACACGGTCCTTTGCTGTTGTTTTGGGATTGATTTGCACTTTTCGCACCAAAGTACATTCATCTCTAGGAGACAGAACACGTCTCCTTCCTGAGCGGTATGACGGCTATGTGGTCCCATGGTGTTTATACTTGCATACTATTGTTTGTACAGATGAACGTGGTACCATCAGGCATTTGGAAATTGCTCCCAAGGATGAACCAGACTTGTGGAGGTCTAAGATTTTTTTTCTGAGGTCTTGGCTGATTTTTTTTTATTTTACCATGATGTCAAGCAAAGAGGCACTGAATTTGAAGGTAGGCCTTGATAAACATCCACAGTTACACCTCCAATTGACTCAAATAATGTCAATTAGCCTATCAGAAGCTTCTAAAGCCATGACATCATTTTTTGAAATGTTCCAAGCTGTTTAAAGGCACAGTCAACTTAGTGTATGTAAACTTCTGACCCACTGGAATTGTGATACAGTGAATTATAAGTGAAATAATCTGTCTGTAAACAATTGTTGGAAAAATTACTTGTGTCATGCACAAAGTAGATGTCCTAACTGACTTGCCAAAACTATAGTTTGTTAACAAGAAATTTGTGGAGTGGTTGAAAAACGGGTTGTAATGACTCCAACCTAAGTGTATGTAAACTTCCGACTTCAACTGTCTGTGAGCTGATTAAAGGTCCGTGAAGGTTTATGTAGTCTTAGTCTACACTTAGTATATGGCTGCATTTCATTTCAAAACATTGTTCCCTTCCTTCTTCATTTCTCTTCATAGATCTGACTGGTGGTCATAACCAGTTTTTCCATCTAGTTTCCCACCATATTTCTTCTACATATCCAACCCCATCAGAGTGAAAGAGGGCAAAAGGGAAGGAACGTTCACAACTGCCGGGAATGAAACGAAGTCTTTGCCTTTGTTGGAATTTAAAATGCTTTCAGCAGTAAACAGGTGATTTTTATCAGGGGTGAGGTGTAAAAACTATGCCTCATTACTACCATAACCCCTGACCTCTGAGTTAGCCCGACAGTACTCCATGCCAGAGAGCAGGCCCCACAACTTCATGTACCAGTTCTGCAAGTCTCTGGACCACATGTACCGGTAAGCACAGATGAGCATAGGAGAGCAGGCTCACTTGATACTGTGTCAAGGGTAATTTCAGTTGATTTCTGTGACGTGTAGATTCTCTCCTCACAGTCGTGGGCTCTTCCACCGGGATGTGAAACCAGAGAACATTCTGATCAAGGTGTGACAGACTCCCTCAGACAAAGATCTATTGAGTTTAGTAGAGAACTCCATTGCATCCATCATGGTGGCACTAAGAATGCCATGACAAACACAGTACATTTCCATCTCTGTACGAACAAGTTATATTCTACCCTACTCCGATAAAGATGATTATAGGCTCTGTCTACTTGTCCCTCTAGCCCACAGAGGAGTCCCATCGCCCCCCTGGGCTGCACATGTGGAGGGGTCCACAAAGACCCAAAACACTAATAGCTTCACTACTCCTAGGCCCATAATGTTTAGGGTGGGGTAGGTGGAGACACAATGTTGTGGTTTAATCTGTTCCAAGAAACCATTTCCGCTTTTTTAGTCATAACTCTATTGAACAGTTGGTCAAACAAAACATTATGTTGAGTGATTTGAGACAGTCGTCTGTTCAAATGAAATTGAAGTGTCATTTGTCCACTCAATACTACCAAAACAAAGTGTTACAGCTACAATCATAATTGTTTAATTCAAGTGTGAATAAAACAGAATTGAGAGGGAACTTTTGACTGACTGTCCATTCATACTCATTCAGCCCGTAGGCCTACTAGTAAAGACTGGAGGTCGGAGACAACGAGGTCTGTCAAAGTTGTTTAATAGGTGTCACATGGAGGAAAAAATTATACTCCCACTGTTAGACCTTGGAGAATCCTCACACTGCCTACCTGGGTGCTTCACAAAACTCCCTCATCTCCTGGGGTGGGTTCAGGGAGGTGAAACACTCAGGTGCGAGTTTCCCGGACGCTTCACAGCGCTAAAATAATCATTATAGACATCCATTGTAGGCAATGGTCTCAGTGCCATGAAGCTTTCGGAAAACGCTCAGCTGAAATGAGCACCTAGAAATGTCATGAATAGAGCTAACTCTAGTCCCCATCTACACGACAGATATTCCCATATCTTTTCTAGATAATACATTTCTATGTGAACGTTTCATAATGTTGCACCCCCGTAAACAAGGCCCAGCACTCATACCGCCATCAAGTAGTGATGTTTATCAACAGTGTCAGTTGACCAGAAATGTGGTTGACACACATTTCTGGTTGACACACACTCCCATTGTCATTACTTATGTAGCGGCCATAGTCCACACACACCTATAACACCGGTTTAGTCATATTTGTATACTAGGTAGGTGAATTCAGATATTTTATGTACTGGGGCCTAATAATGGGTAAGATAATTATGTTAGCGTTAGTCTTCTGTGGTTTACCTGAGCTCTGAGTGATGTCTGAATTAGACGGCTCCTACCTTAGCCTACGGCCCAGTCCCAAAACAACCACTAGCACCTAAGCCCTGTGACACTTGTGGCGATCTAAGAAGATTGGATAGGTATATGAGCAATATGGTAAAGTATATATCTAGTCTTTCAATTTCCACATTTCCTATACAATCCTCTCAGCATAGCAGAGAAAAATATTACTCAGAACCCCATCGACAGCACCCCCAACCCAAAACTTCCTGCGGCCATGCTCTCAGGACTTCACAAGTGCATAGGGTGCAGGAGCGAGTTTGGGACTGGGAAAACTTTTCTACATAGAGGAGTCTGCAGCGACAGGCTAGCTTTCAGCACTACCTACTAGATAAAGAGGATTCCATAGAGACATCTCCTATAACAAACATTTCATTATGAAAAATACACCTGAATTCTCTTTATGTACAACAGAAAGGAAAAAACATGAACCTGCATATTCAAGATTCATTTTTAATATTATTATGTATATTTTTCTGAATTAGAAATATCACTATTTTCTGAAATGAAGAACTTCAAACTAGTGTAACAATGATAATTTCACCAAATCATTGAAGTACAATATTTACATATAATACAGAGCCCATTTTTTAAATCTGAAACAATATTAAAATAAATGTTCAATAGATAAAGGTTTTTAATTCTATTTATATTTTTAACAACCTTGTCGGGGGAGTCCTTGCACACTCCAAAATTGTAAAGCCATTCTCATCTAACAAACTATTAAGTGCAAACAATTCTCTTTTTCTTTAAAAAAAACAACTATGATTTTAGCATCCAGACAGAGATTACTCGCCACAACCCAAGTGCATCCAAAGGCTATCTTCAACCATCTTGTTTCTGTCATAATTATGAATAAAAATTTACATAAACAATAAAATCAGTGCAACGTACTCAAGCTGTGATATTCTGATTTAAATTCAAAAATATTTTTTTATTGTAGTTATAGGAAGCTAACTGCTCCGGTCTCCCTTTGCTATGAACATGTGATCCAACTCCACCAGGGTTAGTCATGGATGAGGATCAAGCTAAAAGCGATAGCACCTGTCCCAAGACAACACCTAGCCCCTAATACCTAGGCTAGATCTGAGAGAACTGAATAGTGGAGAAATGTGCCTACTACCATAATGATTAAACCTATCCAAGGTCTTTCAGATCTACATGAAGAGCCTAGGGGGTAGTAGTGGCTAGGGGTGGTTTCTGGAGGAGGCCACGCTATTAGAGACAAGCCCAGTCTGAAAACAAGCTGTAGCTTTTACAGGGGTTGTTTTTGGACCGGGAAAGAGAATGTTGAGAGAGGAAGGGAGGTGAAAACAAAGTAAACACATCGCAGCCAGCCTCCCTCTCTGAACAACACTTTAAATCCTCCTGGACGATTTCAAGCATTCTGCACCTTTCACACGATCCTTTACACTCTTTTCAGACTGTGGGCCAACCCATCTACCCTCAATGGCCCACGTTAGCTATCCATCTATCTATCTAAAGATTAACAGAACAAAAAGAGCTTCAGTAGTGGTGATGGTGATGAAGGTGTGTGAGAGAGAGAGAGAACAGCGCTGCAGGGCTGTGGCGAGGTGTGGCCAGGTCATCCTGTCCCGTCATGTCTGGTGGAGCTCGGTTTAGTTTAGCAGCACTAGCACCAGGGCTATACAACAGTCCCACTAGGAGAGTTGGCCGGGTTCTGAGATGATAGTAAGCCCTGTGGAGGAAGAGAGCAGAGGGGAATGAGTTAGAGGAGAAGAGATGGTTTTTGGACACTCAGAACGGTAAAACAATTTGAATTCAAACTTAGGTACTTGAGGGGAAACGGTACGTTTTCATCATCATAAAGAAAATCTAATTAAGATCTTGGATTGATAATCACCCTTGTAAGCAAGTCACAGTGGGCAAAAGAGGATCCTGCGTCGCAAACCCAAACTCACTCAATCATTTTCAGAGATTTATGATGTGTCTAGTCTAGGTGTTAGATGTCAAACTGAAGTGTCTGGGGTTGAAAGTGGCTTGGGGTTAAGACTCACCACTTTTCAAGGCCTGGCCCATATGTCTAGGGGTTAGGGGTTGTAACAGACTCACCACTTTACCGGGCCTGGCCCATGTGCAAATGAAGCCCTCCTGGCAGGCTGTGACCAGACAGTCCTCCAGGAAGATTAACACAGTGAGTCTTTCGTGAGCAATCTTCTTACACACCAGCGGCTCCAGCAGAGGAACCTCCTCCATGCGCGGGCACAGCAGCGTGCCCAGAGTCTTAGCGGCGTCCGCCTTGGCCGTCCGCGCCGCAGAGCTCAGTTGGTTGAGCTTGTCGCTGCTCTTGCTGCTGATGTGGCCCATGCTGTGGTTGCGTTTGTGGTCCTTCTCGTGGCGCTCCTTGCGTGTGTCGTGCAGCGACAGTGTAGCGAACTTGCTGACGCCCGTGGCGATGAAGGTGCTGTCGATGATGCTGCTTCCTTTGCTGCTGGTCGTGTGGCAGTTAGGCGTGGTGCTGCCCCCTGCGGGGCCGGAGGAGTGTGGCAGGCTGTTGGAGCGCGGCAGGGGGGCAGGGAGCGAGTTAGCTGGGGCGCCACTGTTACCACTACTACTGCTCACTGTGTTGTTGCCATTGGTACCAGGTGGGTTAGTAGTAGGAGTAGTAGCAGTAGTAGCAGTAGTAGTAGTAGTAGTAGTAGTGGTAGTAGCAGCAGCAGCAGTAGTAGTAGTAGTAGTAGTATTAGTAGTGGCCGCCCCAGTAGCCGGGGGGCTGGTGGCACTCATGACGTTAGTGTGAGTTCTGGTACGTGACAGGGGCAGGTGGGGAAACAGGATGTCCTCAGTCAGGTCCCACAGACACAGCTGGGTGTCCTGGCCCACCGAGCCGAAGCGATAGGTCACGCTGACTGGCCTGCCGTCTGTAGAGTTCCTCTTGGAAAGATGTGATTGGGAGCTATTAGCCCGGTCCCGCCCCCCTCCAAAGTGGATCTGCTCGTGGAACTCCTCGTCACTCCCGCTGAATTCGGCGGGTGGGTCGCTGTCCTCCACGCTGGTAGTACAGTGATCAAACGCCACCACACTCACCCACGACTTGTGGCCGTGGCCCCTGGCGATCACCCTGCAGTCTGAGAAGGACCAGACGGTCACTAGGTCGTCCTCCCCCCCGGCCACTATATATCGTCCGTCCGGGCTCCAGCACACGCACAACAACCCACCGAAGTAGCTCTTCATTGTGCCGTGCAGCTCGGCTGCATCGAAGCCAAACACGCGCAGGAAGCCGTCCTGGCTGGCGCACGCAAGGAACTTCCCATCGGGGGAGAAGGCAAACTCGTTCAGCGCCCCCTCGCCTACTGTCCAGCGCAGTAGGGGGTTGCGGGCCGACTTGCTCTTGCAGGTGTGCACGGCGTAGCCATCGCCCTGTTTGAGAAGCTGGTAGTGGGGTGGCGTGGTGCCACAGGTGTGCTCTACGTTGTACAGGTACAGGCTGCCGCTGGAGTGGGCCACTAGGAAGAGGCTCTCTGAGCCAGGAACCCACCGTACACATGTCACACGAGACTTGTCTATCAGTCTCTGAGGGAGAGAGGGGGAGACAATGATTGTCAGCGAGAGACAAATAACTCAAGTGTCAAACATGCATTCAAACAAGATATCAACACTAGCGTTACACTTAAATGCATGCCTAATACATTGGATATTGGAACAGAACCTTTACTCTCATTTTGCATTAGAAAACAGTTTCCTCCCAGTAGGGAGTCAACATCATACATTGATATTCAACCACAGGACACCCATCTTAGCCAGCTTGGCTAAAGTAAACGCTGTTAAACCTACCTCCTCATTGAAGAGCTTGCTGGTCTCCTTCTTGATTGGGTCAATGAGCTGCACCTGGCCGGCCGAGAAACCCACGAGCAGGGAGACGCTCTCCGCTGTGGCTGTGAGGGGGTTGAAGTCATGACACGTGGGCTGCGTTCCTTTGTAGATCCTCTTGTCTATGGGCTTGCTCAGGTCAGCCGCCTAGAAACGTGGAGAAAGACAGGACACAACGTCTGACTCACAGGTAGAGCAATTATCTTGAACATACACCTCAGTTATTTTACAAAGCCATTCCTCCTGTCTATATAACACTTGCAGATCATCATTGACCTAATGAGAAATAGTATAATTTCCATGTAAAACGACCCATGATCACCAACATGTGAAGTTCATAGGAGAATGTCAAATTGAGTGTCAAATGAGTCTGTTGTTGTGGAATTAAGGGACATGTAAATTGTTCAACCATTTTCCATCCTAAAAACTTGGAATAATCAAAGGCTTTGAATTCTGGTCAAACAGATAGAAAACGGGTCTTAGAAAACATCTACCAGAAAAATAAGTCTTAAAAGGTATTAGAAATACATTTTTTTCCAGCATTTAATAAGCATTGCCTTGTGCCTTAACTCCGTTATCAAAAACCTACATATCTAAGATATTTTCAAATCGCACTCCCTCATGAGGGAGAATAATGAAAGTTCACAGAAGTAACAAGGTAGACCTTTCAATTAGTTAAGTGTTTTTACTGATAGCAAATGTGTTCATTAATTGTTAAGCGATTAAAACTACATTCCGTTACAAAATCAGTCATGTAATTCCCTAAACAAAAAAAAACTTTAAAAAAATTGGTAACAGACCGTCTGCAATTGAATTGGCTACAACGGTAAATCATAGTAGTCACAAACCACAGTAGAGTTCACAAGTTTGGACAGTACAGCACAGTAAAGAGTAGAGTAGTAAAGAGTAGAGTACAAAGTAGAGTACATCTCACTAAAGTACACAGCACACACACTAGAGTTGAGTATACTATAATGTACTGTACTCTACTGTGCTGTACTTTGATGTCCAAACTTGTGAAACAGATGTCTATGATTGGTGAAGAGTTGGTGCAGTCCAGACATTGTTAAAAGCCTTCCTTGTGCATAGTTGTATGGATTGTTAAACTTTGAAATCAATGTTTTTTTGTTAGGCATACATTTTAAGTGACAAATCAGTCTCTCAGCACAATTCCCATATCGTGGAATTGCCCTATAGCAACAATATTAGTAGAGATGTAACGATTCACCACCGATAAGCAACGTCCCCAGTTCAAATGTTTAAGATACGACTGCATCGGCCTGCGTCCGCTCTTTCAGTGTCGAGCGAAGTATGTCATTATGTTGACAGTCATTGATCTACAAATCATTTTTCATATCGAACAACGCCAGGCAATATCAGTAGCCTAGTCAAAATGCACTGCGTCGAGAGCTGACCAATGAGGAGGTAGGCCTATTCCTGATCTGGCACATCTGCGCGTCACCTTCAGCATTAAAATGTTTGTAAAAATGGCTTGGGGAACATAAGGCTTTATTCGTTGAATGACAACCCAATGTCATTTGATAGGTTATTTTTTATCATGTTTGTTAAATTGTGTTTTACCGGAATAAAAATAGCCTAAGCTACCACCGTTGACAACTCATCTGACTATATGTAGGCTACACGCTGATCAGGGCTGACATGAGATTTTATTTGATTGCTCAGATCTTCCATCACCAATAGGTTTGGTAGTTTTTCTTGAAACAATCAGTATATATGCTAGCGCGGATCCACGAGGGGGCAAACAGGCTGAAGGCAGTGATGGACCCTGGCTTTAAATTTACAGCCACCATGGTTACAGAATCAGTCTTCTCGATCCTCCAAACAAATTACTCCATGCAAAAGCAACATATCTTTACACTAGAGTCAAAGTGGTCCGCAGTGCGTTGGAGTGTGTTGAGAAGCTGAGGTGTGACAGCGAGTTCGAAACCATTTGGGCACAGTTCCGTGCCAGTGGCACTGACTCACCACCAGCTCCAAGCAAACGACAACGTTATGTAAGTACATATCTCCAGCAATACATGGTGGACAGTACAGTAGGCCTATGAGGACAGAGAAAAGACTGAGTGTAAAAAGACTGTTCTTGGATGCGTTCATTGGTGAAATTTCAGAATGATTCAGCAAACGCAACAGCCAACTGGTGGAGGCCCTGTGTGCCCTGTGGAGGCCCTAAGAGCCATGACTTTCCAGATGTGAAAACGTGAAACCACTGCTGGATCTAAGCAAAACAGATTTGGTGGAAGCTGAGTTTAGTGTCACTTGCCAGTTTTTGCGCCAATGAGGACAAATAAACCCACTTGATATCCTGCAAACGAATCTCTGGGCCTCTCTCCGCTATGCCGACAGTGCTTACTGCACATGGATTGACTTTTGGGGCATCCACAGCTTCATGTGAGAACTCCTTTTCCACTTTGACAAATGTGTTCAGTCAGCACAGAAGAAGCATGCTACACCCAAGGAAAACTAAAACAACTGGCATTTGAGGGGGATCTTACAAGAAGATTGAGAATGGAATGACCGATTATTCAGGAAGTTCCACAGAGGATCTTTTGAAAAAGGTAAACAATCTAGCTGTTTGATTTTTCAAAAAATCTTTGTGGTATAGCCAGCAGCGTCATTTCGGCAAAAACCTAGGGTATGGAATGATAAAATTACTTCCTTAACCAGCCTAGGTTTTCAACAGCCTTGCTTTAGTGTGTAGGGTGCTTGGTCAAAAGCAATCAATGGTCTCAGCATTTGAACTTACATTTATTATGGTATAGCGTGATAAGCTGTTTTTTTAATTTTTTTTTAAGTATTCCAATTTCATTTCTTTAGCACTATCACATATCATTATAGACGGTATTTTTACAATACATACTGGTATGTGGCTGCATAGTCAGATCCACCATCCCTCACACACACACAGTTAAAAAAAAATCATAACCTAGCAAGTAGCAACATTGTCAAACTTGCCCAAGGACAATCATATCAAGGGCATTAGAGGTATTGCATGTCTGTAAATTCATTATTAGGCTATCTCCAGAGGCACAAGACGCTGGTCCTACTGCCTTCCTGATGCCGACCAATCATTAGCCCAGAGAGAGAGAGAGAGGCAGAAACAGAGACAGAAAGAGCAAAAGAGAGCTGCAGTGCCAATGTCTACCAACAGGTGGCTAGGGCAGAGACGCACCTCTGGGGTGACAACTTGACTCCAAATCAGAGAGATGCTACCGTATAAACACTATAAGAGGGGTCATTTGTAATGTCGGTAATTTAACAGCGGTTGTCAAATTCATGGATGTAAAACATTTAAGAGTAAGGGTTTGTGGACAGCTGGTCGGTACTAGGCAGTGAGTGGTACAGTAGGTCACTGCAGCTGGATTTGAGGAAGGTATAGGCTAGGTTATCACTTGTAAGATAAGTAGCTATATTGTTGACCATTAGGCCAAGAGTTTTTCCTGTCCATGTGAACTGACAAGGAAAAACACCTGGCCATAGTTTTACCGAAAGCTTTTCTGAGGAAATTCAGAAAAACTCCTGGCCCAAGGGATGATACTGTAGGAGTCAGTCTGAGACCCTGGTGATGCAACTGAGTGGAGGATCATCGGAGGCAGCGAGGTAGATTATATGGTTGTCATAAGACTGCTGACAGATCGGTCAGAGCACGGCCAGCACACTTTGATATGCCAAGAATCCATGCTGCTCCAAAGCCCTCGACAAACCAATGACCATAGGCCTTTTCTATCCATGGCACTTTAAACTTTAACTCATGTCATGTGAAACTCAATTCAAAACACACAAAAGACAGACAATTGATTAGGCCAAGCCTATGTCTGAGAGAATAATGCAGAGTTCAACTCAGGATCAGATCTTGCTGATCTGTGGACCCTCGGATGAAAGACACCATGACAAATTCAATCACACACACCAAGAGCCACAACAGGACATAAATGCTCTGTCAGACCTGCTAACTCCGAGCTCCAGCATGAGTGATGACAGTGAGTGATTGAAAATGAATGTCAATAACCAGGTTTCTATTAGGGGTGTGAGCATTTTAAAGTTAAAAACTTTGAAATAAAAGTCTGATCTTTAACATTAAAGAAAAATGTAAATAGTGCAGTTATCACAAAACATGATTTTCCGTGTTATAGCCTAACTAAACGATAGGCTATAAGGCCTGGGGAAAATTGTGTCATTTAAATAGAACTTTAGGCTACTTTGGTAAATATATGCAAGGCATGCTAAACAGATTATCAAGACATTCACATCACAGCTTTTTCTGCCTGCCCCTTCCTTGCACCGGCTCGCCTAGGGCGTATTCATTATGCCGATTCTGTTTCAAACCATTTCTTAAACGGAAGCAAACAGGGAGCAACCTACCAGCATTTATACAATAGAAATCTTGTTTTAGTTGCAAAATGTTTTGAGCCGAGATCTACCGCTCAATATGTAACTTTTTGGCCGACCCAACCAAATTCACATAGAAATGTGAGCTATAGATCTGTCACTCATTAATAGCAAGTCTAAGAAGCGGTAAATATGTTCTGTGTGCACTTTCTATGCTTCAGGTTCTTAAGTTTGGTTTTTGAAAAATATTTCACATGGGTTTAGATGGTACAATGATTCTCTACACTACACACTTGCTTGTTTTGTCACAAACCGAAATTGGGTAAACTGTTAGAATTTTAGCAACCAGGAAATGGCGGAGCAATTTTGCACCTTTAATAACCTATTAAAAACCGTTCTGTAGCAATGAGGCTTGTGCAGGCTATAGGACCAATACATTATCACTGCATTTTGGCTATGCTTGAATTGCCCTGCCAGTGTTGTTATTCTCAGACCATTTAAAAATGATATTTCAAAACCTGAGGCATATGAATACACTGGTAATATATCATTTGTTGTATTACTTGTGAGGCACAGCTGAGTGAACAAAAACTAAAATAATTCCTTTTAATTTTACTGGACTGATTGTGCCTGCATCTGATGGCCAGCCTCTCACAGTTCCTCAGCTCTCGTTTCCTGAGACTGACCAAAAAGGGGCCACTGTCTTGCACCACATTTCATTATTTCTGCCTCATACATGAATACATGTTCTTACTCCTATCACCAGAGAACATGAAATATTCCTCAATATTAAAAAAGGCAAGCCACTAAAAACATAAGTCAATCGATACTTTGTAGCGGGAGTGGATAGGGAGAAGCACATTTTCTGGCTTATATAAGTGTTGACAGTGCTGAAAAAAATACAAACATTCACTCACTCAGAAAAACAGCTGTTCTTTGCGGTATTAGTTGAGTCTCTAGTCATGGTTTTAAAAGTTTAGAAATGTCAGTATCAACTTTGCTATGGGCTCGTGGAAGCTGCAGACATGGTGATCTGATTAGCCAGCAGTAGGCCTATAAGGGCACATGATTTGCTCTCCCGGCCTTCCGGGTAGGAGTTTTTACATTCAGACAGATGAAATAGCTCAAAATGGGAACACTTTTACTACCTAGCATGCAGGGCAGCTGAATCCTGTACACCTACCGCAAAACTAATAATACTTCATCCGTTTTTTATTGTATTTTTTATAGAAATGTTTGGTGATGGACTGATTGGTGACCACTGGATTGGACTAAATTACACCCCTGCTCTTTCTCTTCGCTAATGATACAAGTGTGTTCAGTCTTCGGTCTGTTGCGTGTAGACTATCGTAGCCTATTCATTGATAGGCCCTGCTTTACTGAAATTGCAAGCCAAGAAATTGTGAGATACATCATTCCATTGAGAGATACAGCTTTGGTTGTTGCCAGATAGAACCGCGCACTAGGCCTGTCTGTCTGCCTGTCTGGTGGCAGACCTGCCCATGTTGTGCTCCTCCCCTTACTCTCACACCATGCCCAAACGCGTTCGCCATCGTGCGCAAATTTATTATGTCCCCCCCACATCAAATGCGACCACAGCACGCAGATTGAAATATCAAAACAAACTCTGAACCAATTATCTTAATTTGGGGACAGGTCGAAAGCATTAAACATTTATGGCAATTTAGCTAGTTAGCTTGCAGTTGCTAGCTAATTTGTCCTGGGATATAAACGTTGAGTTATTTTACCTGAAAATGCACAAGGTTCTCTACTCCGACAATTAATCCACAAATAAAAGTCAAACGATTTTTTTCTAGTCATCTCTCCTCCTTCCAGGCCTTTTCCTTCTTTGGACTTTATATGGCGATTGGCATCTAACTTTCATAATAGGTGTATTACCAAAACCGACCGACTGACCTCAGTTCATTTTTCAATCACCCACGTGGGTATAACTAATGAGATGGCACGTGGGTATATGCTTCTATGAACCAATGAGGAGATGGAGAGGCAGGACTTGCACCACGTTCAGCGTCACAAATACTGTTTGCCAACGCAGACGCTTGTTGGCACGTGCGAGCAGTGTGGGTGCAATGATTGAATAACGTGTATATTTATTTTGCGGCGCAAGCGGTGTGGTCAGAATGTCAGTCCCTCATTGCTCGCTATGAAAGTTGTGAGTATTTGTGTTCTCAGAAGTACAGCAACTAATCAGTCTCCTCCTTTCTAAAAAGACTTAACCTTAAAGAGTCGGTTCGTAGCTGAATCGAATCCTGACACTCAGAAATGGGAGTAGACGTGCAATGATTAGAGGAATAAATTATTTGAGTCGACTTTCTACCACTACGCCACCGTCGTTAACAGTTGGACAAATGGCAGAGAAAGGCAAGCGACAGCAGCGAATTCCTGTATGGCTTTCAGAAGTTAAATGAGAAGGAAATGTTAACTTTGCGAGATGGAACGGAGGTACAGTGATGGTAGTACAGTTGCATTTGAAAAGGGACAGATGCATTTGAAAAGGGACGCACCGAGAGACCCAACCCGTTGTTGGCAGCAGCACAGCTGCATTGTTAATTAGTGTGAATTTTAGAATATGTTGTTGTTAATGAAAAGCAAAAAAAAATTGCTGCTTAAACGTTAAGAAAAAAAATATTTTGTCATATCCCTAGTTTCCATCCAACCTTTATGCAATTAAAGTAAAAGTACATGTTGGATATAAAAAAAAGTCACGACAGGCCTGACGGAAACAGATAATTTGTCAGTAAACTTTTCAAACGTCGACAAAACAAAAAAACACACTAGACAAGATGGGATCTTTGTAAAAATGAATAATGTGATAAATGGTGGTAGAAATGCCTTTATGGGCAAATATTGATATAATAACCATCATATTGAAGTCAACTTGGAGTCACACGATGTGTTGTGTGGTCCTCCCACTACGATTTGGGAATTGATGCAGTTTATTACGCTACAGCTGAAATAAATTATGAACTTCACAGGGTGGTAAAAATGCACGGTGAAGAGTTTCATGCTCCTTTCCAATAAATATCAAGGGTCTTATTCTGGTGACATGATAATCAATGCTTGGCTGGCGTTTGACAAATAAAAAGAATCTCGCTCTTTTGTCCATAATAATCTGATCATGTAGGCCTAGGCTATACCAACCCAATGAAACCAAACAGCACCCTCAAAACTAATCAACAGGCATTAGCTCTGCAGCCCTATTTACCTAGGGGTGTTCTACAAAACAAGATCAATGAGTTAGCCACCTACCTCTAATAAAACTGCAGAAATAACCATTGATTTTCTTGTTAATTAAAAAAAAAGCTAAACTTAGATGTGTTATAGTTTGTTTAATCAATTAGACCACACACACATTTCAAGCTTCTCTCTCAAAAAAAAGTTATATCAGAAGATTTAGGCAAGTTAGCTGGCTTGTGGTATACCCTTCTGGCATGCTTCACTGACTACAGGAAGGACTACATAGAGACCTGCTGAGTCCAGTCCTGGGGAGGGCAGGTTTGCCAACCTGTGCTAAGACAGCACTGTTTACAGGAAATGACAATGTGACAGGAGTGAACTCAGTGAAGAAGTAGGCCTTTATGTATGATGCATTAAACCAGTCTGTCCCTTAAATTATTTTCCAGACAGGGCACAGAGGCCTCCAAAGCAACAATTGTGTCAAGGTCAGTAGACCATTTATTTGTCAGGAACACTTGCAGACAAGTGTTAAAATATCTTACAATCTCCCACACAGATCTACTCCATCCAAGAAGTGGCCCACAAGTCCCCCATGTTAAATGGGCAGTGCAGTCAAAAACATGACTTTCCTGTGTTTAACAGTGACTTTGGAAAGTATTCAAACTCCCTGACTTTTTCCACATTTTGTTAGGTTACAGCCTTATTCTAAAATTGATGACAGTTTTTTCCCCCTCCAATTTACAAACACAATACCCCATAATGACAAAGCAAAAGCAGGCAAAACATTTATTGCCAATTTATATAAAAAAAAAAAAAACTGATATCACATTTACATAAGTATTCAGAACCTTTATTCTGTACTTTGTTGAAAAACCTTTGGCAGTGATTACAGCCTTGATTATTCTTGAATATGAAGCTACATGCTTGGAACACATGTATGGGAGTATCTCCCATTCTTCTCTGCAGATTCACTCAAGCTCTGTCCGGTTGAATGGGGAGTGTTGCTGCACAGCTATTTTCAGTTCTCTCCAGAGATTTCGGTCGGGTTCAAGTCCGGTCTCTGGTTGGACCACTCAAGGACATTCAGAGACTTGTCCCGAAGCCACTCCTGCATTGTATTGGCTGTGTGGGAACGTTGTCCTGTTGGAAGGTGAACCTTCGCCCCAGTCTGATGTCCTGAGTGCTCTGGAGCAGGTTTTCTTCAAGGATCTCTGTACTTTGCTCAGTTCATCTTTCCCTCGATCCTGACTAGTCTCCCAGTCCCTACAGCTGAAAAACCTCCACACAGAATGATGCTGCATCCACCATGCTTCACCGTAGGGATGGTGCCAGGTTTCCTCCAGATGTGACGCTTGGCATTCAGGCCAAAGAGTTTAATCTTGGTTTCATCAGACCAGAGAATCTTGTTTCTCATGGTCTGAGAGTCCTTTAGGTGCCCTTTGGCAAACTCCAAGCTGGCGGTTATGTGCCTTTTACTGAAGAGTGGCTTCCATCTGGCCACTATACCAAACAGGCTTGATTGGCGGCCAGCTCTAGGAGGAGTTGGTCATTCCAAACTTCTTCCATTTAAGAATGATGGCGGCCACTGTGTTCTTGGGGACATTCAATGGTACAGCAAATTTTTCGTACCCTTCCCCAGATCTGTGCCTCGACACAATCCTGTCTCAGAGCTCTACGGACAATTCCTTCGACCTCATGGCTTGGTTTTTGCTCTGACATGCACTGTCAACTGTGGGACCTTATATAGACAGGTGTGTGCTTTTCAAAATCATGTCCAATCAATTGAATTTACCACAGGTGGACTCCAATCAAGTTGTTAAAACATCTCAAGGATCATCAATGGAAACACGATGCACCTGAGTTCAACTTCGAGTCTCATAGCAAAGAGTCTGAATACTTACAGTACCAGTCAAGTTTGGATATACCTCCTTATTCAGGGTTTTTCTTTACTTTCATTATTTTCTATATTGTAGAATAATAGTGAAGACATCAAAACTATGAAATAACACATACGGAATCATGTAGTATCCAGAAAAAACTGTTGAATCAAAATGTTATATTTGAGATTCTTTA
The DNA here is from genome assembly GCF_013265735.2 of Oncorhynchus mykiss. Taxonomy (NCBI): domain Eukaryota; kingdom Metazoa; phylum Chordata; class Actinopteri; order Salmoniformes; family Salmonidae; genus Oncorhynchus; species Oncorhynchus mykiss. The sequence continues at coordinate 34,150,681 of NC_048572.1, forward strand.
AAGTAGCCACCCTTTGCCTTGATGAGAGCTTTGCACACTCACGGCAATCTCTCAACCAGCTTCATGATGTAGTCTCCTGGAATCCATTTCAGTTAACAGGTGTGCCTTGTTAAGTGAATTTGTGGAATCTCTTTCTTACTGAATTTGAGCCAATAATTTGTTCTGTGACAAGGTAGATGTGGCATACCGAAGATATACCAAATAGGGCTAACACCAAGTCCATATTATTGCAAGAACAGCTCAAATAAGCAAAGAGAAATGACAGTCCATCATTACTTTAAGACGTCAAGGTCAGTCAATGAGGAAAATTTCAACAACTTTGAAAATGTATTCAAAAGCATATACTCTTCTGTAAACTAGTCATCTCTGTATACCCGTCGCAAGACCTACTCAGGGCTCTATGGTGCTACCATTTTGGTCATATTGGCTCCTAAATATTTTGCTGTGCTACCTGACATTTTCATTTGGAAGCGCCAGTGCCCCTACAGTACTTGGATAACATTTAGTGCAACAAAAATAAATGAAAAGGGATAGCCTCTTCAGGATATTTTTTCATGTGCTCCTACATGTTTCAACTGAGGTGCACATGTGCTCCTCGTCAAAAATCTCAGCGTAGAGCCCTGCCACTGGTTGTTGCTTATTTATGAAACCCTCTTAGGCCTCACTCCCCCCTATCTGATATATCTACTGCAGCCCTAATCCTCCACATACAACACCCGTTCTGCCAGTCACATTCTGTTAAAGGTCCCCAAAGCACACACATCCCTGGGTCGCTGGGCTTTTCAGTTCGCTGCAGCTAACACTCAAACTGGACAGTTTTTATCTCAATCTCTTAATTCAAAGACTCAATCATGTACACTTACTGACAGTTGTGGCTGCTTTGCGTGATGTATTGTCTCTACCTTCTTGCTCTTTGTGCTGTTGTCTGTGCCCAACAATGTTTTTACCCTGTTTTGTACTGCTATGTTGTGAGCTGCCATGTTGTGTTGCTACCAAGATGTTGTCATGTGTTGCTGCCATGCTATGTTGTCGTCTTAGGTCTCTCCTTATGTCGTGATGTGTGTTTTGTCCTATATTTTATTTATTTTTAATCCCAGCCCCGCAGAAGACCTTTTGCCAATTGGTAAGCCGTCATTGTAAATAAGAATTTGATCTTAACTGACTTGTTAATTAAATCAAATAAAAATGTGCAAAAGCCATCAAGCGCTCATGAGGACAGCCACAGGAAAGAAAGACCCAGAGTTACATCTGCTGCAGAGGATACGTTTATTAGAGTTCCTGGCCTCAGAAATTGCAGCCCAAATAAATGCTTCAGAGTTCGAGTAAGAGACATCTCTACATCAACTTTTCAGAGGAGACTGTGTGAAATTAGGCCTTCATGGTCCAATTGCTATAAAGAAACCACTACTAAAAGGACACCAATAATAAGAAGAGACTTGCTTGGGCCAAGAAACACAAGCGATGGACATAAGACCAATGGAAACCTGTCCTTTGGTCTGATGAGTCCAAATGTGAGATTTTTGATTCCCTTCCGCAGTGTCTTTGTGAGACGCAGAGTAGGTGAATGGATGATCTCAGCATGTGTGGTTCCCAACGTGAAGAATGGCGGAGGTGTGATGGTGCTTTGCTGGTGACACTGTCTGCGATTTATTTAGAATTCAAGGCACACTTAACCAGCATGGCTACCACAGCATTCTGTTATTCAAAAGGACAATGAGGGGTGGCAGGTAGCCTAGTGGTTAGAGTGGTGGGTTAGTAACCTAAAGGTTGCCAGATCAAATCCCTGAGTTGACGAGGTAAAAATCTGTCGTTCTGCCTCTGAACAAGGCAGTTAACCCACTGTTCCTAGGCTGTCATCGGAAATAAGAAATTGTTAATGGACTTGCCTAGTTAATTTAAAAAAATTACCCAACACACCTCCTTGACCAAGAAGGAGAGTGATGTAGTGATGCATCAGATGACCTGGCCTCCACAATCACGCGACCTCAACCTAATTGAGAGGGTTTGGGATGAGTTGGACTGCAGAGTGAAGAAAAAGCAGCCAACAAGTGCTCAACATATGTGGGAAGTTCCAGGTGAAGTTGGTTGAGAGAACGGCAAGAGTGTACAAAGCTGTCAAAGGCAAAGGGTGGCTACTTTGACGAATCTAAAATAACATATTTTGATTTGTTTAACAGTTTTTTGGTTACTACATGATTCCATGTGTTATTTCATAGTTTTTACAAATGTAGAAAATTAATCAGGCCCTTATCTATGGATTTCGCATAACTGGGAATACAGATATGCATTTGTTGGTCACAGATACCTTTTAAATAAAAAAATAAAAAAAGTAGAGGCATGGATCAGAAAACCAGTCAGTATCTGCTTCATGCTGCATGAAACACCTCCTTTGCATCGAGTTGGTCGGGCTATTGATTGTGGCCTGTAGAATGTTGTCCCACTCATCTTCAATGGCTGTGCGAACTTGCTGGATATTAGCGGGAACTGGAACACGCTGGCTTACACGCCAATCCAGAGCATACCAAACATGCTCAGTGGGTGACATGTTTGCGTATGGAAGCCATGGAAGAACTGGGACATTATCAGCTTTCAGGAATTGTGTAGAAATCCTTGCGATATGGGGATTAAACATGAGGTAATGGCGGTGGAATGGCACGACAATGGGCCTCAGGATCTCTGAGCCAATTGTGTTCGTTGTCTGTAGTTTCTGCCTGCCCATACCATAATCCCACTGCCACCATGGGGCACTTTGATCACAATGTTGACATCAGCAAACCACTTTCCCACACGAAGCCATACACATGGTCTGCGGTGGTAAGGCCGGTTGGACGTACTGCCAAATTCTCTAAAACAACGTTGGAGGCGGCTTATGGTAATGAAATGAACATTCAATCATCTGGCAACAGCTCTGGTGGACATTCCTGCAGTCAGCATGTCATTTTCACACTCCCTCAAAACTTGAGACATCTGTGGCATTGTGTATTGTGTGACAAAACAGCACATTTTAGAGTGGTCTTTATTGTCCCCAGAATAATCAAATCAAATCAAATCTTATTTGTCACATACACATGGTTAGCAGATGTTAATGCGAGTGTAGCGAAATGCTTGTGCTTCTAGTTCCGACAATGCAGTAATAACCAACAAGTAATCTAACTAACAATTCCAAAACTACTGTCTTGTACACAGTGTAAGGGGATAAAGAATATGTACATAAGGATATATGAATGAGTGATGGTACAGAGCAGCATAGGCAAGATACAGTAGATGGTATCGAGTACAGTATATACATATGAGATGAGTATGTAAACAAAGTGGCATAGTTATAGTGGCTAGTTAAAGTGGCTAGTGATACATGTATTACATAAGGATACAGTCGATGATATAGAGTACAGTATATACGTATGCATATGAGATGAATAATGTAGGGTAAGTAACATTATATAAGGTAGCATTGTTTAAAGTGGCTAGTGATATATTTACATAATTTCCCATAAATTCCCATTATTAAAGTGGCTGGAGTTGAGTCAGTGTCAGTGTGTTGGCAGCAGCCACTCAATGTTAGTGGTGGCTGTTTAACAGTCTGATGGCATTGAGATAGAAGCTGTTTTTCAGTCTCTCGGTCCCAGCTTTGATGCACCTGTACTGACCTCGCCTTCTGGATGATAGCGGGGTGAACAGGCAGTGGCTCGGGTGGTTGATGTCCTTGATGATCTTTATGGCCTTCCTGTGACATCGGGTGGTGTAGGTGTCCTGGAGGGCAGGTAGTTTGCCCCCGGTGATGCGTTGTGCAGACCTCACCACCCTCTGGAGAGCCTTACGGTTGAGGGCGGAGCAGTTGCCGTACCAGGCGGTGATACAGCCCGCCAGGATGCTCTCGATTGTGCATCTGTAGAAGTTTGTGAGTGCTTTTGGTGACAAGCCGAATTTCTTCAGCCTCCTGAGGTTGAAGAGGCGCTGCTGCGCCTTCTTCACAATGCTGTCTGTGGGTGGACCAATTCAGTTTGTCTGTGATGTGTATGCCGAGGAACTTAACTTGCTACCCTCTCCACTACTGTTCCATCGATGTGGATAGGGGGGTGTTCCCTCTGCTGTTTCCTGAAGTCCACAATCATCTCCTTAGTTTTGTTGACGTTGAGTGTGAGGTTATTTTCCTGACACCACACTCCGAGGGCCCTCACCTCCTCCCTGTAGGCCGTCTCGATGTTGTTGTTGGTAATCAAGCCTACCACTGTTGTGTCGTCCGCAAACTTGATGATTGAGTTGGAGGCGTGCGTGGCCACGCAGTCGTGGGTGAACAGGGAGTACAGAATAATGTACCCCTGTGTAATGATCAGGCCGTTTAATCAGCTTCTCCATGTGGCGGCAGGTAGCCTAGTGGTTAGAGCGTTGGGCCAGTAAATTCTGTTATCTTTTATTTAATCTCATGAAACCAACACTGTACATATTGCATTTATATTTTTGTTCAGTGTATATTTGCACACTAAGAGGTTGGAATAATACTTGGGGGATGCATCCAGTACAGTAGGTGGCGGTAATGTACTATAACATTGGATGCCAACAGCCAATGAACCCCACAGAAGAAGCCAGCTAGGACAATGGGAGACAGTGTCCTTTGCCCCACTTGTCAGGCACTGCTTTCCTGCAGTTCTGTTAATGACGGCAAGGGGCAGGTGTTCAACAGGCTGGAGCGAAGGATAGACACTTTGCTAGCTAGGAAGGCTCTGGTACACAGCAGATACTTTTATTTTCCTTTTAAGTTACATTTTTAGTAGCAAGGACAATCAGGGAAAATACAGAATACCATTAGTGTCACACAAGCATGAAGATGCCGTGCTCGAAAAGGGGGGCGTTCATGCAGGAACCAATGGGACACTCGAGGGAGGAGGAATTTATTATTGTTTTGGTCTGCCTCGTTAAAGCTCAGACTAATAACAAAGAGTTCCCAATAACAGCTCATTTTCTAGTTACATATCAGACAGGGGAGGAGATTTTAATAATACTCTGAGTAAAAGAGAATGTTTTTGGATTTTCACCCTCCAGACATTATTTCCTAAAGGACTTAATGATGAAATGCCTATGTATGTTATGAATTTGAACATGAAATATGTGTCTCTTGTAGATTATTCTGACGTTTTTCGTATGATGTACCTTATGACTAATGAAAACTTGCTATGTCCTCATTGAGATTTTACAGACATGTTTAATACGCCTTGTTCATACACTTTTGTAATATTTATGAAATGCATATTGTTATATTTGGTAGCACTTATTTATTTTTCCTTTGCCTCCAACCCCCTTCGATGTGTAGAATGGATGTGGGAGGGGCCAGGTCCACATAATGGTGCAACTTTCAAAAAATCCCAAAAGCTCTGACGAAGGCCGTGTGGCCGATACGTAAGCTTATTAAAGATCGGTGATACTATCAAGAGCAGTGTGTGGTTTCCTTTTTCCTTCATCTAGTTACATATCCCTCCCATTAAGCTCCTCCAATTAGGTACCTCACTGAAGACTACTCGTGCAAAATTATTGCGTGAGAAATAGCTTATCAAAAAGCTACGTGTTTCTTTTTGACAATTTTAATTGAAAACAATCACAGTAAGATAATTAATTGTTAGCCAGAAATGATTTGATATTGTGATAAAAACAGCTGCAATGGACCTTTAAAACCAACTAGGCCAACACAGTAAGTCATGGAAGTGGTAAAACATCTTCCTCATCATAACACTAGAAAGCCCCTAGCAGCCAATGGATTATTTACTGGTGTCTGATAATGGTCTAAGTTTAACTTGTTTTATGATTTGAACATGTTTAGAAATGTGTGGATCAGACATGTGATCACCATCATCGTCACTAGATACCTTAAACAAGCATACAGCTCGATGCAGTGACATCCCCAAATGTTGCATCACCACCCCTGTCAGAACCAGACAGATCACTTGCATGACATCATCATCCCGAATCATCAACAAACACAGCTTACTTCCAACCTAACACACATTCACAATACTGTACAGCGCTGGCTTTGGGGCCTTGAAGTACCAGCAGCATATCACACATAACTAGCTTGCTATGCAATGGTCAACTATTCTATGATTGCAAAGAACCTGTGCAGAATCAATTAAACAAGAGCACTAAAAACACAACCAGTTAATTATCACTAACGTCAAAATACATTATGTCAACGAAGAAACGTGTCTTATTTAACATACTCTGAAACTGCAGATGGCAATCAACATGTCAGAACTGAAGACGGGCACGAGCCTTTGCCCACACTCCAAGGTTAAATCGTACATATTCATATAGAGCAAATAGGCATCACACAATAGTAATCTCATGCCTATGCGTAAACAGTCCACCATAACAGAAGGAGGGCCCTTCGCTTGAATTGAACTGGTTAACTGGCCAGCTAGATAGCTAAGTAGGTGGGTGACATGTAAACCAGCATATCTCCACAAGGTGCGGGCAAAACAAACTGTGGCGATGCTAGCTAGCTAGCCACCATAGCTAAGTGGCCTAGTCTGGCTATCTGCGCACGTCAGTGAAAATACCATACTGGACAGCAAATTACTATGCGTTTGAACACACACATTCACTTCTTGATAATACAGGCATTGTCACCTGGGTGCTATGTACCTTTCTTACGCCTTTGTAGATATAAAAATACAGTTCCCGGCCCACATTGAAACAGATTCTGTCGCCGTTGCCGGACTGGTCGTTGACGTTCACGAAGGAGACTTTCACCGGATTCGAGCCCTGTGAATTGAAAGGCACCCTGTTAGGGCGGCTATATTCGGAGTGAGTGAGGAGTTTATAGACACCTTCCCGAGTGGTGAATTGAGTTTTAATTTCGTTCATCTCCTTCCCTCCTCCCTCCGCCGCCATCTTGGAAATTGGCGTTCATCCTGTCCAAAACCCGGATCTTCCCCACAGAGCATGCGCTCGGCAATTGATTCTAGAACCCATGCGCTAAAAGCATCAATGAACGTTAGAAGTGACGCTCTAGTTTAGCGAAAGCAGTGAGGTATTTGATAAGACGAAATTCACTTCTAAACCCTCGACAAAAATAAATGTCATAGTTTAATCTAGTTTAAACGCTCTTGTGGAATTGCATGGATGAGTAATTTCTTATTGTGGAAAATGCTGTCTCTGTGGGTCCTTGAATCATGGTGGACCTTTGGAATATAATATCCTCCTGAACACGCTCGAGAATGTCGTAAAGAAAAAAAGTATTGTTTCAATTTGAATACAATCCCCATTTACATGACATTTATATTAATGGTGTGAATATGAATATGTGATGAATATTTGATTGATTAGTTACATAAATGTATGCCATTGAAATTGCAAACTCTAGTCATCCAGTCCAATCATCATAGTTGCAAGAAATTCAATGTATTCCTTCTTGTTAATTATTTGTTCTGTCCAGATGTTCTTTGTAGTGTGACCATAGTCTAAATCTAATTATTCTGTCTCCTCTCGATGTTTACATCCACTTGGGGAGATACAGTAACTTCTCGAAACAACTAGATATGTTTTAATAACTCGTCTGTTGCTAATAGTGCCATCGTCTGGTCAGTCTGCGGTCAAGCGCTGTGCAGTATACCCATGCCTGAGAATTCTGGTATTTTCTATGATTTGACATGAAAGATTTTCTAATTTCTTGTTTATAATCAAGATGTGTATTGTATATGTGTTAGCCTACTCATGTTAAACTCCTCACACAAAATCACCATATTGCAAGTCATGTTAATATCATCATTATAACTAAATGAGCAGTAGTGTCACCATTAGGACACAAAACATGCCCTCTTGTTGGGATAAAACCACACAAAATAGTGTATTTCTATAGGCCTACAAGTGTTTTATTGGTTGGCGGGATTAAAAAATGTAGAAGTAAACTCTTTATCCAATTTGTCAACACAGTTTCTGTGGCCTAGAACTGAACCATTACTTGAACACATCTATTCTTTCCCAATCTCACAGGCCCCAAAAAAATACTTGTGGCCAGCCTGTTATCTTTTCAGTCCTTCTGCCCTGCGTCTGTCTGTCCGGATGGTTCAATGGGAGCAGGTGGTTTGAAAGGCTGCGCACAGCTGTGACATTGCTGACACGCCATAGGGGTGTATGGTGGGGCCTAGTGGGCAAGGCCTGACACACTATCATGACGCCTCAGGCCCCCGAGTGGCAGGCACCCCTTATGACTGTGCTGCCCTATAAGGACACATGTGGTTTATGGCGCGGACCCCTCACAGCTTTCACTGTCACCCCCACCCTACTGGTCATTTCTCTCTTAGCCTTTACTGTAGTGGGACTGGGCATTCCTTCTGGAAGCTTCTGAATGGGGGCTTCGAGAAAGCTGCCCCTTGTATAAAAAGAATGGAGTAGGCCCAGGGGTACTCAGATACAGAAAGTGAGAAGACATTCACCAGAAGCCATAGAGGATTTAGGAGCAGTGAAATACAGAGATTTAAAGACTACATTAATCTGCAGAGGAACAGAAGTGACGCTCAGAGATTCAATCTACAGCGATCAGCAAACGAGAAGTGAAGCACCGGAGCTCATTCTTATCTATTCAAGGTAAGAGAGCCTCTCTCTCTGTGCAGTATACCCATGCCTGAGAATTCTGGTATTTTCTATGATTTGACATGAAAGATTTTCTAATTTCTTTCTCAGGGAGAAAGGTAAACCAAATATGTAGCTACTTGCAATTCAGGGACACAAGGAAGATCAATAGACAATATTCTGGAAATACATTATGCATTGATATTATAAAGGTGAAACACCAGCAGGAAGTAAGCAGCCTACAGTATATATTGGTACTCTAAATTGAATAATATATCATGGGGATGAATTGCACTGTATTAATCTGAAATGGCATTAAATCAGTGAGGAGACTTTGATAGACAGTTACCCTGGATCTGGTAAAACCCTTTTGTGGGTGCATGGCAAGAGAGGAGCACATGGCATGGAATATGACCCTGGTTAGAAGGAGCAAGGGACATGGCAGTTGAAGAGAAAGAAGAGAGTCCTGGCAGTCAGCACAAATAATTATTACAATCAAGTTGTCTATACCAAGTTCTTAAATAATGCATTTATCAGACCTGAAAGTGTCTCAGACCAGAATTCTACTTGTTCATGTGGTCAATTTGAAGCCAAGGACCAGGAAGGATTCATTTATTCATTCATTGAACTGGAAAAATGCCTTTGATGTATTTTAATGATAAGCAGCTACTTTAGGAAAAAGTATCTTTCATGGGAAAGAGTGTTAATGGCATTTGATGAATACTTCTCAGTATATCAGTGCTGTTAAACAATCATAACTTTTAAGAGCAACTCTAATATTTTTGCTGAAAGTTAATAACATATAAAACCCTATACTTGAGAGAAAAATGCAATGTTGAAGACACCCTATGGGTGGATTTACATTAGTAAAATATGTCTAGTGAGATCTATCTCTCTTCAACACCAGATTTGCAAATGTTCTGTTTACACTAGCCTTGGATGTGGTGTGGCCAAATCCACATTCTTGCTTAAAGTGTGACTGCAGCTATTAATTGACATACCGTAAAAACCATAGTATATAGACAAACAAAATAAGGGTAGCAATTCAAACTATACAGGCGCTTCTCATCTAAACCATATTGCACAGTGTACATATTGCACACTTTATGAATGCAATGATTCACAAATGCAGATATTTTAAAAGCCTTTCATTTTCTATTTGGCTAACAGAGCAAAAATGCTCTCTACTGGTGTTAAGGTCATTGTTGCAGGGATATGTGGTGTGGGAGAGCCATTGTCTTTACAATGTACAACTCAGAGGAGGATATGTTGTGTAGATATCTTGCACACTACCTGCAGAGGTAGCGTGGGAGAAATCTCTTAAAAAGAGAGATTTTAATATAGATCCGTCTCTTTACACTAGACAAGTATATCTCCTGGACCTAGTTTGTGTCATTTAAGTAGTGTAGTGTGAAGAAGCTCTATTAATACAACTCTACATTACTCTATTCAAGCCAAGTCTTGCTTCATCTTAATCCTCAATTTCAAAGAAAGGGTATCACATGGCATGACTGCAGCTGTTGGCAAGGGGGTGTGAAAAGGTCTGGAAACTCCGACAGTTTTTCAAATGGCAGAGGCCTTGATTGACAGATGTGGCCTGTGCAATAGGAGCCTCTGACGGAGGGCTGTAACAGGTGCCTCTATTCCTCAATACTTCAATCCCCTATTGCCTCATTGTCATGTGGTCTGACTAGACTAGAGGCTGTATACAAAAAAGCAGGTGTTTCTGGCTTCAAAAGCTGTAAAACATAAAAGTCCACATTTCAGACAATGATCATTTGCAAGCTACCATAAGTTGTATTTTTTTATTTATTTAGCTGAAGCAAGTCTTATTGCAAAATGCAGAAAAAAAGCCTTATGTGCTTTTCAAAAACATGTCTTCTGAATAGCCTTATTAATACAATATTCATCCATTGTTAGGATAATTGAAGAACAATTCAAATCTAAGTGTTGAGGCATCAAAGTCTCCATCAGTCTGAAGTACAAACTCTGCTATTTTGTTTCTCCTTCCAGATGCCAGAAAAAGCCGGCCACACCATGGATGAGGAAGTGGAGACCTTTGCCTTCCAGGCTGAGATCGCCCAGCTGATGTCTCTGATCATCAACACCTTCTATTCCAACAAAGAGATCTTCCTTAGGGAGCTCATCTCCAACTCTTCAGATGTGAGTAGATTAATCATAATGCTGAATTGACCAATGTAACATTTTACCTTAATAAGCAGCCACGTATACACTGCTCTCTGAGCCAATATAGTAAAACAAGCTACAGTGCCTTGCGAAAGTATTCGGCCCCCTTGAACTTTGCGACCTTTTGCCACATTTCAGGCTTCAAACATAAAGATATAAAACTGTATTTTTTTGTGAAGAATCAACAACAAGTGGGACACAATCATTTATTGGATATTTCAAACTTTTTTAACAAATCAAAAACTGAAAAATTGGGCGTGCAAAATTATTCAGCCCCCTTAAGTTAATACTTTGTAGAGCCACCTTTTGCTGCGATTACAGCTGTAAGTCGATTGGGGTATGTCTCTATCAGTTTTGCACATCGAGAGACTGAAATTGTTTCCCATTCCTCCTTGCAAAACAGCTCGAGCTCAGTGAGGTTGGATGGAGAGCATTTGTGAACAGCAGTTTTCAGTTCATTCCACAGATTCTCGATTGGATTCAGGTCTGGACTTTGACTTGGCCATTCTAACACCTGGATATGTTTATGTTTGAACCATTCCATTGTAGATTTTGCTTTATGTTTTGGATCATTGTCTTGTTGGAAGACAAATCTCCGTCCCAGTCTCAGGTCTTTTGCAGACTCCATCAGGTTTTCTTCCAGAATGGTCCTGTATTTGGCTCCATCCATCTTCCCATCAATTTTAACCATCTTCCCTGTCCCTGCTGAAGAAAAGCAGGCCCAAACCATGATGCTGCCACCACTATGTTTGACAGTGGGGATGGTGTGTTCAGCTGTGTTGCTTTTACGCCAAACATAACGTTTTGCATTGTTGCCAAAAAGTTCAATTTTGGTTTCATCTGACCAGAGCACCTTCTTCCACATGTTTGGTGTGTCTCCCAGGTGGCTTGTGGCAAACTTTAAACAACACTTTTTATGGATATCTTTAAGAAATGGCTTTCTTCTTGCCACTCTTCCATAAAGGCCAGATTTGTGCAATATACGACTGATTGTTGTCCTATGGACAGAGTCTCCCACCTCAGCTGTAGATCTCTGCAGTTCATCCAGAGTGATCATGGGCCTCTTGGCTGCATCTCTGATCAGTCTTCTCCTTGTATGAGCTGAAAGTTTAGAGGGACGGCCAGGTCTTGGTAGATTTGCAGTGGTCTGATACTCCTTCAATTTCAATATTATCGCTTGCACAGTGCTCCTTGGGATGTTTAAAGCTTGGGAAATCTTTTTGTATCCAAATCCGGCTTTAAACTTCTTCCCAACAGTATCTCGGACCTGCCTGGTGTGTTCCTTGTTCTTCATGATGCTCTCTGCGCTTTTAACGGACCTCTGAGACTATCACAGTGCAGGTGCATTTATACGGAGACTTGATTACACACAGGTGGATTGTATTTATCATCATTAGTCATTTAGGTCAACATTGGATCATTCAGAGATCCTCACTGAACTTCTGGAGAGAGTTTGCTGCACTGAAAGTAAAGGGGCTGAATAATTTTGCACGCCCAATTTTTCAGTTTTTGATTTGTTAAAAAGGTTTGAAATATCCAAAAAATGTCGTTCCACTTCATGATTGTGTCCCACTTGTTGTTGATTCTTCACAAAAAAATACAGTTTTATATCTTTATGTTTGAAGCCTGAAATGTGGCAAAAGGTCGCAAAGTTCAAGGGGGCCGAATACTTTCGCAAGGCACTGTATATCCCAGAGTTAACCTGCTAAACACTTTGTTAAATTCGCTCAAGGTATCAACCATGACACTTTTCTTTTAACCTTGTGACCTCTTTTTGCCATGATCTGACAGGCTTTGGACAAGATCAGATACGAGAGCTTGACAGACCCAACCAAATTGGATTCTTGCAAGGAGCTGAAGATCGAGGTCACCCCTGACCTGCGCACTCGTACCCTGACCCTGGTTGACACCGGCATCGGCATGACCAAGGCCGACCTGATCAACAACCTGGGAACCATTGCAAAGTCTGGCACCAAGGCCTTCATGGAGGCCCTGCAGGCTGGAGCTGACATCTCCATGATCGGGCAGTTCGGTGTGGGTTTCTACTCTGCCTACCTGGTGGCTGAGAGGGTGACTGTCATCACCAAGCACAATGATGATGAGCAGTATATCTGGGAGTCTGCAGCTGGTGGCTCTTTCACTGTCAAAGTTGACACTGGTAAGCCTCTTCAACAGTATTGATTAATATGCTGCTGCAATTACTTTTCTATAATACAACACCATCAACCTACATCCTGTATCAGTTGAATCTTCTTTTCAACAATGTAATTCAAAAGGAAGTAAGCTTAGATCCAATGACTAAGTCTGATTTTTCTGATCTGAAGGGGAGTCCATTGGCCGTGGCACCAGAGTGATACTGCACATGAAGGAGGACCAGTTTGAATACTGTGAGGAGAAGCGCGTCAAGGAGGTTGTGAAGAAGCACTCTCAGTTCATTGGCTATCCCATCACACTCTTTGTAAGTTCAATTATAACTTTATATTTCTTTGGTTGTAACAATGTAACAACATAATGCGGAGATTGACTGAAATCTGCTGTATGAACTAGGAAAGTAACCCGTTAAAAAAAGTGGATCCAAACATTGTTCCCCATACTGGACAAATCCTACAACTTTTTAATAACAAACATTTTCATCCAGGTGGAGAAGTCTAGAGAGAAAGAGGTGGACCTTGAGGAGGGAGAAAAGGATGAGGAGGCTGATAAAGATTCTGCAGCTGAGGACCAAGACAAGCCCAAGATCGAAGATGTCGGTTCTGATGAGGATGAGGACACCAAGGATTCCAAGAACAAGAGGAAGAAGAAGGTCAAGGAGAAGTACATTGACGCAGAGGAGCTGAATAAGACCAAGCCTATCTGGACCCGTAACCCTGATGACATCACCAATGAGGAGTATGGAGAGTTCTACAAGAGTCTGACCAATGACTGGGAGGACCACCTGGCTATCAAGGTGAGTCTCTATGATGGCAAACTGAAAATCAAAACTCAAGCTTTATGGGTTTGTCTTGATCCAACCTATGAATTAATATATTAGTATGACTGTATGAGTCAAAGTTTATCTCATTATTCCCACAGCACTTCTCAGTGGAGGGCCAGCTGGAGTTCCGCGCTCTGCTTTTTGTGCCCAGGAGGGCTTCCTTCGACCTCTTTGAGAACAAGAAGAAGAAGAACAACATCAAGCTGTACGTGCGCAGGGTGTTCATCATGGACAACTGTGACGAGCTGATGCCAGAGTATCTCAGTGAGTACTGTACCTTGAACCTTTAGCCTTTCATGGATACCTCTTCAGCACCGCACTCAAGCATGACATTGAGTAAAGCTGTAAGTAAGATGTCTGACCAGTTGCCATTCTCTTATCTCCAGACTTCATTAAGGGTGTGGTGGACTCTGAGGATCTCCCCCTGAACATCTCCAGAGAGATGCTGCAGCAGAGCAAGATCCTCAAGGTGATCCGCAAGAACCTGGTCAAAAAGTGTATGGATCTTTTCATCGAGCTCTCAGAAGACAAGGACAACTACAAGAAGTTCTATGAGCAGTTCTCCAAGAACATCAAGGTAAGGTCTTCCTCCCTTTGAAATGGATTTTCCAAGTTCCTGAAACTCTTCAACCAGAACTTCTCCTTCTCTTTTTGAGGGACCTTCAGCTTGAACATTTTCCATCTTTCCATTAGCTGGGAATCCATGAAGACGCTCAGAACCGCAAGAAGCTGTCAGACATGCTGCGCTACTACACCTCCAACTCCAACGCTGACGAAATGGTCTCCCTGAAGGAGTATGTTTCTCGCATGAAGGACACCCAGAAACACATCTACTACATAACTGGTGAGCTGCTATCTATTTTCACTCTCCATTATTCCTCCTTTGTTAAATCCATGTGACATAAAAATACATCATTTAAACCAGGGTAATCTAACTGTTAATAACTGTGCATCCTCTTCTAGGTGAGACCAAGGAACAGGTCGCCAACTCTTCCTTTGTAGAGCGCCTCCGCAAGGCCGGCTTGGAAGTAATCTACATGATTGAACCCATTGATGAGTACTGTGTCCAGCAGCTGAAGGAGTATGATGGCAAGAACCTGGTCTCTGTGACCAAGGAGGGTCTGGAGCTGCCTGAGGATGAGGATGAGAAGAAGAAGCAGGAGGAGCTGAACACTAAATTCGAGAACCTCTGCAAGACCATGAAGGACATCCTGGACAAGAAAATTGAGAAGGTACAAGCACAACTTACCTGAACCCAATCCCTCTGCAATGTGTCTACGCCTTTTAATAACATACCACTTCATACACAACTGTCAATATGTCTACAGGTTTCAGTTTCCAACCGCCTGGTCTCCTCCCCCTGCTGCATCGTCACCAGTACATATGGCTGGACGGCCAACATGGAGAGAATCATGAAATCTCAAGCTCTCAGAGACAACTCCACTATGGGCTACATGACAGCCAAGAAGCACCTGGAGATCAACCCAACACACCCTATTGTCGAGACTTTGAGAGAGAAAGCTGAGGCTGACAAGAACGACAAAGCCGTAAAGGACTTGGTCATCTTGCTGTTCGAGACTGCTCTATTGTCATCTGGGTTCACGCTGGACGACCCTCAGACCCATGCAAACCGCATTTACAGGATGATTAAGCTTGGCCTGGGTGAGTTGCTTTGCCTTAATGCATTATTTGCCCTCAACTTTTGTCTTGGTTGATGGGGTTTAAAGTCTCCTCCTAGATCAATTTACAGTACAGGTCTGCAAACACCAAGTAACTTACAGGACTATCATGGTAGTACAATGGTTAGGAATAAGGCTTTTGTTTTTTCCCATACTTTGGCTGTCTGAATAGCAGATTGTACACGATGTGAATATGTTTTTCTAATGTTGGCTATTTCTTCCCCTCTACAGGCATCGATGGTGATGACTCAGCAGTGGAGGAAATCCTCCAGCCCAGTGAGGATGACATGCCTGTCTTGGAGGGAGATGATGACACATCAAGAATGGAGGAAGTTGACTAAAGATATATCAGAAGTACATCATTTTTTCCCTTTTTAACATTTAATTTTTTAAGTTACTTCATTGTGTCCCAAATAGACTTTACGTTTTCATGACTGCTGAGTCGTGGGGAAAGTGTTGTAATTAATTCATCATAATTAATGAATACCATAATTATATAGTATATCTGCTGTTTTCAACCCTATTCAACTGTAAAAGTCAACAGGGATTTGACGTGTGTCTTTATCTATTTCTGTAAGCTATTTTCTATGAAAAACGACAAGGTTTATAATAAAAAAATATTTTGAAACATATTTGACATGTTTTCTCTTTATAAAATAGTCTGGATTATTGTGATGGCATGTTTATAATTCAATACTGGACTATCTATTTAGCATCTTCAGTCATACTTTTGCAATCACCTTATCCCCATAAGAACTCCCTGTATTTCAGATCTTTTTAGAGTAAACTTTTAGGTAAAAAGTGTATCTTAATTATGAAATCTTGTGAGGGTCATGAATGATGATGAATATCCCAGGTACACTATGTACCCACTGTACAGATTTGATATCGCCACGCCCATAGACCCGCCTTCACGATAGAGTTAAATGAAGGAGGGGCGTGGACAGAGAAACAGTAGGGTTTGATTGATATTCCATCGCTCCTCTCAGTGTACACGCTCATCCTACACACAGTAGAAGCGTCAGGAAGATTCCAGACGGTTCTGGAAGCTGATTTCTCGAACACTCTCAGCGTCTATAAAACCTAGCCAGTTATCATCTCCCCATCTTCTCTGATAGCTGGCTAGGTTTCGTTTCGTTGGCGACCAACTTCTGAAGAAGAATTCAGGGATATTTCCACAGCAAGGTAAGACATGACATAACATTTATGTTCCAACATGATGATGCGAGTGTCATTATCCAATTAATATAGTCAATGGAAGTTTAGAATATCAACATAATATCATCAAATATCGTTTTTACTCTCAGAATAATCCACTCGAAACATTATTTGAAATTTTGTTGCAATGAATTGCATTGTACATTTCCTAATTTGTAGGTCTAACGACGTTATTTCAGAATGAACTTCGTCCGCTATTTCAGAATAGGCTACCACATTCTCTATTAAAGTTGACCTATAAAACCTAGGCCAATACATCCAAATTTGGGTCTTGACTGCCACACATCCTTTTCAGAAAAGTATTTTCATGCACGTCACTTCACTGTCGACATGACAACTATACATCACGATTTGGCTAATATTTATTCAAATAGGAGATTCATCGAGATTCACATTCAAACTCGTTATGGTACCCGGTCGCGAGATTGAGAAAGGATGGAAACGTTTGATCGATCGTTCTGGTAGTTTCTAGAATCATGTTATTAGCCGCGCGAACCGGCAGGTGGAGTATGTTTTGCCGTTGCGCTTGGACAGTTTACACTGGGATATGGAATAATGAATGAAAGCCAATGAAATATATCCGTCCCTTTAAAAACTGTGCATCATCATTATGGCTGGTTCTTACATAGTCTACCAGCAATGTGGAATGTAGAATATTTTATTCCATTTAATTATATTCTAGTGTGCCTGTCCAGAGTACAAAATTATCAATTTATGATGTGCCTATCAATTTCCTTACAAGGAACTTATTTCAGTTTATTGGAGAAAATTTTCCTAAAACCCTTTCCTCTGTGGAAAGGGTTCTACATGGAACCAAAACGGTGTCACCTGGAACCAACAAGGGTTCTCTTATGGGGACAGCAGAAGGAGCCTTTCGGGAACCCTTTTTTCTAAGAGTGTAGTGAGTCCCACTGATTCCCGTTGACCTGAAGTAGGCTTGTGGACTGTCATAACCATACTGTGACTAACATGCTGATAAACAGTCGTTTATTTGGGGATGGAATTTTTGATGGTTGCAAGGGGCAACCAAACCATGCTTTAAGTGGCTGTGCTAACAGCCAAAGGAGTGATGCAAGCTGTCAGAAGACAATGCAGTGCCAGGGCATTTTGTAGTGTTGTGCCTCCTTCTCAGTATGTGCTTACGCTTAACCCTTATTCATGACTCCAATTCCATTGTATTACATTAACCTATTGGACGCCCCCTTTACAGTGTCTCTGAAGACGATGTGGGCGATAAAACTACGAAAAGCCATTAATTTCCAATAGAAGAGAAGCAAAGTGGGTGGAGGACCTTTGGGGCGATGCGAGCATGGGCGAGGGACGTGAACTGAGCGACACCAAAGTTGGGGAGAGCTGAACTTTATGCAAATACTCCAAGACTTTGTGGCACGCTCGTTTCTTAACCCAGAGGCGCAACATCGCAAGACTACAAAGGAACGCTTGCGAAACAGATCAAACAGACTAGGCCGAGGTTTGGGAAATCAATGAGAGAAGCGTAAAATTCTTCTTCAGTTGTTAATTATCTCTAAAACAAAAGGCACAACATAGGTTTCGAACCAATGTCTTAAGTAGTTGAACATGTTTTTACTCCAAGCAATCTGTGAAAGTGACAAACTGACACGTCTAATTTGTCAGAAACAACTTTATATTGAAGGAGTACCTTTGATTTGAGGACCTGATTACATATTTTGCGCATGAGCTTTGCGAGCCAACGTCACCATGACAATGCCTACACGTATGATCTGGGATTTCGATTGGAGATGCAGTTTTTGCCAATATTCATGCTGTACTCTCTTTGCTAGTGTGGCGAGGCGGAATATAAGTACTAGTTAAAACGATCTGTTAGCCTTGTGAGAGATGCTCCGACGCTGCTCCAGTGCCTTGCACGCGATACATTTGGAACTTAACTTTCATTAAGTGAGAAATCATTTTAAAAATACCAAAGATACACTTACTGTAAGCAGTTTAGGAAAGTTGCACCTGGCTGTATTTTCAAGAACACTGCCTCCAACCGAGAATACACTTCCTCCCCTCCATTTTTTTGCTTCAAACTTCTCCTATGGAGCGTATCTAGGGAGGAGGTTTCATATCTCGACTTGGGGCTGTGTTTTAAACAATTCTGCAGGGTGTAACCAGGATGCAACTTTGCTGAACTGCGTACAGTAAGTGCATCATTTGTTTTTGAAATATTATTTACTGCTGTTATGAAAGTTAAGTTACAAATGTTTCCAAAACTGTACCACAAGCAAGGATTATTCGTTTCTAAATGTTAAAACAAAGCGTTGGGATTGTAGTTCACATGGAACCAGCTGTCCTCCATACCATCAGCTGAGAACCTAAGACGGGGACTGGCTGTAAGCCACCTTGGGCCCCCTTGTCACCACAGTGTGTTTACAGTATATTCATTCAGTATGTGTGTTGTGTCTCCACAGATGCCGGAAGCCCATGACGCCCCGATGGAGGAAGAGGCAGAGACCTTTGCCTTCCAGGCTGAGATCGCCCAGCTGATGTCCCTGATCATCAACACTTTCTACTCCAACAAAGAGATTTTCCTTAGGGAGCTCATCTCCAACTCCTCAGATGTGAGTACTTCAGGCACCACAGGCGTTTAGACTACTTGGTAGTTTAGTATTATTTGATGATTTACAAAATACACACACAGGCATATTACTTTAAATACTTGTTTATTACACCACTATTCATATTTTATTACATATCTATAGATAGTTTATTAGGAGGTATTCATATTTTATTACATAAAATATTGACGTAGCCTGCAGAATACATTTACATATAATTAAGAGTTTTGTTAATCTAGTGACGTCAAAAAACAGATTTATTTAGACCTATGTATTTTCATTCAACTAGGCTCTAGACAAAATACGCTATGAAAGCCTCACAGACCCATCCAAGATGGACTCTGGCAAGGACCTGAAGATCGAGGTCATTCCCAACAAGGAGGAGCGCACCCTGACCCTGGTTGACACCGGCATCGGCATGACCAAGGCTGACCTGATCAACAACCTGGGAACCATTGCAAAGTCTGGCACCAAGGCCTTCATGGAGGCCCTGCAGGCTGGGGCTGACATCTCCATGATTGGGCAGTTCGGTGTGGGTTTCTACTCTGCCTACCTGGTGGCTGAGAGGGTGACCGTCATCACCAAGCACAACGATGATGAGCAGTACATCTGGGAATCATCCGCTGGCGGATCCTTCACCGTCAAAGTCGACCCGTCAGGTAAGGACAGATTATAGTTTTACACGTAACTTAACCAGAGCTTGTTATTATATTATTATATATTTTATATAAATTGTGTGAACTGAAGAGGCCTACAGTTACAGACTATTGTTTTCCTGGTGTGGTCTGTTCTTAACACCCACTAAACTCCCATGTCACTCTACTATAGCTGAGTCTATTGGTCGTGGGACCAAGGTGATTCTGTACCTGAAGGATGACCAGACAGAATACTGTGAGGAGAAACGGGTCAAAGAGATCGTGAAGAAGCACTCCCAGTTCATCGGATACCCCATCACACTCTTTGTAAGAGCTAGCAGGCATGAGATAGTGGAAACTCCACTGAGTGATTACCAAATTGTTGTACTACATCTGAAACTTCCTTTCAGGTTTACATAAGAGGTGTCAAGGGAGGGGCTAGGAGTTGATTTCAGATTGGACAAGTAAATGACTGGATGATAAATTGATGCGGATATCTTTCACTTTTAGCATTTTTATATTGAATGAAAAACAGGCACAGTGAATGAAATATTTTTTGACAACTACCCACTCAAAGTCAGCTACAGTACATCAACACATTGAATGTGTCCCCTAACATTCTCATGATCCTCTCTGTTCAGGTGGAGAAGGAGCGTGACAAGGAAGTGAGTGACGATGAGGCAGAGGAGGAAGAGGAGAAGAAGGATGGGGAAGAAGGAGAGAAGAGAGAGGTTGACAAACCTGAGATCGAGGACGTAGGCTCAGACGAGGAGGATCACCATGACCATGACCACGACAGCGCATGCGGTGACAAGAAGAAGAAGAAGAAGAAGATCAAGGAGAAATACATTGACCAGGAGGAGCTGAACAAGACCAAGCCCCTGTGGACCCGTAACCCCGATGACATCACCAACGAGGAGTATGGAGAGTTCTACAAGAGTCTGACCAACGACTGGGAGGAACACCTGGCTGTCAAGGTGAGGATATTCTATTCATATTGGCCAACAGAATAAGTTCCCACACTGTTTATTTACTAAGTTTCCCTTGCTGATGTGTGAAGTCATAGATAGTACCAGTATTAGTCAGCTGATAATGGGTGAGGTAATTTCAGAACGACAAATATACATGTACATTAAGGTTTCAGCAGTTGGCATTCTGTTTGTTTACTTACACAGCACTTCTCAGTTGAAGGCCAGCTGGAGTTCCGTGCCCTGCTCTTTGTGCCTCGCCGTGCACCCTTTGACCTCTTTGAAAACAAGAAGAAGAAGAACAATATCAAGCTGTACGTCAGGAGGGTCTTCATCATGGACAACTGTGATGATCTTATCCCTGAGTACCTCAGTGAGTCAGACAGAACTGAAGCAAATGCTCACGTAGATCTGGGAATGAGCTATAATCTAATTGAAGGTGTCTGACCAATTGTCTCTGTCATTTTCTCCAGACTTCATCAAGGGTGTGGTGGACTCTGAGGATCTCCCCCTAAACATCTCCAGAGAGATGCTGCAGCAGAGCAAGATCCTCAAGGTGATCCGCAAGAACCTGGTCAAGAAGTGTATAGAGCTCTTCACTGAGCTGTCAGAGGACAAAGAAAACTACAAGAAGTACTACGAGCAGTTCTCCAAGAACATCAAGGTCAGTTTCATACTTTTTAACGTAACAGTATAGAACATAGTAATAATGGATTGCATTATTTATACGGATATTCTCACTAGTTCTTTCTGACAATTGATGTTGCAGCAGCACCCACCACATTGGTGATACAAGGCAGCCATTTTGTGCTAGCAGGTTCACCAGAGTCAGCTTTCATCATTATGTAGCATTGCCTTAAAGGTCAACCTAAACTGAACTTAGGATGCATTGTATTTAGTGGTAGACATGATCTAGGTGGATCCTACGATGACCCTTATCACCACCTGTTCTTTTAAAAATCCTTGGGGAACATTCTGAATGGTGTAGTTGTTGAATGTTCCACTAACCTTTAACTGGTCACCACCCGTCTGATCCCCTCGCCATCTTGTCTCCTCTAAACCTGATATAAGCAGCTTAGGGCCCAGTCCTTCACAGAGCTCCTTACCACCATCCTCTGGCTTTCTGTAGTGTGTTTAAATGACTAGACAGACTCTATGGCATATTGTTACAGTTATCGCGTATGTCTTAAGGTAAACCTTGGATTCCATGTGGAAATAATCTGCAGGGGGTGCACCTTTGTCATGTCTGCTGAAATTATGTGAAATCTATCTGGTTTTAATCTTAAAGGGGACGTTTACCCCTTTATATATATTTTTGCATAAGTACACTAATTACATAGTCAGAAAAACCTTACTGACAAGTCAACAACATGCACCTTGTTGGTATCATATTTACTGAACTTAGGTTACTTCCTGGAAAATGTCAGTCTTGTAACACTTCAAGATATTTTTGGGGGACAGTTGTTATTTAACCTTTTACTGCAATGGGATAAATCATGGTCATACAGATTGATTATTGGTAGTCTTAAACAAATCTACTTTGAAACAAGAGTATAAACATCACACACATGGTAATGGCCTTAAAAAAAATAAGATGTCTGTACCATGTCAGATTTAGAATTGAAATGTATTCAATTTTGAGTTTGCATCTGCAACGTGTACGCTGGGAGTCAGGAACAAAGATCAAAACAAGAAACACAAGTAGAGTACAGATATGGAACACAGTCAGTAACGCCTAGGGAAAGAACCAAAGGGTGTGACAGATATAGGGAAGGTAATCAGGAAGGTGATGGAGTCCAGGTCAATCAATCAAATGTATTTATAAAGCCCTTTTTACATCAGCCGATGTCACAAAGTGCTATACAGAAACCCAGTCTAAAACCCCAAACTTCAAGCAATGCAGATGTAGAGAAGCACGGTGGCTAGGAGAAACTCCCTAGAAAGGCTGGAACCTAGGAAGAAACCTAGAGAGGAACCAGGCTCTGAGGGGTGGCCAGTCATCTTCTGGCTGTGCTGGGTGGAGATTATAACGGTACATGGCCAAGATGTTCATAGATGACCAGCAGGTTCAAATAATAATAATCACAGTTGTAGACGGTGCAACATGAGTAAATGTCAGTTGGCTTTTCATAGCCAAGCATTCAGAGTTAGAGACAGCAGGTGAGAGAGTCCACGTCCGGTGAACAGGTCAGGGTTCCATAGCCGCAGGCCAGTTGAAACTGGAGCAGCAGCACGACCAGGTGTCTGGGGACAGCAAGGAGTCATCAGGCCAGATAGTCCTGAGGCATGGTCCTAGGACTCAGGTACTCCAAGAGGAATAATTAGCATACTTAAATTCACGCAGGACACTGGATAAGACAGGAAAAATACTTCCGATATAAAACACAAACTATTGCAGCATATATACTGGAGGCTGAGACAGGAGGGGTCGGGAGACACTGTGGCCCCTCCTGACGATATCCCCGGACAGGACCAACCAGGCAGGATATAACCTTCACCCACTTTACCAAAGCACAGTCCCCACACTACTAGAGGGATATCTTCAAACCACCAACTTACTACCCTGAGACTAGGCTGAGTATAGCCCATGAAGATCTCCCCCACGGCACAAACTCAAGGGGGGCGCCAACCCGGACAGGAAGATCACGTCAGTGACTCAACTCACTCAAGTGACGCACCCCTCCTAGGAACGGCATGGAAGAGCGCCAGTGACTCAGCCCCTGTAATAGCGTTGGATGCAGAGAATCCCAGTGGAGAGAGGGGAACCGGCCAGTCGCTCCATTGCCTTTCCGTTCACCTTCACAACCCTGGGCCAGACTACACTCAATCATAGGACCTACTGAAGAGATGAGTCTTCAATAAAGACTTAAAGGTTGAGACCAAGTCTGCGTCTTTCACATGGATAGGCAGACCATTCCATAAAAATGAAGCTCTATAGGAGAAAGCCCTGCCTCCAGCTGTTTGCTTAGAAATTCTAGGAACAATAAGGAGGCCTACGTCTTGTGACCGTAGCGTACGTGTAGGTATGTACGGCAGGATCAAATCGGAGAGATAGGTAGGAGCAAGCCCATGTAATGCTTTGTAGGTTAGCTGTAAAACCTTGAAAATCAGCCTTGACAGGAAGCCAGTATAGAGAGGCTAGCACGGCGAAATGTGATCAAATGTTTTGGTTCTAATCAAGATTATAGCAGCTGTGTTTAGCACTAACTGAAGTATATTTAGTGCTTTACCTAGGTAGCCGGAAAGTAGTCTAATCTGAGTCTGAGACGCTGGTGCGAGTAACGATGTGACAGGTGTGCGTAATAAGCAGACTGGCGACCTCGAGTGCTTGAGAGGGAGTATACGTGAGAGTACACCCTCCCTGACGCGAGGCCTAAGCCACAGAACACCGACCAGAGGGACGGTCCCAGGGACCAGGAGCGAGCCGGTCGCTTCTGCTGAGACTCGGGAACCTGTCAAGCCAGCTGAGGCATGGGAGCCTGACGTGCTAGCTGAGGCATCCTCCAAGTCTTGTAAACCTTATGAGCCCGCTGGGGCATCCCCGGTTGCTCATGTAGTGGCACCCGGACCCGGCGTCACCTACAAAAACACTCCCTGATGCGCCCCTTTGGTGAGGTGATATTCTGTAACGTATATGCTGGGAAGCAAGTACAGGGAGTGTATTTAATAAATAAATGAACATAGAACAACCGGCTCGTCGGGCTCCCGCGTCTCAGCTGGTTCTACGGGTTCCGCGCCTCAGCAGAGGCGACCGGCCCGCTTCTGGTCCCTGGGACCGTCCCTCTGACCGTCCCTCTCGTCGACGTGCTGTGGATGGAGCCACGCGTCAGGGAGGGGGGTACTGTCACATCTACTCCCACTCCCCCTCTCTGGCTCTCGTTGTCGCCAGTTTATTCATTAGTACGCACACCTGCCACCATCGTTACACGCACCTGCGCTTCATGAGACTCAACTGGACTCCATCACCTTCCTGATTACCTTCCCTTTATCTGTCACTTCCTTTGGTTCTTTCCCCAGACGTTATTGACTCTGTGTTCCATGTCTGTACGCTACTCGTGTTGCTTGTATTGGTCCATGTTTGTTTATATATTAAATATTCACCTGTACTTGCTTCTAGACTCCTAGCGTACACGTTAAATCGTCCCAATATTACACTTTTATACATCACAGAAGACTGAAATATAACATAACTGTTTGACATAGAAACACCAGATTTTCATAGTTTCATAATCTTTATTATTAAAAATATTAATAAAATTCCACCCATGAGGCCAAAGAGGGTGGCTTTTGTCATTGACTGCAGGAAAGGGCCACATAACCTATCCTGTGTTTTCTCTCTCCCAGCTGGGGATCCATGAGGACTCTCAGAACCGTAAGAGGCTGTCAGACATGCTGCGCTACTACTCCTCAGCCTCAGGGGACGAGATGGTATCCCTCAAAGACTACGTCACACGCATGAAGGAAACCCAGAAACATATCTACTACATCACTGGTGAGGAAACACACTCCTCTCTGTACAGCCCAGTTCATAGGTTGTCACATTATAAGAATTTGATTTCTCAAGTCGCTATATCTACTGCATGTTTCAGGCGAGACCAGAGACCAGGTGGCTAACTCTGCATTCGTGGAACGCCTTCGAAAGGCCGGCCTGGAAGTAATCTACATGATTGAGCCTATTGATGAGTACTGTGTCCAGCAGCTGAAGGAGTATGATGGCAAGACCCTTGTCTCTGTGACCAAGGAGGGTCTGGAGCTGCCTGAGGACGAGGACATGAAGAAGAGGCATGAAGAACAGAAGTCTCAGTTTGAGAACCTCTGCAAGATCATGAAGGACATCTTGGAGAAGAAAGTAGAGAAGGTAAGAACGCTTAATCACATTGCTTACATATATCATGTTGCTGAAGGGGTCCTTTATGTTAAGACAAATGTCAGGAGGCTTGACATTACCTTAAAAATGCCACCAATATTTGCCACTGTATTTACATGCTCACTGCCAGTACAACAATTGCCTGATTCAATGTTGTTCTGATCATCTCCCTAATAACCAACCTCTCCTATCTTCTCCCCCCCCCTTTATAGGTGACAGTGTCCAACCGCCTGGTCTCCTCCCCCTGCTGCATCGTGACCAGCACCTATGGCTGGACGGCCAACATGGAGAGGATCATGAAGGCCCAGGCCCTGAGGGACAACTCCACCATGGGCTACATGGCTGCCAAGAAGCACCTGGAGATCAACCCAGACCACCCCATTGTGGAGACCCTGAGGCAGAAGGCAGAGGCTGATAAGAATGATAAATCAGTGAAGGACCTAGTCCTTCTGCTGTTTGAGACGGCTCTGTTGTCCTCTGGGTTCACCTTGGATGACCCTCAGACACACTCCAACCGCATCTACAGAATGATCAAGCTAGGACTGGGTGAGTTAGTTTGTCTAAACAAGAACCATGTTTGCTGTCAATATATGATCAATGCCAGCCCCTTGTCTGTATTCCTTTTGTGTTTGCTGATCTGAAGGACCCATGTTGGTATAATAATGGCTCCATCTAGCCCTCCTTCATTTTCTCAGCATTAAGTGGTCTAGATATGAGAGAACATTGTTTAAGCTTCAGTAACTGACTGAGACTCTATTCCCTCCCTTCCCCTGTCCAGGTATTGACGAGGATGACCTGACCCCCGAGGAGCCAACCTCAGCCCCTGTGGAGGACATGCCTCTCCTGGAGGGAGACGAGGACACATCCAGGATGGAGGAGGTTGACTAGACCAACTGACTCAGCTGCAGTGTTACTGTAACTACACCAGTTTGCTTTGACACTAGTAGTGTTGTAAATTAAGACAGGATGACTTTGATGTTTGTTCATGAACCTGGAATTTCCCCCCTTGCCCTCCTTCTCGATCCAAAATCCCTTGACCTGCATTGATCATATGCAGTTTAGATTCATTCCCATAAGTGTTAGTGTTTACAAAACAAGAGCCTGTTGACACTTTTTTTGTATCTTGAGTTGTATCAATGATTTTTTTTATTGACATTCCAACTTTCTTTTGTGTGTTCACTTGACTGTAAATATTTTCTGAAATTGATACTGTAACTTGAAATGGTGGGACCCCAAAATAAAGTTGACCATGTTAACCAATTCCATTGCTTCATTTTCGCTATTTATGTTGTTGAATGAAATTAGCTCTTTTAGAGGTTTAGTTAGATACTGTACAAATGCTCAAGTTTGAGGTGATGCGAGCTTATTTGGTCACTTACTGTGCTGAGAAATACTTTGTATTACAATAATTTAGTCTAGACCAATTGCACAGTACATAATTACAGTTGCATATCCTGTGCATGTACACCACGAATGGAAAATAACTCTAAATATGCACAGCAGTCAGCGAAACCTACAGTCTTGCGTCAGACAGCTTGGCCACCAGATGGCATCTGCGTCCATGACTACCCCACACAGTGACTGAAAGAGGTCGGCATGAACATGTTGAACATGTTGTTTAAGGCACTAACTACAGTAGCTACTAGTAATAGCTACATACACATATTTGCTAATGTGCATCGTTATTTATTTGTGAAATAGATGTGTCAGAGCATCTGACACAAATACAAATAATTTATAGATAACAGACCATTCTGAATGGTCTCCTGCAGATTAATAAAAAAATAAAAAAGTTAGCCCCACACATTAAAAGAAACTGCAACCTGCCACGTTGGACAGGGAACAAGACCCACCCAATGACTGTATACTTTACTTATGCTGTAATTTGTCTCGCTGGCAGGGTGCTTCCATCACGAAGGTATAAAGAACTCCCTCCAATGCACTCTTTAAGAGCACGTTGAGTCACCTGACAGATATCAGCCTATCATATCCGAGAGGATAGGCGAACGGCTAGTGCAGTGGAGAGTTGTCAGGATTTAGCTTCGGTGTGTCAAAACGGGAACGACGGCGGTTATTTTTGTGCAATGCCGAATAAAGCGAAAAAAGAGAAGGTGAGTTAGGAGTTTGCAAAACAGTTGATACTAGTGCAGAGTACTAACAAAACTAGCTAGTTTTTTTATGTTTTAAAACTACGAACAGACACCCATCGACGCGATATTTGTAATGTCCCATCAACGCATCATCAGCTAGCTAACTAGGCTTGCTAGCTACCTGAGTGTTGTAGTGAAGCTAGCTATAGTTTGAGTAACGTTAATATCTAACGTTACCGTATGTACGTTTTGTGGTACATGAAAACGCTAGCTAACGTTTGCTACAAAATTAACTTTTTTAAAGTCAACTTGTTTAACTAACCACAACTGTCAAACAGTTTAGTTAGCGGAAAAGTTAAAGTACTAGCTAATTTAACGTTAGTCAAAACTTGCCTCTGTCCCTTCACATTAGCTGACTGGTGAATATTGCATCTCCATTTTTTTTACAGGACTCTCCTAAATATGGAAAAGTTGGCAAAACTGGAGGACAAGAGAACTCGGACATTGAGGTAACTTTATAACATGTGCATGCTGACCACACCGCTTGCATGATTATGTTGTCCACCAGCAATAGACTCTACTTAAAAATTAAACGTTTAATTTAACCTTTATTTAACTAGGCAAATCAGGTAAGAACAAATTTATTATTTACAATGGCCTACACCGGCCAAACCCAAACGTCTTTGGCCAATTGTGCGCTGCCCTGTGGGACTCTCAATCACAGCTGGATCTGTGATACAAACTGAACCAACTATATTAATTTGGGGACAGGTCAAAAAGCATTAAACATTTATGGAAATGTAGCTAGCGAGCTTGCTATTACTGGCAAATTTGGCCTTGGATATAAACATTGGTTGTTATTTTACCTGAAATGCACAAGGTCCTCTACTCAGACAATTAATCCACAGATGAAAGGGTAAACAGTTAGTTTTTAATCTCTCTTCCTTCAGGCTTGTTCTTTGGACTTTATATGGTGGTTGGCAAACAACTTTAAGCTGCATTACCACCACCAACTGGAGTGTGGACCTCAGTTCATCTTTTAATCACCCATGTGGGTATATCCTCCTAAAAACCAATGAGGAGATGGGAGAGGCGGGACTTGCAGCGCATCACAAATATAACCAAGTTTTATTTTAGCGCCTGGCTATGCAGACACTCGTTGGCGCACGCAATGATTGAATAACATGTATGTGTACATTTATTTGCAGTGCATGCGGCATGTTATAATGTCAGCATGTTAGCTAACGTTATATAACCAACTAAATATGAATTAACTTTGGTTTTGAATAAAAGCGTTTCCATTTGGATGCTATTTGGTCTATCCAAGTAGCTGTTTTCAACCTGAATCACATGGAGACGACACTAGTTGTTAGTGTTGAAGTCAGTTTCAAAAACATGGTAGCCACTACAATACTTTCCTGTGGATATTTTCTCACATTTTAGGGTGGCCAATCATAAATGCATCTCTTTTGTCCAATAGGTAAAATGTTTATTGTGTAGATACTCCCATAAGAACACCAATGGTCCAAACTTCATGTCTCTAACATAATTTGTTCAAATGTTATGCGTGTTATTACTCTTGTATGATGGCCATTATTATGGTGACTAATGAAGGCCAGAGAAAAAAGTGCTACAAAATCAGGAAAATTGCGTCGTGTCAGCTAGGCTGGGTTCTGTGCAAGAATTAAAGATGGATTATGCAGAAATGTTTTTGCCATTTCGTGGTTGCAAAAGTTCTAATAGTTTGACAAAACAAGCAAGTATAGTGTAGGGAATCAAAGTACCTTCTACACCTCTGAAATATATTTTCCATAACCAAAAATATTGTTTTCAGTTATTTGAAGCTGGTGTACAAAACCTAAAGTTAAAGACTCAATAACTAAACTTTTTTTATTTTATAAAAAACATGTATTTTTTTCCCCACCCTAATTTCGTGGTATCGAATTGGTAGTTAGTCTTGTCACATCGCTGCAACTCCCGTACGGTCTCAGGAGAGGTGAAGGTCGAGAGCCGTGCGTCCTCCGAAACACAACCCAACCAAGCCGCACTGCTTCTTGACACAATGCCCACTTAACCCGGAAGCCAGTTGCACCAATGTGTCGGAGGAAACACCGTACACCTGGCGACAGTGTCAGCGTGCACTGCGCCCAGCCCGCCACAGGAGTCGCTAGTGCGCGATGGGATAAGGACAACCCTCCCCTAACCGGACGACCCAATAGTGGGTCTCCCGGTCGTGGCAGGCTGTGTCAGAGCGTGGACACGATCCCGAAATCTCTAGTGGCAAAGCTAGCACTGCGATGCAGTGCCTTAGACCACTGCGCCACTCGAGGCCCTGCAAAAACTAAACTTAAGAACGGGAAGCATAGAAATAGCCCACATATAACATATCTATTGCTTTTTAGACTTGCTTTCAATGAGAATGACAGATCTATTACACATCTATGTGAATTTAGTCAGGTTCCTCAAAGTTATATATTTCAGCCTTAAGGCTGCTCTTTACCTGACAGGCTCCACTTTCTCATTGAATTTGTCATATCATATCTGCAGGACATAAAACCATAGAGGTTAGATGGACATTTTGAGACATGACATGTAGTATTTGTTTTATGGAGTGGTTGGCTGACAACACAAATGCTGTGTGCATCGATGTGGCTGGAAGGCATGCGTTATGATTCTAAATGGTCAGATCACTAGCAACAATGTCAAGAAGCTGCCGTGTGGGGAATCGTAGGTGGCTCGTGTCTTATGGATACCATGTCTTGTTCAAATCAAATTTTATTTGTCACATACACATGGTTAGCAGATGTTAATGCGAGTGTAGCGAAATGCTTGTGTTTCTAGTTCCGACAATGCAGTAATAACCAACAAGTAATCTAGCTAACAATTCCAAAACTACTACCTTATAGACACAAGTGTAAGGGGATAAAGAATATGTACATAAAGATATATGAATGAGTGATGGTACAGAGCGGCATAGGCAAGATACAGTAGATGGTATTGAGTGCAGTATATACTCATATATCATATGAGATGAGTATGTAAACAAAGTGGCATAGTTAAAGTGGCTAGTGATACATGTATTACATAAAGATGCAGTAGATGATATAGAGTACAGTATATACATATACATATGAGATGAATAATGTAGGGTATGTAAACATTATATTAGGTAGCATTGTTTAAAGTGGCTAGTGATATATTTTACATAATTTCCCATCAATTCCCATTATTAAGTGGCTGGAGTTGAGTCAGTGTGTTGGCAGCAGCCACTCAATGTTAGTGGTGGCTGTTTAACAGTCTGATGGCCTTGAGATAGAAGCTGTTTTTCAGTCTCTCGGTCCCAGCTTTGATGCACCTGTCCTGACCTCGCCTTCTGGATGATAGCGGGGTGAACAAGCAGTGGCTCGGGTGGTTTTTGTCCTTTGATCTTTATGGCCTTCCTGTGACATCGGGTGGTGTAGGTGTCCTGGAGGGCAGGAAGTTTGCCCCCGGTGATGCGTTGTGCAGACCTCACTACCCTCTGGAGAGCCTTACGGTTGTGGGCGGAGCAGTTGCCGTACCAGGCGGTGATACAGCCCAACAGGATGCTCTCGATTGTGCATCTGTAGAAGTTTGTGAGTGCTTTTGGTGACAAGCTGAATTTCTTCAGCCTCCTGTGGACCAATTCACGATGCTGTCTGTGGGTGGACCAATTCAGTTTGTCTGTGATGTGTACGCCGAGGAACTTAACTTACTACTCTCTCCACTACTGTTCCATCGATGTGGATAGGGGGGTGTTCCCTCTGCTGTTTCCTGAAGTCCACAATCATCTCCTTAGTTTTGTTGACGTTGAGTGCGAGGTTATTTTCCTGACACCACACTCCGAGGGCCCTCACCTCCTCCCTGTAGGCCGTCTCGTCATTGTTGGTAATCAAGCCTACCACTGTTGTGTCGTCCGCAAACTTGAAGATTGAGTTGGAGGCGTGCGTGGCCACGCAGTCGTGGGTGAACAGGGAGTACAGGAGAGGGCTCAGAACGCACCCTTGTGGGGCCCCAGTGTTGAGGATCAGCGGGGTGGAAATGTTGTTGCCTACCCTCACCACCTGGGGGCGGCCCGTCAGGAAGTCCAGTACCCAGTTGCACAGGGCGGGGTCAAGATCCAGGGTCTCGAGCTTGACGGCGAGCTTGGAGGGCACTATGGTGTTTTGAGGTGTTGACTGATGTCATGTCTATGCTAAAATGGCAATTATTTGTTAACTAACCAACAACAACTGTATTTGAGAGACAAGTGCTCATTTCAATAAATATTTGGAAACAATAAGGTTTGCATGTTTTCAACTGTCTAAGCCAACTGTCTGTTTTGCCTCATAATTGCGCACGTGTCAGTTTCTTTTGTTAAACAACAAGTCTATTTTTAGTATACACTTTTCATATTCATTTGAAATTCCCCCCCAAAAATGGATGATTTCTCACAAAAACAAGCGTATCGCTGTGAAATATTTTTTGATATAATGTTAAAGACCCCACTGAACGATTCAGAACATGAATAATCATATTTGTCTTGATAAATTGTATTTAAAACAGAAGGAAGTGAAATTTAATCACCAAAGCTCGCTTTCACAGCTGAAAGACATACCGCACAGACAACCGGTAGAGTAGGGTTAAATGTCATTTTATATAACATTCTGGCTTGTAATGAACATTTACATGATTTTTGCAGGCAGTTTCAGACTGTATTACAGCTTGATTTAATCAGACTAGGTAGCCACTATCCCTTCAGAATGGATGGTAAAAATGTTTGCAAAACATT
The DNA here is from genome assembly GCF_013265735.2 of Oncorhynchus mykiss. Taxonomy (NCBI): domain Eukaryota; kingdom Metazoa; phylum Chordata; class Actinopteri; order Salmoniformes; family Salmonidae; genus Oncorhynchus; species Oncorhynchus mykiss. The sequence goes on from NC_048572.1 coordinate 34,183,229, forward strand.
AGCTACTACCATTGTGCGCTGAGACCACTTGAGATGATTAGCTATGTCTGTTCAAATCAGAAAATCTACTGAAGACCAAAATGAAGATGTGGCCTTAAACCCACAGAAACACACAAACCAATCGGTAATGAAAAAAACGAATAGAATGGAAGATGTCCCTTGTTAACACCCAGTAATGCATTTCTTTATTTTGTGTAGTCTGCTCTTCTCTCTGGGGTTATAACCCTGGATTATGTTTCTACTGTGTGTCATCAGCCATGAGGCAGATCTGCTAATGTGCCAACCTTGTGTCAAATTTAAATCGATGGACAACAAGCTGTTGCTGTATTACTCCCCCACCCCTTCCCTGCGTACAGCCAGGCTCCACTCTCCTCATGGATGCTTTTGGGCACTAGGGCTCTAAGCTTTCGACGTCAATGGGACAACGACGACAACATGGGAGTCATATTAAGACAGGCTGATTCAGGCTTGGTAATTTCCTTTGTTTAAGCGCCAATGGTCTGTGAGCTGGCATTATCTTATTGTTTGAGCAAGGTTAAAAAGGGCACTAAATGTAAGCAAAGAGGTCTGTTAATGTATTCTGCTGGTTTCTGAACAGACATTTCTGCCTCTCAGGTTGATATAGCTAAACCTATTTTCTATCCATCTTGTGTGTTTTGGATGTTTGAACCACTCCTCTTATTCAATCTCTAACCCAAGGGCCTGACGAGCCGCAGTATGAAGCGAATACAGTATATGAAGCTATTAAGCCCACACATTTATGAAGCTAACGCTGTTATTTGAAGGTAAAAATAAGCTGACACAGTAAGGAGCTGGCACACATTGGGTAAATGAATCAGCGGGAGAAAAGACCTTCGGTTGGGTCACATGCGTCAGTAATCCAGGCCCATCACGGGGTTCAGCAGCTTTAGTCTCCCAGACAGTCAGCCAGCCGGCGGCTCACTAAGAAGGCCTAAAACCCTAAACCCCTGTCTTGTAGTGTGAAGGGCAAAATTAGTTGAGGTTCTAAGTTCATTTGACAATTCCCACCCCCCTTGTTGTCGTGTGTGTGTGGTGATGAATGGATCCCAGCAGGCAGATGGGACAAAACAGGAGAAACAGCCCACATTCACCAGATTACATATCCAACCTAGGGGAGATTGGGGACAACACTGGGTTGTGCTAAAACCTTTTGAAATGAATAGTCCCTCCCCGTTTGTCTTTTTTTTTTTTTTCGTTTGGTGTCTCATGAACAAACCCAGGTGCATGCTCTGATCCACCTCTACTCTTTCCCTCCCTTCATACAGCAGGGCTCCAACAGAAAAGGCAGTAACAGTGTCCCTCCTACCACTCAGCTGCTGAAGGGCAAGCAGCTGGGTTCCCAGATGCCTGTCAAGAAGGACAAGAGGCAGAGCTCGTCCCGCTTCAGCCTCAGCAACAACAGAGAGCTGCAAAAGCTGCCCGCCTTCAAAGGTATGACTGGACCTAATCTAGTCTATTCCTTGCCTTGCTGTAATGCAGCCCATTATTTTGCCTTCAAAAGTATGACTGCGTAGTACGCCACTACTAGCCTAGGCTAGTTGGGGCTGGGGGATATATCGAGTTAAATAAATAATGAGTTTTTGACAATATGTCAAATGCCTGTATTTTTATTCATGAGCCACTTGTTCACATGTTTTTGGTCTCGCCTCCTTCGCTCCTTCTGAGGTGTACACCTTCCCATTTACGTCAGAGATCTGTATATAATGATGAGATGCGCATGTCTCCACCCTAACAATGGAAGTCGTTGTCCCAAAGGCGGGAAGGGTGGCTGCAAGCTTAGGTCCAAAATAAGCCCATAGAAATGCATTGGGCTTATTTTTGTGCAGATTTTTGTGAGATTGAAACCTCTCGCTTCACCTCTTCGTCTTTGTTTACACACACCAAGCCTCTAACCTGCCACTCACAGCAACAAAGATGGGAGATCACTTCTTCCTCTGACAAGCGGTTTCAACTCGCTATTTGCATTTTGAGTTTTTACTTCCTTTTTTTATTTTTATTTAACCAGGTAGGCAAGTTGAGAACAAGTTCTCATTTACAATTGCGACCTGGCCAAGATAAAGCAAAGCAGGTTGACACCTACAACAACAGAGTTACACATGGAGTAAAACAAGCATACAGTCAATAATACAGTAGAAAAATAAGTCTATATACGATGTGAGCAAATGAGGTGAGAAGGGAGGTAAAGGCAAAAAAAGGCCATAGTGGGGAAGTAAATGCAATATAGCAAGTAAAACACTAAAATGGTAGATTTGCAGTGGAAGAATGTGCAAAGTAGAAATAATGGGGTGCAAAGGAGCAAAATAAATTAATAAAATAAATTAATAAAATAAATTAATACAGTAGGGGAAGAGGTAGTTGTTTGGGCTAAATTATAGATGGGCTATGTACAGGTGCAGTAATCTTTGAGCTGCTCTGACAGCTGGTGCTTAAAGCTAGTGAGGGAGGTAAGTGTTTCCAGTTTCAGAGATTTTTGTAGTTTGTTCCAGTCATTGGCAGCAGAGAACTGGAAGGAGAGGCGGCCAAGGAATAATTGGTTTTGGGGGTGACCAGAGAGATATACCTGCTGGAATGTGTGCTACAGGTGGGTGCTGCTATGGTGACCAGCGAGCTGAGATAAGGGGGACTTTACCTAGCAGGGTCTTGTAGATGTCGCCAAACCCACTGGCTCCAGGTCGAGTATGAAGCGAGGGCCAGCCAACGAGTGCGTACAGGTCGCAGTGGTGGGTAGTATATGGGGCTTTGGTGACAAAACGGATGGCACTGTGATAGACTGCATCCAATTTATTAAGTTGGGTATTGGAGGCTATTTTGAAAATGACAGGATGGTCAGTTTTATGAGGGTACGTTTGGCAGCATGAGTGAAGGACGCTTTGTTGCGAAATAGGAAGACAAATCTAGATTTCACTTTGGATTGGAGATGCTCAATGTGAGTCTGGAAGTAGAGTTTCCAGTCTAACCAGACACCTAGGTATTTGTATTTGTCCACATTTTCTAAGTCAGAACCGTCCAGAGTAGTGATGCTGGACAGGCAGGTCCAGTTAGCGATCGGTTGACGAGCATGCATTTGGTTTTACTTGTATTTAAGAGCAATTGGAGGCCACGAAAGGAGAGTTGTATGGCATTGAAGCTCGTCTGGAGGGTTGTTAATTAAGTGTCCAAAGAAGGGCCAGAAGTATACAGAATGGTTTCGTCTGCATAGAGGTGGATCAGAGACTCACCAGCAGCAAGAGCGACATCATTGATGTATACGGAGAAGAGAGTCGGCCCAAGAATTGAACCCTGTGGCACCCCCATAGAGACTGCCAGAGGCCCGGACAACAGGCCCTCTGATTTGACACACTGAACTCTCAGGTCTATCAGGTTTGGTCCAACATAATTGGTCATATAGACACCGAAACAAATGGAGACATTATTTTACTGTGTTAGAGAAGTGAACCTCTCTAACGAGACCCTTTTTTATTTTTCAACTACTCAAATTGCGCTAAGAGCAGAAACTACTCAAACGGGAGCGTCAATGAACATTGCTTCTGGAAAATGAATGCGAGGTTTGTTACGTGCAGCGTTGTGGTACCAGTAGCTGCATTTTAGACAATGACTGTTATACTAGCTGTCTATTCTGTTTAATAAATGTGCAATAAACATAGAACACAATTTTATATAAGGAATTGGCAACTCGTTCTTAGAAATAAGCTAGGCCCCTTTAATTTCAACATCTGAACAAAGTGGACAGGCTAATATGCTGTTTAAACAGTTGGGGAGACACCGAAGTGTGTTCATAACAATTCAACTGCTCTGCCTTGTTAGCTAGCAAATGGATAAAAATTATTGGCTAAACTTGACATATAAAGATTAGCTGGCTACTCACTAGCACACGAGCTTGAGATTGTTTGAGACCTGTGTTAGTTTTCTAAAACACCTGCAACAAGAAGTTAGTCATTATTAGTGAATGTGCGTTATGCATAGTTTTGGTTAAATTTGTAACAAAGGCCATTTTCGTAGACTGACTTGAAAGCCAGATCAGTGACTATTGCAAAAAAGACGGGTTAAACTATTTTGATTAAATTATTGAAAGGTATGTTTGTGGAAGGCCTATATTTAGCTTGGGTAGCATTTCACGGGCCCTGAAATAATTTAGATTATTGCTGACTGTTTGAAATGCAGTGTATTTGACATTTTAATTGTACAGCAAAGCTTATTTAGAGAACATTAAAGTCAAGATATTGTGGATCGTCTGAAAGTTCATTCTAAGACCTATTTTGTGTCACTCTGTTAGGTAAAAGCAGATTATCTGGACCGAACAAAAATATAAACACAACATGTAAAGTGTTTATCCCATGTTTTATGAGCTGAAATACATGTTTGCTGAAATGTTACAAACGCACATAAGCTTATTTCTCAAGTTTTGTGCACAAATTTGTTTACATCCCTGTTCGTGAGCATTTCTCCTTTGCCAAGATAATCCGTCCACCTGACAGTTGTGGCATAGCTGATTAAACAGAATTATCATTACACAGGTGCACCTTGTGATGGGGACAATGAAAGGCCATTCTAAAATGTGCTGTTTTGTCACACAACACAATGCCACATATCTCAAGTTTTGAGCGAGCATGCAATTAGTATGCTGACTGCAGGAATGTCCACCAGAGCTGTTGCCAGAGACTGGTATGTTCATTCCTCTACCATATGCCGCCTCCAACGTCGTTTTAGAGAATTTGGCAGTACGTCCAACCGGCTTCTCAACCGCAGACCACTTGTATGGTGTTGTGTGGGCAAGTGGTTTGCTATTATGAACAGAGTGCCCATGGTGGGGTTATGGGCAGGCATAAGCTACGAACAACAAACACAATTCTGTTTTATCGATGGCAGTTTGAATGCACAGAGATACTGTGATGAGATCCTGAGGGCCCATTCAACCACCGGCATTGCATGTTTCAGCATGATAATGCACAGCCCCGTGTCACAAGGATCTGTACACAATTCCTGTAAGCTGAAAATGTCCCTGTTCTTCCATGGCCTGCAAACTCACCAGACATTTCACACATTGAGCATGTTTGGGATGCTCTGGATTGACGTGTACGACAGTGTGTTCCAGTTCCTGCCATTAGCCAGCAACTTCGCACAACCTTTTTGAAGAGGAGTGGGACAACATTCCACAGGCCAAAATCAACAGCTTGATCAACTCTGTGAAGGAGATGTTTCATGCTGCATGAGGCAAATAAATGGTGGCCACACCAGATACTGACTGGTTTCTGATCCACCCACCTACTTTGTTTTTTTTGGTGACCAACCGATGCATATCTGTGTTCCTAGTCTTGTGACATCCATAGATTAGGACCTAATGAATTTCCTTTTATTAATTGTAACTCACTAAAATATTTTTAATAGATGTGTGTGTGTGCACTGCTCCAAAAAATAAAGGGACCACTTAACACTTAAACAACACAATGTAACTCCAAGTCAATCACACTTCTGTGAAATCAAACTGTCCACTTAGGAAGCAACACTGATTGACAATAAATTTCACATGCTGTTGTGCAAATGGAATAGACAACAGGTGTAAATTATAGGCAATTAGCAAGAAGCCCCCAATAAAGGAGTGGTTCTGCAGGTGGTGACCACAGACCACTTCTCAGTTCCTATGCTTCCTGGCTGATGTTTTGGTCACTTTTGAATGCTGGCGGTGCTTTCACTCTAGTGGTAGCATGAGACGGAGTCTACAACCCACACAAGTGTCTCAGGTAGTGAAGCTCATCCAGGATGGCACATCAATGCGAGCTGTGGCGAGAAGGTTTGCTGTGTCTGTCAGCGTAGTGTCTAGAGCATGGAGGCGCTACCAGGAGACAGGCCAGTACATCAGGAGACGTGGAGGAGGCCGTAGGAAGGCAACAACCCAGCAGCAGGAACGCTACCTCCGCCTTTGTGCAAGGAGGAGCACTGCCAGAGCCCTGCAAAATGACCTCCAGCAGGCCACAAATGTGCATGTGTCTGCTCAAAGGGTCAGAAATAGACTCCATGAGGGTGGTATGAGGGCCCGACGTCCACAGGTGGGGGTTGTGCTTACAGCCCAACACTGTGCAGGACGTTTGGCATTTGCCAGAAAACACCAAGATTGGCAAATTCGCCACTGGCGCCCTGTGCTCTTCACAGATGAAAGCAGGTTCACACTGAGCACGTGACAGTCTGGAGACGCCGTGGAGAACGTTCTGCTGCCTGCAACATCCTCCAGCATGACCAGTTTGGTGGTGGGTCAGTCATGGTGTGGGGTGGCATTTCCATGTGCTCGCCAGAGGTAGCCTGACTGCCATTAGGTACCGAGATGAGATCCTCAGACCCCTTGTGAGACCATATGCTGGTGCGGTTGGCCCTGGGTTCCTCCTAATGCAAGACAATGCTAGACCTCCTGTGGCTGGAGTGTGTCAGCAGTTCCTGCAAGAGGAAGGCATTGATGCTATGGCCTGGCTCGCCCGTTCCCCAGACCTGAATCCAATTGAGCACATCTGGGACATCATGTCTCGCTCCATCCACCAACGTTGCACCACAGACTGTCCAGGAGTTGGCGGATGCTTTAGTCCAGGTCTGGGAGGAGATCCCTCAGGAGACCATCCACCACTTCATCAGGAGCATGCCCAGGCGTTGTAGGAAGGTCATACAGGCACGTAGAGGCCACACACACTACTAAGCCTCATTTTGACTTGTTTTAACTTCTTGATCCTACTTGAGACGCAGATGTTTCAACTAGGCACCTGGAAATGCAAATGCTCTACGCTAAATGCTAAATGTACTCGTTAAAACTCAAACGTTCATCAAAATACACATGCAGGGTATAGAATTATAGCTACACTCGTTGTGAATCTAGCCAACAAGTCAGATTTTTAAAATGCTTTTCGGCGAAAGCATGAGAAGCTATTATCTGATAGCATGCAACACCCCAAAATGCCTGAATGCGACGTAAACAAAAGATTTAGCGTAGCCGGCGCTACACAAAACGCAGAAATAAAATATAAAACATTCATTACCTTTGACGAGCTTCTTTCTTGGCACTCCTATATGCCCCATAAACATCACTATTGGGTCTTTTTTTTTTCAATTAAATCGGTCCATATATACCCAAAATAGCCATCTATGGAAGCTGTGTAATTCAGAAAAAAACATGTTTTAAAACGCAGCGTCATTTTTTAAAATTAAAAAAGTCGACGATAAACTTTCACAAAACACTTCGAAATACTTTTGTAATCCAACTTTAGGTATTAGTAAACGTTTATAATCTATCAAAATGCTCACGGGGCGATGTGTATTCAATAGCTCCTCGTCTTCAAGTCAATGGCTGAAAATGTGCACTTCAAAACATCCTGGTGGAGACCGGAAGAAATGGAATCCAGTTAGTTGGATTTACCAACAAAAACTCCCCGGATAATGACGACAATGGCGACATCGTGTGGAATCTGTAGGAATTGCATGCAGGTCCATAATTAATTTTGTGCCCTTTTAACAATCCATGAAAGTGACGCATGGATATTATTTTTAGCTTTCAGTGAGCAGTTTTTCTTGCGCTTTTCGATGAAACACAAGATCTGTTATAGTCACAGCCGTGATTTAACCAGTTTTAGAAACTTCAGAGTGTTTTCTATCCACACATACTAATCATATGCATATACTATATTCCTGGCATGAGTAGCAGGACGCTGAAAAGTTGCGCGATTTTTAACAATGTTCGAAAAAGGAGGGGGTAGGATGAAGAGGTTTGGACATTACATCAAAGTTGGATCAGCCTGTAGTGTGGTTTTCCACTTTAATTTTGAGTGTGACTCCAAATCCAGACCTCCATGGGTTGATACATTTGATTTCCATTGATCATTTTTGTGTGATTTTGTTGTCAGCACATTCAACTATGTAAAGAAAAAAGTATATAAGAATTTTTCATTCATTCAGATCTAGGATGTTATTTTAGTGTTCCCTTTATTCTTTTGAGCAGTGTGTATGTATGTATGTATGTGTGTGTGTATATATATATATATATATTTTTTTTTTTTTTTTAATTAGAGGGGGAGGGGGAAAGGCAGCTAAAATCATCAAGGTTTCCATCTGCAGAGCACGCAACTCTGCTGTCCCCAGAACTGGATAATTATTAAATAATTCACATCGCTGACTAATTTTACATTCTTATTAGGCCTGGGCTTTTATACATTGTAGCCTACATTGCTAACAATAGGCAATGGAAATAGGCCTACTCTACATATGTCTTTTCATAAGCTTTACTCAGCTGTCTGTATCTTTTAACTTCTCATTAGATTTTTCCATCTTGATCTTGTTTGCTCAATTTCACTTCTTGTTACCTGTAATATTTGTCATTCAAAATAAAGCTGTGAGAGAGTAGACTGACTTTCACAATTGTTCCCATTTTGAAAGCTGCAATTCTAGGACATTAAACACTTTATTAGAATAGCTTATTTGAGAATTACTTTTCATAACTAACTTAATGCTTTTGATAGGCTGTTTTTTAATTAGTAGGATTTGGCTTTTGGCCATTTTGTTCACAACAGCAATGAGGGGTGCATGAATAATTTATTGTATAATAGACTAGGCTTTCAACTGTAAGGTTTGTTCAAACTATCTTTCGATTTTTCTATCTTGCTCTTGTTTGTTCTACCGCTCTCATTATTACCTTAGGCCAATCATGTTTTTATGTTATCCATAAACAACTTAACTTTCTTATAGCCTAGAACTCCGTTAGATAATTCATTGTTTGATCATGAGGTAGCGTGGCGGGACAAAGCCAGCATGCATAAAAAACCGAAGTCATATTCATATCTAATGGAGAGAAAATTCCAAATTTGGCTCTTTGGCTATATGACCCAGATCTTCCAACATTCAGAGAGGGAGTGGGGGGGTTTGACTGGACATTTTGCACTGCTTGGTGTAAATCTTACATCTGTCTACATTGTTCTCTTGCATTCTGTAAATTGTTTAACATCTTGAAATAATAGGTTATGCAGGCTATAGCAAAGAAATAGGCCACTTGGCATGGCCCGGCTGTGCGCTGCACGGTCAGCTCCTTACTGCGTGGTGCTGGTCAAGTTGAAATGGGCTATACATCGTCTGTCACATCACGATGTCGTCGCCATCTTCAATATCCGATACTAACAGAAGATTTCCCAACCCTTTTGAACTACTTTTGATTGACTAGTCAACTAGTCTCTCAGGACAGAACCATGTATAGGCTTGGTAAGGTTTGGTTTCCCAGCCCACCTTACTGATGCCTGGCCTTGGCTTATCCTTTAAGTTCAGCCTTAACATAGCTGCCTGCCATCTCAGTCTGCTTGCATTCTTATCTGTAAATCACACCGTGTCTATCCCTCTCTTCTCTCTCTGTGTGTGTCTGAAAATCCACACTGCCCTGCTATAAAATGCACCGCCACGGTGTTGCGCAAGCCATGGTAACATTAAATGTAAGTGACTGACTGTGCTTGATTTAACCCAAGTGTCTATATTTAGGGAAAATCCAGAGATAAGGCTTTAATGCTCCGGGTCCTTGTGTTTCAGGATGCTGCCAGTGCCTAGATAAGCGGGTGGCTGGCAGGGAGCTACAGTGTACAACTGCAACCCACCTCTCATCCCCTGCTCCTCTCATGGAAAATGTCAGCAGTGGCAGATACATGTCCAATGCTATCATGTTACTACTTTGAGTGACTGGCACTAAGTTGGCTCTCCATGGCCAAACTTTTAAAGATGTGGAAAGTGCACAGTGTGCAAATCCAGCGGATTTTACAGGAGAGATGATGCAGTCTTGCAGAGTCCATAATAATGTTAGTGTTTAGGAGCTTCTAGAGTTTTAATGTAGCTGTGTTTGGACCACTGTGTGGATCCTCTCCATGCTAATCTACCATGACCTGAACCACCAAACCTCTCTAGGGCAAAGTAGAGAGCCGCTATCTGGCTCCAACTCAGTCTAGACTGGAGCTTTGGCAACAATCCAGCCGAACACACACACACACACACACACACACACCACAGTTGCCTTGTTACAGTTGCAAACCAAGCCAGCTACCTCAGTAGTGATATGGTGTCATGACCTGCATTCACCTCTCATTCTTCCCTATGTCTTCTGTCAGACCGCAGTGCTTCCCTCTAGGATTTTTTTTTCAGCAACAGTGGCAATGGTTTAGGTGGTACATGGCTGCTAGGGTTAGTGAATTGCTTGTTAGCGCATTGACATGCTAGCTGTTCTTATAGACTTCAAGTCATTTGAGCTAACGACTATCCATTTAAAAGCTTGTCTCTTTAGAGCCACCGCTGCTAAATTTTAATACAGGGGAAACACTGGACAGCCTACATTGTCAGACACAAAGGACTGTTTTCTCTGATCATGGAGGACCTTTTATCTTGGTTTTACTATGGTCTTTATAACACATTCCATAAGCTTTGATTCGTGATAACAGCTGGGCAAGTCCAGCGGCCCAGCAACGAGGGCTTCTCCAAGTATTGTCCCATGGGCCATGGATGTTGTCAGTGGTCCTATCCTGACAGACAGTCAGGAAAGGCTTGTTTTCAGAGCTTTACCAAAGTGCTCACTCTGGAGACTTGGGCTACATGAAGTAGTAGAGGGCTGCTTTTGGAAAGTTAGTTCTTCTAGTAAGTGCCTCTTTTGGACAGCAGTCTATAGGCAGGAAAAGATGCCTGATACCACCTCACATTATTGCTGAGTGGAAGATGCAGTATGCATCGTGTTCATTTGGTGATTTAATGCTTGAAAAGAGCTGTGCCACAGTCGCAGGATAATTGATAAGCATGACAAACATGCTATTTTGGGGGACAGCAACAACACAGCGTTCCAGACGGGTGCCTTTTAAAAAAAATATAAAAAAATTCACCTCAACTCTCCAGCTGCAAGTGTTTGCCAAAAGGTAGTGAACGAACAAACAGCTGGTGATAGTGTGAAAAGAGGAACTGTCCTAGGAGGGATAGTTTCTCACGCTCGGTCTCCCTCTGTTGGGGGGAATGGGAACTGTGGTCTGAGTGGATAAAGTTCACTGACTTGGCTGGATGATAAATAGCTTCAAGTTCAGTAATCGAGGTCAGTAGAACCTCGAGGGTCAGCGGTCTCAGTCTTCAATTCCTGTCGTTGACTCCTCTTTGAAATAGCTACAAAACAGACTTTGTTAACGTTAATAGCCAGAGTCAGTCACAAGATCAACCCCGTCGTTCTGCACAGATCTAGAGGCTGAGTTTATAAATAACTGGAGCCCGGTTACGTGTGCCAAAGTAGAGTTTAGAGGATAACCGCAGACCGCTGGAGAGAAAGTGTGTCCGTTCACGCAGGCGTGCGCTTATTTGGTCTGTATCAGAAGAACAACAGCTCTTCAGACAGGAGAATGCCCCATGACTAGACAGTGGGGTGATAGTGAGTGGACTCGTTTGGAGGATTTCCAATTGAGTCAAATCTGTCCACGGCATGAGAGTGCTACAACATCTGCTTTATGTTTGGTGAGACTGAGCAGAACAGATGGAGCTCCAAATGTAGTTAACAAAGGACAAGGCTGCAGGTCTCTATCAATAACTTGAGAAATGAGTCAATAGCAACATCAATGCTTCCTCACACCTTCCTGTAGCCACCCAGCCCAGGACCTACAAAGTTCAGACTGAAAACATTCAGCAGCTAACCTGACGGGTCAAGTTCTGTTTTACCTGTTACAAACAAAGCCAAGAAGTCCCGCTTAGAGTTGGGGTGTTTTCTGTTCACTGGATGCACTATGACTAACTTCACCTAAGGATTTAGGTCGTCAACCACAGTAGGAGGAATACATTGACACGTTTTTATTTTCTCTATGCACTCACTCCATACGCGCACACTACACACTCACTCGCACAGTCACACTGACACTCCAACACACTCACAAAATTTGCTCACACTCTCGGATACAGTCATCATATACACTGATGCTACTCTGTTTATCATATCCTGATGCGTAGTCACCTTACCCCTTATACATACATACATGCATGCATGCATGCATGCATGCATGCATACATACATACAGTATCAACCTCTATTACTCCAGTGTCCCTGCACGTTGTAAATATGGTATTGGAACTGAACTTGTATACACTGTAGCTTACTTTCTCAGGCTTTTATTTCTATCTCTTGTGTTTTTGTTCTACTTTTTTATGTATGTATTATTTTTTTTTATAGTACTACAGATATTGATTACTGCATTGTTGGGAAAGCACGAGCAAGAAAGGCAATTTGCTGTAATTGTGCATGTGACATTAAAAACATGAAACTTGGCTCTTACAATGAATGTGGTTAGTGTACACTCGTGTCAAAGTCTTATAAAGCAGAAAAGTCTGATACACAACTAAGAACAATAGACGGATGTGAGCCATTGCTGTGTGTGCACTATGTGGTGCAGATGGGGACATTGCGTTGGTGTTAAGCACTGTAACTGCTCACTCTGGGAGAGCAGCTGAGGCAGAGCACACTCGCTCACTGGCTTCCTGTTTTTTGTATAATCGTGGCTTCCTGTTTCTCACACCTGGGCCATCTGTCCACACACACACACACACACACACACGTCAGCAGTGAATTCTGTGTTTATAACAGCCTTTTACTGAATGATAATCAATGCTTCCCTTCAAGTGTTGGTTATTTATCACATCTCTAATTGTTCACTGTCATTGTGTGATGTTTGAGGGGAAATCCAGGTGTTGTGGCTCCAGAAAGGCCAGATAAAGAGAGCCTAAAAATGTCAGTGTGTATAGAACTGACCTTTCTATGATGTATCAATGGACTCTCTATGCTTTTCCTGGAGTGAAGATAAGGGAGGTGATATGTATTAGGATAAGCCAAAAACTCTGCTTGTTGGGAATGTAATTTATTGTAGGGTAGACGTGTGTGAGAGCCTGAGGGAAATAAAAAAATAAATGAGGGGAAAGGTTAGCTGTGCCTCAGTTAGCCAGACCTCCTGCCTCTGCTCCAATCACAGCAAAGGTCCTGCCCCAGCCCACCAGCCAATCCCCTGCCTCAGCCCACTAGCCAATCCCCTGCCTCATGGTTATGCATTCTGACGGCCTTCCCCATGTGACCAAGGTTGGCCAATAGGGCTTCTTCCTAGAGGGATGACATCACTAACTAGCCTGTTCCCTCCAGCAGCAGGGCAGAGCTTTATTTTCTGCTCTGAGTGTTTGATGCTAAAATGGAGGCTGGCTCCTCGACTTAGCCTGGGCTATCGCTATCTCTTCTACCCCAGCCCCTAGATGTTGACATGTACTAGAGCTGCCAGTGCGATGGTTCTGGATTCACCCAACTCAAATGGGCCTTTCCAGCCTGTGGCCCTCATGCATTTTAGAGGTGAGCAACGCTAGCTGGCTGGCTTTTTGTTTGTGTGTGTGTGTGTGTTAGGGGGAGGTGGACAAGAATGTTGCGATTTACCATCTGTAGCTTTTTAGTGTACTTTGGAGACAAACAGTTTTGAAAGTAAAGCCTGCTTTAGGAGACCGGGAAGGGTGTCTTATCTTTGTCTGTGTAATTGGGGTGTATTTGGAGCAGGAAAAGGTTGTGCGTGTTTGTCCTATGAAAACGACAAGGATCGCTTAGTGAGAGACAGCGATGGGAGGGGTGCTAGTTTTACTGCCTTCTGCCTCTCCCATCCCCCACCAAGACTGCTGACGTCAAAGGAAGTGAGGTCACAGCCGTTTGCATGTGTTTAGTGTTACCCTAAAGCGGCAGTGCCCTTTGGCTATGTTCTGTCTTGCAGTCCTCCCTTCACAGTGGAAATGGTTTCTTTTTCATACGTCCCCTCGGTGTTACACTGTAGCTTTTGAAGGGGAAAATGAGTACAACAGTAGCAGACGGAGACTATCGTGTGGGTGACTTTTGAGATTAATTAATTGATGTAATTTTGCTTCTGGGTTGACTATCAGAACACCGTAGATATCAACATAAATTGTCCCCTGTTAAATGTAGGCCCCACATAAGCGGAGATGAACACTTCAAGTCAGTGTGTGTCTACTGTAATAATCCTGTTTGGTTTCCTTGTTGCAATATGAGTAAATGTTTATAGATGCCATACTATGTACTGATGGGGACACTACACTTATCTCGTTTTATTATGCACATACAGTACCAGTCAAAAGTTTGGACACCTACTCATTCAAGGTTTCTTCTTTACTTTTATTGTTTTCTACATTGTAGAATAATAGCAAAGACCGTCAAACTATGACATAACAACATTTGGAATCATGTAGTAACCAAAGTGTTAAAACAAATAAAAATGAGATTCTTCAAATAGCCACCCTTTGCCTTAATAACAGCTTTGCACACTTGACATTCTCTCATCCATGAGGTTGTCTCCAGGAATGCATTTCAATTAACATGTGTGCCTTGTTAACTTGTGGAATTTCTTCCAGGGGTGGAATACAGAAGATATCCCTATTTGGTAAAATACCAAGTCCATATTATGTCAAGAACAGCTCAAATAAGCAGAGAAATGACAGTCCGTTACTTTAAGACCTGGTCAGTCAATCTGGAAAATGTCAGACTAAGTTTCTTCAAGTGCGTTCGCAAAAACGATCAAGCGCTATGATGAAACTGGCCACATGAAAGGAAGACCCAGAGTTTCCTCTGCTGCAGAGGATAAGTTCATTATATTTGCCAGCCTGAGGAATTGCAGCCCAAATAAATACTTCAGACTTCAAGTAACAGACATCTCAACATCAATTGTTCAGAGGAGATTGCGTGAATCAGGCCCTCGTGGTCGAATTGCTGCAAAGAAACCACTACTAAAGGAGAGCAATAAGAAGAGACTTGCTTGGGCCAAGAATCACGAGCAATGGACATTAGACTGGTGGAAATCTCTCTTTTGGTCTGATGGGTGCAAATTTGTGATTTTTGGTTCCAACCGCTGTGTCTTTGTGAACGGATATTCTCGGCATGTGTGGTTACAACGGTGCAGCATGGAGGTGTGAGCGTGCTTTGCTGGTGGTACTGTCTGCAATTTATTTAGAATTCAAGGTACACTTAACCACCATGGCTACCACAGCATTCTGCAGCGATACGCCATGCCATCTGGTTTGCGCTTACTCCCACTATCATTTGTTTTTCAACAGGACAATGACCAACACACCTCCAGGCTGTGTAAGGGCTATTTGACCAAGAAGAAGAGTGATGTAGTGCTGCAGCAGATGACCTGGCTGGCACAATCACGCGACCTCAACCTAATTGAGATGGTTTGGGTTGAGTTGGACCGCAGAGTGAAGAAAAAGCAGCCAACAAGTGCTCACCATATGTGGGAGCTCCTTCAAGACTGTTGGAAAAGCATTCCAGGTGAAGCTGCTTGAGAGAATGCCAAGAGTGCAAACTGTTATCAAGGCAACAGGTGGCTACTTCGAGAATTTAAAATGGAACATTATTTTGATTTGATTAACCTGTTTTTGGTTGCTACATGATTCCATATGTTATTTCATAGTTTTGATGTCTTCACTATTCTACAATGTAGAATATATAAAAAAATAAAAACCCTTGAATGAGTAGGTGTCCAGACTTTTGACTAGTACTGTAAATTATGCTAAGACACCTGCGGCCTCAGATGTCATTACATTTTTTGTGGGGTTAATGCATTGAGCATCAGCACTCGTTCAAATATTCATAGAAGCTAATGGCCACTGGCACTGTTGCGAATAGTTTAGCAGTGACACTGCCATTTTGGCTTCGAGGTGGGGACTTGTTACTATACCTAGTCATGAAAAATGCATGTATGCCATTATTTGGCATCTAAATGGTGCAAACATTCAAAGCAGTTTGTTTAGGGAGGGCACTCCACACTTTCATCTTGGCCTAAAGTATTGAGAGCAGGCACTTCTAGCCACACTACGGGGCTGTTGCAGAGACTCAGTTTAAGCTTGTTACTGGAGTTAAATGTTTTTTTCAACAGACTTTCCACTGCAAGTGCCTTGGCTGAATCTGGGTCTGTGCAACAACCACCCTTCAGATGTGCTTGTGTTCACTGGGAGTTCTGATGAAGCGGATCCCTGATCTCTTGCCTTTTACACCCGTCAAATGTTCAGATGCTTTCTCTTAAACTGTAAATACCTGTGGGGGCATAAAGGCCATGTGCCCGTGTCTGTCTGTTAGCTGTGTGTGGCGCCACAGCGCATCCCTTAATGTTTTAGGCGTGTTGAGAAACCCTAATGCTGTTGTAAGGAGAGCAGGGGTACGGTAGGCACGGAGGATCATAGGACAACCGTGTTAGCGCAACATGTGCCTCAACACACCGGCATGTACCATAGCAGAAGCAGTGTTGGGAAACAGGAGATTGACAGGGACATGTTAGAACAGGGCTGTTGGGTAGTGTATTTTTACTTTGTGAAAAACACAGGTTTAGGCTTAGTTATGTTATGGAATTTTTGTGTTAGGGTTTAGCCTATATCCAGCATATCTGTATACACTCCCCTACATATGTCAATTCACATTTGATGTCCAAACACATCAAATGTTTCATGAGGTGACTGTACAGATTGTCACCTTTTTATTTAAGCTCTCTGGGATATGCCAGGGAAAATGCAGAGTGCCAAATTCAAATAAATTACTATAAAAATCAAACTTTCATTAAATCACATGCAAGATAGCAAATTAAAGCTACACTTGTTGGGAATCCAGCCAACATGTCAGATTTCAAAAAGGCTTTTCGGCGAAAGCAAACGAGGCTAACGATCACAAATGGTAATTTTGTTCGATTTAATTCCATCTATATCTACACTGCTCCAAAAAATAAAGGGAACACTTAAACAACACAATGTAACTCCAAGTCAATCACACTTCTGTGAAATCAAACTGTCCACTTAGGAAGCAACACTGATTGACAATAAATTTCACATGCTGTTATGCAAATGGAATAGACAACAGGTGGAAATTATAGGCAATTAGCAAGACACCCCCAACAAAGGAGTGGTTCTGCAGGTGGGGACCACAGACCACTTCTCAGTTCCTATGCTTCCTGGATGATGTTTTGGTTACTTTTGAATGCTGGCGGTGCTTTCACTCTAGTAGTACATGAGACTGAGTCTACAACCCACACAAGTGGCTCAGGTAGTGCAGCTCATCCAGGATGGCACATCAATGCGAGCTGTGGCAAGAAGGTTCGCTGTGTCTGTCAGCGTAGTGTCCAGAGCATGGAGGCGCTACCAGGAGACAGGCCAGTACATCAGGAGACGTGGAGGAGGCCGTAGGAGGGCAACAACCCAGCAACAGGACCGCTACCTCCGCCTTTGTGCAAGGAGGAGGAGGAGGAGCACTGCCAGAGCCCTGCAAAATGACCTCCAGCAGGCCACCAATGTGCATGTGTCTGCTCAAACAGTCAGAAACAGACTCCATGAGGGTGGTATGAGGGCCCGACGTCTACAGGCGGGGGTTGTGCTTACAGCCCAATACCGTGAAGGACTTTTGGCTTTTCCTAGAGAACACCAAGATTGGCAAATTCGCCACTGGCGCCCTGTGCTCTTCACAGATGAAAGCAGGTTCACACTGAGCACATGTGACAGAGTCTGGAGACGGCGTGGAGAATGTTCTGCTGCCTGCAACATCCTCCAGCATGACCGGTTTGGTGGTGGGTCAGTCATGGTGTGGGGTGGCATTTCCATGTGCTCGCCAGAGGTAACCTGACTGCCATTAGGTACCGAGATGAGATCCGCAGACCCCCTGTGAGACCATATGCTGGTGCGGTCGGCCCTGGGTTCCTCCTAATGCAAGACAATGCTAGACCTCCTGTGGCTGGAGTGTGTCAGCAGTTCCTGCAAGAGGAAGGCATTGATGCTATGGACTGGCCTGCCCGTTCCCCAGACCTGAATCCAATTGAGCACATCTGGGACATCATGTCTCGCTTCATCCACCAACCACAGACTGTCCAGGAGTTGGCGGATGCTTTAGTCCAGATCTGGGAGGAGATCCCTCAGGAGGCCATCCGCCATCTCATCAGGAGCATGCCCAGGCATTGTAGGGAGGTCGTACAATTACGTGGAGGCCACACACACTACTGAGCCTCATTTTGACTTGTTTTAAGGACATTACATCAGTTGGATCAGCCTGTAGTTTGGCCATGGGTTGATGAATTTGATTTCCATTGATCATTTTTGTGTGATTTTTGTCAGCACATTCAACTATGTAATTATTATTATTTTTTTTAAAAGTATTTAATAAGAATATTTAGTTCGTTCAGATCTAGGATGTGTTATTTTAGTGTTCCCTTTTTTTTGAGCTGTATGTATGTATCTGAAATGTCCATTTATTTGGCGCCTTTGATCCAGAAAAACACTGGTTCCAACTTGCTCAACGTGACTACAAAATCTCAAAAGTTACCTGTAAACTTTGCCAAAACATTTCAAACTACTTTTGTAAATTAATGTAAATAATCTATAAAATTAAAGACTGGATGATCTGTGTTCAATACAGGAAGAAAACAAACTGTAGCATGCTTTCTGGTCTCGCGCCTCTAACAGTACACTTCAAATTACCCTTTTTCAAGATGGCTGTACTTCTTCATTATACAAAGGAATAACCTCAACCAATTTCTAAAGACTGACATCCAGTGGAAGCGATAGGGCTTGCAAGAAGGTCCCTTAGAAATCTGGATTCCCAATGAAAACGCATTGAAAAGAGTGACCTCAAAAAAAAAATATATATATCTGCATGGTTTGTCCTCGGTTTCGCCTGCTAAATAAGTTCTGTTATACTCCGACATGATTCAAACAGCTTTAGAAACTTCAGAGTTTTCTATCCAAATCTACTAATAATATGTATAGCTTATCTTCTGGGGATGAGTAGCAGGCAGTTGAATTTGGGCATGCATTTCATCCGGACGTGAAAATACTGCCCCGTCACCAAGAAGTTAAGGGTATTGTCATAAATATCTGACTTTACTCTACAAATGACAGCAATTTATATATCTAGTCCCCCATTTTAAAGAAGTCATAAGTGTTTGGACAAATTTCACATAAATGCTGACCACACCGCAAGTGTTGCAAAATAAATGTACACCAGTCAAAAGTTTGGACACCTTCTCATTTAATTTTTTTTTAATATCTTTACTATATTCTACATTGTAGAATAATAGTGAAGACATCAAAACAATGGCATCATGTAGTAACCAAAAAAGTGTTAATCAAATCAAAATATATTTGAGAATTCAAAGTAGTCATTCTCTCAACCATCTTCACCTCGAATGCTTTTCCAAACCTTTTGACTGGTACTGTACATGTTATTCAATCATTGCACCCACACTGCTCACGTCCGTCTGCGTAGCCAGGCGCTAAAATATGACTTGGTTCTATATGTGAAGCTTGTTGCGCTGAAAGTCCCACCTCTCCCATCTCCTCATTGGTTTTTAGGAGCATATACACATGTGGGTGATTGAAAGATGAACTGAGGTCCACACTCCAGTCCAGTTGGTGGTGGTAATGCACCTTATAGTTGGTTGCTAACCGCCATATAAAGTCCAAAGAAGAAGCCTGAAGGAAGAGAGATTAGTAAAAAACTAACTGTTTACCATTTTATCTGTGGATTAATTGTCGGAGTAGAGGACCTGGTGCATTTCAGGTAAAATAACAACCCAATGTTTATATCCCAGGACAAATTAGCTAGCAATAGCAAGTTAGCTAGCTAAATTGCCATGAATGTTTAATGTGTTTTGACCTGTCCCCAAATTAATATAGTTGGTTCAGAGTTTGTTTTGATATTTCAACCTGCGTGTCCTGATCGCGTCTGTTGGGGGTGGGAAAAATCAACATGTGCGCAATGGCGCACAGTCTGGTCAGCATGTTAGTGTACCATATTCCTAGCACGCAATGACTACATCAAGCTTGTGACTCCACAAACTGGATACAAGTTGGATACATTCGCAGTTGGTTTTAATTCTGTTTTGGGGCATGTTTTGCGCAATAAGTACTGACCTTTTAGGTTACTGGCCCAATGCTTTTAACTGCTAGGCTACCTGCCGCCAGGGTCCCTCTAACTTTCTCACTCATCACCATTCACGATTGTCATTGTTATCCGTATTCATGGTAGGAACCACATTCATGCTTACATACAATAAAAATGACACCATTATTTATCGTTCACTTCCTATTGGACAAAACATAATCTGAAACACAACCAAAACCAGCTTTAAATGTACCAAACAAGTTTGTAGAGTCACAAGCTTGATAGTCATTGTGTGTAAGGAATAAGGGACCAAATAATACTTTTTACTTCTTTAATAAATACTTTTATACATTTTTAAATGGGGGACTAGATGTATAAAGTGCTTTCATGCACAGTGCACAGAAGGCTGCTGCTCGGCAATGATGAGTGTGCAATAGCTAGCTATCTACATGAGGTGAGCGTTCATCCAGAAAAATGAGACTGATAACGAGTGGCTATTTGTGAGTTAATGGTTCTGTGGTGGCTGTCACGCTCTGTTCTCCTGGAGCATGATTGAAAGTGTTTTACATTTTGTATTCATTCAGCAAGCACTGTTGTCAGGAGTGCCTCAGGGTCTGAGACTGCCTACTATTAGAGTATCAATCATTTGCTCATTCCCGTTCTGTGCATGTTATTTTACACTTTTTTAGGAAGCTGCTGCCCACCCTCCCCCTCATCACATTTCTTATGTATCTGCTGCTCAACCTCCGCCTGCACGTTTCTCTCTTTACTCACCGTCTTCTGAACCTTCAACCAATTTGATCAACATGATGTAGCCTATGTTTCTGCCTCAAATTTCTGAACAACAGAAATAAAAACCCAGCGGCTATTTGAATTGACCTTCCAAAAATAAATACGTTTTGTAGGGGGATTTAGGCTACAACCTTCTCTGTTGTAACTAAGGATATTGCAGTAGCATAATATCCTTAGTCTACATATTGTTTTGCCACAAAGCAATATGTTTTAAGCACTAGTGTTGTACTTTAGGGCTGGGAAATGCCAGGGACCTCACGAAACGATATTATCATGATACTTGGGTGTGATGTGTTGCGATGGTGTTTGTGATTAGCACAGCAAATAACACCACAGAGCTAGTGTGACGGCCACATTGTTTACATCAAAAGTTAGTGGGGTATTTACTGCTGCTCGTTATCAACACCTCGTCAATCAGCTCTTCATCTGCTTCCTCCAAAATGCAACTATATTTTGCCCAGGTGTATTTACCACTTAGTTTCTATTAACACTAGAAAAGTTTGGTCTCTTTGTACCCCCGTTGAGGCCAATGAGTAGTCATTTTTACTCAACATTCTAATAGTAATAAATACATTTCATGTATGCTACGGGGAGAATAATATTTTGCTTGTGTTTATGAAGGTCTTGGGTAAAATAAGGAAAAAATGAATCTAAACTACCATTTTCATCAGTTTGTTACTGTACGCTGTTTGTTGCCGTGTGCTCACTTGTGGAGTGCATGGAACATATTGAGTTACTTGGCAATGGTAAGTGTTTTGGAAATCTCAGAATATGTTCTTTCTGATACTATATATAAATGTAACCATTTTACCTGCATGTGATGTTTCGATTGACATGTCCTCTTAACTGCTTATAACACATTGATTGTGATATTGAAATTCTAACATACGTGTGTTAAATAGACTTAGGGAAAAGTCAAGGATGGTGGGGACATAAATACATTTTAAATGTTAAATTAATATTGGGTCAAAATGAGCCCTTTGGCCTTCATAGCGTTACAAAAACGTACTGTAGTTTTAACTTCTTCGTGACAGGGGGAAGTATTGAGTAGCTTGGCTGAATAAGGTGCCCAGAGTAAACTGCCTGCTACTCTGTCCCTGATGCTAATATATGCATATTATTAGTAGTATTGGATAGAAAACACTCGGAAGTTTCTAAAACTGTTTGAATGATGTCTGTGAGTGTAACAGAACTCATATGGCAGTCGAAAACCTGAGAAAAATCACACCAGGAAGTGGGAAATCTGAGGTTTGTAGTTTTTCAACTCTTTGCCATTCCAATATACCGTGTAAATGGGGTCATATTGCACTTCCTACGGCTTCCATTCGATGTCAAGTCTTTAGAACTTTGTTTGATGCTTCTACTGTGAAGTGGGGGCGAATGAGAGGGGATTGAGCCAGGTGTCTGGCAGCAGCCTCAGTGACGCGCATTCACATGAGGTAGCTCTCGTTCCATTGCTTTTCTACAGACAATGTAATTCTCCGGTTGGAAGATGATTGAAAATTTATGATTAAAAGATTATTGAAGATTTATGATTAAAAACAGCCTAAAGATTTGATTCTATACTTAGTTTGACAAGTTTCTACGACCTGTAATAACTTTTTGTCCGACGTTCGGCTGGACCTGAACACGTGTTTGGATTTGTTTACCAAACGCCCTAACAAAAGAAGCTATTTGGATGTAAATGATGGATATTATCGAACAAAACAAAAATGTATTGTGGAACTGCGATTTCTGGGAGTGCATTCTAATGAAGATCATCAAAGGTAAGTGAATATTTATAATGCTATTTCTGACTAATGTTGACTACACAAAATGGCGGATATCTTTTTGGCTGCTTTGTCTTTTTGTTTTTGTTGCTTTTTCCGTAACGTGTTTTTGATATCTGACCCAGCGGTTGCATTAAGGAGAAGTATATCTCTAATTCCATGTAAAGACTTGTATTTTCATCAACATTTATGATGAGTATTTCTGTAAATTGATGTGGCTCTCTGCACAATCACCGCATGTTTTAGAACTACTGAACCTAACGCGCCAATGTAAAATATTTTTGCGGTATAAATATGCACTTTAGCGAACAAAACATACATGAAGTCCTGATGATCATCAAAGGTTAGTGATTAATTTTATCTCTATTTGTGCTTTTTGTGACTCCTCTCTTCGGCTGGAAAAATGACTGGGTTTTTCTGTGAGTTGGTGGTGACCTAACATAATCGTTTGTGGAGCTTTTGCTGTAAAGCCCTTTTGAAATCACACTGTGGCTGGAACAACGAGAATTTTATCTTTTATCTGGTGTACAATACTTGGATGCTTGAGGAATTTTAATTGAGATTTTTGTTTTGAATTTGGCGCCCTGCACTTTCACTGGCTGTTGGCGAGGTGGGACGCTACCGTCCCTCATAACCTCTCTGGGATAATGAACCGCTTGCTCTAGTCATGTATTATCGACCACCTTACGAGATCTAGACAGTGGTTTGTTTACAGTAAAGCTACAGTATACAGATGCTAGCACTGACACCTTGTGGTGTTAAATTTGAACTGCACACAAGGATGGTACATAATATTAACTTTTTTTCAAGCAGCATTTGGTGATTTTTGTATTTTGCAATTAAATCAAATTAACCTTCAAATATTCCTTTCTACACACCCTCACAATTGTGGTATTTGCTAATAATGTCTCCTGTGTGTCACCCCTTAAGGCCTACTTTCATTACGAGGGTAAGGCTAGCTACAGATTTCACACCAAATAATGTGATTTAACCAAAACGGGATTCTCAATGTCAGTGTCCAGTTGCAGGGGTTCCGTTTTTAAAATAGAAAATGCCCCCGTTATTAAATGTTGTTGCTCCATGAAGTAATCCAACAATGTATACGCAGTCTCATTGATTGAGACCGGTGGCTCCACCCTAATTCATGACACTCACCTGTCTCTTACAATGAGAGAATATTTGAAAATAGACTAGATGGTGGCGTACACGTTGTTTGATTACTTCATGGGGCAAAAATGTATTTATTTTAGTAACAGAGCATTTTCTAAGTTGAAATGGGCCCCCTGCAACTGGACATGGACATTGAGACTCTGTTTCCATGAATTGAGAACAAAGATAATATCGCCAATACCAGGTTAGTTGAAATATCTGACGTTTTGTGTAGGCAAACCCTGTAACTCCCAGTATAATGGATACCAACATTTTGGGGTTAAATCACATTATCTGGCTTTAACATCTGTAGCTAGGGTAGGGCTTGCACAAATACATTTCATGACTGCATGTACAGGAGCTGGCGAAGTCAAATCGGTTATTCTTCCACACAGCCTCATAAAATGAAAAACCCACACACTCATCTTTCCAATATCAGCCTTTTTCTTTTTTTAATGAAGTTATCATCAAATGATTCCTACACACATTACCTTAGATGTGAGTGCTTTAACTACGTCTATCATTTTAAAATGGATAACTGTTTACATTTAGATGAGAAATCTTGAAAATGTATTAGTCCTGTTTCAGTATAGAAATGACAAGCCACATGCATTGCACATGCCCACAAGGTCAATACTAATCCCATCAGTTAAATTACCATAAAATTCACTATACTGAAGTCAAAGAATGAACACTTTCATATCATGCGAAGACCACCACCTACAGTGTTCGGCCACTTTAATTTTTCCACATTTTGCTACGTTTGTCTTATTCTTCTAAAGTTAATTAAATAAAGCGATTTCCTCATCTATCTACACACACTACCCCATAATGACAAAGCGAAAACAGGTTTTTATAGTGTTTAGCAAATGTATTAGAAATAATAAACACCTTATTTACGTAAGTATTTAGACCCTAGAAATTGAGCTCAAGTGCTCCCTGTTTCCATTGATCATCCTTGATGTTTCTATAACTTGGAGTCCACCTGTGGTCAATTCAATTTATTGGACATATAATTTGGGAAGGCACACCTGTCTACATAAGGTCCCCACAGTGGATGTCAGAGCAAAAACCAAGCCGTGAGATCAAAGGAATTGTCCGTAGAGCACTGAGACAGGATTGTGTCGAGACAGATCTGGGGAAGGGTACCGGGACATTTCTGCAGCATTGAAGGTCCCCAAGAACACAGTGGGAATGTTTTTCAGGGCAGGGACTGGGAGACTAGTCAGAATCGAGGGAAAGATGAGCGGAGCAAATAGGGAGAGATCCTTGATAAACCTGCTCCAGAGCCCTCAGGACCTTAGACTGGGGCGAAGGTTCACCTTCCAACAGGACAATGATTCTAAGCACCCATCCAAGACCACACAGAGGTGGCTTCGGGACAAGTCTCTGAATGTTCTTCAGTGGCCCAGCCAGAGCCCGGACTTGAACCCGATCAAACATCTCTGGAGAGACCTGGAAATAGCTGTGCAGCAACACTCCCTATCTAACCTGGATCTGCAGAAAAGAATGGGAGGAAGTCCCCAATTACAGGTGTGCCAAGCTTGTAGCGTCAAACCCAAGAATACTCCAGACTAATTGCTGCCC
Organism: Oncorhynchus mykiss; assembly: GCF_013265735.2. NCBI lineage: Eukaryota > Metazoa > Chordata > Actinopteri > Salmoniformes > Salmonidae > Oncorhynchus > Oncorhynchus mykiss. The sequence continues at coordinate 34,208,453 of NC_048572.1, forward strand.
AAAGTGCTTCAACAAGTACTGAGTAAAGGGTCTGAATACTTATGCAAATGTGATATTTCAGTTGATTTAATTTGCAAAAATTTCTAAACCATTTTTTGCTTTGTCATTGTGGGGTATTTTTTAGATTGATGGGGAAATTATTTATTTGTATTTATTTACAAGAAAAAGGGGGCAGCTCTTGGGAACTGTGGGGAGGATATTGGCCTGGCGGTTGGGAGCTTTGGCCGGTGGCTGATGGTTCGGGTCCTTGTTTTTGACCTTGTGGGAGATCTGTCTACGTGCCCTTGAGCAGGGCGTTGACCCTGGTTCCTTCTGTGTGTCGCTCTGATATGAGTCTGTTAGATGACTAATGTGATGTAGTTGTTGAGCGCTTTCACTGCAAGTATGTTTTAAATAATAATAATAAAACATTTCGAAAAACTTACCGTGTGCTACACGTCATCCTGGCGCCGCCACCTCTTGCGGCTAACGTTACTATCCGTGCAGGCACTGCATCCCGCTGCCATTCTTCTTTGGGAAATCTTAACTTTTTAATTTGAAAAAAAGATTCCTTCCCGGTCGTAAGGACGATCCCACCTGTGAATAATATGGTCAATTGCACATTTTGACCTTGAAAACAACTAGACTGTTTACACACCAGCAGTTCTTTGGGTTCCAGGAATCACTTCTGCTGCTCCTCAAAGCAATTAAAAGATGTACAGTTATGCTGCCATATCGTAACCTTTAATTGCTGGAAAATAACACTTACTTTGACTGCTTGTCTGCCCCCCTGCTTTGACCATGTTTGCTATGAAAAAATAACATTGCTGCTTCGACTACCTGTCTGTCTTGCTTGTGTTTTGATATGCTTGCCTAAATAGCTGCATGTACTCCCTCCTGAAATCACTATATTGGGAAGAAGGGTCCAGGAAAAGTTGGATCCCCAGCCTCTCCATTTCATTATTTTGCCTACAGCCTGTGCTGCAAATTTGTTTGTTCTGCGTATTTTGTCAAGCAGTGAAAAGGAATTTCCCTCGTGAGGGGACAACGTATGAATCTGACTCTCTCTCTCTCTCTCTCTCTCTCTCTCTCTCTCCCCCTCCTAGATGTCCCTGCGGCGGAGCAGGAGAAGCTGTTTGTCCAGAAGCTGCGTCAGTGCTGTGTCCTCTTTGACTTTTTGTCGGATCCTCTGAGCGACCTGAAATGGAAGGAGGTGAAGCGGGCTGCGCTCAGCGAGATGGTGGAGTACATCACCCACAACAGGAACGTCATCACAGAGCCCATCTACCCAGAGGTGGTGCACGTGGTCAGTAGACACACAGTGGACAAGGCCTTGCCTCATGCACTTACAAATGCCTATCTTGCCGTTTCCCTTCCATGCTGATTGTGTGGTGAACATAGGACTAGCCACAACGACATTGATTCTGTCCTCATAAACTTGCTATTAATGGTCACCAGAGACAACCCAGTGTTCCCCCTAGAGGTCTTGTCCTGGGTCAGGTGTAGGTAGACCTAATAAGCCCCTCATACAAACAAATATTTTGTGCATGATTCTGTCTCTGGCTTCATTGACGTCATAACCCTGCCATCCTCAATCACAAAAGCTATAAACCATTTCAATCAATTCAACTGTCAGAAGCTATTATAAAAATACATTGTTGAGGTTGCCTGTTGCAGGTTATGTCTTCAGTTCTATTTAGATATTGTATTTTGGTTCCTGAGGCGTAGGGAATGGGACGTGCCTATCAGATGAACTATGTGAACCCAGGGTATGACAAAATACAATTGCTTTAAGGGAGTATGTAAGCACACTCGTTCGGTTTGCCTAGCCGACTTCGGCTAGCCGCCAGCTAAATTGAAGCATGCTGAAGCCTTTACACTCACTGGACTTAAATCTTATCGGTTAGCTTTAGGCCTCTTATCTACCAGTATTAACTTGCTAGCTGTTATCAGCCAAGGGCTACTACTGTGGCCTGAATCTGTTTCAGTCCACATAGTTGACAAAAAATCAAATTGGTGTTCGTCATCCTGGGTTCACCTACCTCTAACAGATATAGCCTCCTCGTTGTCCCTTCAGTTCAGCCCTGGTTAGCAGGCCAGGCCGCCTACTACCTGTAGCTGAGTGAATGAAATACTGGGTCTGTGGGGTAGTCTAAATGTAAATGAGTCCAGTGTGAACATAGCTGCAGATGTTAAGTGCTGCCTGCTTGCCTGTCAGCCAGACGGGTCTGAATTAAAGCCTTTGATGTTTATCAAAGCAGGCCTCAATGTAACGCAGGAAACCGAGGATGATCGAGGTGCAAATTTCCCCCTATTCTCCTGATCCTGTCTCTATTTGATCAGTGCAGCAGAAAATGCAAGGCTGCTGCCAAATCGGCATAACAATGTTCTTGGTTTACTTTAGTTCTCCCCTTTTTGCCCCTTCACTTTGAAGTATTCACTGCTTTTAACATCAAAGTATGGAGAGAGATGGACGAAGCGCACTGTAAAAGGTGTTCTTCATGGTTATAATAGGCCACAACGGACAGCTCTTTGATAAGTGCGCTATTGTTAGACGTATCAGCTTCAGATTGGTAAAGCACTCCCTGTTCATGTACCTTGGTGGTCCATTAGACTGACAGTGACACACTCTGGGAAAATAAAATGGGTTCTCAGAACGTAAACATTGACAAGTGAGTGCACGCTAACCTCAGGCCTGCAAGGGGTGTGGCAGGATGTAGTGTTCTCTGAGAGGAGAGAAAAGGCTGTGAGATAAAGAGAAGCCTGCCAGAGTGATGAGGTATGTCTGCTGCTTATTCGTTATGGGAGATTGAGAGACTGGTGAAAAGAAAGCAACTATCTAGGCTACTTGTTTTTTTTTGACAGAGCTGGAGAGCGAGAGGCCAGGTAAATGTCATCTTGACGGTCGTGTCATTTCTTCCTCCTCTGTCTAGTCTGCAGCAGTAGTGGTTTGTGCTTCATCTTTTGGCTGCGTTGACAGAATTTTTTGAAATCTAAAAATGAGCACATAAATGAACAGGAATAAACAGGCTGATGGGTGAAAAGGTCCGATGAAAGTCTGTACCGTTATCTTCTATTTAGTTTGATACACATTAATCAAAATGTCCGTTTTCACGTTTGTGTGCCGGAGTTGGTTTGAAAGCTAATCTTTGACCCCTGTCATGATTATTTTTTTCAATAGCTCTGATGGTGGTAATGTGTGGCGTTCTGTGTAGTGACTTGTCTGTCTCTGTCCTTCAGTTTGCAGTGAACATGTTCAGGACGTTGCCTCCATCGTCCAACCCCACAGGGGCGGAGTTTGACCCGGAGGAGGATGAGCCCACGCTAGAGGCAGCGTGGCCACACCTACAGGTACGCACGCACACACGCACGCACGTGAATGAACACACACTGTTTCATACCAGTGATGTGTACACCTCTGCTCCTCTTTCTCCAGCTCGTCTACGAGTTCTTCCTCCGGTTTCTAGAGTCTCCAGACTTTCAACCAAATGTAGCCAAGAAGTATATCGACCAGAAATTTGTAATGCAGGTAAGCACGGGTCCTTTCTCACTGGAAGTAAAGCCACATGGGATGTGATGATGTCTGTGTGGGACTGGCTGTGTCTCTGTGTGTGTTGTGAACAGGTGTTGTAAGGTCACTGTGTTGTCTCCACAGCTATTGGACCTGTTTGACAGTGAAGACCCCAGGGAAAGGGACTTTCTAAAGACCACTCTGCATCGCATCTACGGCAAGTTCCTGGGCCTGAGAGCGTACATCAGGAAACAGATAAATAACATATTTTATAGGTGAGTAAATAGCCCTAATACAGCACTGTGAGATGAGTTATTTGTTGGCAATGTTTTTAAATGACCATTCATTTCACTAGTCTGTTTCACTTGGGTCTTTGGTAATTTTAATTGATGGAACTGTCATTTCTTTGCAGCTTCATTTATGAAACGGAACATCATAATGGAATAGCAGAGTTATTGGAAATATTAGGAAGGTATGTCAATTTGTAATTATTTCAAATAGTTTTTGTGCCTACGTTGTTTTGCCAATCTCCCCGTATTAGATTTGCTGATCACAACCCTTTTTGTCTTTCTGTTTGCAGCATAATCAATGGGTTTGCCTTACCGTTGAAAGAGGAGCACAAGATATTCCTGTTGAAGGTGTTGCTGCCTTTACACAAAGTCAAGTCCCTTAGTGTCTATCACCCGCAGGTATAGCATCTAGACCCATTACTGTTAAAGAAGCCTTAGGCCTACTTTAGAACAAAACCTTTTGATATAGGCCTACAGTGTTATAGGTTGGAATACATGTTCATTCCAGTTCTAGTCAGCGTTGTTAACATGATAGTTGTAGTTAATATGCTCTTTTGTGTCTCTGTCTCTTTCTAGCTGGCGTACTGTGTGGTGCAGTTTCTAGAGAAGGACAGCACCCTCACGGAACCGGTAAGACCTCTTCCAGTTCGCTGGGCAAGAATCACCAGTCCCCAGTACACTGTTTGAGATTAGTACATTGCTCCAATGCTGGTTCAGTTATCATGTGTAAATCATCTCCATAGGCAGTGATGGCTCTGTTAAAGTACTGGCCAAAGACCAACAGCTCTGTGTGTGACTAGTTAGTGCAGTGTTAAAGTATGGCTCTACTCTTCTCGCCTACAGACAGTGATGGCTCTTTTGAAGTACTGGCCAAAGACCCACAGTCCAAAGGAGGTGATGTTCCTCAACGAGCTGGAGGAGATTTTGGATGTCATCGAACCCTCTGAGTTTGTCAAGGTCATGGAGCCCCTCTTCAGACAGCTGGCCAAGTGTGTGTCCAGCCCACACTTCCAGGTGTGTTATGTTGTTTGCTCAAGTGTTGTGTGTTGCGTGCTTGTGCGTGTGTTAGTGGTTATGTGTGCTAAGACGTTACCTGACCAAGGATTCCTCATGTGTCAGGTGGCAGAGAGAGCGCTGTACTACTGGAACAACGAGTACATCATGAGTCTGATCAGTGACAATGCCGCCAGAATCCTCCCTATCATGTTCCCCTCGCTCTACCGCAACTCCAAGACCCACTGGAACAAGTGAGTTACTCTGCTAACAACTAACTACCACTATGGAGCTTGCCTCTCTTTCTGCCTATCGGTTTTCCGCCCTATTATAAGGAAGTTAACAACCGTATGTTTTATTGTTATGCATTCCTGGGTTCATACGAATTTGTGTGTGCGTGTCTCTCTGCATGTCTGTGTGTACAGGACAATCCACGGTCTGATCTACAATGCCCTGAAGCTCTTCATGGAGATGAACCAGAAGCTATTCGACGACTGCACACAGCAGTTCCGAGCAGAGAAGAACAAGTAAGAAGCCTTAAACTTATAACATCCACCCACATGTTGCCCATGACTCTGAAATGACTGTTCCCCTGTCGTCGCGTGTGCGCAGAGAGAAGGCCAAGTGGAAAGAGCGAGAAGAAGCGTGGGTGAAGATCGAGAATCTGGCTAAGTCCAATCCTCAGGTGAGCATGCATCGTCACTATTCGTCTCTGTGCGGGCATGTTACTCCAGCCCCGGTGTCTCTTCCCCTCTCAACCCAGTAGTACTGCACCTAGTCCCCCATCTCAGGACAGAACAGCCCAGGCAGCAACAGATAAATGGATGTACGCTATGGCTGTACTCTGTGTATTGCTCAGAGCCCAACAAGCACTTAGCAGAACTGGACACACAGCCATCATATATTTTGACCAAATTATCTAAAAAGGTATATTTATTATCTTTGGTTCTGGGAGTCCTTCACCTCTTTCTTTTGATGGTTTTACTTCCTGGTGTCTCATTATAATCCTCCCCCTTTCACTCTCCCATGTTTAGTTCCTGGTGTACGTGGACCAGTCAGGCCTGGGTAGTCCCATGGAGACAGACGGACCAATGATAGAGGACTTCAACATGCTGAAGAAGACTATAGAGGAAGAGGCCACACAGGTACTGTGGGTGTGGGACTGTGTTCCTTTCCTGCTGACCACCTCCATGCTGTCGTGTGTTCACGTGAACGTCCAGAGCAGTGTCTTCCTCACTGTGTGAAATGTAGCACCAGTGTGACATTAGTAGAACTAATCTTGTGGATCCTCTCACACCTTGTTGCAGTTTTTAAATATGTGGAGAGACAGACGTGTGTTTGAACAGGAGCAGGGTAGCATGGGCCTTGGTCAAAAGTAGTTCACTACGTGGGGAATAGTGTGCAATTTGGGACGTAGTCTAGGTTGTAGGTGAAGAACAGGTTCAGGGAGAGGGCTGAGTGCCGCACTTATTGACAGGATCAGATATAGGCAGGCTCACATTTCAAAGGCAGTGGAGAGCTTACATGAATTAATTAAACACCGTACTCTAGTGTACACCCTACAGCATTTGTTTTCAACCTGTGGTCTGCAGGGGTACTGCAAGTGGTATACAAATTATTATATAAAAAAAATAATAGTTTTTTCTTCCAAAAAATATGTTTGGAGTATTAATAGTATTATAAGCTTTTTTTACATATCACAATGCACATTTGTTTATTATAATAATAATAAGCCTTTAATTTGTTACATTCAACGCAAATATTTACAAAATATGACTGCCAAGATATATATATTTTTACATAAAATATGTTTGACTCGTCGAATGATTGTCCTCGAGAGCTTTTGACAGTGATTTGGTGGTCCCCGGAAAAGGCTGAGAACCGCTGTCCTACAATGCACAGCATAGTGTACACTTCCTACTAGACTACTACATGTCTAGGAGGGTTTAGTGATCACTGATGGATTGGGCTGAGTTAGCAATACAGTATGAATCACTTTGAGTTGAGATCTCGTCAAGACGTGATGGACCTAGTGAAACTTGTTATTTGAATTTTAGCGGCACTGAAGAGTATTAAGGACTAGAGAACGTTTGTTTTGAGGGGGTGAACTCACTCTGTGTAACTGTTTCTTGGTGCAGAGGAACCAGTATGGGTGTGTGACCAGTCCAATGCTTTGATTACACCAGGCACAATCTCTAACGATAAACTGCTGGAGATAATTTGTTTTACAATGGGGGGAGGAGACGAGGATACATTCAGCAACTTAGCGGTCGACGACTATGAGTCCCATGTTTATGCAAATTAGCAGTAACCAATCGGGGGAGGGTCTAGTTAGCTAGCTTCGGCACTGTGCTGGATAGGCCAACAGCCAACGTGAAGTTGTGCATGCTATTTGGAAAATACACCCAAAAATGGGAGTGCTTGGCAATTTCTTACTATTTTGTAGCTTTTGGTATGACTGGACTATGCTTAACAGTTCTCTCTCTGTTCCTGCCTGTCCCTGATAGCTCCAGAGGAACGAGCGTAAGGAGCGTCCACTGGTCAGGAGGAAGTCTGAGCTGCCTCAAGACATTTCCACCGTCAATGCCCTGGAGACGCACCGGAGGGCCGAGGACATGGTAACACCACACGACGGCCACTAGAGACCACACACAGTACAGTCCGATTCACACTGACAGTCCGATGCACACTGACAGTCCGATACGGACGGAAGGACACGACAGACGGACCAGCACAGAAGAGAAGAGAACAGAATGACCTGGCTGAAAAAATCTGGAGCTCAAACCAAACTCTACTTAGCCCAGTCCAACTATGACAGTTGATCCCCAGTCCACTCCAGCCCTGCGCAACAGATGTCAATGGCACAGGACGTTATGGCATGACCAAACATGACATTGTTTCCCTCGCCCAACCTCCCTATCCCTCTGTTCTGCTCTCGCTGTCTTGTAAAAGCGCTCTAGGGTGCAGTGGTGCCCCCTTCTGGTAATTTCTCAGGTTTTCTTTTCTTGTTTTTATTTGTTGGTTTCTGTTCTTTTTCTCTCATTAATGATGTCATGTGCTTTGGAAATCCGACTGGCGAACAGACATGTATTATAGGCACATGCTGTACGTAATGGCGAAGGAAGAAGCAGCTTGGTTGAAGACCACTTTTTATTTTCTTCCCATCTCTCTCTACTTGAGCATAGAAAGGAAAGTGCCGTACTTCTTCCTCAGAGCCCCATTACATCTGCTTTTGCCATGAGCTTTACCCTTCTCTCTCTGTGTGCATTTTTCTTTGTTCTGCTATGATTGGATAAGAGGAGAAGCAAGGGGGACAGTCGGCGGACTGTTGGTCAACAGACGTTGTTGTAATGGAGTTGTGGTGGGGATTTAAATGTGCTGGCCTGAGGAAGGTTGAGGCTGAGGGACAGGAAGGGGTTCTTCTGTCCTCGACTGGATATCTGCTGGTCTGTACAAACATAGTTTGGTGCCAACTTCACTTTTTTTTATCTGAATGATATTGTAGGCAATAAGTTGACCCAGGTTGCAGTGTGTTTGGGTTGTTCACACAATGGTCAATGGTTTTCTGGATCCATTGGAGTTTACTGTCCATGTAAAAACAAAAGACACAGACTCCGTCTGTGTACTTCACAATCCCCATCAGTCTTTCAGTCCTCATTAATATTGATCAATGTCATCCAACTCCTGTCATGTTATTGATGTGAAAACTCCAAGGTCTAATTTTATAGTTCAGTGTTTACAGACTCCCATTTTGAGTTTTAGTGTGTGGGACAAGAGGAACTGAACTGGGCTACACACAGAGGAATACTCATGGCTGGTTTTTCTACTCTTCATAACCAAAACCCCTTTCTTTCTGATGTTGCTGTTTTGTGTTAGCAAGTAGTAGGCTAGTTCAGCCATATAAAGACCATTCTGTCTGGAGAAACCGAGTCGAATTTGAACACAAGCCTTTCTTTTCATAGTGCCTTTATTGTACATGGGGGACATCGGCTAAACTGGGAAAGAATAGAAGGCTAACGTTATTTGAAGGCCAAACCATGTTAAATTCATTATTAGCTTCCTAACAGACCAGAGAGAGAGAGACGTCGAAACACACTGCCCCAGAGTATTGTTAAATCTACAAAGCTGATGATGATGGTGGTCAAGCTAGAGAGGAGTGGAGTAGCCCCAATGACTTAACATGGAAGGACTTCCTGATTTTTAAAACATGAACAATAAAAATATCCAAAATGAGTCAGTCATGCTGTGTAGTCTGCTCGGTTCTGTCAGTCCCTCTGTGTGCCCGATGAATAACGTGTATAGAAGGATGCTTCCCAATTAACCTCTAATTCCCCGTTCCATTTAGGATCTATCCCAAATGGCAACTTATTCCCCTAGAGCACTATAGACCTTGATCAAAAGTAGTGCACTATATAGGAAATAGTGTGCCATTTGAGATTCTATCAAGAGTATTGATGTCTGTTGCAGTACCATTGTTTGCGCCCCCAGACAGACAAGAACTCTGGCTGTATCTCTGTAGAGAAGCTCACCATCCAGGTGGTGCTGCTGTGTATGTTTGTGTGTGTGAGACTGCTTCGGGATTCTTGCAGGGTCTATTCCTTTGCCTGCAAATTCTATTATTTGCCTGTTCAAATTGAATGTGCAAATGGTAGATTTACTACCATGATCACGTTTTGCGGCTTCTTTTTTGTTTCTTTTTTTTAGAAGTAACATTCACCCATTTATGCCATCCCCTTCCACTCCCAACTATTTTGCTGTACAATTACTAGAAGGAAGTCTAGAGTGCTTTATTGATGGCACAAACAACTGGATGGCTCCAGGGTTGTGGTCAATTCACTTACAATTTCATAAATTAAGGAAGTAAACTTAAATTCCAATTCATTGCTTCTCAAAGAAGAGAATTGGCTCTTCAGTTGACTTCCTGAATTGACAAAGTAGAATGGTTCCCAACCCTGTCTGTTCCAATGTCCTGAGAACCGAGGACTTCACTTTGGTGATATCAAATGGCTTTAATATTATAGTTTCTTTGGAGCCCTCTTTATATTTTACGTAAGCATTTTTTTTTTTTTTCAAAAGAATAATACTGCAAGTGTCCTTTTAGTAGACATCCTGTACTAAATGGCTTTATCTACTATTTTATTTGATCTGTGTATTATTAAATGGTAGATGCCCCTGTGTACATACAGGAAACAAAGGTTATTAGCTACTGCAGACAGTTTGGATGTGGCACAGACTACAATATGTGACTATTTTGCATTTAGAGCAGTTAAGAATTTGAATTATAATATTTTTTTATCGCTTTGTAATTAAACAATTTGTTTTACAGCATTTAAAAAATGTGAAGTGATCCTACATTAGCATTTTGTGAGCGCTTTTATAAAAAAAAAAACAGCTGTGTACATCAACATATATGGTAAATAAAGAATGTGTTTTTTATATTTTCATCCAAGAACAGCCATTGAGTGCATTCATGATTTGCCTCATTCCTCCTTGACTAGCCTTGGAACCCCATGAGACGAGATCAGAAAGGATGGCCACGGGAGACTACTCCTTGATGGATTGCATCTCCTATCCCTCTTATTTAGTTCGGTATCCGTGGACACAAATCACTTATCAAGGTTTCAGTCTCAAATCTCCATCACTCAAAATCTGGAGATTACCTTTTTAATACATCTCTACACCACAGCACATCAACCCTGAGATAATATTTACAAATCAAACACCAGACCTGTTTGTATTGGCTCTGTACCAAGCCTACCATTTAGAATGAGCCCATGGGTACGATTTTAGCCTGCAGTCATGATGCGTTGTATGAGTCATTTCATTTAACCTTTATTTAGGTAGGCATAGTCAGTTGAGAACAAATTCTTATATACAATGACGGCCTGGCAAAAGTCCTCTTGCGGGGACAGGATGGGATTAAAAATGTATTAAATTTAAAAAAATGGAACAAAACACATCACAAGTGAGACAACACTACATAGAGACCTAAAATGACAACATAGCATGGCAGCAACAGTTATTAGTATTTGACACCCCTAGTGTCTTATAATCAAATGCTTAGGCGTGTATTCTATACTGGTACGAGGATATTGGAATGTAGGCAATTATTCTCACTTAAAAAAATATATATATTTGTTACACCACCCACAATTTCCCGAAGCAAGCAAGCATTTTCCTAGCTTTGAAACGGGGCCCAGGATCAAGCTGCTAGACTAGAGATTCCTACTGTAACTCTCTGCTACCATCTTGTGGTTTAAAACGGTCACTTTAATACTGAGCTCCGGAAAACAAATACTTAAGCTTTCGATCAAAGGGAACTCACTGAACCAGTGACATTCTGAAACGATTTGCTAATCTGCCATTTGGTGTACTAGACAAGGGGCCAGTTGCATAAAACCGATTCAGTGGAGGGCCTTGTTATTGTTTTGACATACTAGACTAATTTCAGTTAGCCTGTTGTGTAAATGGGATGACCTATTGACTGTTGGAGGGCTTAGTCAAAGTCTGGGGGCTACACAACTGAATCAGACCTGGGTACAATCAAATACTTTTGAGATTAGTCCAGATTAAAGAGTTCACTCACATTGGGTAAGAGGTCTCTGTTCACGAGATTATGTATGATGTGGTCAAACAGGCTCCCTTCCATTGTCCATAGCATAACACTTATTAGCAAATACACTTATTGTGTATTTGAAACACAGTGAACAATGGACATTTGTCACCCAGCCCAGGATTTGTACCGGCGACCTTATGCCTACAGATCTGCCTCCTTAGCCTTTGGGCTAGTGAACCTCAGAGCACCAATTCATAACCTTGAGGCAAATGCTCTACCTCAGCTGTTATCGACCAATATAACCTCATAGATGAGGTAAGTGTAGGCTATTTCTGTGCTGTGTTGTCTCTGTGCACTCTCAGTAGTGGTGCAGTGAGACAATTGGCTACACGGTGCCAGCTCCGGACTTAATTGGTTGTTCTAGGGTCATGCTGTTCCCCAGCCCCTTAGAGAGCAGACAGGGCTGACTGTGGTGTGGGGGACGCTACCCCTACGCACACTGTGTCTAGCACATCTGCTGAGCCCTGCTCTGCTCCCACACCATCCAGCCATCCAACAGACCAACACACTCAACCACTCAGGGAATCATGTCTATAATTATTATGCTCACTCAAACCCATGATCATTATCAGGATGATAATAATTGTGATGGTTGTGATTGACACAGTCATTTTTGTTTTCTGGCCTCGGTATTGTGGAGGTGATGACTCGTGTATGTCGGTAGAGCCGTCCTCTATAGACAGTGTGGATCACTCCCAGTAAGAACAACATTAGGCATAGGCAAACAAATCGTTTTAGGTTAGCAGGGAAAAAGGAATCGGTCAACTTCTGAGAACTATTCATCTGTGTCATAATCATTCATTTACGTAAGTGAATAGTGTCCCCGTTTTGACCCTTATTGGAGGTGTTTATTATGAACAAATAATTTGCTTTATCATCGACACATTGCTTCCCATTTATCCCAAAACATATGTTCTCTGAGGAATCTGAGATGTTGAATATAACTAAATAAACTAGTTGTCTAATGGTTCTCTCTCTCTCTCTCTCCCTCCCCCCCTGTGGTAACCCTCCCTCTTTCCTCTCTCGCTCTCTCCCCCTGTAGGTACCCTCCCTCTTTCCTCCCTCGCTCCCTCTATCTTTCTTCATCTCTGTCTCTCAGACGAGGTCGTTTAAGATGCTGAATGTTTTTGCCGACAGCTGTAGCGTTTTGTTTAGGCTACCAGAGATTTTCAAAAATGATCATGTACTAGTTATGCGCCTGTCCTCCTGTATACCTCCCTCCACCTCCAGTGTTAGATCTTACGGCTGCCGTGCTACCCCAGGTCTCTGTATATAAAGACATTTTGTCACGACGGGATGGTGTCAGCTCCTATTGCCATGGAAACATTACTTGGAACTTTTAAGCGTCGACTCCATTGTGATTGCGTTCAATAATACACTGCTCAAAAAAATAAAGGGAACACTTAAACAACACAATGTAACTCCAAGTCAATCACACTTCTGTGAAATCAAACTGTCCACTTAGGAAGCAACACTGATTGACAATCAATTTCACATGCTGTTGTGCAAATGGAATAGACAACAGGTGGAAATTATAGGCAATTAGCAAGACACCCCCAATAAAGGAGTGGTTCTGCAGGTGGGGACCACAGACCACTTCTCAGTTCCTATGCTTCCTGGCTGATGTTTTGGTCCCTTTTGAATGCTGGCGGTGCTTTCACTCTAGTGGTAGCATGAGACGGAGTGTACAACCCACACAAGTGGCTCAGGTAGTACAGCTCATCCAGGATGGCACATCAATGCGAGCTGTGGCAAGAAGGTTTGCTGTGTCTGTCAGCGTAGTGTCCAGAGCATGGAGGCGCTACCAGGAGACAGGCCAGTACATCAGGAGACGTGGAGGAGGCCGTAGGAGGGCAACAACCCAGCAACAGGACCGCTACCTCCGCCTTTGTGCAAGGAGGAGCAGGAGGAGCACTGCCAGAGCCCTGCAAAATGACCTCCAGCAGGCCACAAATGTGCATGTGTCTGCTCAAACGGTCAGAAACAGACTCCATGAGGGTGGTATGAGGGCCCGACGTCCACAGGTGGGGGTTGTGCTTACAGCCCAACACTGTGCAGGACATTTGGCATTTGCCAGAGAACACCAAGATTGGCAAATTCGCCACTGGCACCCTGTGCTCTTCACAGATGATAGCAGGTTCACACTGAGCACATGTGACACACGTGACAGTCTGGAGACGCCGTGGAGAACGTTCTGCTGCCTGCAACATCCTCCAGCATGATCTGTTTGGCGGTGGGTCAGTCATGGTGTGGGGTGGCATTTCTTTGGGGGGCCGCACAGCCCTCCATGTGCTCGCCAGAGGTAGCCTGACTGCCATTAGGTACCGAGATGAGATCCTCAGACCCCTTGTGAGACCATATGCTGGTGCGGTTGGCCCTGGGTTTCTCCTAATGCAAGACAATGCTAGACCTCATGTGGCTGGCGTGTGTCAGCAGTTCCTGCAAGAGGATGGCATTGATGCTATGGACTGGCCCACCTGTTCCCCAGACCTGAATCCAATTGAGCACATCTGGGACATCATGTCTCACTCCATCCACCAACGCCACGTTGCACCACAGACTGTCCAGGAGTTGGCGGATGCTTTAGTCCAGGTCTGGGAGGAGATCCCTCAGGAGACCATCCGCCACCTCATCAGGAGCATGCCCAGGCGTTGTAGGGAGGTCATACAGGCACGTGGAGGCCACACACACTACTGAGCCTCATTTTGACTTGTTTTAAGGACATTACATCAAAGTTGGATCAGCCTATAGTGTGGTTTTCCACTTTAATTTTGAGTGTGACCCCAAATCCTCCATGGGTTGATAAATTTGATTTCCATTGATCATTTTTGTGTGATTTTGTTGTCAGCACATTCAACTATGTAAAGAAATAAGTATTTAATCAGAATATTTCATTCATTCAGATCTAGGATGTGTTATTTTAGTGTTCCCTTTATTTTTTTGAGCAGTGTATTTTAGGAAGAGCATTCGACAATGAGCATTACTTTCGTTGCAATTGCTGTGTGTGTGGTGTGTGTGTGGTGTGTGTGTGTGTGTGTGTGTTACTCCCCCGCATCTCCATGACTCAGCACCCCTCTCCAGCAGTCTGTGGATGAATGGGATAGGGAAGGGGGATGGAGGGGGCCAGCTACCAAGGAAGGAGCTACTGAGAATCAGGAAATGGACTCACACTGCCCTGAAGGTCTGGAACGGCAGTGATGTGACTCCCTCTTGTTTAATTCTCTGTCTTCAGCTGTGCTGCTTCTTAGAGAGGGATGTGTTTGTTTTCCCTTACTTACTTTCTGTCTGTTCCCTTCGTCATCATGGGACCATGCGATCCATTCACTAAGTCATCCACCACCAAAGCAGCTCTCTCTGTGGTCAGCACACTGACTGGAGTGGTGTGGCATGGAGCAGGGAGGGTGAGTGATGGGCACACAGAAGGAAGGAAAGGGGGGAGGAAGAGAGGGATGGAAAAGGAAAGAATAAGAAGGAGATCAAGTGAGGGAAAGGGGTACACCTAGTGAGTTGAACAACTGAATACATTCAACTGAAATGTGTCTTCCACATTTAACCCAACCCCTCTGAATCTGAGAGGTGTGGAGGGCTGCCTTAATCAACATGCACGTCTTCGAGAGGAGAACAGTTATGACACTGACAGGGGCGTGAATTGATCTACTCAGAGAGGAAGTGGGGGGATGAGTGGTAGAGCAATAGAAAGATATAAGGAGAGGGAGAGTGTAAATGAGTGGCTTAATTAAGGGGCAAATCTAGTTTAGGATTTGCTACCTGTGGTGCTCTTGCTTTAATAATAACCATCCTTACTGGTGCAGGAGCAAGGTCCTGTGTATCTCTCAGCTGAGGGGTTATATTTGTAGCCTCCACTTCATGAAACACACTTTTAATTGACCCGGAAGAAAACAATGAAAAGAAAGAGGGAGCGAGGTGGAGTGAATGAGAGAGAGTGAGCGGCAGCATCGACTTAATATGAGCTTCAACAGAGTGGGTGGAGTCGAGCCAACGTCCCTCTCTCACCCTGTCCGAGGCCACAACAGGACAGCAATCTCGAGACAGGCTTTTGGTCCAGTCTACATGTAGATAACCATTACACAAGATGTCTGCTGAAGCCTCTAAAGTCAGTCACACCTTATCATGGCTTCAGTCTCCTTTGTCTCCGTATTGAATAAAAGAGGCTGTAAATTCGGAAATAGGCTTCAAAGGGTTATTCAGTCTGAGACTTCAGTAGCCTATTTCAATGAACTATGCCTTTAACAAAGAAATGCATTTCCTGCTGAAACCCCCAGTATAGACCAACCTAAATTTCAAGCTGGTCTAGCTGGTTAGGCTGGCCGACTATCTGTTCAAGCTAGTGATGCTGGTGACTAGCTCATGCTGGTATGCTGGTGATGCTTGGTATGCTAGACCTAGCTGGTCTAGCTGGTCAAGATGGTCTGGCAAAACCACACCCATAATATTTCCCAGCATGCTCTATTGCTGTTTGATTTACAATTGTCTGTTTTGTTTGTTTTTGCATGTGCATTGATTGATTCATTAATCTTATCATGCACAAAGATAAATACCATACATTTTGATAAACTAATCCAATCTGTTAGTTGGACTTATTACACCTGTTACTGAAATGGTTGTTACAGTTGAGAGGGTTTAGGAAGTCTATGACCCCGGCAGTCATTCTGAATACAGATTGTGGGTGAATAAAAGTTCCAGTTGTTGGATATCCCCTCTCTGGCTGGATTCCTATAGGAATTAAACATAACTTTGCAAGCCAGTGGAAGTTACCCTGGCAGTTAGAGTGTTGGCCAGTAACTGAAATTCCTGAGCCGACAAGGTAAAAAAAAATCTGTTGACATGCCCTTGAGCAAGGCACTTAACCCTAATTGCTCCTGGGTTGCTGTTGATAATGGCTGACCCTGGCCGTGACCTCACTCTCCGAGGGTGCCTCAAGGAGAGAAGGGATGCGCAAAAAAAACCACATTTTCAATTCACACATGCGTATAATACACACTTGTACATAAAATTGGACAAATATAAGCACTCTAAATTATTTCTTATTTTAATGTGGCTTGCACGCCAGATGTGGCCACTGTATTAGCGAAAAACTAGGCCTTTAAAGTAAGGCTGTATGTAATGTATTGTCCTAAATAATTAAGCACTTCGATGCTGGTTTTGCTGGTGGCGAGCATATGTTTGTATGCTGGTGACCAGTGTCCAAAACACAGTAAAGGCTGGTCACCTGCAAAAACACAGTGAAGACACCAGCAAAAAAAACTGTGAATGCTGGTCTCCAGCAAAAGCACAGTGAACTCAGCTGGTCACTAGTGTCCAAAACAGAGAAAGCCTATGCTGGTCTGTGATGGGTTTTTTTCAGCATGGTTAAACAGAAACAAAATATTTTGGTGAGCTACGGTATGTTAAAGTATGTCAGTATGTTAAAGTGGGTGTAGTTACTCCTGACAGGTTTTTTACCAGGAACAGATATTTTGGGGATGTTTTGTTCTGTCCTGAAGGGAGGGTTACATTGCTATTAATGCGCCGCGAATGAGGCCATTGTGAAGGCCACACAGGGAAAGGACAATAGATGGAAAGCAGAGAGGGGGGTTGGGGTCCATGGGGTTGGGGTTCTTTGGTTTATGAATCTGCTGTTAAGTGTTGTGATGGTGCTCTATGAACTTGGTTTGAACTCACTCAGAGTTCACTCTAGTCATAATAATAGAAATCGGCCGGTGACAGGCTAGACTTGCAGTTCACACCTCCCTTTTCCCTACAGAACAAGAGTGATACTTGGCTCTGACAATTAAAAAAAGACAGCTCGACAATGTTCTAGTCTAGTTCTTGAAAATAATAGAAGGCGTCTTTTCCTCCTCACGGTCTTGGAAGTGATTACTTGGAAATGTTTACTGATCAGAGCTGACTGGTTAATGGATGTCGTGGCATCTTGGCTATCTAAGTGTGTTCTCTAACTATCCAAGAAAGGAAGGGCGAAGCATGTCTATAGTATTAGAACAGGCTCGTTGTCTAAAACTGCTCTGTAATACCCATTGGATGTTGACTTTGTACATTGTAATTGCAAAGGAATAAGGCATACAACTTTGACCAAGTACAGTTATTAGCGACTATGTTGTTTTTTGTTAGGAAATCTTTCTCTTCTTAACAAGAGAAGAGGTGACTTCCACGAACTCATGTCTTCTAGGAGCAGAGAGGTCTTCTGTGGATAGTGTATATTTTCTTGCTGAACTCTTGCCCAGGAACTGTCTTAAAGATTTGTTCCAAGAGCTGTATTTTGTGCTGGAGTGGGAGCCAGGAGGTTGGGGGGGGGGGGGGAGTATGTTTAAGAACTTGAGTGCTGAGAGTTCGTCTGAGGTGAGGCGAGGTGAGAGGAGGGGAGACGCAGTGATCTGAGTTGAACTGATAAGGCGGGACGGGAGGTGTATTTTGTGTGTGTGTTTGTGAAGTGGATAAAGCTGTGTTGGTATCCTCAGCCGTAATCCAATCAACAGGGACGCTGGGACCGCTGTCTGTCAGGATATGACAGAGTTACACCAGGACACTCTGCCGCTGTCACCCTCAGTAGCAGAACACACATGCACCAGCACACACACACACACACAAAATGTTTACTTATCAGAGCTGACTGGGTTAATGGGTGATGGGCATTCCAGGTATGTTTGGTGAGCCAGATCTTTTAGCTCCGCTCACCAAAATGAGCCGTTAATTTGGCTCCTAAAAAAGCTCAATGGGGTTCAAACGGATGAAAAACCATGAAAAATAGCACATTTCTAATGTAAAGCATGAAAGGTTGCCTACCCTTATGTCAGATTGTGAAATGTGAGTTCCAATACATTTTACCTGCCAAAATTTGTTTGCTTGTGACAATAATTATTTTGTATTATTTTACACACTGCAAAAAAATGATCATGGACCAGAATGAGGCTCTCTCCTCAGTACTTATTGATCCTGTAGTGAGGAATTGCCATCTTCAGATAATGTTTTTATAACACACACCCACCCACAGCCACACCCAGGGACTATGCTATTGTCCACCAGAGTCAAATGGGAACAACAACAACACCCTCTCTGTGTGAGAGTCTGAGGGACAGGTAAGTGTGTGTCTTGCTGCCCCTGGAGCTGTACTGTATAAGGGCCAAAGGTACATTCAGACCACACTGGAAAACCACAGGTAGCCAAGACCACACTCTGACTGTCAGAAGCAGGAGTGGGAAATCTTACTCTGCCAGTGTGTGTGTGTGTGTGTGGGTCCAGGCTTTTGTTCCAGCCAAGCTGTAACACACCTGATTATATTACTCAAAGCCTTGATCAAAGACTATGATAAGTTGATTCGAAGAATCCGGTGTGTGTCTGCTTGGATAGAGCATTTGTACATTTCAGTAAGAAGAATTACACGTAGACTGATGAGTATTTGTAAATGCCAAGTGCAACATCTCTGAGGTGCATTGACAAATGCATGATATTTCCAGCATGGTGATGAACTAATTATCAATTTGATACAATGACAATTTATTTCAGACACCAAAAGATCCGGCATTGGGGTGGAACGAGATTGAGAAGACAGCCCAGAACAGGGAGCGATGGAGAGGAGTTGATTGATTGCCTATGGTCCCTATGAGCCTACGTGTTACGTAAGTAAGGCATTTTATCACAGTTTTTACCATCCAATTGATCAAGATGATCACACTATTGTGTCACGCCCTGACCATAGAGATCTGTTTATTCTCTATGTTGGCTAGGTCGAGGTGTGATTAAGGGTGGGTTATCTAGGGGAATTGTATATCTATGTTGGCCTGGTATGGTTCCCAATCAGAGTCAGCTGTTTATCGTTGTCTCTGATTGGGGATCATATTTAGGTAGCCATTTCC
The DNA here is from genome assembly GCF_013265735.2 of Oncorhynchus mykiss. Taxonomy (NCBI): domain Eukaryota; kingdom Metazoa; phylum Chordata; class Actinopteri; order Salmoniformes; family Salmonidae; genus Oncorhynchus; species Oncorhynchus mykiss. Next base: position 34,227,713 of record NC_048572.1, read on the forward strand.
CCATTGTGCTTTGTGGGATCTTGTCTATGTATAGTTGCCTGTGAGCACTATTATAGCGTCACGTTTCGTTTGTTAACTTTGTTGTTTTTTTCTTTGAAGTTTTCTATTCCATAATAAAGGATGGAAACATACCACGCTGCATCTTGGTCTACTCCTTATGACGAACGTGAAATATTGGAAGAATTTTCTAAACTCTCAGTTTCAGCGGAAACATATCAGAACATATTGTAAGATTCATTGAATTTTTAGTTGAATTGAAATGTAATTCGGCACTATAATGACGAATCAACAAAATAAACGTTTTATGAAATACCGTCAGAACATTGAAATCAACAGAAACACCTGCTTCATCGTTAAGCTGTTTGAGCAGACAATGAACTTGACAGATCTTCCGTAATGAATGTCTTTGATGTGTTAAATAAAGGGAATAATGGATAAATGACCATTTTGCCAGGCTCACAGTGAAACTACTTTGAATCATTCATTGTTCTTAGAAGTACAGTATCAATGCAGTTCATTTTGGTCTCCCTCTGTCAGTTAATGTATCAATTTATTAAATGCAGATGAAATCCAAGATGCCTCAGACTTGCAATAATCTGTCAATCCCAGGGTGTTTCTTCCGTTTTGAACAGAACCTATTCTCCTGATTAATATTGCAACAAGCCATCTCTCCATCTCTCTCTCTCTCAATTTCTCCTGGGGGGATGCAGTCGAAAGATTGAGTGGCCACATGACATCAGGGGTGTAACCTCTGGCGACAGGTTCAGATGTTCAGCTGTGAGCCATGGTTACAGTTCCTTCAGAAAAGTTTTCACACTCCTTGACTTGTTTTGTGTTGTGTTACAGCCTGAATTTAAAATGGATTCAATTGAGATGTGTCACTGGGTTTAATGGCTGCGATAGGAGAAAACTGAGGAGGGATCAACAACATTGTAGTTTCTCCATAATACTAACTAAATGACAGAATGGAAAGAAGAAAGCCCGTACAGAATACGAATATTCCAAAACATGCATCCTGTTTGCAATAAGGCACTAAAGTAAAACTGCAAAAATATGGCAAAGAAATTAACTTTATGTCCTGAATACAAAGCGTGATGTTTGGGGCAAATCCAAACAACACATCACTGAGTAACACTCTTCATATTTTCAAGCATGATGGTGGCTGCATCATGTTATGGGTATGTTATCGGTAAGGACTAGGGAGTCATTTTTTAAATAAAAAGAAACAGAATACAGATAAGCACAGGCAAAACCCAAGAGGAAAACCTGGTTCAGTCTGCTTTCCAACAGACGCTGGGAGACAAATTCACCTTTCAGCAGGACAATAACCTAAAACACAAGGCCAAATATACACTGGAGTTGCTTCAATGTTCCTGAGTGGCCTAGTTACAGCTTTGACTTATTGAATCGGCTTGAAAATATATGGCAAGACCTGAAAATGGCTGTCTGGCAATGATCAATAACCAACCTGACAGGGCTTGGAGACATTTAAAAAGAATAATGTACAAATATTGTACAATCCGGGTGTGCTAAATTCTTAGAGACTTTCCCAGAAAGACTCACAGCTGTAGTCGCTGCAAAACAGGATTCTAACATGTATTGACAAGGGGTGTGATTTGATTTTCAATAGATTTGCTAACATTTCTAAGAACATTTTGTCATTAGGTAGGTCATCATTGCAAATAAGAATTTGTTCTTAACTGATTTTCCTAGCTAAACAAAGGTTAAATAAAATAAATTAAATAAAATGAAGGGGTGTATAGATGGGTGAGAGAAAAATATAGATTTTTTTTTTTTGTTCAGGCTGTAACACAACAAAATGTGGAATAAATAAAGGGGTATGTATACTTTTTGAAGGCACTGAATGTCATTAACACCAGACAGGAGAAGTTTAGGATCCATGGTGGGCTATTGGAACAGAGACTGTAACTTTCAGATTGATTTTGTGATATCCACAGATTGATTCTGTTGTGACGCGTTATCAATTCCCTGTGGCTTAAACTCTAAAGAGAAAAGCCGACCAGAGACTCAGAGTTCCTGCATAATGTCTTGAAGACCTGGATCCTATGCCTCCGTATTCCACTCACAATCCAACCTCTGACAACAACCTTCTTCAGATTCAGGTGGGATGGTACAGGCTGCATTATGCTACGTAGACTTCAGTCACTTTACTGAAAAAGTCAAAACAGTTTGTGTGCTCCCCCTTTCCCTCCAGAGTTTGGTTTATAACCAGGACCAGAGGCACTTTCTGTGTCTGACCCTGACCATTGACCCATGACCCTAACCCTGAGGTCTTCTTAAACATGTATGTGTGTGTGCGTTAAATTCCCATTGTGTGTCCAATTCCCGTTGTGTGAAGACCAATTTTCAATTGTGACAAGTGGACAATAACTTTATATTGAATTGTATTGTATTGTATTGTAGACTCTGCCAACAACTGTGGCTGTGATTTATATCTCCTAGTACAACATAGGGTCGATCGTATGAGGCCAGAGGCCTCATGTAACATGAGACTATCTCGAGGCCAGGGCCACGCTTAGCACAAAGCCTTGACAATCAAACTCTCTCAACCCCACCTCCATCCTCCATCCTACACACACACACACACACACACACACACACACACACACACACACACACACACACACACACACACACACACACACACACACACACACACACAGTTTTGTAGAACTAGCCTTGTGGACACACACAATTCAGTCCCATTCAAAATCGTATTTACCCTAACTCCAGTTCCTAACCCTAAAAGTAACCCTAGTTCCTAACCCAAATTCTAACCCTAACATTAAATCTAACCTTGAGCATACCCCACCTAGAAATAGCATTTGACCTTGTGGGGACTCTCTCTCTCTGACTGTGCCTTTAAACAGCTTAGAATATTAAAAAAACAATGTCATGGCTTTAGAATGTTCTGATAGGCTAATTGACAACATTTGAGTCAATTGGAGGTGTACCTGTGGATGTTTATCAAGGCCTACCTTCAAACTCAGTGCCTCTTTGCTTGACATCATGGTAAAATCAAAACAAATCAGCCATGACCTCAGAAAGAAAATTGTAGACCTCCACCAGTATGGTTCATCCTTGGGAGCAATTTCCAAACGCCTGAAAGTACCACATTCATCTGTACAACAATAGTATGCAAGAATAAACACCATGGGACCACACAGCCGTCATACCGCTCAGGAAGGAGACGTGTTCTGTCTCCTAGAGATGAACGTACTTTGGTGCGAAAAGTGCAAATCAATCCCAGAACAACAGCAAAGGACCTTGTGAAGATGCTGGAGGAAACAGGTACAAAAGTATCTATATTCACAGTAAAACGAGTCCTATATCAACATAACCTGAAAGGCCGCTCAACAAGGAAGAAGCCACTTGCTCAAATACCGCCATAAAATAACCAGACTACGGTTTGCAACTGCACATGGGGACAAAGTTCATACTTTTTGGAGAAATGTCCTCTGGTCTGATGAAACAAAAATAGAACTGTTTGGCCATAATGACCATCATTATGTTTGGAGGAAAAGGGGGAGGCTTACAAGCCCGAAGAACACCATCCCAACCGTGAAGCAAGGGGGTGGCAGCATCATGTTGCTTTGCTGCAGGAGGGAATGGTGCACTTCACAAATGGATGGGCATCATGAGGAAGGACAATTATGTGTATATATATTGAAGCAACATCTTAAGACATCAGTCAGGAAGTTAAAGCTTGGTCGCAAATGGGTCTTCCAAATGAACAATGACCCCAAGCATACTTCCAAAGTTGTGGCAAAGGATAACAAAGTCAAGCTATTGGAGTGGCCATCACAAAGACCTGACCTCAATCCTATAGAAAATTTGTGGGCAGAACTGAAAAAGCGTGTGCGAGCAAGGAGGCCTACAAACCTGACTCAGTTACACCAGCTCTGTCAGGAGGAATGGGCCAAAATTCACCCAACTTATTGTGAGAAGCTTGTGGAAGGCTACCCGAAATGTTTCACCCAAATTAAACAATTGAAAGGAAATGCTGCCAAATACCAATTGAGTGTATGTAAACTTCTGACCTACTGGGAATATGATGAAAGAAAGAAAAGCTGAAATAAATCATTCTCTCTACTATTATTCTGACATTTCACATTCTTAAAATAAAGTGGTGACTGACTGACCTAAGACAGGGAATTTTTACTCTGAGTAAATGTCAGGAATTGTGAAAAACTGAGTTTAAATGTATTTGGCTAAGGTGTACGTAAACTTCCGACTTCAACTGTAGGTAGTTGAGTGTACTGTATGTTGACAGCTAGCCAGGGCTCTTACACCACCCCACGTCAAAGGTACTGGGCAAGCGTCATACGGGGACACCATGATTCGCAGGAGAGTCCCTGGGATACGCAGGGAAGGGGGAAAAGAGGGAAGGAAACGGGGGAGGGGGACAAGTCTGTTGGGTGGAATGCTATTCTCAATGGGCACTTGCAGATGGCCAGACAGACAGATCTTGGTTGTGTAGTAGATGACTGCTAATCATTACTAGCTACGCAGAGTGTAAAAGCTAGGAGGTCGAGCTTTAACTGTATGTAACTGAGTCCGTTTTGAGAGGAGAGGAGAGGAGAGGCATCCGCAAGCCACCGTGTGATCTAAAGATGGATTGATCTCATAGCAACCGCGTCGCCATGGCAATCCGGGATACAGATTCCACGCTGAGGTGACCTGACGAGTGATTGGATGCTGCATGACCCAAAAAAACTGACGACATCGTCTCGTCTTCTTTTCGCTTCCTTCTTTTCTTCTGTTCTCCATCTCTCCGTCGCAATATTCATACCATCCCCTGACAGTTCTCTAATAGGCTGTTATTAGATTACATCCACTTTAGACTGTTGTGTAATTATCACGTGTGTAATTACCTAAACTTCAACTTGTGTCTTACAATAACTGTCTTAGACATATTTTTCGCACCATTCTATATTCACCAGATTGGTTAGAGAATAGATATCCACTTAAAGATGTGTTACGCTTTCATAACAGCATAAGTTCATGTATCCAATCAGAACACTGGTCCTGTGTTTTACAGACAGAGTCTGAGGGACTGGCTGGTACAACACTTACACCTCTCCTGTCCATGTGTCTTCCACCCAGGCTTTCATCTATCTTTAAGTCACCCTGGAGGAGAGGAGTGTTTGATCACATGAAATATTATCATAAAAGGTCAACAGATTATCGAGGGAAATGTCATCCCACCAGAAATCTGCTCCTCTCTCGCTCTCTTGCTCTCTCTCTCCTCCACAGTCTGTCTGCCGTGTGTGTTGTGTGTATGTACTGGTTCTGACCGATGAGTTTGAATGCCATATAGTACATACCTTTGTGCCACAAGCAGAGTGGATGAGCAACAAGTTCTGAACATGTCTTGTATACTCATGTTCGGTCCTGTTCTGTAACATGCACATACGTGTTACCATTTTGATACATAACATGCATTCAACCAGGTAGATACAAAGCCATATATTAAAATAACTGACCAGTGAAATTCTCACTTTTAAAAGTTCATACCCAAATAACGTTGTTGACTCATCCTACACTGGTGATTGTAGCCAAAGCATAAATTGGAGAAACAAAAACACTTTAAAAACCCCAACTCAAAATTGTATCTCAAACAGCGTTTCAGAAATGCTTGCTATTAATATTGTGAATGACCGGTGTACTCACACATTGTAATTAAATATAGTTCATATTTAATTGAAATCTGGGAACACTGGACAGTTACTTACTTATACAGCAGCCATATGTATTTATAGGAATACACCGAGTGTACAAAATATTAGGAACATCTTTCTAATATTGAGTTGCACCCCCTTTTGCCCTCAGAACATCCTCAATTTGTTGGGGCATGGATTCTACAGAGATGCTAGCCCATGTTGACTCCAATGCTTCCCACAGTAATGGAGCTCCTTGTGCTGCCTAATGCTGGGGTGGCATGATGGTTTTGGTTTCTAATACTACTCTCTATGTGGTCAAACTAAACAATCAAGCAAAAGGGGAACAAGCGAGCTTCAAGTAAATTACAGTGCACTGAGTTTAGAAAGCATTAGGAACAGATTAAGCAGATATAAGCAACTATTAAAGCAGGAAGCACCAGTGACTCGGCCAATAAAAAAGTGGTCAGATGAAGCAGATGCTAAAAGACTGTCCAGTCTGTGCTAACAAAACAGGACTGTTTTGCAAGCACAGACTGGAATATGTTCAGGGATTCTCCCGAAGGCATTGAGGAGTACACTACATAAGTCACTGGCTTCATCAATAAGTGCATTGATGATGTCATCCCCACAATGACTGTGCGTACATACCCCAACCAGAAGCCATGGATTACAGGAAACATCCGCACTGAGCTAAAGGGTAGAGCTGCCGCTTTCAAGGAGCGGGAATCTAACCCGGAAGCTTATAAGAAATCCCGCTATCCTCTCTGACGAACCATCAAACAGGAAAAGCATCAATACAGGACTAAGATTGAATTGTACTACACCGGCTCCGACGCTCGTTGGATGTGACAGGGCTTGCAAACTATTACAGACTTTAAAGGGAAGCACAGCCGAAAGCTGCCCAGTGACACGAGCCTACCAGACGAGCTAAACTACTTCTATGCTCGCTTAAATGCAAATAAAACTGAAACATGCTTGAGAGCATCAGCTGTGTGATCACGCTCTCCGCAGCTGATATGAGTAAGACCTTTAAACAGGTCAACATTCACAAGGCCGCAGAGCCAGACGGACTACCAGGACGTTTACTCCGACCAACTGGCAAGTGTATTCACTGACATTTATAACCTCTCCTTGTCTGAGTCTGTAATACCAACATGTTTCAAGCAGACCACCATAGTCCCTGTGCCCAAGAACACTAAGGTAAGCTGCCTAAATGACTACCGACCCGTAGCACTCACGTCTGTAGCCATGAAGTGCTTTGAAAGGCTGGTCATGGCTCACATCAACACCATTATCCCAGAAACCCCAGACCCTCTCCAATAAGCATACCGCCCCAACATATCCACAGATGACACAATCTCTATTGCAGTCCACACTGCCCTTTCACATCTGGACAAAAGGAACATCTATTTCAGAATGCTATTCATTGACTACAGCTACATGCTACAGTATTCAACACCATAGTGCCTTCAAAGCTCATCACTAAGCTAAGCTGGGACTAAACACCTCCCTCTGCAACTGGATTGTTGACTTCTTGACAGGCCGCCCGCAGGTGGTAAGGGTAGGTAACAACACATCCACCACGCTGAACCACAACAGAGGGGCCCCTCAGGGGTGCGTGCTAAGTCCCCTCCTGTACTCCCTGTTCACTCATGACTGCATGACCACGCAAAACTCCAACACCATCATTAAGTTTGCCGATGACACAACAGTGGTAGGCCTGATCACTGACAAGGACAACAAACTCTCCCTCAACGTGATCAACGCTGCTGCTACTCTCTGTTATTATCTATGCATAGTCACTTTAATAACTCTTCATAACCTACAAGTACATATTACCTTAATTACCTTGACTAACCGGTGCCCCCGCACATTGACTCTGTACCGGTACCCCCTGTATGTAGCCTCGCTATTGTTATTTTACTGCTGCTCTTTAATTATTTGTTACTTATATATTATATTCTGTGGTATTTTTTTAAAACTGCATTGTTGGTTAAGCGCTTGTAAGTAAGCATTTCACTGTACCTGTTGTATTCGGCGCATGTGAAAAGATACATTTATTTGATTTTAATATTGAGTTGTACCCCCCTTTTGCCCTCAGAACATCTTCAATTCAGCGGGGCATGGACTCTTCAAAGTGTCAAGCGTTTCACAGGGATGCTGGCCCATGTTGACTCCAATGCTTCCCACAGTTGGGTCAAGTTGGAAGGATGTCCTTTGGGTGGTGGACCATTCTTGATACACACAGGAAACTGTAGAGCATGAAATACCCAGCAGTGTTGCAATTCTTGACACGCCCAAACCGGTCCATCTGGCACCTACTTTCATACCCTGTTCAAAAGGCACTCAAATCCTTTGTCTTGCCAATTCACCCTCTGAATGGCACAAAATCCATATCTCAATTGTCTCTAAGCTTAAAAATCCTTCTTTAACCTGTCTCCTCCCCTTCATCTACATGGATTGACGTGGATGTAACAAGTGACATTAATAAGAGATCATAGCTTTCACCTGGATTCACCTGGTCATGTTATGGAAAGAGCAGGTGTCAATGTTTTGTACACAGAATAAGTATTAACTTGACCATGCTTAAAGATATATTCAATGATATTGTTACTGTTATTGTTACTCATCTACCAATCACTGCCCTGCTTTATGAGGCTTTAGAAAAGCTCCCTGGTCTTTGTAGTTGAATCTGTGCTTGAAATTCAATAATTGACTGAGGGCCCTTACAGATGTTATATGTGTGGGTCCATGTAACTTATTATGTGATTTGTTAAGCCATGTTTTACTCCTGAACTAATTTAGGCTTGCCTAAACAAAGGGTCTGAATCCTTATGCAATTACTACACTTTAGTTATACATTTTTTATTTAAATCCCACTTTGTAACACAAGAAAATGTGTTCCGCATAACACACAAAAAATCCTTTATTTAACTAGGCAGGTCAGTTAAGAACAAAATCCTATTTTCAATGACAGCCTAGGAACTGCCTTGTTCAGGGGCAGAACAACAGATTTTTACCTTCTCAGCTCTGGGATTCGATCTTGCAACCTTTCGGTTACTAGTCCAATGCTCTAACCACTAGGCTACCTGCCACCCCACTATCTGATGATAGTGTTTGCAAATAGCACTGTTCATGACCAAAATCCCCAAGTCTACCAGTATTTTTTTAATGTTTCCAGTAGATTTTATGTTCCTTCTGAAAGCCCTAATCTGCTCACTTAAATAAATAGAGATCCTGGTTATGGTGCTACAGTATGTTGTTACAGCATAATCAAAGTGAGGACAATCGGCCTCCCTCTCCGGCCTCTAGGTCACCAGGCTGCTTATTGTTGTGCACCTCTCACCATCGGCTCGCGCATCAGCGCCTAATGACACTCACCTGGACTCCATCACCTCCCTGATTACCTGCCTTATATATGTCACTCCCTTTGGTTCCTTCCCCAGGCGTTATTGTTTCTGTTTTAGTTTCATGGCTCTGCGTGGTTCGTGTTTCTTGTTTTGTGTTATGTTTAGTTCATTTATTAAATGATTCACTCCCTGAACTTGCTTCCCGACTCCCAGCGCACACGTTACAGGCGATCTGCTGTATACTTATGTCCTACTGTAACCTGAAATTCACACCTTTCCAGTACTCCTCACCCCGCCCCAAACTCCACCCTTGAGTCACTCAGCTTTATGTAGGTGCCGAGGCTATATGACTGCACCATCAACTCGATTATTTAGCAGACATCATTTGCTTATGTTCAGTCAATTCTTAGAATAAAAACCTTAGTGGAACATATCCTTATATCCATATTATATCCTTCCTGTTTGGCCCTGTCCGGGGGTGTCCTCGGACGGGGCCACAGTGTCTCCTGACCCATCCTGTCTCAGCCTCCAGTATTTATGCTGCAGTAGTTTATGTGTCGGGGGGCTAGGGTCAGTTTGTTATATCTGGAGTACTTCTCCTGTCCTATTCGGTGTCCTGTGTGAATCTAAGTGTGCGTTCTCTAATTCTCTCCTTCTCTCTTTCTCTCTCTCGGAGGACCTGAGCCCTAGGACCATGCCCCAGGACTACCTGACATGATGACTCCTTGCTGTCCCCAGTCCACCTGGCTGTGCTGCTGCTCCAGTTTCAACTGACCTGAGCCCTAGGACCATGCCCCAGGAATACCTGACATGATGACTCCTTGCTGTCCCCAGTCCACCTGACTGTGCTGCTGCTCCAGTTTCAACTATTCTGCCTTATTATTATTCGACCATGCTGGTCATTTATGAACATTTGAACATCTTGACCATGTTTTGTTATAATCTCCACCCGGCACAGCCAGAAGAGGACTGGCCACCCCACATAGCCTGGTTCCTCTCTAGGTTTCTTCCTAGGTTTTGGCCTTTCTAGGGAGTTTTTCCTAGACACCGTGCTTCTTCACCTGCATTGCTTGCTGTTTGGGGTTTTAGGCTGGGTTTCTGTACAGCACTTTGAGATATCAGCTGATGTACGAAGGGCTATATAAAATAAATTTGATTGATTGATTGATTGATTGAACAACAGTTTTAGTAAGTAATACTGATGAGTAGAAACAAAACAAATCAGTGTCTTTTCTGGGTGTGCACGTGCAGGACAGAGGAAAAGCAATTCTTACACTATTGTTCTCAATTCAATCACCTTCTTCATCTTCATCATTCAGTTCATTGAAATTCAATTTTGAAGTCGTGCACAATTATCAGTTTTTATTTGGTTTATGTTGCCCATTCATTGTCAGTTAGAGACACATTAGTGCCTTTGGACCCAAAAGCATAATCAGTGCTCTAACTCCCCCTTGGGCTGGTCTGGAGCAATAAAGCAGTGACGCAGGGTACCGTACTAAACCACAAATTACCTCTAAATCCCTCAGCATAATCTCAAAACTGTTAGTTGAGCAACCACTGTACAATACCAGTCAAAATTTTGGACACACCTACTCATACCAGGGTTTTTCTTTATTTTTACTATTTTCTACATTGTAGAATAACAGTGAAGACATGAAAACTATGAAATAACACATATGGAATCATGTAGTAACCCAAAAAGTGTTAAACAAATCAAAGTAGCCACCCTTTGCCTTGATGACAGCTTTGCATACTCTTGGCATTATCTCAACCAGCTTCACGAGGTAGTCACCTGGAATGCATTTCAGTTAACAGGTGTGTCTTATTAAAAGTTTATTGGTGGAATTTCTTTCCTTCTTAATACATTTCATGCAATCAGTTGTGTTGTGACAAGGTAGGTATATGAAAGATACCCATATTTGGTAAAAGAACAAGTCCATATTAAGAACAGCTCAAATAAGCAAAGAGAAACGACAGTCCATCATTACTTTAAGACATGAAGGTCAGTCAATCAGGAACATTTCAAGTACTTTGAAAGTTCCTTTAAGCGCAGTCACAAAACCATCTCGAGCTATGATGAGGCTCACATGAAGACCTCCACAGGAAAGGAAGACCCAGAGTTACCTCTGCTGCAGAGGATAAGTTCATTAGAGTTACCAGCCTCAGAAATTACAGCCCAAATAAATGCTTCACAGAGTTCAAGTAACAGACACATCTCAACATCAACTGTTCAGAGGAGACTATGTGAATCAGGCCTTCATGGTCGAATTGCTGCAAAAAAACAATATTAAAGGACACCAATAATAAGAAGAGACTTTCTTGGGCAAAGAAACATGAGCAATGGGCATTAGACTGGTGGAAATATCTCCTTTGGTCTGATGAGTCCAAATTTGGGATTTTTGGTTCTAACCGTTGTGTCTTTGTGAGACGCAGAGTAGGTGAACGGATGATCTCCACATGTGTGGTTCCCACCATGAAGCATGGAGGAGGAGGTGTGATGGTGTGGGGGTGCTTTGCTGGTGACAATGTCTGTGATTTATTTAGAATTCAAGGCACACTTTAACAGCGTGGATACCACCGTATTCTGCAGCGAAACGCCATCCCATCCCAACAGGACAATGACCCAACACACCTCCAGGCTGTGTAAGGCCTATTTGACCAATAAGGAGAGTGATGTGGTGCTGCATCAGATGACCTGGCTTCCACAATCACCCGACTTCATTCCAATTGAGATGGTTTGGGATGAGTTGGACTGCAGAGCGAAGGAAAAGCAGCCAACAAGTGCTCACCACATGTGGGAGCTCCTTCAAGACTGTTGGAAATGCATTACAGGTGAAGCTGGTTGAGACAATGCCAAGAGTGTGCAAAGCTGTCATCAAGGCAAAGGCTGGCTACTTTGAAGAATCTAAAATAGAAAATATATTTTGATTTGTTTAACACTTTTTGGGTTACTACATGATTCCATGTGTTATGTGTTATTTCGTAGTTTTGATGTCTTCACTATTATTCTGCAATGTAGAAAATAGTTAAAATGAAGAAAATCCCTTGAATGAGTAGGTGTGTCCAAACTTCTGACTGGTACTGTATGTAATAAAATGATCCAAACAATTAGCTTGATAGAACTCCAAATCTATCTGCCAAATTGAAGTTGATCAAATAACAAATGAATAGATATTCAGTATGTAATCGTAAAAACGAACTTAACAATCACTAACTCTGAGTTACACAAGTCAGCAAACCTCCACTGTGCGTCACTTAATTGGAGCATGTTCCATGTGAGGCCGTTTCATAAGATCCAATTTATGCCGGAGATGACAAGCAATGTACAGACCACTCACGCAATGTCAGTGTAATTTCACAGTGGTCCGCATGGGGCCGGAGAATTACACATTAAGCATGACACACACACACACACACACACACACACACACACACACACACACACACACACACACACACACACACACACACACACACACACACACACACACACACACACACACACACACACACACACACACACACACACACACACACACACACACACCTACCCCCACACACACACACACACACACACATACATACATACATACATACATACAGATAGGACCGTTGTTATGGCTTTCTGATTCCATCCTACTCTGGGACATATACCTGCTGGTATATAGCTTCTAGTTCTGTCCAATTGCTTGTTTGTCCATCCTCTCAAATAGGGACGGATCATTACATTGTAAAAATTGTATCAAATAAAAAAAATTATTGTGATGTAATATTTTTTGGGGAAAAGGGGTTAAATCAGTTGGTTTGTACTCAGATGGTTTGTGCTCATTGCAGCACAGATGTCTCGTGCACACTGTCCCGTGCACACTGCCTGGCGTGCCCTGAGATGTCCCAGATCTGTGACCAACACTCTCTTATGACTCCAGTCACCTGGTTCTGTTCTACCCACAGATGGTGACGCTGTCACTGCCTTTGATGGTTCAGGGTGTGGGGAACATTTCGTATCCCCTGCTTCTCCATATGACAAAGGTTTGCATATACAGGTACAGAGCACTGTTTCTCAAACTCAAATGGCTTTATGTAACGCAGGTGGTTTTGTGTAACAACTACCTGCGTGATGCACACTGCGCAGTGGCCCTTTTGCACCAGAATCCTCTCCACTGATTGGCTTAGTAATTTGCTGGGGGGGTTGGGAGAGTTGAAGGGAGTTGATTTTTGTTCACCCGCTCAGCTGAGACCATGGGAATGTGGTTTTCTAAGAACTCAGAGACAGATATGTCAAAGGAGCCACTGTTCAGCAGGAGGAGCAGTGACGAAGGTTTTAAACACATTTTACGACGTCAATGATCTGATTTAGATGTTTTGATCTGAATTAGATGTGTGTGTGCGTGTGTGTGTGTGTGTACAGTATTTGTATGGTTCACACAAGATTTTCAGTGGGCTCCACTAAAAAGGCTTCTCTGGAAAACCCCGTAAACCAGTCAGCTAAATGTAATGTTTGTCAAGTGAGTTTATACGCTTACCATAACCAATGACCATAACTTTTGATGCTGTGTGAGGACACTTATTAAGGGGTAATCACGAGCTAAATGAAACAGCAACAAGGGTGCATCTAACACATACCTAAATAGTTTGAAGGTCTCTGTCTGTTGGGTGTAGTACAGCAGGCAGACATGTTCTCCATGGCATCAGAGAAGAAGAGTGAACCCAACAGCCTGGAAATCTGCTCAGAGTTTATTAAAGGGATGCAGCCTACTGCGGTTCCTCATGTATTAACTGTCCTCCTTAGTCTCTGCTCTGTTATAGTACTATGGTCCACGATGTAGAATCATTTTCTATCAAATGAAGGATTTTTTATCAATAAAATGTTCCCCTCTATCAATAGAATTTCATATAAATGAATATTTGTTTAATATCAATATACCTAATCATAGTTTTTTTTGTTTGACATTATTCCTTGTTTTTTTAAGAACCTGCAAAAAGTACTGCATGATTAATAAACTAATAAACAACCAAAGTACTGCTATCGTTTTCCTGTTTTGACTGTATGTTTTAAACCAGTGGTTCCCAAACTGTTTATCGTCCCGTACCCCTTCAAACACTCAACCTCCAGCTGCGTACCCCCTCTAGCACCAGGGTCAGCACACTCACAAATGTTGTTATTTGCCATCATTGTAAGCCTGCCACAAACACACTATACGATACATTTATTAAACATAAGAATGAGTGTGAGTTTTTGTCACCATCTGGCTCGTGGGAAGTGACAAAGATCTCTTATAGGACCAGGGCGCAAATAATAATATAATAATAATCAATAATTTTGCTCTTTATTTAGCCATCTTACATGTAAAACCTTACTTGTTCATCAAAAATGTTGAATAATTCACCCCGGGTTAATGAGAAGGGTGTGCTTGAAAGGATGTACATAACTCTGCAATGTTCGGTTGTATTGGAGAGAGTCTCAGTCTTAAAGAATTTTCTGTGCCTGTTTTTAATTTTCATGCTGTTGAGGGCTGAGAATCCACTTGCACATAGGTACGTGGTTGCAAAATGCATCCGTGTCTTAACAGCGCGATTTGCCAAGTCAAGAATCTCTGAGCGCACGCAGCCCTATCCAGAAATCTGGCAGGGGCTTCTGATTTAAATTCAATTTTCACAGAAACGCTTGTTGCAATTTCGATGAGTCTCTCTTGTTCAGATATCGGTAAGTAGAGTGGAGGCAGGGCATAAAAGGGAAAACGAATCCAGTTGCTTGTGTCGTCCATTTCGGGAATGTACAGTGCCGTGCGAAAGTATTCGGCCCCCTTGAACTTTGCGACCTTTTGCCACATTTCAGGCTTCAAACATAAAGATATAAAAATGTAGTTTTTTTGTGAAGAATCAACAACAAGTGGGACACAATCATGAAGTGGAACGACATTTATTGGATATTTCAAACTTTTTTAACAAATCAAAAACTGAAAAATTGGGCGTGCAAAATTATTCAGCCCCCTTAAGTTAATACTTTGTAGCGCCACCTTTTGCTGCGATTACAGCTGTAAGTCACTTGGGGTATGTCTCTATCAGTTTTGCACATCGAGAGACTGACATTTTTTCCCATTCCTCCTTGCAAAACAGCTCGAGCTCAGTGAGGTTGGATGGAGAGCATTTGTGAACAGCAGTTTTCAGTTCTTTCCACAGATTCTCGATTGGATTCAGGTCTGGACTTTGACTTGGCCATTCTAACACCTGGATATGTTTATTTTTGAACCATTCCATTGTAGATTTTGCTTTATGTTTTGGATCATTGTCTTGTTGGAAGACAAATCTCCGTCCAAGTCTCAGGTCTTTTGCAGACTCCATCAGGTTTTCTTCCAGAATGGTCCTGTATTTGGCTCCATCCATCTTCCCATCAATTTTAACCATCTTCCCTGTCCCTGCTGAAAAAAAGCAGGCCCAAACCATGATGCTGCCACCACCATGTTTGACAGTGGGGATGGTGTGTTCAGGGTGATGAGCAGTGCTGCTTTTACGCCAAACATAACGTTTTGCATTGTTGCCAAAAAGTTCAATTTTGGTTTCATCTGACCAGAGCACCTTCTTCCACATGTTTGGTGTGTCTCCCAGGTGGCTTGTGGCAAACTTTAAATGACACTTTTTATGGATATCTTTAAGAAATGGCTTTCTTCTTGCCACTCTTCCATAAAGGCCAGATTTGTGCAATATACGACTGATTGTTGTCCTATGGACAGAGTTTCCCACCTCAGCTGTAGATCTCTGCAGTTCATCCAGAGTGATCATGGGCCTCTTGGCTGCATCTCTGATCAGTCTTCTCCTTGTATGAGCTGAAAGTTTAGAGGGACGGCCAGGTCTTGGTAGATTTGCAGTGGTCTGATACTCCTTCCATTTCAATATTATCGCTTGCACAGTGCTCCTTGGGATGTTTAAAGCTTGGGAAATCTTTTTGTATCCAAATCCGGCTTTAAACTTCTTCACAACAGTATCTCGGACCTGCCTGGTGTGTTCCTTGTTCTTCATGATGCTCTCTGCGCTTTTAACGGACCTCTGAGACTATCAAAGTGCAGGTGCATTTATACGGAGACTTGATTACACACAGGTGGATTGTATTTATCATCATTAGTCATTTAGGTCAACATTGGATCATTCAGAGATCCTCACTGAACTTCTGGAGAGAGTTTGCTGCACTGAAAGTAAAGGGGCTGAATAATTTTGCACGCCCATTTTTTCCGTTTTTGATTTGTTAAAAAAGTTTGAAATATCCAATAAATGTCGTTCCACTTCATGATTGTGTCCCACTTGTTGTTGATTCTTCACAAAAAAATACAGTTTTATATCTTTACGTTTGAAGCCTGAAATGTGGCAAAAGGTCGCAATGTTCAAGGGGGCACTGTATCTGCGTAATTGCACTCCCAGCTCACTCAGGTGCTTCGCAATATCATATTTGACATTGTCCGGAAGCTTGAGTTCGTTTGCACACAAAAAAAATCATACGATGGAAAGACCTGTGTGTTGTCCTTGTTAATGCAGACAGAGAAGAGCTCCAACTTCTTAATCATAACCTCAATTTTGTCCCCCACTTTGGATATAGTTGCAGAGAGTCCCTGTAATCCTAGATTCAGATCGTTCAGGAGAAAAATAACATCACCCATCACCCAGATAGAAACTCGTCATCATGCAAGCGGTCAGACAAATGAAAATGATGGTCAGTAAAGAAAACTTTAAGCTTGTATTTAATTTTAAAAAATGTGTCAATACTTTGCCCTTTGATAAAAACACACTTCTGTATGTTGTAAAAGCTTTACGTGGCCTCTACCCTTACCATTGCATAATGCAGAAAATATACGGGAGTTCAGGGGCCTTGCTAGAACAAAGTTAACCATTTTCACTGTAGTGTCCAAAACATCTTTCAAGCTGTCAGGCATTCCTTCGGCACCAAGAGCCTCTCGGTGGATGCTGCAGTGTACCGAAGTGGCGTCGGGAGCCAATGCTTGCACGCGTGTTACCACTCCACTATGTCTCCCTGTCATGGCTTTTGCACCATCAGTATACATACCAACACATCTTGGCCACCAAAGTCCATTTGTTGTCACCAAGCTATCCAGTACTTAAAACATAT
The DNA here is from genome assembly GCF_013265735.2 of Oncorhynchus mykiss. Taxonomy (NCBI): domain Eukaryota; kingdom Metazoa; phylum Chordata; class Actinopteri; order Salmoniformes; family Salmonidae; genus Oncorhynchus; species Oncorhynchus mykiss. The sequence continues at coordinate 34,244,863 of NC_048572.1, forward strand.
CCCCTTATGTTGTCTTGGTTTCCAATGGTTTGCAGAATAGGATGTCTTCCTTAATTGACCCCCCCCCCATAAACGTAACGGACATATACCAGGAACTGTGCCCGGCCAACCACGTCTGTTGACTCATCCAGCTGTAACACATATAATTATCTGGCTTGTATTTGTCACAGTTTCTGTGTTATTTTATTGTTGTTTCCTTAGGTTACCGCTGGAGGGCACCCTTACCCTTTTTTTCTAGTTTCCAGGTTACCCTGATTTTTAGTTATTGGATTTACCCAGGTTTTATTACCTTCTCTGTTCACCTGGTTGCCTTGTTATTTAGATTCCTCGGTTGGCCTGTATCTTGGCTTAGGTCTCATGTTTTATTAGTGTGCTCATGTGAGGTTGTAAAAGTTCTGGATTTACTCTTACCTCTGCTTGCTGTTTCTCTGCGCCTGGGTTCGAGTTCATACTAGCATTATTGTTACAGTAGACCTAAGCTTACAATGGACCCAGCAGAGATTTCGCAGTTGTCCGAGGAACATTCCAAACTCCAACATTTACGGTCGGCTCTCACCCACCATGGAACTGTGATTGGTCGCCATGAGGCGCGGCTGCAGACATTGTCGGATGATTTAAGAACTCGTGTCCACTCTGCAGACAGAACAGGCGGGAGCAACGGCTGCTGCACCTGTGGCTGTTCCTAATCCTCCACTCCATACCAGCTCAGCGTCTTCCTCCCTGGGGAGCCTCATTTCACGGCACCGGAGCGCTCTGAGAGGCATCCTGGGAGGTGCCGTGGGTTCCTGCTCCAATGCTCGCTGGCCTTTGAGCTGCAGCCATCAACGTTTCCCCCCAAGCATAGTGGCATACATCATCTCCTTGCTCTCAGAACAAGCTCTGGCCTGGGCCACAGCCATATGGGAGCAGCAATCAGACATTTGTTTTAATTGGCAAAGCTTCACCCAGGAGATGAATAGGGTTTTTGATCACTCCATCAGTAGCAGGAACGCTGTTCAAAGACTCATTGCGCTTCAGCAGGGCCGCCAGAGCGTAGCTGATTACACCATTGACTTGGGCAGTTGGACATTCCTACTTTCATAGACTCTGGGGATACCGTCTGTTTTCTGGATCGCATATTAGCTTGCCAACAGGGGCTGCCTCTCACTAAGCTGGACATTCTATTGTTGGTCACTGCGCTGGATGGTCAACCCCTAGGGTCTGGGAAGGTGAAGCAACTCACCATGCCTATTCAGCTACGAGTTCTGGATTATCATGTGGAGTTTATCCAGCAACATTTGGTGGACTCTCCTGAGCTTCCCCTGGTTCTTGGACATCCGTGGCTTTCTATCCATAATCCTGAAATTGATTGGCCCTTGGGAAGAGTTCTCGGATGGAATCCTTCATGCCAGTCCAACTGCCAGCAGCTCTCTCCACAACTTTCCGGCCCTGCTCGTCAGGAGGCTTCCAATTCTCCTAATCCCCTGGCTGGGGATGACAAGCCTGATCTTTCCCGCATACCTCGGGATTACTGGGATCTGGGTCATGTCTTCAGCAAATGAAGGGCCAGCGAACTGCCTCCTTACAGGTCCTATGATTGTGCCATCAACCTTCTGCCCGGCACCACTCCTCCGAGTGGAGGGCTGTATTCTCTCTCAGGTCCAGAGACTGCAGCCATGAACAGTTAAATTAGCTGCCGGCTGGTTTTATTTGGCCGCCCACTTCACCTGCAGGAGCGGGTTTTTTGTTGTTGGAATGAGGGATCGGGGATTATGTCCCTGTATCGATTTTAAAAAGATATATATTTCACCTTTATTTAACCAGGTTGGCAAGTTGAGAACAAGTTCTCATTTACAATTGTGACCTGGCCAAGATAAAGCAAAGCAGTACGACACATACAACAACACAGAGGTACACATGGAGTAAAACAAACATACAGTCAGTAATCCAGTAGAATAATAAGTCTATATACAATGTGAGCAAAGGAGGTGAGATAAGGGAGGTAAATGCAAAAAGAAGGCCATGGTGGCGAAGTAAATACAATATAGCAAGTAAAACACTGGAATGGTAGATTTGCAGTGGAAGAATGTGCAAAGTAGAGATAGAAATAATGGGGTGCAAAGGAGCAAAATAAATAAATACAGTAGGGGGAGAGGTAGTTGTTTGGGCTAAATTATAGATGGGCTATGTACAGGTGCAGTAATCTGTGAGCTGCTCTGACAGCTGGTACCTAAAGCCAGTGAGGAAGATAAGTGTTTCCAGTTTCAGAGATTTTTGTAGTTCGTTCCAGTCATTGGCAGCAGAGAACTGGAAGGAGAGGCAGCCAAAGGAAGAATTGGTTTTGGGGGTGACCAGAGAGATATAAATGCTGGAGCGCGTGCTACAGGTGGGTGCTGCTATGGTGACCAGCGAGCTGAGATAAGGGGGGACTTTACCTAGCAGGGTCTTGTAGATAACCTGGAGCCAGTGGGTTTGGCGACGAGTATGAAGCGAGGGCCAGCCAACGAGAGCGTACAGGTCGCAGTGGTAGGTAGTATATGGGGCTTTGGTGACAAAACAGATGGCACTGTGATAGACTGCATCCAATTTATTAAGTAGGGTATTGGAGGCTATTTTGTAAATGACATCGCCGAAGTCGAGGATCGGTAGGATGGTCAGTTTTACGAGGGTATGTTTGGCAGCATGAGTGAAGGATGCTTTGTTGCAAAATAGGAAGCCAATTATAGATTTAACTTTGGATTGGAGATGTTTGATATGAGTCTGGAAGGAGAGTTTCCAGTCTAACCAGACACCTAGGTATTTGTATTTGTCCACATATTCTAAGTCAGAACCGTCCAGAGTAGTGATGTTGGACGGGCGGGCAGGTGCAGGCAGCGATCGGTTGAAGAGCATGCATTTAGTTTTACTTGTATTTAAGAGCAATTGGAGGCCACAGAAGGAGAGTTGTATGGCATTGAAGCTCGTCTGGAGGGTTGTTAACACAGTGTCCAAAGAAGGGCCAGAAGTATACAGAATGGTTTCGTCTGCATAGAGGTGGATCAGAGACTCACCAGCAGCAAGAGCGACATCATTGATGTATACAGAGAAGAGATTCGGTCCAAGAATTGAACCCTGTGGCACCCCCATGGAGACTGCCAGATGCCCGGACAACAGGCCCTCCGATTTGACACACTGAACTCTATCAGAGAAGTAGTTGGGGAACCAGGCGAACAAATCATTTGAGAAACCAAGGCTATCGAGTCTGCCGATGAGGATGTGATGATTGACAGAGTCGAAAACATTGGCCAGGTCAATGAATACGGCTGCACAGTATTGTTTCTTATCGATGGAGGTTAAGATATCGCTTAGGACCTTGAGCGTGGCTAAGGTGCACCCATGACCAGCTCTTAAATCAGATTTTATAGCGGAGAAGGTATGGTGGGATTCAAAATGGTCGATAATCTTTTTGTTGACTTGGCTTTCGAAGACCTTAGAAAGGCAGGGTAGGATAGATTTAGGTCTGTAGCAGTTTGGGTCAAGAGTGTCCCCCCCTTTGAAGAGGGGGATGACAGCAGCTGCTTTCCAATCTTTGGGAATCTCAGACGACACGAAAGAGAGGTTGAACAGGCTAGTAATAAGGGTTGCAATTTCGGCAGATAATTTTATAAAGAAAGGGTACAGATTGTCTAGCCCGGCTGATTTGTAGGGGTACAGATTTTGCAGCTCTTTCAGAACATCAGCTGACTGGATTTTGGAGAAGGAGAAATGTGGAAGGCTTGGGCGAGTTGCTGTGGGGGGTGCAGTGCTGTTGACTGGGGTAGGGGTAGCCAGGTGGAAAGCATGGCCAGCTGTAGAAAAATGCTTATTGAAATTCTCAATTATAGTGGATTTATCGGTGGTGACAGTGTTTCCTATCCTCAGTGCAGTGGGCAGCTGGAAGGAGGTGTTCTTATTCTCCATGGACTTTACAGTGTCCCGGAACTTTTTTGAGTTTGTGTTGCAGGAATCAAATTTCTGCTTGAAAAAGCTAGCCTTGGCTTTTCTAACTGCCTGTGTATATTGGTTTCTAGCTTCCCTGAAAAGTTGCATATCACGGGGGCTGTTCGATGCTAATGAAGAACGCCATAGGATGTTTAAGGGCAGTCAGGTCTGGAGAGAACCAAGGGCTATATCTGTTCCTGGTTCTAAATTTCTTGAATGGGGCATGTTTAGTTAAGATGGTGAGGAAGTATATATATTTTTTAATAACCAGGCATCCTCTACTGACGGGATGAGATCAATATCCTTCCAGGATACCCCAGCTAGGTCGATTAGAAAGGCCTGCTCGCTGAAGTGTTTCAGGGAGCTTTTGACAGTTATGAGTGGAGGTTGTTTGACCGCTGACCCATTACGGATGCAGGCAATGAGGCAGTGATTGCTGAGATCTTGGTTGAAAACAACAGAGGTGTATTTAGAGGGCAAGTTGGTTAGGATTATATCTATGAGGGTGCCCGTGTTTACGGCTTTGGGGTGGTACCTTGTAGGTTCATTGATAATTTGTGTGAGATTGAGGGCATCAAGCTTAGATTGTAGGATGGCTGGGGTGTTAAGCATGTTCCAGTTTAGGTCGCCTAGCAGCAGGAGCTCTGAAGATAGATGGGGGGCAATCAGTTCACATATGGTGTCCAGAGCACAGCTGCGGGCAGAGGGGGGTCTATAGCAGGCGGCAACGGTGAGAGACTTGTTTTTAGAGAGGTGGATTTTTAAAAGTAGAAGTTCAAATTGTTTGGGTACAGACCTGGATAGTAAGACAGAACTCTGCAGGCTATCTTTGCAGTAGATTGCAACACCGCCCCCTTTGGCCGTTCTATCTTGTCTGAAAATGTTGTAGTTAGGGATGGAGATTTTAGAATTTTTGGTGGTCTTCCTAAGCCAGGATTCAGACACGGCTAGAACATCTGTGTTGGCAGAGTGTGCCAAAGCAGTGAATAAAACACATTTAGGGAGGAGGCTTCTAATGTTAACATGCATGAAACCAAGGCTATTACGGTTCCAGAAGTTATCAAAAGAGAGCGTCTGGGTAATAGGAGTGGAGCTTGGCACTGCAGGGCCTGGATTCACCTCTACATCACCAGAGGAACAGTGGAGGAGTAGGATAAGGGTACGGCTAAAAGCTATGAGAATTGGTCGTCTAGAACGTCCGGAACAGAGAGTAAAAGGAGGTTTCTGGGGGCGATAAAATAGTTTTAAGGTATAATGTACAGACAAAGGTATGGTAGGATGTGACTACAGTGGAGGTAAACCTAGGTATTGAGTGATGATGAGAGAGATATTGTCTCTAGAAACATCATTGAAACCAGGTGATATCATTGCATGTGTGGGTGGTGGAACTGAAAGGTTGGCTAAGATATAATGAGCAGGGCTAGAGGCTCTACAGTGAAATAAGCCAATAAACACTAACCAGAACAGCAATGGACAAGGCATATTGACATTAAGGAGAGGCATGCTTAGTTGAGTGATCATAAGGGTTCAGTGAGTAGTGAGATGGTTGGGGTAACGGCAATCCAGACAGCTAGCCGGGCCATCGGTAGCAAGCTAGCATAGGATGGAGGTCTGTTTTTAGCCACCTCGTGCATTTCCGTCTGTAGATTAGTGGGGTTCCGTGTGGTAGAGGGGACCAATCCAATTGGCAAAATAGATATAGTTATAGTGACTCAAGAAAAATTGTCCGATAGATCTATTCAGATAGCAGCCGATAAGACAGCTAACGATTAGCGGGCCGCAGATGGGCGTTCAGGTAACGTCGGGATGGAGGGGCCAGTTGGATAACTCCCTCGGGCAGATAACGGTAGTCCAGTCGTGAAGCCCGGTGGGGCTCCGCATCGGTAGTAAAACGGGTCCGGATAGGTGATTGTAGCCCAGGAGTGGCTGATGGAACTCTTCAGATGGCTAGCTCCGGAATAATTTATGTTTGCGCCGGGATCGACGTAAGCCAATAGTCACACAGATAGCAGCTAGCTAGCTGCGAGATCCAGGTGTAAATGTCCAGAGCTTGAGGTTGAAATCTGGGGATATGGAGAGAAAGTAGGTCCGGTATGCTCTGGTCTGAGTCGTGTTGTACAAAACTGGTGATAGCTTTTCGAGCTAAAAGATAGCTGATGACCACAAACCGTGGTTAGCTGAATAGTAACGTTAGTTAGTAAACTGGCTAACTTCTGGCTAGCTTCTGGTTAGCTTCTGGCTAGCTTGTGGTTAGTTTCTGGCTAGCTTCTGGTTAGTCTGACTGCTATGCCATCTTGGTATGAAATGATTACAGGGATTTAAATAACATTACCATCAAATACCTCTACCCTCTTCCTCTTATGTCATCAGCCTTTGAGAGACTCCAGGGAGCTACGGTTTTCTCAAAATTGAATTTACGGAACACGTACAATCTGGTACGCATCAGACAGGGAGATGAGTGGAATACAGCATTCAACACCCCAAATGGATATCATGAGTACCGTGTCATGCCGTTTGGACTTACAAATGCTCCAGCCATTTTCCAGGCCCAGTTTAATGATCTGCTGCGCGACTTCCTTCACCAGTTCGTGTTGTGTACCTAGATGACATCCTCATCTTCTCCAGGTCCATGGTTGAACACATGCAACATGTTCGCCAGGTTCTTCAAAGACTCCTCTCTCACCACTTGTTTGTGAAGGCTGAAAAGTGTGAGTTTCACATTCCTCAGATCTCCTTCCTGGGGTGTCTCAGGGCTGTGTGCGGCTGGCCTCCCAAAAGGTAGAAGCAGTGGTCAACTGGCCGCGGCCCAGGACAGTCAAGCAAGTCCAGTGTTTTTGGGGTTTTGCTAATTTCTACCAGAGATTTGTGAAAGACCTTAGTTTGGTGGCTGTGCCATTGACAGCGCTCACCAAGGGCTCGGCTGGGCATGTAAGCTGGACCCCTGCTGCTGAGAAGGCGTTCCAGGACCTGAAACGTTGGTTTTCTTCTACACACATTCCAGTTCATGCGGATCCTTCCCTTCGTGGTAGAAGTGGATGCCCCTGACGTTGGCGTGGGTGCAGTTCTGTCTCAGCGCTCTGCTAAAGACCAAAAGCGTCATCCCTTCATTCGAGTTCATACTAGCATTAATGTTACAGATTGCAAAGCAGTAATTGTTTCAAAACATCTCCTGCCATATCACTGATGAGTCGTGAAACAATGTAGTTTGATGAAGGCATTGTCTGTTTGTTTGGCCTTTCTCCCCAGCATTGTCCCAGCCATATCTGCAACAGCAGGAAGAATGAAGTCCACTCCTGCCTCCCAGGTGGCGCAGTGGTTAAGGGCGCTGTACTGCATTGCCAGCTGTGCCATCAGAGACTTTGGGTTTGCGCCCAGGCTCTGTCGTAACCAGCTGCGACCGGGAGGTCCGCACAATTGGCCTAGCGTCGTCCGGGTTAGGGAGGGTTTGGCCGGGCGCACCAGCGACTCCTGTGGCGGGCTGGGCGCAATGCGCGCTAACCAAGGTTGCCAGGTGCAAGGTGTTTCCTCCGACACGTTGGTGCGACTGGCTTCCGGGTTGGATGCGCTGTGTTAAGAAGCAGTGCGGCTTGGTTGGGTTGTGTATCGGAGGACTTTCAACCTTTGTCTCTCCCGAGTCCGTACGGGAGTTGTAGCGATGAGACAAGATACTAAAAACAATTGGATACCACGAAATTGGGGAGAAAAAGGGGTAAAATAAAAAGAATTGAAGTCCTCCACAATAATGGGGCTTGCCTGTCCTAGCCACTCGGTAGCACACCATATAAGACGCTTCTTATTAATGGTATCTGTTGCTTTTATACATGTCTTAATACTCTAAAGTCGTCTTTATTCTTGCTCAAAAAACTCCTGTGGCTTATTTTTCAAATTATCATGTTTAGTTTCTAAATATCTGCGCAAGAGCGAAGGATTCCTGCGAGAGAGTAACGGTTAATGTGATTGGATGTTAATTATTTGACTAGGCTTCCTTAAACTAGATGGTTTAATTTCATTTTTGGCAGTGAAACGAGGCTACGTAGGCGAGGAAAAAAAACTCACCCAAATGTATAGCACAGTTGGAAAATATAAATGTACTGTTTTAAAACAAATGTGAATCACATTTTTATTTGGCGTACCCCCTTACAGCATTGCGCGTATCCCAGTTTGGGAATACCTGTTTTAAATTAAATAAAACGTTACCTCATCAGTATAGCTGGTAGGGTAGTGTTTACAATGCTTCCTCATTATCCTAGCAGATAAAATGCATTTTATAACATAAGGAATGCGCGTTTTCACCCATTCCAGGCAGAGTGGGTGGACACACTACCCTTTCATTTAATTTCCTTTTATCTGTTCCTGATATTGTCATTCCTGGTTTTGTCATTCCTGGTTCTGTACCTGTGTTGGCAGATCCAGGGCCAAGAAGCCCACTGTTATTCTGAATTCCTTAATGACAGTTCCTGTTGGTACGCCTCTCTTTGATTGGTTGTGATGTCTTCACGGCAACACAAAGTGCAGCTCTGTTGTTACAACTGCATGGGTCAAGCAGATTCACCTTTTGAAAGGGTTAACAAGCCCCAGGAGTATAGGATGAGGTCTGGCCATGAGGGTCAAGGTTCAGGTCAAATAAGGTATACACACAAAGAACATTAGGTGAATACAAACACTGTGTGAATGGTGTGGAGATGGAGTGAGTTGTACATTGGTGAGTATGGGGTTGTGTGTGTGTGTGTGTGTGTGTGTGTGTGTGTGTGTGTGTGTGTGTGTGTGTGTGTGTGTGTGTGTGTGTGTGTGTGTGTGTGTGTGTGTGTGTGTGTGTGTGTGTGTGTGTGTTGTGTGCCAACACACTGACTCAACTCCAGCCACTTTAATAATGGGAATTGATGGGAAATTATGTAAAATATATCACTAGCCACTTTAAACAATGCTACCTAATATAATGTTTACATACCCTACATTATTCATCTCATATGTATATGTATATACTGTACTCTATATCATCTACTGCATCTTTATGTAATACATGTATCACTGGCCACTTTAACTATGCCACTTTGTTTACATACTCATCTCATATGTATATACTGCACTCAATACCATCTACTGTATCTTGCCTATGCCGCTCTGTACCATCACTCATTCATATATCTTTATGTACATATTCTTTATCCCCTTACACTTGTGTCTATAAGGTAGTAGTTTTGGAATTGTTAGCTAGATTACTTGTTGGTTATTACTGCTTTGTCGGAACTAGAAGCACAAGCATTTCGCTACACTCGCGTTAACATCTTCTAACCATGTGTATGTGACAAATAAAATTTGATTTGATTTGATTTATATATATATATATATATATATATAAAAGCCTCCTAAGCCTGTAGTTGATTGATCTAGCCCCAGGACTTACTATGGTCTGTATTTTAGAGGGACTTTGCATCACAGCAACACACACACACATACACACAGAGAGAGAGAGCTAATACAGATAGAGATTAAGTGGCTACTAACAGAGTTGATAACATTAAATCAAGGATGGCACGGGCCACTTGGATCTTAATCGCGTCGCTGATTCATGGCGTGTGTGTGTGAGAGAGAGAGAAAGAGATCACCTTGGGGCTAAACAAAAACACAGCATTAAGTGCCTTCCATTATAGGGGATTCCCGATCACCCATCAACATGACATATAATACTACACAATGGTTTCACTTCATCAAATCAATATACTGTAGCTGTGTATACTTGGTGTTCACGATCTGGATACAATTGAGGTGGTGCCAAGGATCAATTTCACTTGAATTCGGGACATGAACTAGATATGAAGAAACAATTTGTCACAAAATCACCGTACAGAGATGGGCAAAAAAGCATTCTCTGGCCCTTCCTCTTCGACTTAGCTATTAAGGGACATTAAATTGCAGGAGCTCACCTCCTTAAATTGGTTTAAAGCTAGGGACAATGAAGTCGGGGGCGGGCAATGTTTTGACCCCTAGATGCATCACACCTCCCCAAATAATTTGTGCCTTATTGGCATCCTCATGCTTCCCATCTGAAACAGTTTGGAACAGTTTGTGCACATATTATGAAGACATTTTGTGATGTGTTTGTTCGTTTTGTTCATCTTCAATGGTCATTGGTCAACAGTAGGGATTCTTCAATGAAATGTTTGTTGTCATTCAAAGATAGACGACTCGTTTTCATGCACATTTTTTCACTTGAGAAATACTGGACCAAACATATTAGTTAGATGTAAAATTGCATGACTAAGAGCTCCTTTGCAAAATGTTTTAAACTGTACTGCTCTGTGTTTTATATTGTAGATGAGTCTAAAACTTTGTGTGCTGCTATTTTAGTCAGGTCTCTTTTAGATTTTTAATATCAATGAGACTAATCTGGTAAAATAAAGCTAAAATAAAATGAATACATTAAAACACAAAACATCAACAATTTTCACTTGAATTTGAACGGATTTCTTGATTTCGGTTGAATTAAAAAGGAATTGAATGGTTAACATACGCCAACTTAATCATTGCCACCTAATCAATGATAACCAGAGACACATCAGAGCTATTAGCTGTCTTTCTCTCTCCCTCTGAACGTGCACGTGAAGTGGACAATTTGCATTGAAAAGATAAGGATAACATCAGCGTATGACAATGAACAAATAGGCCTAGACTTACTTGCCAGTAAGATGCACTCAGGAGTCATAAGATCAATGTGTTCTAACATTTATTACAAATATTTGTTCAATAAAATATAAACAATTTACAGAACCGTTTGGCAATTTGTTCGTTGAAGACATTGCTAGTCGCCAAGTACTCTAGTATCAAACAACATCAGTATCAGTTTCCTGGTTTAAAACCCTTTAAAAACCGAACTTCACAACAACACTAGAGTAAAAGGTTTTAGCCATTTAGCCTCACGCACGCACGCACACACTCTCTCTCTCACACACACACACACACACACACACACACACACACACACACACACACACACACACACACACACACACACACACACACACACACACACACACACACACACACACACACACACACACACACACACAAGGTAGAGACCATATAGTATAAAAAATAAAGTGATCATAATCAAATGAAGGTCAAACTGAAATAAGTAAAACTTTTGCACAGGTTCAAATCAAAGACAGCTCCTTACAAAAACAAACAAACAACCAAACAAATAATTAGTGTCAAGACGAGCACAACTGAACAACTAAGCCTATCGTGCGTTTTACATCATAATAAACATTACTAATATGTGTACTAATTCTATAATGCTTCTGAACCAAAACAACATGTATAGGCCTAGTCATATGTGCAGTGTGTCAAGAGTTTGTAGCAGCATCTGAATACTTCTTCACTGTGTGGACACTTCACGCGCCTAATGGTTATCTTTAAGTTAAACGTGGACCACCACTGTTCTGCTGGAATTCTCCAAATCATTCCGGTATTGCTCGAGCCAGTTCCTAAGCTCTGATATCCGGTAGCCCTCCGGTCCCCTGCCCCCCTGATACACGACCCGCTCATCCCTCAGGATATAAAGTCTCTCAAAATAGGCTCCGTAAGCCGCGTTGGACGAGTTGTCCATAGTATCCACCACCACACTGCTGCAGGGAACCTCCGAGTGCATCAGCTGAGCGGCTTTCAGTCTGTCCTCCAGACAGCAGTGCTTGGGGATCTGGTATGGCGCGTCGGAGCTCACCCAGCCGTCCGAGGGATGCGCCTCCTCGATATATACAAGCAGGGAGTCGGCGATGTCCGCATACTGGCTCGCGACGCGCTGAAACGCAGCCAGGCGCGTCATGAACGGTGGTCAGGAGCAACTGCCGAAGTTGAGGATGAGAGGTCTCCTCCCTTTCACATAGTCTAGGACCCTGACCCTGCGCCGCTCCTGCAGCTGCACAACCTCAGTGTTGGGCGCGATAAGTCCAAGGTGCGCGGATTTGAAAAAGTCTAATTTCTGCCCGTACCACACGGCCCTGAGCGACTCCAGGGTGAACATCTTGTTGGAGTCGGAGACGCAGACAGGCGGGTCTTCGGGGCTGCTGCCCTCCATCTTCAGCAGCACTTTCCTCCTGATACACAGGACGTCCAGGAGACACAGCATCAGCGCTGCCAGGAGGAACCGGGGCAGCAGAATCAGACATAGAGCTGTGTGTTTCAGGGCCAGCACCGTCAGGACACCTGCAGACTTCTGCATCTCGCCCTGCCGATGATGTCTGGCCGGCAATGTAAGCATGCAGATATAGACAATCGTATCAGTCACCTTTTCCCATCTGTTTTCAGGCTCTGTCTCACAGAGTTGTGCTTTTTATAGGTGCAGCAGGATGTGAATGAAAAACAACCCACCTCCACAGCTCGTGCCGCCCTCTCACATGGCGGGGATTACCTCCCGTCAACTGAGAGAGAGAGATGGATAGAGGAGGGAGAGAGAGATAGAGAGAGAGTGTGTGTGTGAGAGAGAGAGAGAGAGGGTGGGGGGGGGGGGGGGGGGGGGGGGGGGATCACGGCCATGGGTCCGTTTTTTTGCAGACTCAAACCTGTCACGTCGATATCTGGCACTTCTTTTGGGGTGAATCATTGTGGTTACCGGTAAATGAACTCCAAATGAAGAAATAGCATGATTTACAACAACACCCGTTTGTGGGTCAGAAAGTGACGTCAAATGAACATTAGCCTATGGTGAATTTAAACTTGACATAAATGTGATCAAAACTCACACATGTAGGGTTAAAAAAACATACCCACCTCTTCAAATCAAACACAATGATAAAGACAGAATCTGTCATTTTTGTGATTAAAACAATTTAGACTGTTGTGATCAGTTTGAGAAGAAATACATATTCCATGTTCATGCTGTTGAATCGGTGACGTATTGAATATAAACGTATAGGAATGAAATAGGTCTAGAGCAATTCATTATTTTTGTTGATTAATTTAAATGTATGCCCAATCATTACGTGTATCTATGCCCTTTGATTACTTGTTTCACGAACCTGGGTGATTTGAAAGAACACGAAAAGGCTTGAACGCTTCTTCTTCTTTGTGTATTTCAGATAAGGGGTTTTAACATTCACAAAATCTTTTCACACTAGACGGCGCTCTCGCATACCAATGATGTGCAGTGCGCATTGGGCACCTCCAAAAAATCATCGGTTATCTGAGGTCAGTATCCTCCCCTCTCTCGCAACTTTCCCAATGCGACTGTTACGTACCTGATTCCTTCTCAAGGCAACGAGATAGATTACTCACCCCTATAAAACTGAGTTATGAAATGATATCCGGTATGACAGGTGGTGTTACAGACAAGGGAAACGATGATAATAATAATACTATTATTAATAATAATAACAATAATAAATATTGTATTTCACTTATATAAAGCTAGCTTTTCATTACATAAAAACATCTCCAAGCGCTGTTAAGCTAAGCAGTAAGCAGCAACAACAGGAAACAAGCAACTTAAAACAACAACATAATTAATCATGCGTTGTCGACGGTCAAGAGCCTGAAGGTTGAGACAGTTAATGGCTTGATTGAGGTCAGCGGACAGAGGAGGTGGTCAAATGGGAGCGTCGGTAGCAGGCAGGCAGGCAGGCAGCACGTTGTCATCGCGGTGTCTAGCCATCCACGCTGTCTGTGGTTTCTTAGTAGAACTCGGTCAGATCAGATGAAGTTAGAGTAAAGTCTAATTGCTGACAAGAAAACCTAAGTTCAGAGATTTTTTGGGGGGTGGATGATGGCCATGCTTAGGGTAACAAACTATAAAGGAAAATACCTGGCTACATCTGACTGTTTTTGGTTAAATAACCTTTTTTTTTCAGGAAAGGGGCATTTTGATCAGCTACCAGGGTAAGAAGATGCCACCACCCCAACTCCACTCCTCTATTGGCGTCAATTTACCCCAACAGAGGATTGTGCCATAGGGTTTCACAGATGTGTCCCTATTTTTACCTCACTTGCACATACATTCTCTTTTTTCTTTGACCTTTTCCTTACAAACGTTATGTACAGTTCATTTAAACTCATGATCATTTGAATAAGGCAAGATTTTAAATCCCAGCAGTCTTTAAAATGAAATTCAAGAGCAAAAGGTTTTCAATAGTTTGTAATGTTTATACAATTTTTTGAACACATTTATTATAATATAACTGATTAAATATTGATTAAGCACACACACACACACATTTTCAATAGCATTCAGGGCACAACAAAGTACCTCTTTGGGGGGGGGGGGGGTGTAGTTATTTTAAAAATATATGTTATTTTTTCTGAGGGGAGGGGGCTGTGGGTGGGACGGGGGTTCTCGGATGGTTGAGGGGCAGCTCTTGGGGAACTGTGGGGGGGGGGGGGGGGGGGGGATCTTGGAGGGCTGGCGGTTGAGAGCTTGGGCCGGTGGCTGATGGATCGCTGGTTCAGGTCCCTGTTTTTTGACCTTGACCTATTCTGACCCTAACCCTAAACCGTAACCCCTAATTTGACCCTGACCCCTATTCTAAACCCAACCTCTATTCTGACCCTAACCCTTATTCTAACTCAGACCCCTAACCCTGCCAATCCTGCTAACTGGGGGATAGCTAGCTATGTTAGCATACATTATCTTATGCTAACTCACTGGCTATCATTTATTTTACCTCAGACTTTCTACTAGTGAGGTTTCTAGCTAGCTAACTGGCAGATGTTAGCTTATGCTAACTAGGTGGCTAGCATTTATTTGACCTCAGACTTTCTGCTAGTGAGGTTGCTAGACCCCAGACCCCTAACCCTAATCCTGCTAACTGGGGGATAGCTAGCTATGTTAGCATACATTATCTTATGCTAACTCACTGGCTATCATTTATTTTACCTCAGACTTTCTACTAGTGAGGTTTCTAGCTAGCTAACTGGCAGATGTTAGCTTATGCTAACTAGGTGGCTAGCATTTATTTGACCTCAGACTTTCTGCTAGTGAGGTTGCTAGTTGGCTAATTGGGCTAACAGCCTAACCAGTGAAGGCAGCTGAGGGGAGGACAGCTCATAATAATTGGTAGAATGGAGTCAATGGAGTGGTATCAAACACATGGAAACCATGTGTTTGATGTGTTTGATACCATTCCATTGCCTCCATTCCAGCCATTATTATGAGTTTCCTCCCCTCAGCAGCCTCCACTGATACTAACCTAACATATTACTTACTCAAAAACAATACGAAACAATTCTCTAAACAAATTGATTTATCTTAAGGCTTCCCAACATTTATATTTAATTGAAAAAAAATATGGATCTGATTCATTGGATTATATCTACAACTTTTTGTAAATTACCAAAACTTTGATCAATTTACCTCAAAATTGTTTTGATGTAATGACTTCAAAATGTTTTTTGAAACAGAGGAAATTTGTAGTGGCAGCCAGAGGAACTGTTGAACTTTTATCTTTTGGGGGGACATCTCATGTTTTTTGTGATAATTGCAGGGGGATGTCTTACCCCAAGGGGCCCCATACTACCTTACTAACCACTGGATTAGAATCTAGCTAGCTACTCTTCACTACTATCAAAGTACAGCATACACTTGAGTGATGCTACGGCAGTCACGAGGCACCAGAAAGCACACCACAATCCATCATAACACCATAATCCAGTTAGTGTGTTGAGGAACTAATCAACCATACGTGTCTAGTCACAAAATATGTTAAATAAATGGACCAAGTCATGTAGGAAACCTACAGGCCTACATTTAAAAACACTTTGACCTTTTTATTTCCATGAACTGATTCAGACTCACTTATATTGTGGTGAAATAACTAATCCAAATAGACAAGAATGTGCTGATTCGTGTCAATGTAAAAATGGAATAAAGCAGGAAAACATGCTTTATTGCTAATCACAATGGTTGTTAAACAACAGGGGGGTCTAATCCTGAATGCTGATTAGTTAAAACCGCATTCCAGACGGTGTCTATTCCACAAGTTACCACCGGCTAAATCTATTACGTTAAAATGCCTATTTTAAATGCCTATTTTTTTCAGCAGGTATATCTCTCTGATCACCCCCAAACCCAATTCTTCCTTTGGCTGCCTCTCCTTCGAGTTCTCTGCTGACTGGAACGAACTACAAACATTTCTGAAACTGGAAACACTTATCTCCCTCACTAGCTTTAAGCACCAGCTGTCAAAGCAGCTCACAGATTACTGCACCTGTACATAGCCCATCTATAA
Source organism: Oncorhynchus mykiss (assembly GCF_013265735.2). Classification (NCBI taxonomy): domain Eukaryota; kingdom Metazoa; phylum Chordata; class Actinopteri; order Salmoniformes; family Salmonidae; genus Oncorhynchus; species Oncorhynchus mykiss. The sequence goes on from NC_048572.1 coordinate 34,261,017, forward strand.
TTTAGCCCAAACAACTACCTCTTCCCCTACTGTATTTATTTATTCATTTATTTTGCTCCTTTGCACCCCATTATTTATATTTCTCTTTGCACATTCTTCCACTGCAAATCTACCATTCCAGTGTTTTACTTGCTATATTGTATTTACTTCGCCACCATGGCATTTTTTTGCCTTTACCTCCCTTATCTCACCTCATTTGCTCACATCGTATATAGACTTATTTTTCTACTGTATTATTGACTGTATGTTTGTTTTACACCATGTGTAACTCTGTGTTGTTGTGTGTGTCGAATTGCTTTGCTTTATCTTGGCCAGGTCGCAATTGTAAATGAGAACTTGTTCTCAACTTGCCTACTTGGTTAAATAAAGGTGAAATAAAATAAAATAAATACAATTTACTCTGTTCCATCTGACTGTGCAATCCACTGTCTCATCAGCCCAGCCAGGCAATTTATAAACTTGATCTCCAGTAAAAAAAACAACTAGACATTATCTCACATTCTTTTAGACTAACATTTAGCTTTCAACAGTGGATATTCGTATAAACCTTGCTGCCTGCCTCTCCGACATTTGAAACATTGTTTCTATGTTCAAATTCGATCTCCAGCTGTCCCATACTAATGAACGTGTCGGGAGTCAGGGACGAGACAGACAGGCAGCGTTTTTTTCAGCCAGTCGAAATCATGAATCAACTGGCATCATTTTTATGGATATATACAAAGAAATGTCAATTGATAAAGGTAAAACAGAATGAAGTGCAGCTAGTTTGCAGTCTATCCAGCTTCATTTTGAAGTGTAGTCTGGCCCAGGGGTGCGAAGGTGAACAGAAAGGCACTGGAGCGATGAACCGCCCTTGCTGTCTCTGCCTGGCCGGTTCCCCTCTCTCCACTGGGATTCTCTGCCTCTGACCCTATTACGGAGGCTTACTAGTGATCTTCCATGCCGTCAATAGGAGGAGCTCGTCATTTGAGGAGGTTGAGTTACTGACATGGTCTTCCTGTCAGGGTTGGTGCCACCCTCGGGTTCGTGCCGTGGGGGAGATCTTCGTGGGCTATACTCAGCCTTGTCTCAGGGTAGTAAGTTGGTGGTTTGCGGTTATCCCTCTAGTGGTGTGGGGGCTGTGCTTTGGCAAAGTGGGTGGGGTCATATCCTGCCTGGTTGGCCCTGTCCGGGGTGTGTCTCCCGACCCCTCCTGTGTCGGGAGACACAGTGTATGTGTTGGGGGGCTAGAGTCAGTCTGTTATATCTGGTGTAATTCTCCTGTCTTATCCGGTGTCCTGTGTGAATTTAAGTATGCGCCCTCTAGTTCTTTCTTTCCCTCTATCTCCCCTCCCGGATGACCTGAGCCCTGGGACCATGCCTCAGGACTACCTTGGCTTGATGACTCCTTGCCGTTCCGGACATGCTGTTTTTTAATCTCTCTCTCTACCGCACCTGCTGACACGAACTCTGAATGCTCGTCTATGAAAAGCCAACTGACATTTACTCCTGAGGTGCTGACCTGTTGCACCTTCTACAACCACTGTGATTATTATTATTTGACCCTGCTGGTCATCTAAGAACCTTTGAACATCTTGGCCATGTACTGTTATAGTCTCCACCTGCCACAGCCAGAAGAGGACTAGCCACCCCTCATAGCCTGGTTCCTCTCTAGGTTTCTTCCTAGGACCCTGCCTTTCTAGAGAGTTTTTCTTAGCCACCATGCTTCTACATCTGCATTGTTTGCTGTTTAGGGTTTTAGGCTAGGTTTCTGTATATCCCTTTGTGACATCGGCTGATGTAAAAAGGGCTTTATAAATACATTTGATTGATTGTGTTAGCTGTGTTGTTGGCTAGCTCCTCTGAACAAGTGTCCTGACGAGTGAGCACAATTTTCATGCTCACTCCTTGTTATGGATGTATCCAAATAAATGCCACTAGAAAACAGTTTAAACAAATGCACATCCAGCTACTTTGCTGTTGTTCTGGCTGCACTTTTTGACGTGACTGTAAGTTAGCCATAGTTTTTATTTTGTATTTTATTAAGGATCCCCACTAGCTGCTGGCTAGCTAGCAAGCAAGGGACAAGAACGTTGCCAGCCAGTATGGCAATGGAACATTTAGACTGAACGACTGGGTCGCCTCTCTGGCAACCGAACCGATAGAATGAATTAACAGCCGGCTTGGGTAGCAACTCTAGATTTGTGTCGGAACTATATCTTGTGGAAGGATGAAATAGTATGAATAAATTCATAAAAGTAAAAAAATTTATGAAGATATGTCAATCATTATTTGAATATGTTGGTAATCTGTTGTATAAAATGGATAATGCCCTCGAAGCCGGTGTTTGGAGGATATATTGGCACAGTTTGCCTCAACTTAGTCTCGGCCTAACAACACCCATTCCAATATATCCAAACACCGGATTCTCGGCACTATCACTTAGAGATCGATTATGATGTCATGACTTTTTGATTAGATGTAAATTGGTGAAATAGAAATATGTTGCTGCTTTGGACAGTGCGTCCTTCACCGTGCATGCGTCATACACCGGCAAGACGTAGGCCTATATAACAATCTCTATTTAGATCATATTATATTGTGGGGAATCAAGATATCTGTTTCAATTTATCTCTATTTCAGTGCTGTCTTCAATTCAAACACAATTTAACATATCTTAACATAGATAAGTATAAGAATTAGTTCAACACCCCATTGTTTTCAGCCCCAGAATAATTCATGCCATTATAATGAACCTGTTAAAATAATGCAATAGTGTCACTGTCAAATATCTATGCACATCTCCATGTTGCACTTTCCATTCTCCAATAATAGGCTTCGATGGTCTATTTTGGTATACACTCTTTGTAGGTCTATGCACATAGCCGCAGGAAGTAGGGCTATTGAGGGTGCTGCAGCACCCCCTGAAATGTTTCATTGTAATTGTATTTTATTTAACCTTTATTTAACTAGGCATGTCAGTTAAGAACAAATTCTAATTTACAATGATGTCCTACCAAAAGGCAAAAGGCCTCCTGCAGGGATGGGGGACTGGGATTACAAATAAAATAAAAATATAGGACAAAACACACATCACGACAAGAGAGACACCACAACACTACATAAACAGAGACCTAAAACAACAACATAGCACGGCAACAACACAGCATAGTAGCAAGACAACATGACAACAACATGGTTGCAACACAACAGCAGCACAACATATTAGTAGCACAAAACACGGTACAAAATTATTGGGCAAAGACAACAGCAGAAAGGGCAAGAATCATAATAATAGAACAATTATTATATAAAAAAATTGTGTATTTGAGAATTTACAAAATAATTCTCACAAAAGCAGTGCACTGGGCCTTTACTAGCTCTGTATTAGCAGACCGATATCACCATCTGTAGCAAGGAAAAACTGTATTAATTCTACAACCCCCTGAGAAAAGATTCTCAGCCCCCCTCCCCTATCTTGTGATTTATCTGTTAATTGATCTTGTTAATTGATAGCATAAAGCAGATGTGCTTTGCCAAACAACACTTAGTTGCCTGACCGCTCACATGAGACTTTGTGTAGCTCAGGCTAAATGCAGTCTTGACTTTTGAAGATGACCTGGCTTCCATGTACCAGTCTGCTACATTGGTACCCGTGACCCGGATTATACAGTGATGTATGTCAAACAGCTGCTAGGTTTACCGCTGAGAGAGAAGGAGGAGGTGTTTCCTTGAACTATGTAACCTTGAAACCTGGGAGGTGAGGAGGTGAAGTGACAAAGTCACACACACAAACATTATTATTTTAGTGCCCTGTTGCATAAAATATGCAAGTATTCTGTATATTTGTATTCTTCATTTCACTTTGTCATTTAGGTCATTATTGAGGAGTCACTACAATGTCATTGATCCATCCTTAGTTTTCTACCATCACAGACATTGAACTCTGTAGATGTTTTAAAATCCCCAATGGCCTTATAGTAACATCCCTGAGCAGTTTAATTCCTGCAGATCAGTTCAGAAGGACGACTGAAACTTTGATGTGCCTGTGTTGTTTAATATACACTGAGAGTGCAAAACACCTTTTGCCCACAGAACAGCCTCAATTTACCAGGTCATGGACTACAAGGTGTCAAAAAGGTTCCACAGGTATGCTGGCCCATGTTGACTCCAATGCTTCCCACAGTTGTGTCAATTTGGCTGTATGTCTTTCAGGTGGTGGACCACTTAAATATTTTGTCTTGCCCAATCACCTTCTGAATGGCACACATACACAATCCATGTCTCAATTGTCTCGAGGCATAAAAATCTTTATTTAACCTGTCTCCGCCCCTTCATCTACACTGATTTAAGTGGACGTAACAGGTGACATCAATAAGGGATCATAGGTTTTACCTGGTCAGTCTATGTCATGGAAAGAGCAGGTGTTCCTAATGTTTTATACACTCAGTGTATAATCCACCGAATAATTATTAACTTGACCATGCTTAAAGATATTTTCCAATGTCTGATTCGTAATTGTTACCCATCTACCAATCACTGCCCTTCTTTATGAGGCTTTAGAAAAGCTCCCTGGTCTTTGTAGTTGTATCTGTGCTTGAAATTCTATACTTGACTGAGGGACCTTACAGATGTCATATGTGTGGGGGACAGAGGATCATGTCAACCCCTGTTATTTCACACAGAGTGAGTCCATGTAACTTATTATGTGATTTGTTAAGCCATGTTTTACTCCTGAACTAATTTAGGCTTGCCTAAACAAAGGGTCTGAATCCTTATGCAATTACTACATTTTAGTTATACATTTTGTATTTAAATCCCACTTTGTAACGCAATAAAATGTGAAGAAATCCAAGGGGTCTGGACAGTTTTGCAAGGCAGAGTCCATAGAAAGCACAGGTCAGAGGGGGATCAGACTGTAAATGTGCTGACACGGACAAGTGGTGTAAGAAATGATCCTATAGCCTCTTAAACTCTGCTAACTCTACTACATTTTTCACACAGCAATTATAATCACCCACTCAACATGTTTAAATGGCAGATTAGTTTCAAAGTACATCCTATCTCTGTGGTCAAATAACACCCTCTTTTTCATTAGGTGTTCTTCCTGAAAGGCAAGCACATCTCCGGGAATTGTCATACTTTTTCTTTTTAGCCTTCTGCAGCCACCTTAAACGCCATAACTGTAAAGCTACCAACACCAAAAAATGGGTTTTTACTACTTTTAAAGGATCAAAATGCCAGATCAGCCTTTGTCTCTCCGAGAAACATCTGGCGATTCAAAATAACAACCCACACAAAAATCTGGCTTTTTAACGTAATGTCAAATCAGTACTGCTCTATGGATTAGAAACATGGAGGACAAAAAAACAAACAATAAAGTCAACCCAAATGTTCCTAAATAAGTGCCTATGACAGATCCTGCACATCAGTTGGTCTGACAAGGTTACCAACATCATTCCTGTGGAAGAGGACATCCGAAGGAGAAGACAGGGATGCATCGACTACACCCTCTGAAGCCCCCTCCAACATCACCAGGCAAACCCTATCCTGGAACCAGCGAGGGAAACGGAAGAAGGGTCACCCAAGAAACACCTGGAGGCTAGGCAGACACCAAAATATCCTGCATGGGGTGGAACTAGATTGAGAAGACAGCCCAGAACTGAGTATGATGGAGAGGAGTTGTCAATGGCATATGCTCCCTAGGAAGCCACGGGTCTAAGTACGTAAGTATACTTTTAACACTGCAACCAGTGTTTGCATAAATCCCAATACATTTCAATGGCCATACACTTGAATGGTAAAAGTTTGCACCGTAACTAATCTTCAACCGTTTAAGCTGGAAGGGTCATTCAAACTTTCAAACGTGCAGACTGGTCTGGAATAGGTTGTTTGTGTACAGCCTTTTGGACTGTATCCATTTCAAATGTTCATAAAAGCTCCATGGGCTTGAATGGGAAGCATTTGGATTTGCCACTTCTCTTGAACCGTTAAAGCTACAAATACCAAACCAATGTTGATATGTAAAGACTAACTCCTTTTAGATTGCTATAGGTACTTTTTGAACTATAACCGTTTTCAATTTGCACAAAACGTCTAAAGTCTTCTGAGGCTAAATTTGGAATTGTCACTGCTCTGGATCCATTTCAGCGACTAACACCAATCTGACGTTGAAATATACCGGCTGACTCAACTTAGATGGCTTCAACACAGCTTTTTACTTCATAAATCGTAGACTATAAAGCTTGTTGTATTCCCATTCATTTCAATGGGTAAATGCAGGCTTCAACATTCTGAACTGAAATGGTTTAAATGGTTTATGATGATTTATAAAATGGGTTGTTTGGATCCTGTATGCTGATTAGTTGATAGCAGGGAATTGTTCACCACAATCCCTGGGTAATGCATCTTAACATTGCCATTTGTATTGTCAATGTGCATCCACTGTCCCACAGCGCAGCCAGGCAATCCATACTTCATCTCCCATGGAAAAATGGTCTAGACATTATTTCCCCATGCTACTAGGCTAGCATTTGGTTTGCAACAAGTGGGTTTTGTCTAAATCTTGTTGTCTGCCTCTCCACCCTGTGCAACAATATTGCAATTTGCAATCTCCACCCGTGCCATAGAGAGACTGAACGCGCAGAACTAACAGATTCTCTGAGCCAGGCAAATTCATTTATCAGGATGATTGTAATGGATATACAGTGCCTTGCGAAAGTATTCAGCCCCCTTGAACTTTGCGACCTTTTGCCACATTTCAGGCTTCAAACATAAAGATATAAAACTGTATTTTTTTGTGAAGAATCAACAACAAGTGGGACACAATCATGAAGTGGAACGACATTTATTGGATATTTCAAACTTTTTTTACAAATCAAAAACTGAAAAATTGGGCGTGCAAAATTATTCAGCCCCTTTACTTTCAGTGCAGCAAACTCTCTCCAGAAGTTCAGTGAGGATCTCTGAATGATCCAATGTTGACCTAAATGACTAATGATGATAAATACAATCCACCTGTGTGTAATCAAGTCTCCGTATAAATGCACCTGCACTGTGATAGTCTCAGAGGTCCGTTAAAAGCGCAGAGAGCATCATGAAGAACAAGGAACACACCAGGCAGGTCCGAGATACTGTTGTGAAGAAGTTTAAAGCCAGATTTGGATACAAAAAGATTTCTCAAGCTTTAAACATCCCAAGGAGCACTGTGCAAGCGATAATATTGAAATGGAAGGAGTATCAGACCACTGCAAATCTACCAAGACCTGGCCGTCCCTCTAAACTTTCAGCTCATACAAGGAGAAGACTGATCAGAGATGCAGCCAAGAGGCCCATGATCACTCTGGATGAACTGCAGAGATCTACAGCTGAGGTGGGAGACTCTGTCCATAGGACAACAATCAGTCGTATATTGCACAAATCTGGCCTTTCTGGAAGAGTGGCAAGAAGAAAGCCATTTCTTAAAGATATCCATAAAAAGTGTTGTTTAAAGTTTGCCACAAGCCACCTGGGAGACACACCAAACATGTGGAAGAAGGTGCTCTGGTCAGATGAAACCAAAATTGAACTTTTTGGCAACAATGCAAAACGTTATGTTTGGCGTAAAAGCAATACAGCTGAACACACCATCCCCACTGTCAAAGATGGTGGTGGCAGCATCATGGTTTGGGCCTGCTTTTCTTCAGCAGGGACAGGGAAGATGGTTAAAATTGATGGGAAGATGGATGGAGCCAAATACAGGACCATTCTGGAAGAAAACCTGATGGAGTCTGCAAAAGACCTGAGACTTGGACGGAGATTTGTCTTCCAACAAGACAATGAACCAAAACATAAAGCAAAATCTACAATGGAATGGTTCAAAAATAAACATATCCAGGTGTTAGAATGGCCAAGTCAAAGTCCAGACCTGAATCCAATCGAGAATCTGTGGAAAGAACTGAAAACTGCTGTTCACAAATGCTCTCCATCCAACCTCACTGAGCTCGAGCTGTTTTGCAAGGAGGAATGGGAAAAAATGTCAGTCTCTCGATGTGCAAAACTGATAGAGACATACCCCAAGCGACTTACAGCTGTAATCGCAGCAAAAGGTGGCGCTACAAAGTATTAACTTAAGGGGGCTGAATAATTTTGCACGCCCAATTTTTCAGTTTTTGTTTTGTTAAAAAAGTTTGAAATAACCAATAAATGAAGCCTGAAATGTGGCAAAAGGTCGCAAAGTTCAAGGGGGCCGAATACTTTCGCAAGGCACTGTATTCAAAGAATAACAAAGGTAAAGCAAACAAAAATGTACATAGTTTGCTGTCATTTCAGCTTTAATGTGATTGTGTGTAAGCTTTAGTTGGCTAGCTAGCGGAGGAGAAGTAGCTAGCCTGCATGGCAACTTTTTTTGCTTAGAACGTTTGGAATGGACAACCAGCCCGTTTGGCTAGCAACTTCAGAATCTCAGAACTAATAAATGTATTTTGCCTGGACTATATTGTTTGGTAGAAGGATGAAACAAAACAAATGTACTCATTAAAATAATGTTTGTAATGAAAACATATCGTTTGTCTTTTTAAAATATTTTGGCAACCATTTTATATAAGCATTAAGGCACTCGAACCCGGGAATTATTGCCAAAAAACACCCTCCTGTTTCCCCGGGCCTTCGCTTCATGTCGGGCCTAAGAACAACCCTTTGCCAGTTATTCCAACAATAATTATTGGGTTCTCATGCCTTATTGTTAAATAGTACTCACTCAAGCCTACTATACTAGCCCACTATAGATGCGGTAAAGGCGTCAATGGAACGCAGAGGTTGCATTGACCAGATTGGCACACATTCAACAAATCTGATATAACAAAGTGGATATCCGTCAAATCCGTTAGGATTGATGTATTGTAACAGGCCCACAATGTGGTTATTTAAGTCTGATTTGGATATATTTGTCTGTTTTTCACTGCATAATAAGTAAAAGTAGTCCCTTTTCAGGTTTAGAAGAAGTGAGTGCTAAATGCTAACTCTCGTTCGTAGAAGCTGGTTTGCGTAGCTAGCATACAGAAATCAGTGGTGGTAGTCAAAGTATTTTCTAACTGTAATGCAGTTGATTAGTAACAATGACCTGAACATGTGTTGTGGTTGACATCCATACAAGCATTATACTCAAGATATTTTTCTCAACATAGTGTGAAATACACATATTAAGAATAGCCTAAATGTAGGGTAATTTTGCTGGGGGACAATGAGGCGATTCAGATCTTTCCTCCAGGCATTTCCATGGCAATTACATTGTTTTGGTTGAGTTCAATTGACCTCTTTACTCCATCTATATAACTGACCAAATGACCATCATGTCTCAATAGCAAGCAAATGTAGTGGTGGCGAATGCTGCGTTCAGTGCGCGGTTCTGTGCATGTGTCTGATATGGAACATTTTGATATTGATTTGACTGTTGTAACACTTGCAGTACCTCATCATGCTTGATATTTCATCAAATATGAAACATCACACTTAGTGTAAATCTTTTTAGTACGCATTCACCATCACTTGTATTTGAAAATTATGTTGTAAAATAAATGTTCATTGATGCTATGAAATGACTCCAATGTCTCGGGTAACAATTACTTTTTTTTAATGAAATTGAGCACATCAACTTTGATTAAGACCATAATAGAAACTGTACAGCTTACGACCTTTGTTTGATGTCATTCTTCATTGGAGACTACCTGTGCTGGAAGACATCTGCAAGAGGATGCTGGCAGGCATACATTTGAAATGAATGTCAAGTCAATTATCCAATTTGTTGTTATTTTTGTTTGCATTGTTGTAAAAACACTACCAAACTTAATTTGAAACTTGTACTTAAGTCGTTTTTTTTAAGAGGGCTACTTTTCATTTTACTTGAGTAAATTACAATCTAAGTAACAGCACTTTTACTTAAGTACATTTTTTCAATACTCTACCCACCTCAGCTACTACTACCATTACTACTGCCATCACTGCCACTACCACTACCACCACCGCGACCACTACTATTTCACAACCATAAACACTAGCAAGCACACACATTCACTTCAGTAAATGCCCTTTTCTAGTAAAGATGTAGTTGTTTATTATGATCAGCCCTGTTATCTGAACATCAGTCAGGCTGCTTCACTTCAACCGAGGGAATGGACTATGTCATGATTCTGCTTACGTATTACGATCACTATGAGCCGGCAGGCTCTGTCGATTATTCTTTATCATCAAATAATTTGTTGCTGAAATACAGTGCTGGCTCCTCAGTTACCTTTATTAGGCCCTGCTCGGCGCTTGGCAAGGGAACCCAGGTCACACAAGGACAGACCAGAATAGGAAAAACAGCCCAGCCAGAGCCTGCAGCCTGCAGCCAAGCTATAAGAATGGCAGAAATCCAGCAGCACCAACTACTGTTAGTACATCAGCCAGAGAGAGAGAGAACAATCCCAAGGCCATTTACCAAGGAACCACTGGGCAGAGAAACACACACTTCAACTACTATACACTATAGGCCTACCACCAGAGCCAGATATATGATAAGCACCATACATGGATCAGTTACAGTGCATTTGGAAAGTATTCAGACCTCTTGACTTTCCCACGTTTTGTTACTTTACAGCCTTATTCTAAAATGTATGTGTATTTTTTTGGTCCCCTGAGTGGCGCAGCGGTCTAAGGCACTACATCACAGTGCTAGAGGTATTACTACAGACCCGGGTTCATTCCCGGGCTGTGCCGCAACCGGCTGTGGCCGGGAGTCCCGTAATACAGCGCACAATTGGCCCAGCATCGTCTGGGTTAGAGGAGGGTTTGACCGGTGGGGCTTTCAACGCTCTCTAGCGACTCCTTGTGGTGGGCCGGGTTCCTGCAGGCTGATCCAGGACGAGCGGTGTTTCCTCTGACACATTGGTGCTTCCGTGTTAAGCTGGCAGGTGTTAAGTAGTTCGGTTAGGCGGATCATGTTTCGGAGGACGCATGACTCCACCTTAGCCTCTCCTCGAGCCCGTTGTGGCAATGAGACAAGATTGAAAAAGGTGGATAAAATATTTAAAAAACAATTTGTTTTTTTCTCATTCCACACACAATACCCCATAATGCAGGTTTTCAGAAATGTTTTCAAATGTATTAAATAAAAAATGAAATATTATATTTAAATAACTATTCTGACCCTTTAGTCAGTACTTTGCTGAATCACCTTTGGCAGCAATTATGGTCTCGAGTCTTCTTGGGTATGACCCTACAAGCTTGGCACACCTGTATTTGGGAAGTGTCTCCCATTCTTCTCTGCAGATCCTCTCAAGCTCTGTTAGAGATGTTCGATTGGGTTCAAGTCCGGGCTCTGGCTGGGCCACTCAAGGACATTCAGAGACTTGTCCCTGAGCCACTCCTGTGTTATCTAGGCTGTGTGCTTAGGGTCTTTGTCCTGTTGGAAGGTGAACCATCACCCCCAGTCTGAGGTCCTGACCACTCTGGAGCAGGTTTTCAACAAGGATCTCTCTGTACTTTGCTCCGTTCATCTTTCCCTCGATCCTGACTAGTCTCCCAGTCCCTGCCACTGAAAAATATCCCCACAGCATGATGCTGCCACCACTATGCTTCACTGCAGGGATGGTGCCAGGTTTCCTCCAGAAGTGATGTTTGGCATTCAGGCCAAAGAGTTCAAACTTGCTTTCATCAGATCAGAGAGTCTTGTTTTTCATGGTCTGAGAGTCCTTTAGGTGGCCTTTGGCAAATTCCAAGCAGGATGTCATGTGCCTTTTACTGAAGAGTGGCTTCCATCTGGCCGCTACCATAAAGGCCTGATTGGTGGAGTGCTGTAGAGATGGTTGTCCTTCTGGATGGTTCTCCCATTTCCACAGAGGAACTCTGGAATTCTGTCAGAGTGACCATCGGGTTCTTGGTCACCCCCATGACCAAGACCCTCCTCCCCCGATTACTCAGTTTGGCCGGGCGGCCAGCTCTAGGAAGTGTCTTGGTGGTTCCAAACTTCTTTCATTTAAGAATGATGGAGGCTATTGTGTTCTTTGGGACCTTCAATGCTGCAAAAATGTTACCCTCCCCAGATCTGTACTTCGTCACTATCCTTTCTCTGAGCTCTACGGACAATTCCTTTGACCTCATGGCTTGGTTTTTGCTCTGACATGCACAGTCAACTGTGGGACCTTATATAGACAGGTGTGTGCCTTTTCAAATCATGTCCAATCAATTGAATTTACCACAGGTGGACTTCAATCAAGTTGTAGAAACATCTCAAGGATAATCAATGGAACCAGGATGCACCTGAGCTCAATTTCGAGTACTATACTAATACTAATGTTTTTTAATTTTTTTTATTAATTTGTACAAAATTCTAAAAACCTCTCTGGCTTTGTTGTTATGGGGTATTGTGTGTAGATTGATGAGGGACCAATTTTTTTAATCAATTTCAGAATAAGGCAGTAACGTAACAAAATGTGGAAAAAGTCAAGAGGTCTGAATACTTTCTGAATGCACTGTATATACATTTGATGTGGCCTGTAGTGTATGTGTATGTTTTTCCCCCCTTTGGGCTGAATGATAAAATCCTGTGATTCCCTCCCCTTAGCCACAGTCAACATGCTACTCTGTCCCTCAGCTTTCATGAGCAGTTGAGTAGGTTTGTGGTTACTAAGCAACCATCATCAAGTCCCACTCAGGCTAATCCAGCTATCAAGGCCAGGATCTCGCCTTGACTGGAGCCTCGCAGAGGGCTGATAGGCTACGTAACGCCACCCTCCCCCTCTCCCTCTACCCGTCCCTCTCTCTTTTGTCCACAAGGACAGTGCTGCTAATAGATACTTTCTTATGAATGTTACTGAATGCCAGCTAAAATCATTGCAATTCAGTACATTACAGCAGGTCTATGATAGTATTTTGCTGAACCTGATAATCTTTGCACAATAAAATCTGAGTGTACAATAAATGCTAATGAGACTGGCGTTGAAGACACTAAGATGGTGATAACAGTGCTGTCGTTAGCTTGGAAAGAGGCTGTTAAAACCTGACGAGTACTACATAGATAACCTCAAATGCTAACCGCAGTGTAAAGTAGAAGGTATTGAGCTTGGTGTTCAGAAAGGGCATTAGATAGCAGTACAGTAGACAGTGGTGGAAAAAATACCCAATTGTCATACTTGAGTAAAAAATAAAGATACCTTAATAGAAAAATGACTCAAGTAAAAGTGAAAGTCACCCAGTAAAATACTAACTGAGTAAAAGACTAAAAGTATTTGATTTTAAATATACAGTTGAAGTCAGAAGTTTACATACACCTTTGCCAAATATGTTTAAACTCAGTTTTTCACAATTCCTGACATTTAATCAGAGTAAAAAAAATCCTGTTTTATGTCAGTTAGGATCACCACTTTATTTTAAGAATGTGAAATGTCAGAATAATAGTAGAGAGAATGATTTATTTCAGCTTTTATTTCTTTTAACACATTCCCAGTGGGTCAGAAGATTACATACACTCAATTAGTACTTGGTAGCATTGCTTTAAATTGTTTAACTTTGGTCAAACATTTCGGGTAGCCTTCCACAAGCTTCCCACAATAAGTTGAGTGAATTTTGGCCCATTCCTCCTGACAGAGCTGGTGTAACTGAGTCAGGTTTGTAGGCCTCCTTGCTCGCACACACTTTTTCAGTTCTGCCCACAAATTAGTATTGAGGTCAGGGCTTTGTGATGGCCACTCCAATACCTTGACTTTGTTGTCCTTAAGCCATTTTGCCACAACTTTGGAAGTATGCTTGGGGTCATTGTTCATTTGGAAGACCCATTTGCGACCAAGATTTAACTTCCTGACTGAGGTCTTGAGATTTTGCTTCAATATATACACATAATTGTCCTCCCTCATGATGCCATCTATTTTATGAAGTGCACCATGTCCCTCCTTCAGCAAAGCACCCCCACAACATGATGGTGCCACCCCTGTGCTTCACATTTGGGATGGTGTTCTCTGGCGTGTGCCTTCCCCTTTTTCCTCCAAACATAATGATGGTCATTATGGCCAAACAGTTCTATTTCTGTTTCATCAGACCAGAGGACATTTCTCCAAAAAGTATGATATTTGTCCCCATGTGCAGTTGCAAACCGTAGTCTGGCTTTTTATGGCGGTTTTGGAGCAATGGCTTCTTCCTTGCTGAGCGGCCTTTCAGGTTATGTCCATATAGGACTTGTTTTACTGTGGATATAGATACTTTCCTCCAGCATCTTCCCATCCAGCAGCATACCACCCTGCATACCACTGCTGGCTTGCTTCTGAAGCTAAGCAGGGTTGGTCCTGGTCAGTCCCTGGATGGAAGACCAGATGCTGCTGGAAGTGGTGTTGGAGGGCCAGTGGGAGGCACTCTTTCCTCTGGTCTACAAAAATATCCAGAGGGCAGTGATTGGGGATGCTTTCTTTCAGATGGGAGGTTAAACGGGTGTCCTGACTCTCTGAGGTCAATTAAGATCCTATGGCACATATTGTAGGGGTGTTAACCCTGGTGTCCTGGCTAAATTCTCAATCTGGCCCTCAAACCATCACGGTCACCTAATAGTCGCTAGTTTACAATTGACTCATTCATCCTCCTCTCCCCTGTAACTATTCCCCAGGTTGTTGCTGTACATGAGAATGTGTTCTCAGTCAACTTACCTGGTTAAATAAAAAAAAGGTCCTTTGCTGTTGTTCTGGGATTGATTTGCACTTTTCGCACCAAAGTATGTTCATCTCTAGGAGACAGAACGCGTCTCCTTCCTGAGTGGTATGATGGCTGCGTGGTCCCATGGAGTTTATACTTGCGTACTATTATTTGTACAGATGAACGGTACCTTTAGGCGTTTGAATATTGCTCCCAAGGATGAACCAGACTTGTGGAGGTGTACAATTTTTTTCTGAGGTCTTGGCTGATTTGTTTTGATTTTACCATGATGTCAAGCAATGCACAGGTACACCTCCAATTGACTCAAATTATGTCAATAAGCCTATCAGAAGCTTCTAAAGCCATGACATCATTTTCTGGAATTTTCCAAGCTGTTTAAAGGCACAGTCAACTTAGTTTATGTAAACTTCCGACCCACTGGAATTGTAATACAGTGAATTAGAAGTGAAACAATCTGTCTATAAACAATTGTTGGAAAAATGACTTGTGTCATGCACAAAGTAGATGTCCTAACTGACTTGCCAAAACTATAGTTTGTTAACAAGAAATTTGTGGAGTGGTTGAAAAATTAGTTTTAATGACTCCAACCTAAGTGTATGTAAACTTCCGACTTCAACTGTACTTAAGTAACAAAAGTAAATGTAATCGCTCAAATATACTTAAAACCTCTTGAACCTCTGGGGGCAGTATTTCATTTTTGGATGAAAAACGTTCCCGTTTTAAGCACAATATTTTGTCATGAAAAGATGCTTGACTATGCATATAATTGACAGCTTTGGAAAGAAAACACTCTGACGTTTCCAAATCTGCAAAGATATTGTCTGTGAGTGCCCCAGAACTGATGCTACAGGCGAAACCAAGATGAAACTTCAAACAGGAAGTGAGCAACATTTCTGAGGCGCTGTTTTCCATTGTCTCCTTATATGGCTGTGAATGCGACAGGAATGAGCTTACACTTTCTGCCGTTTCCCCAAGGTGTCGGCAGCATTGTGACGTATTTGTAGGCATATCATTGGAAGATTGACCATAAGAGACTACATTTACCAGGTGTCCGCCTGGTGTCCTGCGTCGAAATTGGTGCGCAAACGCCAGGTGCAAGTATTTTTCCATTTGATAGAGAGGAGAAACCAGACTTCCACGAACGATATATCATCGAAGAGATATGTGAAAAACACCTTGAGGATTGATTCTAAACAACATTTGCCATGTTTCAGTCGATATTATGGAGTTAATTTGGAAAAAAGTTCGGCGTTTTGATGACTGAATTTTCGTTTTTTTTTTGGTAGCCAAACGTGATGTACAAAACGGAGCGATTTCTAATACACAAAGAATCTTTTTGGAAAAACTGAACATTTTCTATCTAACTGAGAGTCTCCTCATTGAAAACATCCGAAGTTCTTCAAAGGTAAATTATTTTATTTGAATTCTTTTCTTGTTTTTGTGAAAATGTTGCCCGCTCAATGCTACGCTAAATGCTACGCTAGCTATCAATACTGTTACACAAATGCTTGTTTTGCTATGGTTGAAAAGCATATTTTGAAAATCTGAGATGACAGTGTTGTTAACAAAAGGCTAAGCTTCAGAGCTAGCATATTTATTTCATTTCATTTGCGATTTTCATGAATAGTTAACGTTGCATTATGGTAATGAGCTTGAGGCTGTACTCACGATCCCGGATCCGGCATGGCTAGTATCAAGAGGTAAAAGTATAAATTATTTTTAATTCCTTATGTTAAGCATACCATACGGCAAGATTTATGTTTTTTTATTTACTGATAGGCAGGGGCACACGCCAACACTAATCATTTTCAAACAAAGCATTTGTGTTTAGTTAGTCCACCAGATCAGAGGCAGTAGGGATGACCAGGGATTTTCTCTTGATAAGTGTGTGAGTAAAAATTGAGTAAAAATTAAGTAAAAATTGTCAAAAATATGAAAGTAAATTGCAGATGCACAAAAAAACTGCTTAAATAGTACTTTAAAGTATTTTTACTTAAGTTCTTTACACCGGTGACAGTAAACTACAGTACTGTAGGCCTACAGTTGATAGCATTTGTTCAAGTTATGCCAAGGACAAGGCGATGGACGACAGTGCATAGTAGAGATAATCCAGAAATGCTTCATGTGATAGAGCCCTGCCACCACACAGGGATGTTTCTCCTCAGCGACTTTACTCCCAGCCTTTCTCCTCTTGCATCATCTTCGCTTTATTTTAAAAACACTTCTACTACTACTACTACTACACACACACACACACACACACGCACACACACACACACACACACACACACACACACTTAATACGTTGGCTGGCTGCCACATTCACTCTGCAGTCATATACAGACAGTAACATGCCTAATAGTAAGTTGGAGATGTGGTTTTGATTGGGTGACTCTGAGATAACACCCTCAGAAGCCTGGAGCTTCGAAAGTAAATTTGCTATTACTTTTAAGAGGATGGAGCTGAGCAATGTTTTATTGAATTATTCACAAGCCAGATCCCTGCTAGAGCTGCCTTCACCTTACAGCGCTCCTGTATCAGTAGCGATCGAGAGATACGGAACAATATTTACTGTGAGCCAATGCAACATGTGTCCTTTGTGTGAACATGTGAGTGCACTTAACATTATGGGATAATATAATTTTAATGAAGGGAGTTATTTCTAGAAGATCTGACAGATAGAAATGTAGACATTAAATGTATTATAAATGGGCCCGAGATGTGTTCAGTAGTGCACGTGCGGTGCCTTCGGAAAGTATTCAGACCCCTTGACATTTTCCACATTTTGTTAGGTTACAGCCTTATTCTAAAAGTAATTCAAACCCCCCCCCCCCCCCCCCCCCCTCATCAATCTAGACAGGTGTGTGCCTTAATGACAAAGCAAAAACAGGTTTAGAAAGTTTTGCTAATTTAATTAAAAAATATATTTAAAAAAATAGAAATATCACTTACATACAGTAAGCATTCAGACCCTTTACTTAGTACTTTGTTGAAGCGATTACAGCCTCGGGTCTTATTGGGTATGACGTTGCAAGCTTGGCACACTTGTATTTGGCGTTTCTCATATTATTGTCTGCAGATCCTGCAGGTTGGATGGGGAGCATTGCAGCACATCTATTTTCAGGTCTCTCCAGATACTCTCCAGGACTTTCAGAGTCTTGTCCCGAATCCTCTCTTGCGTTGTCTTGGCTGTGTGCTTAGAGCCGTTGTCCTGTTGGAAGGTGAACCTTTGACCCCAGTCTGAGGTCCTGAGTGCTCTGGAGCAGGTTTTCAACAAGGATCTCTCTGTTCTTTTCTCTGTTCATTTATGCCTTGATCCTGACTAGTTTCCCAGTCCCTTCCTCTGAAAAACATCCCCACATCATGATGCTGCTACCACCATGTGTCACTGTAGGGATGGTGCCAGGTTTCCTCCAGATGTGACGTTTGGTATTCAGGCCAAAGAGTTCAATCTTGGTTTCATCAGACCAGAGAATATAGTTTATCATGGTCTGAGAGTCATTTAGGTGCCTTTTGGCAAACTCCAAGCGGGCTGTCATGTGCCTTTAACTCAGGAGTGGCTTCCGTCTGGCCACCCTACCATAAAGCCCTGATTGGTGGAGTGCTGCAGAGATGGTTGTCCTTCTGGAAGGTTCTCCCATCTCCACAGAGGAACTCTAGAGCTCTGTCAGAGTGACCATTGGGTTCTTGGTTACCTCCCTGACCAAGGCCCTTCTCCCCCCGATTGATCAGTTTGGCCAGGCGGCCAGTTCTTGGAAGAGTCTTGGTGGTCCCAAACTTCTTCCATTTAAGAATGATGGAGGCCACTGTGTTCTTTGGGACCTTCTATGCTGCAGAAATGCTTTGGTACACTCCCAAGATCAGTGACCTGTCACAATCCTGTCTTGGCGCTCTATGGACAATTCCTTCAACTTCATGGCTTGGTTTTTTTCTCTGACATGCACTGTCAACTGTGGGACCTTATATAGACAGGTGTGTGCCTTTCCAAATCATGTCCAATCAATTTAATCTACCACAGGTGGACTCCAATCAAGTTGTACAAACAACTCAAGGATTATCAATGAAAACAAGATGCTGTCACACCCTGATCTGTTTCACCTGTATCGTGCTTGTCTCCACCCCTCACCAGGTGTCTCCCATTTGTCCCCATTATCCCCTGTGTATTTATACCTGCTTTTTCTGTTTGTCTGTTGCCAGTTTGTCTTCTCCCGTCAAGTCCTACCAGCATGTTCCCGTGTTGCCTGTGCTCTAGTTTTTCCTAGTCATCCCAGTTCTGACCTTTCTGCCCGTCCTGATCCTGCCTGCCGTCCTGTACCTGCCTGCCGTCCTGTACCTGCCTGACTCTGATTCAGACTCTTATTTGCCTGCCTTGATTTACCTTTTGCCTGCCCCTTGTACTGTAATACACTCTGAGACTTGTACTATCCACCTCCTGTGTCTGCATCTGGGTCTTGTCTGAGCCGTGACAGATGAACCTGAGCTTAATTTCGAGTCTCATAGCAAAGGGTCTGAATACTTATGTAAATAAGGCATTTATGTTGTTTTCTTTAAACCTGTTCACATTGTCATTATGGGGTATTGTGTGTAGATGAGGATTTTTGTTTGTTTAATCCATTTTAGAACAAGGATGTAACATAACAAATTGTGGGGAAAAGGGAAGGGGTCTGAATACTTTCCGAATACACTATGTATTCATTCATGTGTGGCCACACACATGTTTCATTATGCAGCATTGGTTAGGTTTCTCACTAGCCTACATATATTTTTATTAATTATTATTGCTAGCTATTTGTCACGCCCTGACCATAGTACGCTGGTTTTTCTCTGTGTTGGTTGGGTGTGATGGTGACTTGGGTGGGTCATCTAGGTGAATTTTTATTTCTATGTTGGCCTGATATAGTTCCCAATCAGAGACAGCTGTTTTATCGTTGTCTCTGATTGGGGATCATATTTAGGCAGCCATTTCCCCTTTGTGTTTCGTGGGATCTTGTCTATGTATGGTTGCCTTAGTACACATCAGTAGCGTCACGTTTCGTTTGGTTGTTTTGTTCAGTGAGTTTCGATTTATTAAAATTATGAGGAAACTCTACTCACGCTGCGCCTTGGTCTCATCACTGCGACGAACGTGACAGTATTACTGCACGGTTAGAGCTAAAATCACAAGCATTTTGCTGCACCTGCAATAACATTTGTAAATCTGTGTATGCGACCAATCAACTTTGATTTGATTTAAATTCATGCTGTTATCAAAACCATCTGAAAGAAAAACATGGAAGTATATATTTCTTCTTTACAATAACAAAGAAAAGCTCAACTTACAGTGTGTCCTACAGGCACTTCTTTCAATTTGGGGGGCGAAGCATGTATATTCTTAAGTTACAATATAAGAGATCTTATACATGTCACGTGTAATTTAACTTTAATTTCCCACAGGCATTTGGAATAAATATTTGTATTTGTCTGCTGGATGCCCTCGCTTTGTATTGTTTTGTCAACCAATTGTGTTTTTTTGTTAGCCAGTCAGCTATTTGGTTCCTATTCGGTTATATCCTGGATTTTTATCTGATTGGCTTGTCAGATGCTCGTATCAGTGGAACCATGTCTATGATTGGTCAGATGTTGGTCAGATACACATTCCTTTCCCTGCACTTCCAACAACAACATATAACCTTGCTTACTGACCCAATTCCGTGTTTATTTTCAATTCATGGGCAGATAAGGTCTATGTTGTTATTCAAGGTTCCAGTTTGAGTCTTGCTCTTTCTCAGTAATCAAAAAGGGAAGCGGATCCTATAATTGGTCAGGCGTATTTGTTTTGGCTCTATTATTATACTCCTCCAGAGTGAAGATACACTGACATTGCTGGACACCACTCACTGGTCCCTTGTGCTACAGTTCAATACCCATTTATTTCTCATGTGTCACCTTCTGTTTCTGTTACTCTTCTGTCTTCGTTCCCATGACAGATTCACAAAGTAGGATGACGTTGCTCGTAGACACTGATCTATGTTGGGTTTATGGTTAAGACTGGCTAGTGCAAACTGATTTCAGATCTGTGTCTATGGACCTTTTTTTTGCATGGAGTGGGTAAAGGCAGAGAGGAATAAGAGAAGCGAGAGGGTCTCCGACAAAAATCTGTCTGCGCAGATTAAGCACACTTGGTCTGCTTATAGCATTAAGCAGACCAAGTGAGGAGTTTTTGTATGGGGGGGCAATGAGACACTGTTGAATTTGGTCAAGATAAAAGTGAAATGCTATTTTGATTGGTGAGGCTTATTTGACGAATAGGAGTTTCATAATGCTTAGGTTATTACGAGTGTGCTAATATGTTTTCTACAAAAGATCATTGGCTTAAATGTTCTCACCTGATCTCGCCTTCTCCCGCCTACCTTTCGCCTTTGCAGACATGTATTTCCATTGTAAGAGCGGTCAGTCAACCAACTTGTCAATATAACAGATTATCTTTGATAGAGGCCTCAAATGTCATATGAGAAGCTATTTCAGTCACATGTTCTGGTGACGTCAAACTAGCTGGGGTCAAAGGTCACCTTGTCATGTGACTTCTGCCTGCAGCTACTGACATCAGACAGATGTGTCACCTGTCAGTGATAATGTGAAAATGTGAAAATGTGCACTGATCATACTGTCTGTTTCCACAGTGTATCTCTGGATGAACTCTGGATGTATGGGGCAGTCTGGATTGGGTCAGTGGCAGCAGTATGGGCTGTAGAGTGAAGAGACTTGAGGAACCGGCCGCCTCTCCGCCCCAGCTGCACTGCTGCTGGAGCCGTTTAAGGTAATAAAATAATTTGAGGCCGAAATCAGCACTCTACTTTTAGGGCACTTTCTCTCTTTCCTCTCACCTCTCTCTCTCTCTCTCTATCTCTCTCTCTCTTTCTCTCCTTCTCCCTCTCTTTATCTCCCTCCCTCCCTCCCTCCCCCCGCCCCTCTCTCTCTCTCTCTCTCTCTCTCTCACTCTCGTGCAATTCAGACGTGTGCTCCAAGACACACACTCACACTTTGTGGTAAACATGTTGATGGGACTGACTGGAATGTTTCACGGAGAAACGCAACAAAAACAAGCAGGACTAGGCCAGGCAGGGAGCCCAGGGCAGGATCCCAAGGAAGGGGCTTAGACACTAGGCCTGGAACAGCCTGAGAAGACTGGAGTATGGGCCTAAGGCCCATCCCCTCCGTAGTGTTAGGTTGGTCGTTCAACTCCCTGTGTCTCAAATGACAACCTATTTTCTGTATAGTGCACTTTCTGAATTGACTGAAATGAAGTGGAATTGACCACAGTCTTGTTGGCTAGAGACTTATTTCTGCTTGGCGGGTCACAACAAGGAAACTAATACACCTCTAGGTGGGTCACAGCACAAAAAGTTTGGCCACCTCTGGTGTGGTGAGGAGAGGAAATATAATGTGGTTGTGGTTGAAAAGATGTTTAAATGGTGGAAGATCAATCTGGTTGCTACTGAAAAGTGGTGGTAAAGTAAATGTTTTGTCAAAAGGAAGGCTTTACCTTGAATTGCCCAAAATCTTCAACCTGACCTGGAAAGGGGGAGGCCCTAACAGGGACTGACCTCAATTATGTTTGTTAGTGACATGGGGAACTGGTTTGATATCCAAGAAGTCATTCTGTGGGACAATATATATGGTAGTGCGTTGGGAAACTGACCACCATCTGCGGTCAGTTTGTTGCAAGAGGCCTGTAGTTCCTTCATTGACCAGGAAATGAGGATTCAAGGGCAGTAGTATCACAGTAAAAAAAAAAAACATGTTGAATGGCCTTTCCATGTATCATTTATCCTGTTCTCAGACTATGAGCTGCAGTGTGTCTCGTTAAAATCCTTTCCAGTTTTCCCCCAGTCAAGTAAAGTTCAGCTTGTTAAAGATAATATAGCCTCTTCATGCTATAGTGTTTCTGTTAAATGGAATCAGAAAGTGGTAGCCACAAGATTTCACCTTTCTCATAGAATAAAACTCTAAAGCAGGTAAAAAAAAAATTACGTTGACTTCTGGAAGACGGCTTCCTATTCAATAATGTTTATTTGCGCTGAGCAGTTTCAGAACTGTTCTCCTTCATCACAGCAATGTCCTGCTAGAGCAAATAAACATCACAAAGCCTGCATCTTACGCTCGCTCTGTATTTACAAAACGCGTGTTCTGTTGCCTTTGTTTTTAAAACCCTCTCAGTTTCTTTTTGACAGGTCAGAGAAAGAGAGAGGGAGAGAGATGTAAAAAGAGACGAGAGAAAGAGTCTAAAAGAAATAGAGAAAGAAAGAAAGATACTTGAAACAAACCTGACAGCCTCGCTCCCCACGATGCCGGCTCTAGGGGTGTTTATATCACTGTTACCATGGAGACAAGCCTCTCCATTCTCCTTTATGTAATAAAGTTTTAAAATTCATCTTTGTGAGGATGAAAGAATAGGGAGCTCCGAGTTTTCGGGAGAGATTTAAACAACCTTTAAGACTCAATCCCTTCCAGGTCCTCAGAATCTGTTTCAAATAAGGATCTGTTGTTATCTGTTAACAAATCAGTTTGATTCATTGTTATAAACGTGTAATTTCAGTGAAGACAGATAGATATTGTGTTGATGTTTCCATCACAGCAGCATTAGACCTGGCTTGGTATATTACAGTCAGCAGGGAACGGGTTAAGAGGAATTACTCATCAATGTTTCAATGAACGAATGATTGATTCATGTTCCCGGCTGCTGAAAGAAAGAAAATAACTGAAAGAGATTAAATGAGGACGAGCAGTGTTCTCTCTTTCGCTCGGTTGCTCTCTCTCTCTCTCTCTCTCTCTCTCTCTCTCTCTCTCTCTCTCTCTCTCTCTCTCTCCCCCTCCCTATCCTATCCTCCCTCCCTCCCTCCCTCCCTCCCTCCCTCCCTCCCTCCCTCCCTCCCTCCCTCCCTCCCTATCCTGCCTCCCTATCTTTCCCTCATCCTCGCTCTCTCTCTAAATCCCGCACCACACCCCGCTCTCTGAGTCTCAGTGGGCCCTAGCTGCATGGAGCAGTGAAGGGGGAAAATGTGTTACACAGCATAAAGCAAGAGTTGCATGGAAAGAGACTTTTAATCTGACACCAGGCCCTTTGGCTTATACACATGAGAAGGAGAGGAGAGGGAGGGAGGAAAGGGTTCTAGTCAGTTGCACAACTGAATGCATTCAATTGAAATATGTCTTCCGCAGTTAACCCAACCCCTCTAAATCAGAGAGGGGCTGCCTTAATCATTATCCACTGCGCCCGGGAGGCAGTTGTTGTTTGGGGTTAACTGCCTTGTTCAAGGGCAGAACGGCAGATGTTTGCCGCCTCTGGGATTCAAAACAGCGACCTTTCGATTACTGGCCCAACACTCTTAACCTCTAGGCTACCCGCAGAGAGGAGAGGAAGGAAGGAACGGTCATACCATGAGGGGTCATACCCGTTGGAAGGAGGAGTCAAACCAGGTCAAGGAGGAGGTCTGATCTTAATTCATACTATGTCCTCAGAGCCTCCAGGGTCCTCCAGTCCATTATGGCTTATTTACAGCCGGCAGATGGCTGCCGTCCACAGGGGTCTTGCGGACTGATTTTCGTTAGATTTTTCCATAGGATGTACAGTATGTGTGAATGCAGCTTCGGCTGTGTGAATGTAGATTTGGCTGTGTGAATGTAGATTTGGCTGTGTGAATGTAGATTTGGCTGTGTGAATGTAGATTTGGCTGTGTGAATGTAGATTTGGCTGTGTGAATGTAGATTTGGCTATGTGAATGTAGATTTGGCTATGTGAATGTAGATTTGGATGTGTGAACGCAAATCCGCCTGTAAATATTCAGATTTGTTTGAAATATACCGCAAGTGGGAGAAATACAAACGAATAGGAAGACAAGTGACGTGATCTATTCTTATTATATTATACTACAGACAATCTATTCTTAATATATAAACTTAACAGACAACAGTGACGTTCATACATGGCTAATGATAGATTTGAACGTTGCGATACACTCCAATACAAACTCACCTGTTCTTCCAGGAGAGGTAGAGTTCTGTACACCACTCACTCAGGCTAGTGTTTATCCAGCATCTAAAATGGGTCAAGTTGTTTTTAATGCTCAGCAGCAATGTTTTTCCCATTGTGGAATTCTCACATTGATTTATTTTCTTCATAAGGACTTTGCAGCAGATGGGTTACATTTAGTGTGCTACTTTTGACCAGGTCCTATTGGGCTCTGGTCAAAAGTAGTGCACTACATAGGGAATAAGGTGCCATTTGGGATTCAGACGAGATTATGAGAGCATGCCATTGACAGTAAGAATAATGTCGATATTATATAGTGGAGTGCCTCCATAACAAAGAGCTAGCCTTCAACCATGTCAGGTTTAATAGTAGCAGCACTACTGACAGGTATACGGCTATATATAAGCCCATTTACTACCCTGTCTCATAAGAGAATTGATCGTATTTCTCATGAAAATATATTAGAATGAATGTAACTTGTGTTTATTTGCTAATAGCTGTAACGAGTAACGGGTAAGTTGGTCAGGACTGTTTTCAAAAGGTTAATTACTTGAGTTTACTGGTTCTTACCTAAGGTTACTAAGTATTACTTAGTATTACTTAGTATTTTACTCCTTATAGCAGCACGTGATATCATTGCTTAAACTGAGAGATAAATCAGGAAGTTGCTTAAGCTACCCAATGAGAGAAGAACCAGGTCTCAGACAGTAGCTGTATATAAAACTCCCTGACTACATAATCTTAATCAGGTCTGGGAAAATAACCCACTCCTACTATAAATATGCCAGGCGGAGAAATGGCGTGGGATTATCCCACTGTTTGGGAATAGAATACAAGGGGCCATTTAAAGAGCTGTTCCTGGTAGTCGGCCTCTCAAGTAAGGGGCCTGTAATTGCTGAGTGATAATTGGCAGTTAAAACTGTATCACGCCTTAAGGCCCTGTGTAATCTATTTAAGAAAGCAGTGTGACAGATGCCTCGCTGACCCACTTTTCAGACCACTCTACGGAACAGCACTGTTAGGCACGTAAATGCACATCTAGAGCTGCCTGGCTGCATATCTGGTTGTGGCTGTCTGTGTGTCTGTCTAAAATGACCTTACTAAGAAATACAAATATAAATAAATACAAAATAAGTCCCCTTACTGAAACATCTAATAGTGTTGGGAACGTAATTATTCACATGTGAAGTGCATGAATCAGAGATGAGATTGGACAACATAAAAAGGTTTAATACAATGCTTTGGAGATAGGGAGCAGATGTGGACCTCACCTGGTGATGGCAGGGAGCCTAGTGGTTAGAGCGTTGGGCTGACAAGGTAAAAGTCAGGCAGTTAAGCCACTGTTCCTAGGCCGTCATTGTAAATAAGAATTTGTTCTTAACTGACTTGGCTAATTCAAAGTTTATTAAAAAACGACAGTGTACCATTCAGTGGGTCTCACCTGTACCACGCAGTTAGAAGTTAATTTTAATTTGTCTACACCTGTTTTGAAAGAGGAAAACAAATCCAGTCCCAGCATGCCCCCCCCCCCCCCCCCCCTGCTCTGCTGCTACTCTCTGTTATTATCTATACACAGTCACTTTAATAACTTAATAACTCTACCTACATGTACATATTACCTAAATTACCTCGACACCGGTGCCCCTGCACATTGACTCTGTACCGGTACCCCCTCTATATAGCCCCACTATTGTTATTTTACTGATGCTCTTTAATCACTTGTTATTCTTATCTCTTACTTTTGGGGGGGGGGGTATTTTCGGTTACGGGCTTGTAAGTAAGCATTGTTGTATTCGGCGCATGTGACCAATACGATTTGATTTGATTTGATACCAGATGTGAATATGGTCAAGATGTTTCATTGCCGTTTAACTGCAAGTCAACTCTACCTCCCTCCATAAGACATGTAGGGACATGGAAGTGAAAGGAAAGAGAAGTTACAACAGAGTACCACAGGCTATCATGAATCCCATTTGGAGCCATGTAGACTCATGTTCGTATAGAGATTTGTGTTGACGCTGTGGTTCAGTTTTCATGCAACTGCATCAATCAAGAAATGGGAAAGGCAATTCATCGGCTAACGGGCAGAAAATCACATCTAAACTAATTCCAAGAAGTGGAGACGGCAGTTTTTCTGCTAAATGCAAACCCAAAGCCACATTGTGTGGGCCTACATAAGCGTTCATGCACAAACCTCTACATTTCTATCAGTCTCTGTGTGATGAGTAACAGTAGCACGGGTTCCTAATGAGTGTGTGTGTGTGTGTGTGTGTGTGTGTGTCGTAAGCTCTGCATGGTTCATCTGAGGTGTGTTTTTGTAACAAATCGAGCGGTGGTTTGACAGTGAGATTAGTGGGCAGCGTGCCCAACGATGCCACCGGAGTTTCCTCTTGAAGCACTGCCAAAATGTCAGCCTTTATAGTGTGTGTCGTGATACCCCACTGGACTCTCTGTAATGTGAGTGAGTGAGTGTGTGTGTTCTTGCTCTTTAGGTCTGTAAATGTGTCAGAGTTTGCAAGGGTGTCTCTCGTTTCAGGGGATGTGTATGCGTACTGTTTGTGTGTTGGTCTATTATCTATTATTAAGCATAGGATTGTTCTCATAAAAGTATATGTCACAATGTGTACTAGTTTGCTTGTGTGAGTGGGTGGGTGGGGGGGATTAGTGGACTAGTGAGTTTATAAAGACTCAGAGAGAGCACATCTTGTGTTTTTGTACAAATGTTGAGCAACCATTAGTAAGCAGCAAAACATACCCACTGTTCGACACAGCCTCTTCTGGCACCATTATGTCGAAGCTCTGACCAAAACACTTTTTCTCAATCTGTGATGATATCAGAAAATGTTCTAATCACAATGGCCAGAGTACATCATGTCATTGTGGTGTGATAGCTTTGTTTATTGTTCTTTTCTTTGTGTACATTTTACCCCTTTTTCTTCCCAGTTAACCTGGATGACTCTGGGCCAATTGTGCACCTGGATGATACAGCCTGGGATCGAACCCAGGTCTGTAGTGACACCACTAGCACTGCAATGCAATGCAGTGCCTCAGACCACTGCCCCACTCATGAGGCCCCTTTATTTATTATTTTTGGGGAACAGACTAATCGATTGATAACCAAACTTACAGGACATTCTATCATAGTAATATGTGAAACCCTTTAAAAAGTCATATTTGTTGGTAGTCTTCAAAAAGGCCACTATCACTCTGAGTGTTAGGGGACATTGAGAAGGTGGGGCACGCCGGGGCATGGGACAAGCTTTTCACACACACACACACACACACACACACACACACACACACACACACACACACACACACACACACACACACACAGAAAGCTTAGATAAGCCATGTACATTCCCTTAATCATTAAGCCTATGTACCTCTTATTCTCCTGAATCCCTGCTGTTCACTGCACTATGCTCTGCCCCCACTCCCAGAGAGACATACGTTTCACCATGGGTTCACCCACATAGGACAGACACTGCATTATCTATGGGTTAACTCTCACACCTCAGGCAGGGTATGGCATGGTGTGCACGTGTAATCTAGGCTTAACCTAACAACACCTTCACTCCTCAGATGACACTTTTTTGTCTGGAGTTATACTGTACCATATTGTACTTGTTAAAAAGTTACATTAATTACTCACTCTATAGACCTTTGGCAAACTGAGCCGCAACGTCACAATGACGCTAACATCGGAAAATGTGTCGTTTTTCATGCCATCAAGTTTGATTGGTATTATGAAATCTATAGCTGTACAAATATCTCATAATAAGTCAAAGTGATTTCTACTTTGGATACAAGGGTAGCATGTAGGCCTACACATCTTAATTTGATCAATCTACTCCGCTGGAAATTCAAATGAGCCTCGTGATTTACAAAAATTCACTGAAAACCTGCAGTTCTCTTTTTCTCACGAGATCTCACACCTATCAAAACTCATTTCATGTAAGAAAGTATCACTTTTTTGGAATAATCAAATTCTCATGCTGTAGGAATACAATATTTCACAACTACAACAAAACTGGTCATATTAAGATCCTACACCTCTACTGCATGCGCATTACACAAAAAAAAGGCAGGTTGTATGTTTCTCAGGGGATGGGTGATAGTTGTTAATATACTGTAGGCTTAACCTTAAAAGACCTTTCACTCTTGTCACTGTTTGACAGAAACACACTATCTGGCTTGTAAAGAAAGTGAAAAGCCACACTACATATGAGACCTTCATCCTACTTGGTATAGATGTCAGTTCAACATCTGCAGTTTTGATTTACATTTGATTGAGTTACCAACTAATGTGAATTTGATGTGGAATCAACAAAACACATAACCATGTCATTGGATTTAGGTTAAAAGTTGGGGGAAAAAAAGACAACGATTCCCAAATCAGTGGCGACCTGTCATTCAGGGCAGAGCCCCACCTGTTTCGAGCCCCAACTTTTTAAGCCAAAAAATATAGAAAATTATTATAATTTTTTTTTTGGGGGGGGGAGCTTGCCTGTTTTGCTTGTTATTTTGACATTAATACACGTGACATATCAGTTTACAAACAAGAAAACATTTAATTGAGTTAATAAAGCCGCATACAAGCTTTTCTTTTGCTTTCTTGAGTAAGGCAGCTCCAAAATGCAGGTGTTTCAGTGCTTTCTGTGGTGGTGGGGGCAGCCGGCATAAAATAAGGAGCTTAGAGGTAGGTAATGTTCCCTAGTTGCACTGTGATTGGCTCAGTGTTCTGTTACTCATGGGGACACTACATCACTTCAAAAACTATGGGGAAGCTCGAAAATTCAAGCCCCTTGGGTGTTGCCATAGACTTACATTAGAAGTGCCCATCCAAGAAGGCTCAAGGTAATTAGCCACAGATAAAATGATGTCAAATCACTTTATGTCTACAGTAGCTTTGATTGGACTGATCATGTCAACATCATACTTTCAAAATCTTAGCTAGCAAGCTAGCAGTCATCATCATGAATCAAGTCGACAATCTACTGGCAAATGCTTTTTATTCCTTGGCTATTGAAGATAAATAATAAAGAGAAATTATAGATAAAATATATCGATTGGAAGGAATCAGTGGCTAACTGCAAGCATTGCAAAGCAATCACTAGCATGTTATTCAGTAGAGTGGGTGTGTAGTCCCAAGTCTGTGTTTAAGGGTTTCTTTTCCAAGCTTAAAAGGATAAACATTCAACATCAGCTGTGCTGTCAATCCAGCATGACTTGTGCCACGCCCAGAACAACTGGAAATTCAGAATTGGGAAATCTGACTTCAGTAAGTTCAAGACAACTGAGAACTCAGAAAGAAACAAGCTCCGACTAGGAAACTAAGTTTTGCACGGTCAGCCAACTTGGAATTGCAAGTCGAGAACTCGGGCCTCTATCTAGAGCTCCAACCTGAACATCACTGAAGTCATCATGATTCGACCCAGAGTTCCCAGTTGTCTTGAAAGCACCATAAATCCAGAGAATGCCAGATTTTTTTTCCAACGAAGGACCGCTGCACCACCTTCCTGTTCAAGTGAGCAGAGCACAACAAGGTGAGTCCAAAAATGTAATGTGTGCCACTGCAAACATTATGTAATATGCCAGGGAGATATGTATACTGTAGCTAAGAAAGTAATACTAAGTGTATGTTGTGTAGTAAGCTGTTATTGCCCAAGGGCCTCAGTAAGAACGGCCCATATTTTGAATTCTGTTGCTGTACATTTCAAATGTCCAGGAGCATGAACACCCTACTGTAAAACACCACATTTCACTGCACTTATCCGGTGTATTTGATAATAAAACATATATACAGTACCAGTCAAATGTTTAGACACACCTACTCATTCAAGGGTTTATCTTTATTTATACTATTTTCTACATTGTAACATAATAGTGAAGACATCAAAACTATGAAATAACACATATGGAATCATGTAGTAACCAAAAAAGTGTTAAACAAATTGACACGGATCCCCCCGGCACTGCTGCTCATTCCGTTCACCAGCTCCAGGGATCTACGTCATCGGCCTTCTAGGCGTCACTGAACTGGAGCATCACCACCAACCCCGGACTGTATTGTCTCATTACGCACACCTGGTTCCCATTCCCCCTGATTAGTATGTTATATATGTGCCCTCTGTTCCCCATTGTCTTTGTCGGTTATTGTTACCATGTCCGTTGGTTCTGTGAGTACTTGTGCTATTGTATCGGCATCCATGCTACGTGTTATTGTGCACTTGTTTTACGGGTCTCGTCCCGTGTATTATTTCGAGGTTTACACCTTGCTTTTTTGTTTAGGTGGTGAAAATTACCCCCCCTATTTCGTATTCCTGCACCTGTCTCCAATCATTAGACAACGTGACAGAATAACCAACCTCCAAAATGGAGACAGTAGGAAAGACAGAGCTGTCGACCATCATAGAAACAGTCCAGCATCAAGAGGACTGTCTCTCCAGACTCCGCAGCGCCATGGACAGCGTGCTGGCAACCATCCTCCGTTTGGATGGGAATGTGCAGTCCCTCCAGTCTCCTTCACCGGTTCCGGCACCAGACCCCCCCACCAATATGTCTCCATCCCATCTGAGCCGGTCCATAGAATATCCCTGACCCTCCCGGAGTGCTTCGACGGCGCGCAACCGAGATGTACGGGATTCCTTCTGCAATGCGACCTGTACCTAGCTCGCTACACCAAGGCTGTCTCTGGGAGAGACAGGGTTGCCACCGTCATCTCGACACAGATCGGACGGGCCCTGGACTGGGGTGGACTGGGGTGAAATCTGACAACGCGGTTGGATTAACAAGAAGTTAAGCTTTTAAAAAATGTAAGACAATTGTATTTTCATGAATGTTTAATATTACGATTTTTGTATTTTGAATTTCGCGCTCTGCTATTTCACCAGATGTTGTCGTGATGGGGCGCGTCCCACCTAGCCCAAAGAGATTATTAACCAATGATGGCCCAGGACCAGGGTAGAGCGAGGGCAGTCGATTATGTGGAGACGGATTCTCTCCTGGATGACAGGAACAGTTCTCTCACAGACATGGGCAAGGAGCTGTCCAATGAGAGCATTGGCATCGAGGGGTGAATCGAGTGGAACAGTTTCCAGGCCCAACTGAATAAAAACATCTTTGTCCAGGAAACTCTCGTCGGTGCCCGAGTCGATGAGGGCAGGCAGAGGAAAAGCCTGGCTTTGCCACACAAGGGTGTCGTCTAGCAAGGGTCTGGGGGGAGATGGGCCAGCGATTTGGCTCAACAGTATATCCCCCACAACTGCTGATCCACCTCCCTTAGCTGGCCACAGGGAACAAGTGGAGACAAAATGATCAACCTGGCCACAGTATAGGCAGCTCCTAGTGCTGATTTGCCGCTGCCACTCCTCA
Organism: Oncorhynchus mykiss; assembly: GCF_013265735.2. Taxonomy (NCBI): domain Eukaryota; kingdom Metazoa; phylum Chordata; class Actinopteri; order Salmoniformes; family Salmonidae; genus Oncorhynchus; species Oncorhynchus mykiss. The sequence continues at coordinate 34,293,037 of NC_048572.1, forward strand.
GGTGAGAGACGGGCCCGGCTGAGCTGCATGGGTTCAGGTTCTGGAAGAGACTTAGGAAGGGAGGCAGTTAATCATCCGGCGCCGACAGAGATGGCCGCCTCGCTTCACGTTCCTAGGAAACTATGCAGTATTTTTTATTTTTTTTTGGTGTTATTTCTTACATTGTTATCCCAGGAAATATTAGGTTTTATTACATACAGTCGGGAGGAACTATTGGATATAAGAGCAATGTCAACTCACCAACATTATGACCAGGAATACGACTTTCCCGAAGCGGATCCTCTGTTTGGCCCACCACCCAGAACAATGGATCGGATCCCAGCCGGCGACCCAAAACAACGGCGCCGCAGAAGGGGTAGACAGAGAGGTCTTCTGGTCAGGCTCCGTAGATGGGCACATCGCGCACCGCTCCCGAGCATACTACTCGCCAATGTCCAGTCTCTTGACAACAAGGTAGACGAAATCTGAGCAAGGTTTGCATTCCAAAGAGACATCAGAGACTGTAACGTTCTTTGTTTCACGGAAACATGACTCACTCGAGATACGCTATCGGAGTGGGTACAGCCACCTGGTTTCTTCACGCATCGCGCTGACAGAAACAAGCATCTCTCTGGTAAGAAGAAGGGCAAAGCGTGTATGCCTTATGATTAACGAGACGTGGTGTGATCATAACAACATACAGGAACTCAAGTCCTTTTGTTCACCTGACTTAGAATTCCTCACAATGAAATGCCAACCGCATTATCTACCAAGAGAATTCTCTCCGATCATAATCACAGTCGTGTGTATTCCCCCACAAGCAGACACATTGACGGCCCTGAATGAACTTAATTTGACTCTATGTAAATTGGAAACCACATATCCTGAGGCTGCATTTATTGTAGCTGGGGATTTTAACAAGGCTAATCTGAAAACAAGGCTCCCTAAATTTTATCAGCATATCGATTGAGCGACCCGGGCTGGCAAAACCCTGGAACATTGTTATTCTAACTTCCGCGACGCATATAAGGCCCTCCCCCGCCTTCCTTTCAGAAAAGCTGACCACAACTCCATTTTGTTGCTCCCAGCCTATAAACAGAAACTAAAACAGGAAGCACCCGTGCTCAGGGCTGTTCAACGCTGGTCCGACCAATCGGATTCCATGCTTCAAGATTGTTTCGAACACGTGGACTGGGATATGTTCCATATGGTGTCGAACAACAACATTGATGAATACGCTGATTCGATGAGCGAGTTTATTAGCAAGTGCATCGGTGATGTTGTACCCACAGCGTCTATTAAAACCAGAAACCATGGATTGATGGCAGCATTCTCGCAAAACTGAAAGCCGAACCACTGCTTTTAATCAGGGCAAGGTGACCGGAAACATGACCGAATACAAACAGTGTAGCTATTCCCTCCGCAAGGCAATCAAACAAGCTAAGTAGAGTCACAATTCAACGGCTCAGACATGAGAGGTATGTGGCAGGGTCTACAGTCAATCACGGACTACATAAGAAAAAACAGCCTTGGGGGGCCTTGGCTGTTGAGGGTTTGTTGGAGAGGATCTGAGTTTGCTAGGTTCATACCTTGGCCAGATCATACTGTCACGTGGATTGGAACAGGTGAACCCAAGAGCAGACTCAGACAAGGAGACTGGGATGAGGTAACCAAGGTATTTATTGAAACACAGGTGGAAGATGGGGTGCAGGCCAGGGGAAGCTTGGGCAGGTTGCAGGAAGCCAGGTGTGGAGGCTGAGCATGGAGCGAGGGGGGTTGGGACTTGGTAAGCAGGTCCGGAGAGGAATCCAAGGACACAGTGGAGTATGGGGTCCAGGACAGAGTAGCAGGACTGATGAGACTTGGAACTGGAGACAGTGGCCAAAGTCAGAGCCGAAAGTCAGAACTGTAACGGAGAGGAAAACAGCGTCATGCAAGGGAAAACAGGCATAGCACAAAAACAGGATCAAAGCAGGAACAAACGGCTAAAAAACGCAGACTGACTGAGCAGAGGTTACGACCTGGCAGCATAGAAGTGGTAGGGCTGCAGCTCGTGGGGATCTGCTTTGCCTCCAGCACACCTGTCTCCGCCCACACAATCACACACACACACACACACACAGAGGAAGAGTGAGAGCACTGGGGGAGTGGCGGTAGGTTAGGGCAACACAGGATGAGAAGTAGAGGGCGTGGCAGGAGAAAATGTAATGAATTCTCCTGCTCCAACCCAGGTAGGATGCAAGATCTCCCCTCCTTTTCTGTCAACTCAACCAGTGTGTTTTCCCATTAAATTCCCTGAATATCCTAGCCCCTCACTCACTTTAGCTCTGATAGATTCCGGAGCCGCCGGGAATCTTTTAGACAGTGCCTTGCCACTGCATTACGCATTTCTTTGGTTCCCCTACAGTCACCCTCTGACACTGCCCTCCCGAGAGGACACGTCTATCCCCTCTCCTATGCGGAGACCGAGGCCATTGAGATCTAGGTACAGGAGAGCCTCCAGCGGGGTTTTATCCGCCCCTCTACGTCACCAGCCTCCTCAAGCTTATTTTTTTGTGAAAAAGAAAGATGGAGGACTGCGTCCCTGCATTGATTATCGATCGAATAAAGCAACCGTTAAGATCAGCTATCATTTACTCCTCATCCCAACCATCATCGAACAAATGCACGGGGCGCAGAACTTCACGAAACTGGACTTGAAGTGCCTACAATCTGGTGCACATTCATGAATGCAATGAATGGAAATGGCCTTTTCCCTGACCACGGGCCATTGTGAGTATCTCGTAATGCCCTTTGGCCTGTCTAATGCTCCTTTAGCCTTCCAGGCCTTTATTAACAAAGTGTTTCAGGGCATGCTGGGATGGGGCGTGGTGGTTTATATTGATGACATTTTGGTCTATTCTGCTGACCGCACCCAGCATGTCTCATTAGTCAGGTCTGTGCTGGGAAGACTGTTGGAGCATGATCTATATGTTAAACAAGAGAAGTGTTTGTTTTTCCAGCGGCCTGTGTCCTTTTTGTTCTACCTCACATGCACGGAGGGAGTGGAGATGGAGGAGCAACGTGTCAACGCAGTCAGGTCATGGTCCATCCCAAACTCCGTGAAAATAGTCCAGTGATTCCTGGGGTTCGCTAACTATTTCCGGGGGTTAATCCGGGGATTCAGCATGGTGGTCGTGCCTCTTACCTCCCTGCTGAGAGGAGGTCCCCAGCAGCTTAGTTGGACAGAGGAGGCGGAGAGGGCATTCGAGACACTGAAAGCACACTTCACCACTGCTCCCATGCTGGCACATTTTGACCCCTCACTTCCCTTCATCTTCGAGGTGGATGCCTCCACTCCGAAGTAGGAGTCGGGGCAGTGCTGTCCCAGCGCACCAAGACCCCTCCAAAGCTGTGGCCCTGCACCTTTTACTCCAAGCACCTGAGCCCCGCCCAGAGGAACTATGACGTAGGGGACTGGAACTATTGGGGGTCAAAGAGGCTCTGAAGGCGTGGAGGCACTGGCTGGTCCAACCACCCTTTACTGGTGTGGACGGACCAGCATAACCTGGCGTACATCAGGGCAGCGACGAGGCTAAACCCGAGGCAGGCCAGGTGAGCTCTATTCTTCGCCAGGTTCCAATTCATGCTTTCTTATAGGCCAGGCTCACCTCTATGACACAGAGGAGAGGGAGGGAGAGGAGACTTCCATCCTCCCTCCATCCCATATAATCGTGCCAGTGGTGTGGGACGTGGACTCCAACATATAGCAGGCCCTTCACACAGAACCCGCACCTGCAGTGCCTGGAGAACCGCGTCTACGTGCCCACGAGGTGTGCTGGACAGCCTCCTTGCCTGGGCGCACACAGCGCCTGTGTCGGGTCATCCTGGGATAAGCCGTACCCTCGCCTGCCTGATGGAGAAGTACTGGTGACCCACCTTGGCTAGTGATGTCCGGGTTAACATATCTTCCTGCTCTGTCTGTGCTCAGTCAAAGACACCCAGACACTTCCCCTATGGAAAGATCCTTCCCCTGCCAGTTCCACAATGACCCGGGTCTCACTTCTCGGTGGACTTTGTCACGGACCTTCTCCCCTCTCAGGGGAACACCACCGTTCTCGTTGTTGTGGACCGGTTTTCCAAAGCTTGTCACCTCCTTCCTCTGCCTGGGCTCCCGTCGGCCATACAAACTGCGGAGGCTCTTTTTATGCATGTCTTCCAGCACTACGGGATCCCAGAGGACATTGTGTTAGATCGTGGCCCTCATGTGTATGGAAAGCATTCATGGAACCCCTGGGGGTCACAGTCAGCCTCACCTCCGGATACTGTCCTCAAGCTAATGGGCAGGTGGAGAGGGTCAATCAGGAAGTGGGCAGGTTCCTGAGGTGTTACTGTCAAGACCGGCCGGGGGAGTAGTTTGATTTTCTACCTTGGGCTGAGTACGCGCAGAATTCCCTCCACCACTCCTCCACTAACCGCACTCATTTCCAGTGAGTGTTGGGGTATCAGCCGGCCCAGGCAACTTGGCATCCGAGCCAGACTGAGGCCCCTGTGGTAGACAAGTGTTTTCGTCGCGGTGAGGAGACCTGGAACGCTGCGCACACTCGTCTCCAGCGGGCCGTGCATCAGAACAAGGAACAGGCCGACCGCCACCGCAGTGAGACACCTGTCTTCTCTCCAGGCGACTGGGTCTGGCTCTCCACACAGAGAGCCAGTGGTAGGGCGTCTCCAGTACCTCATCGACTGGAAGGAGGAGGAGCAGTGCTGGGTTCCTGCGGTGGACATCCTAGACGCTTTGCTGACTAGGGATTTTCACCGTCGGCGCCCTGACTGTCCCCGAGGCTGGCTTCCATGTGATTGTGCACTTGTTTTACAGATCTCGTCCCATGTACTATTTTGAGATCTCAAAAGGTTTTACGGCTGCACCATCGAGAGCATCCTGGTTGCATCACTGCCTGGTATGGCAACTGCTCGGCCTCCGACCGCAAGGCTCTACTACCTGCCATCTAGGACCTCTATATCAGGCGGTGTCAGAGGAAGGCCCTAAAAATGGTCAAAGACTACAGCCACCCTAGTCATAGACTGTTCTCTCTGCTAAAGCACGGCAAGCGGTATCGGAGCGCCAAGTCTAGGTCCAAGAGGCTTCTAAACAGCTTCTACCCGCAAACTATAAGACTCCTGAACATGGCTACCCACACTATTTGTATTGACCCCTCCCTCTACGCTGCTGCTACTCTCTGTTATTATCTAATTTAATAACTCTACCAACATGTCCATATACCTCAATTACCTCGACATCGGTGCCCCCGCACATTGACTTTGTACCGGTACCCCCTGTATATACCCAGCTATTGTTATTTTACTGCTGCTCTTTAATTATTTGTTATTCTTATCTCCTACTTTTTTTTAAGGTATTTTCTTAAAACTGCATAATTGGTTAAGGGCTTGTAAGTAAGCATTTCACTGTAAGGTGTTGTATTCGGCGCATGTGACAAATAAAATTTGATTTAAAGGACACCAATAAGAATAAGATACTTGCTTAGGTCAAGAACCACGAGCAATGGACATTAGACCGGTGGAAATCTAATTTTAGATTTGTGAGATGCAAAGCAGATGAACGGATGATTTCTGCATGCGTGGTTACCGCCGTGAAATATGGAGGAGGAGGTGTGATGGTGTGGGGGTGCTTTGCTGGTGACACAGTCTGTGATTTTTTCAAAATTCAAGCACTATTAACCAGCATGGTTACCACATCATTCTGCAGCAATACGCCATCCCATATTTTGAGTGCCCTTCCGAGGGGGAAGGTCTGTGACAAAGTCCACGGAGAGATGGGACCAGTGTCATTGTGAATCCGGCAGCGGGTGGAGTTTGCCATAGGGGAGGTGTCCAGGTGTCTTGCTCTGTGGGCAGGTGGAGCAGGAAGAGACGTAAATCCGGACTTCCCGGGTCAAGGTGGGCCACCAGTTCTTGGCGGAATGACAGTTGATAGTAAGGGCTATAACCATGTGCCCGGACACAGGTGCTGTGTGTGCCCAGGCAAGGTGCCGGTCCCACACATCAGACTGCACATAGATATGCCCCTCGGGACAGTGGGCAGGTGAGGGCTTCTGTCGAAGGGTTGGACGGATGTCCGCTTGCACTTTCCACATGTCAGGAGCCACAATGCAGTGTACTTCAAGTTTCTGTGGTCTGTCCAGACAAAGAATTTGTTGTTTAGCACCCTCCAGCCAGTGCCACCATGTTTTCAGTGTCCGTTTTGCCTCTCCAAAATTGACCTGACATGAGAGACATATTGCTCGCGTATAGTGGAGTACACCGAGATGTCGTCTATGTACACCACTACACAGCGACCAAACATGTCTCTAAACACCTCGTTAATGAATGATTGAAACACAGAGGGTGCATTTGTCAGGCCGTAGGGCATTACCCTGTATTCATAGTGCCTGGTGCTGGTGCTGAAGGCCGTCTTCCATTCATCCCCCTCTCTGAAGCGCACCAGGTTGTAGGCACTGCGTAAATACAATTTAGAAAAGTACTTAGCATCGTGCATCTGTTTGATCACTGTGGGTATGAGAGGGAGGGGATAACCTAATTTAACAGTAGCCTTATTCAGTGTCAGGCGATACAGGGGCGGAGAGGTGGACGAAAAATAAGCTGTAGGCGGACGGAGAGGTGGACAGACGGATGAATCCTTGGGCCAGCACCTCCTGGACATAGGCCTCCATGGCTTCAGTCTCTGCATGCGAGAGAGGGTAGATGTGCCACCGCGGGAGTGTACAACCAGACAGTAGGTTGATAGTGCAGTCCCATGGGTGATGGGGGGGCAGGCACGTGGCACAAGTCTTCAAAAAGGCCTTCTGTAGGTCCCAGTAAGCCTCCGGGATAGGGACGTGGGTGGCCTGATCCAGATTTCCCACGAAGGTGGCAAAGATTGACATAGAGAGATCTTTCTACTGACACTCCTGCAACCAACCCAACAACCTCCTCTCTGTCCACGATATACTAGGGTTATGCAACTGTAGCCAGGGAAAACCTAAAACTACAGGGTGTGCAGGAGAGTCTAAGATGAGGAAAGTGATGCGTTCATGGTAGTTGGGAGTAACTGTGAGGGAAATAGGAATCGTGGTCTGGCACACCAGTCCTGTTCCTAGGGACGGTTGTCTAGGGTAAGGACTGGGATAGGAGGTTATAAAGGGACTAGAGGAATACGTAATTATAAGGCCACTGACCGGTCTAGGAAATTGCCTGCAGCACCTGAGTCCACTAGGGCAGGACTCAGTGGGGGGCCAGGATAGTCAGGGAAAGTAACAAGGAGGAGGATGGGCTGGGTGGACAGAGAGGAGCAAGGCACGTCCACTCCTACTTGGGAAGGTGCAGGAGCGCTCCTCGGCCTGTCGCTTCCTCGCCCGGTTCTCCTTCTTGAAAGGTGTTCCAGGGGTGGTCCTACTCCCCGCAGTAGGAGCAGAGACCCTGTTGATGTCCCTCAGGGGTAAGGTGTGTGGTGCCCACCTCCATGGGCTCAGTCTCGCTGGAGGTTCCTGGGGGAGACCCGAACCCCCGGGATGGGCGACGATGGGCACCCAGGAGAGTATCCAGGCGGATGACCATTGAGATGAGCTGGTCCAGCGTGAGGTCCTCATTGCGACAGGCCAGTTCGGTCTGGAGCCCGCTGCGGAAAAGCGTCAAAAGGGTCTGGTCGTTCCAGCCAGTGGACGCAGCCACCGTCCAGAAATTCAGAGCCTACTCTGACGCTGTCCTGGACTCCTGGCGTAGACGGAAGAGACGCTCACCTCCCTCTTGACCCTGATGGTGGTAGGATGGCTGGAACGACCACGGGGAGCTGGGAAGGTAGTGGTGTAGCCTGCAGTTGGCATTCATGGTAGTCCCTAGGATCTCCAGGCATGAGTCGTGGTGGTGGAGCTTCACTCCTACAGCAGAGAGGTTGGATGTCCTGCTGCTTCCTGTTTTCTTGGGTCGGTCATTCTGTCACTGGTGTAGAGAGGAGTAGGCAGGAGGCAGTCGCAGGTTTAGAACTACTGAGTTTATTAAAGCACCATAGGTCAAAACGGGACGAAACCCAAACGCTGTTGTGCTCAAAATATTTCCTTCATAGACAAAAAGGCACAGGGCGAACCCAAAGTGCCAAATATGGAGTACTCGGGAAATAGTAGAAGAGATTCCTCTCAGGAAAACAAGTAACATTAGCAATGACAGACAAAGACAAGTGGCAGAGGGAGTATATATACAGTGATAGAGTCGGGATTGGAACCAGGTGTGTGTTATGATGACGAGACACGTCCGGGGTTGATGAGTGACGGGCGTTTGCCAGCAGTAGGTTCCGCAGCAGCTAGAAGGCCGGCGATGCCGAACGCCTGAGATGGACAGGAGGGAGAGCCAAAGCGAAGGGGAGTGTAACAGGTTTTGGATGAGTTGGACCGCAGAGTGAAGGAAAAGCAGCCAACAGGTACTCAGCATGTGTGAGAACTCCTTCAAGACTGTTGGAAAAGCATTCCAAGTGAAGCTGCTTGAGAGAATGCCAAGAGTGCAAACAGACTACTTTGAAGAATCTCAAATATAAATTACATTTAGATTTGTTTAACACTTTTTTGGTTACTACATGATTCCATATGTATTATTTCCTAGTTTTGATGTCTTCACTATTATTGCACTTTGTTGGAAATAGTACAAAATAAAGAAAAACCCTTGAATGAGTAGATGTGACTGGTACTGAATATAAAACAATATATATATTTAAGTACGCAACATAACAATACCTTTCAGTCTCAACTGTCAGTCTTGGCCCTCCTATGTTGAACATAATAAACGGCTCTCTATCCACCGGATGTGTACCAAACTCACTAAAAGTGGCAGTAATAAAGCCTCTCTTGAAAAAGCCAAACCTTGACCCAGAAAATATAAAAAACTATCGGCCTATATCGAATCTTCCATTCCTCTCAAACATTTTAGAAAAGGCTGTTGCGCAACAACTCACGGCCTTCCTGAAGACAAACAATGTATATGAAATGCTTCAGTCTGGTTTTAGACCCCATCATAGCACTGAGACGGCACTTGTGAAGGTGGTAAATTACATTTTAATGGCATCGGACCGAGGCTCTGCATCTGTCCTCGTGCTCCTAGACCTTAGTGCTGCCTTTGATACCATCGATCACCACATTCTTTTGGAGAGATTGGAAACCCAAATTGGTCTACACGGACAAGTTCTGGCCTGGTTTAGATCTTATCTGTCGGAAAGATATCAGTTTGTCTCTGTGAATGGTTTGTCCTCTGACAAATCAACTGTAAATTTCGGTGTTCCTCAAGGTTCTGTTTTGGGACCACTATTGTTTTCACTATATATTTTACCTCTTGGGGATGTTATTCGAAAACATAATGTTAACTTTCACTGCTATGCGGATGACACACAGCTGTACATTTCAATGAAACATGGTGAAGCCCCAAAATTGCCCTTGCTAGAAGCATGTGTTTCAGACATAAGGAAGTGGATGGCTGCAAACTTTCTACTTTTAAACTCAGACAAAACAGAGATGCTTGTTCTAGGTCCCAAGAAACAAAGAGATCTTCTGTTGAATCTGACAATTAATCTTAATGGTTGTACAGTCGTCTCAAATAAAACTGTGAAGGACCTTGGCGTTACTCTGGACCCTGATCTCTCTTTTGAAGAACATATCAAGACAATTTCAAGTACAGCTTTTTTCCATCTACGTAACATTGCAAAAATCAGAAACTTTCTATCCAAAAATGATGCAGAAAAATTAATCCATGCTTTTGTCACTTCTAGGTTAGACTACTGCAATGCTCTACTTTCCGGCTACCCGGATAAAGCACTAAATAAACTTAAGTTAGTGCTAAATACGGCTGCTAGAATCCTGACTAGAACCAAAAAAATGTATCATATTACTCCAGTGCTAGCCTCTCTACACTGGCTTCCTGTCAAAGCAAGGTCTGATTTCAAGGTTTTACTGCTAACCTACAAAGCATTACATGGGCTTGCTCCTACCTATCTCTCTGATTTGGTCCTGCCGTACATACCTACACGTACGCTACGGTCACAAGATGCAGGCCTCCTAATTGTCCCTAGAATTTCTAAGCAAACAGCTGGAGGCAGGGCTTTCTCCTATAGAGCTCCATTTTTATGGAACGGTCTGCCTACCCATGTCAGAGACGCAAACTCGGTCTCAACCTTTAAGTCTCTACTGAAGACTCATCTCTTCAGAGGGTCATATGATTGAGTGTAGTCTGGCCCAGGAGTGGGAAGGTGAACGGAAAGGCTCTGGAGCAACGAACCACCCTTGCTGTCTCTGCCTGGCCGGTTCCCCTCTTTCCACTGGGATTCTCTGCCTCTAACCCTATTACAGGGGCCGAGTCACAGGCTTACTGGGGCTCTCTCATGCCGTCCCTGGAGGGGGTGCGTCACCTGAGTGGGTTGATTCACTGATGTGGTCATCCTGTCTGGGTTGGCGCCCCCCCCCCCCCCTTGGGTTGTGCCGTGGCGGAGGTCTTTGTGGGCTATACTCAGCCTTGTCTCAGGATGGTAAGTTGGTGGTTGAAGATATCCCTCTAGTGGTGTGGGGGCTGTGCTTTGGCAAAGTGGGTGGGGTTATGTCCTTCCTGTTTGGCCCTGTCCGGGGGTGTCCTCGGACGGGGCCACAGTGTCTCCTGACCCATCCTGTCTCAGCCTCCAGTATTTATGCTGCAGTAGTTTATGTGTCGGGGGGCTAGGGTCAGTTTGTTATATCTGGAGTACTTCTCCTGTCCTATTCGGTGTCCTGTGTGAATCTAAGCGTGCGTTCTCTAATTCTCTCCTTCTCTCTTTCTCTCTCTCGGAGGACCTGAGCCCTAGGATCATGCCCCAGGACTACCTGACATGATGACTCCTTGCTGTCCCCAGTCCACCTGGCCGTGCTGCTGCTCCAGTTTCAACTGTTCTGCCTTATTATTATTCGACCATGCTGGTCATTTATGAACATTTGAACATCTTGGCCATGTTCTGTTATAATCTCCACCCGGCACAGCCAGAAGAGAACTGGCCATCCCACATATGCTCTCTCTAATTCTCTCTTTCTTTCTCTCTCTCGGAGGACCTGAGCCCTAGGACCATGCCCCAGGAATACCTGACATGATGACTCCTTGCTGTCCCCAGTCCACCTGACTGTGCTTCTGCTCCAGTTTCAACTGTTCTGCCTTATTATTATTCGAACATGCTGGTCATTTATGAACATTTGAACATCTTGGCCATGTTCTGTTATAATCTCCACCCGGCACAGACAGAAGAGGACTGGCCACCCCACATAGCCTGGTTCCTCTCTAGGTTTCTTCTTAGGTTTTGGCCTTTCTAGGGAGTTTTTCCTAGCCACCGTGCTTCTACACCTGCTTTGCTTGCTGTTTGGGGTTTTAGGCTGGGTTTCTGTACAGCACTTTGAGATATCAGCTGATGTACGAAGGGCTATATAAATAAATTTGATTTGATTTTGATTTGATTTTGAGGACAGACGTTATCAGTTGGTTACTTATTATATCAAATATATGACTTATAGCCCACACCTGTTGAAGTAGGCCCATGTCAGGGGGTGAACTGAGAACGGATATTGATCAATGTTTGCCCATGTAGGTTGGACATGAAATCCTTGCCCTTAAAGATATACAATGACCTTGAGCATTCTCTTCATTGGCAACTGTTATAGGGGAAGGGTCTACATTAAAGAAAATGATTAGCTAATAACTTCCTTTTAGTATGTCATAAATACGAGGATTCCAGCATTTGCTGTGTCTGTTACTCAATTGAAATGAAATTGCATTGTAATTCTTTGAAATTGTAAATTATCTGTTAAAGGGTAGAGAGAGAGAGAGAGAGAGAGAGAGAGAGAGAGAGAGAGAGAGAGCGAGCGAGAGAGAGAGATGTTATGAAGCACTGTCCAGCACATAAATCCCATCCTATAGACTTTATGGTCTTCAAGATGTCTGGCCCACATTCAGTGACTCTTCAGAGAAACATCAATCAAATATGTCTTTCTCAGCCAGACCCAGACAACAACTGTCTTATGTTACTGTACAGCAAGTCAATGTACTTCTGGCTTCAGAGCAGTAACCCTCAAATAAATACCCTGGCACGTACAACAATCTGAAACAAAAACAGGCACCTTTTTAACAGCCTAATAAAGTAGTTTAGTGATAATCACACAGCCTGTCTGGTTGATTGAGGTATTTTGAGCTGCGGCAAAATGCCAGTGAGCTGTTTTGAATGCCAGTGTCAACTCTTTGATAATATGAAATTATCATTGAGCGAGAGGATGTTAAGCCAGAGCTCTGCCAACTCACTGGAAAATAACTAACTGCAACAGTACTGGTGATGGCTGGAGCAAGGGAGGGAGGTAGGGATGAAGGGATGGTGGAGGGAGGGAGGTTGCGGTGTTGCGAAAGAGTCCAGGAGGAGGCTGCAGTGGGTTATGAGACAGTGAGCCTGTTTCTCTCCTCTGGGCATTCACTTTCCTCTTCTCCTCTCCCCTCTGTTATTTTCCTCTCCTCTGTTCTCTCCCAGCACCACTCCCTCTGCCAGGCTCTTATAAATGTAAATAGCTCCATTAAGCCAGACGAGACACACAAATACACAGAGAGGAGGACAGGAAGGGGGCAGGGGGAACATTTAGAAAAACATGTTTTTTACTGTTCTGGTAACCTGTAACAATTAATCTGGAGGTGAAAGAAACGCACACCTGTTTAGGCGAGGTGCTGGCTAGCGGAGTAGAACACCTGTTTAGGCGAGGTGCTGGCTAGCGGAGTAGAACACCTGTTTAGGCGAGGTGCTGGCTAGCGGAGTAGAACACCAAAATACATACACCTGCCCCGGTGTCTTACTGCCACACACACACACACGTTTCTTTTAGTATCCATGTGAGGACCAAACAATTGATTCCCCTTCAAAGACCTATATTCCCTAACCTTTAACCTAACCCTTACCTTAACACCAAACCCCTAACCCAAATCCTACGTCTAACCCCTAACCCCAATTCTAACCCTAATTGTAACCCTAACCCCTAAGCCTAAAAGAGCCGGCAAAATGTCCCAACTTGTCTGAATCTTCCTTGTTTTACTATCCTTGTGAGGACTTCTTCTAGTCCCCACAAGGATAGTAAAAACACACACACAGTACTCTAGTGTACAAAACATTAGGGACAACTTCCTAATGTTGAGTTGCACCTCCTTAGAAGAGCCTCAATTCATCAGGGCATGGACTTCACAAGGTCTCAAGCGTACCACAGGGATGCTGGCCCATGTTGACTCCAATGCTTCCCATGGTTGTGTCAAGTTGGCTGGATGTCCTTTGGGTGGTGGACCATTTTTGATACACACGGGAAACTGTTGAGCGTGAAGAACCAAGCAGCGTTGCAGACATTGACACACATAAATCGGTGCATCTGGCACCTACTACCATACTCTGTTCAAAAGCACTTAAATATTTTGTCTTGCCAAATTCACCCTCTGAATGGCACACGTGCACAATCCATGTCTCAATTGTCCCGAGGCTTAAGTATCCTTCTTTATCCTGTCTCCTCCCCTTCGTCTACACTGATTGTAGTGCATTTAACAGGTGACATCAATAAGGGATCATAGGTTTCACCTGGTCAGTCTATGTCATGGAAAGAGCTGGTGATCCTAATGTTTTGTACACTCAGTGTACAATCTAGTTCAACAGCACAACTTTCTAAGAACATTTTTACTTTCAGCCCCATTGTCACAGTCTGACCCAAACTATCGTTCTAATGGTTATTAGCAAGCTGGACAGTCGAGAAACTGTATGATTGTAGGCCCATTACCATTTCAACAGAGTTTCAATTTGGTTTGGATGGGAAACATCTGTCTGACTGGAACTGCCTCACAACAAGAAACCCCAGCTTCGATGTAAAGCAACTCTCCTCTTGAACCCTGGAAACCGTCATCCATTACGACTTCTATAAAATCTGACAGAATGGATGTTTGTCTGGCAACTGCCAAAGGGATCGAGCACAGTTCTCTTTGAGCAGAGTCCACATATGACACAGTGCCAGCTCAGTTCTAATATGGATGTTAATCTACTGTGTGTGTTTGTGTGTGTGTCCCCGAAAACAGTAAACAAAGCTATCACACCACGATAACATGATAAACTAGTGGTACACCCAACAATGACAGGCCATTGTGATTAGAACATGATCTGATATCATCCCAGGTTGTCAACAGATTGAGAAAGAAGTGATTTGGTCACAGCATTGACATAATGGTGCCAAAAGAGGTATGTTTTGCCGCTTAATAGTGGTTGCTCAACGTTTGTACAAAAACGCAAATGATGTGCTCTCGCTCTAAAGTTGTTGAAGCATGGCAACTGTTCAAACAGGGTAAACACACACACCAACACAGACACATGTGAACACACAAATGCGCGCATGTAAGGGATAGAGAGAGCGAGAGAGAGAAGGGGAGAGTGTAACGATCGTCTGTTGAAGAAGGTGTTGACCAAAGTGCAGTGTAGTAAGTGTTTGTACATTTAATTTCAACTGAACACTCAATAACAAAAATAACAAAGAGAATGAATGAAAACCGGAACAGTCCTGTCAGGTGCAGAAACACAAAACAGAAAATAACTACCCACAAAAACGCTGTGGGAAAAGCTACCTAAGTATGGTTCCCAATCAGAGACAATGATAGACAGCTGTCCCTGATTGAGAACCATACCCTGCCAAAAACAAAGAAATACAAAAACATAGAAAAAGGAACATAGAATGCCCACCCAAATCACACCCTGACCAAACCAAAAAGCTCTAAGGTCAGGGTGTGACAGCGAGAGCACCTGTGCCTTTACCAAGCCTGGGTTGCAGCTGCAATTAGTGGAGCAATCATGTCTCTCTCTTAAAAAGTTTATCTTCACAAGATGAACAGAAGGGAAGATACTCAAGTTGGTCATATGAGAACTTACAAACTCGCTTAAAAGAATGTTCAAGGACAAGGGCATCTGAGGACCCAGTACTCCTGAGCACAATTAATTACCATACAAAGAAATAAGAAATGGTCTTTGATGTTTTCTAAAAACATGATTTTCTCTGCTTTAAAGTGGCAATCTGGGATTGATACATCCATCATTTTTAAAAACATTTTAAGTCATACTATATAGCCATTGATTCTTGAAGAATACAACTCAAAAATGCCTTATGAACTTAGTTAGTTCAACTGTCTTACTCCATCACAAGCCAAACTATAAGTTTGTTTTGCATACTTTTCTGTAAACAATGGAATTGTATTGCTTCCAAGCTTGCTTAAAACTTTAAAAATAATTTAGATCTCATGGATGTCAGTCCTTGCATCCAATTGTCTGTCTATGAATTTGAGTGGTAACATTTCTTCAGCTCCACCCAGTTGTAGAAATGCCTGGAAAAGCCCATGAAGAGTAATTTCAACACCAACATTCTAACAGTCTAATAAATATATTTAATATATGCTATTGGACAAATACTCATTTGGTTACGTTTAGGAAGGTCTTGGGTATCATTAGAATACAAAAAAGGTTATTATTTCAAATAACACAATAGCTTTTTCATGACTTTATTTCATTGTAGGCTATCTGTTGCTACGTGTTAACGTGTGGAGTGCATGGAACAGTAGTTATTCTTGGAAACGTGATATTTTGAAAGAGAGCTCATCTCTTACACTTTGAGTTATTTGGCAAAGGTATGTGTTTTGGAAACCTCAATCTGCTCTTTCTAATACTATATAGAAATCTAAATGTATTACCTTCACGTGACTCTGTAGACGGAATAGAAAAGTCACTTTTTTTCAGCTCCGGGAAAAGAATGACGTTCTCTTTAAAACTGCTTAGAACACAAATTCTGTCTGTGATATTTGACATTCTGTGTTCAATAGACTTAAGAAAGAAATTAAGAAAAGTCAAGGATGGATGGGGTCCTGACTTTCAAAATGACAGAGATATTTCAATGACTCGCTCAGACTTTCTAGTGCTAACAAAATGTGGTGGGGTTGTCACAAACATCCCCGAAGATGGTGCCTCTTCCTGTTCGGGCGGTGCTCGGCGGTCGTCGTCGCCGGCCTATTAGCTGCCATCGATTCCCTTCCCGTTTGTTTTGGTTATTGGGTAATTGGGTACACCTGTTTTGTATTAGGGTTTGTTTGTAGGTTATTTAAGGGCACTAGGCCCGCTGGGTATTTGTGCGGGCTTGTTTTTTGTTACTCTGGTTTTGATGGTGTTATTTGTTCGTGTCTTTATTCTCCGGACTATTTTGTCCTGTTGTTTGGACTGGTAACTTATATACGCCCTGTGTGTTGGCGTGACCGTTTTTGTTGCGCTGGTGAATAAATTTAACAAACGACTGAACCCTGCTCTCTGCGCCTGATTCCACCCACCACTCCTAGTTGATCGTAACAGGGGTGCCCGCTTTGTTGTTCTTTTTATCCCAGGTTGCCCCCAATAAAAAGCTAGTAGAATAATCTTTATTTGAGCATACCAAGTACGGTATATGAGGACTACTCCCTATCCCTAAGTAGAAGCATCTTTAATAATTATCTCAATTTATAAGCATTTGCAACATTTTCTCAGCATACACTGTTATAGCCTTCCATTGGCTTAACCTAAATTCAAAAGGCATGTTGGGATTTCCAAAAATATGCTTATGCCCGTCCATCGAAGTCGATGATGTCATTGCTCCCAAATGAGGTTATTGTGGGGGTTCTGTTTATGTCATTGCATGTGACTGTACAGGCCAATGTGAGATGCACATGGTTTGCCGCTTGAGGGGCAGGAGAATTATCCACCAGAGAGGGGTGCCCGTTCTGCAAGCTGGTGTAATTGCAAACACTGTTCGGTTCTCCTCTCTGTGATTGTGTTCTGGAGGTACACGCCAGGTATGGAGGGTTGGCTGCCAGGATCTCCAGATTTCACACCTCTTGAGGAGGGTCTTGGTCATTGAAGCACTTGTTTTGTCCCCCAGCAGATCTATATGCTGGGTTTAACGCTTTCTGATCCACATCCTGTTCTTTATTCCACCATGTTTGCTGATTTACAGTGTTTCTCTCTTCCAGGAAGGGGCAGACTCAGCTCTACTGTAATGGACGGATACAGTGCCTTCGAAAAGTATTTAGACCCCTTGACTTTTTCCACACATAAAATCTGCCTTATTTTAAAATTTATGAAATCGTTGTTTTTTTCTCATCAATCTACACACAATAACCCATAATGACAAAGCAAAAACAGGTTTTTAGAATTTATAAAACACAAAAAACTGAAATACCACATTTACCATTTACTCAGTACTTTGTTGAAGCATCTTTAGCACCGATTACAGCATTGAGTCTTCTTGGGTATGATGCTACAAGCTTGGCACACCTGTATTTGGGGAGTTTCTCCCATTCTTCTCTGCAGATCCTCTCAAGCTTTGTCCAGTTGGATGGGGAGCATTGCTGCCGAGCTATTTTCATGTCTCTCCAGAGATGTTTGATTGGGTTCAGGTCCGGGCTCTGGCTGGGCCACTTAAGGACATTCAGAGACTTGTCCAGAAGCCACTCCCGCGTTGTCTTGGCTGTGTGCTTAGGGTAGTTGTCTTTTTAGAAGGTGAACTTTTGCCCCAGGTGGACTCTAATCAAGTTGTAAAAACATCTCAAGGATGATCAATCCTGAGCTCAATTTCAAGTCTCATAGCAAAAGGTCAGAATAATTAAGTAAATAAGGTATTTCTGTTTTTTAAAGAACATTTAATGTTATCAATTTGCATGGAAAGGGTGATTGTGTGAGTGGCTGTTGGGAAAAAAGACAATAGTAGAAGATCCTGCTTTCAAATGACATTATTGTTGAGCCAATGTTTTTTTATTAAGCTATTTTCCCCTGAACCATATGGTCTATCCACTAGAAACTCTTGCATAATGTAAACACAGATAGGGGCGGAAGGTTGCTGGTTCAAGTCCTGTACCGGGTGACACAAAAATGGGAATGGATCTGAACTGGGAGCTGGAAGGCTGCTGGTCTCAGATTCTATGTACCATCTCCTGCCACTGTGCGCTTGAGCAAGGCAGTTAATCCTCCACAATCCAATTGCGCTGCACTGTGCCTCTCAACGTGTGTGTGTGTATATATATATAGTACCAGTCAAAAGTTTGGACACACCTACACATTCAAGGGTTTTTCTTTATTTTTACTATTTCTGAAATGCAAATTAAATTAATTACTTAAAAATCATACAATGTGATTTTCTGGATTTTTGTTTTAGATTCCGTCTCTCACAGTTGAAGTGTACCTATGATAAAAAATTACAGACCTCTACATGCTTTGTAAGTAGGAAAACCTGCAAAATCGGCAGTGTATCAAATACTTGTTCTCCCCACTGTGTATATATATATATATATATATATATCCTCTACTGGATTGGTGGGTCCCCCGCGGGACGGTTGAGCTAATGTAGGCTAATGTGGTTAGCATGAGGTTGTACGTAACAAGAACATTTCCCATGACATAGACATGACATATCTGATATTGGCAGGAAGCTTATTCTTGTTAATCTAAATGCACTGTCCAATTCACAGTAGCTATTACAGTGAAATAATACCATGCTATTGTTTGAGGAGAGTGCACAGTTATGAACTTGAAAGTGTATTAATAAACCAATTAGGCACATTTGGACAGTCTTGACACAACATTTTGAACAGAATTGCAATGGTTCATTGGATCAGCCTAAAACTTTGCAAACACACTGCTTCCATCTAGTGGCTAAAATCTCAATTGTGCCTTGTCTGGAATAATACATGGCCTTTCTCTTGCATTTCAAAGATGGTGGTACAATTTTTTTTTTTAAACCGCATGTTTTTTTCTTTGTATTATCTTTTACCAAATCTAATGTGTTATATTCTCCTACATTCATTTCAAATGTCCACAAACTTCAAAGTGTTTCCTTTCAAATGGTATCAAGAATATGCATATCCTTGCTTCAGGTCCTAAGCTACATGCCTGGGCCTGCAGCACACAAAGATCTTTGTTTGTCAGACGAATCATTGGGTCGAAACTACAGAACAGTAAAAAACAAGAGAACACATATGGTTAATGTTCTGGGGGGGGGGGGAATAAATATATATATATATATATATATATTGATGAACACCCGGAGGATCACTGGTAAGCCACATTTGCCGTTGGATCCATCCCAGTTGGTATTCTGTGTCCACTCGTGGTATCTCTCTTCGGTTGCACATCCTTGGAATAGCAGAACAGCATAACGGTCCGGACGACCCTTGCTGTGCCTGGTGAGAAGTTTGTCAAATTCTGTTGTCAAAAGAGGAATGGAAATGTCAGGGTGAACCGGCGACCTGACAAACCCGCCACATATGTTGACTCTGCCTGTCGGAGGTGGAGTTCCAGAGCTCACAGGTGTGCCTGACTCTCCGTCAATACCGCCTGGCTCTGGACCAATGCATCAGCTGTCGCCCGTATCTCTGCCCTCAGAGAATGTTTCTCTTTCTGCTGGTCTGCCTTCATTGACTCCATCTCGGTCTTCAAAGTTTGAATCTGATCCATGTGCACTTTCATCAGGTGAGCAGAATGGTATCGCCCTGAGCCCTCATCGATTACAGTGGCCTACGATAGAAATGGTAGAACAATTAAGAGTTAAACGTGACTCCAACACACAAATGCTGCGTACAGAAACACATTTTAAGAATCTAGCAAAACGAACCACTTTCTTGGGAACCATGCATTTTTTTATTTTCAGTGAGGCCCATTGTCCACTTCACGGATGGATGTCGGCATGGTTGTATGCTCTGTGAAAACACATTCACGTTTTCAGTACCCAATTATCGATTTTATTACACAGTATATAACAATTTTTTAAAAAGAAAATGCACTGAAACCAAAATACCTTTAGTTTTGGTGATCCTCTCAACTCCGGCTCATTTTCAAGTCCTCTGGTGGTTACAGTCCTAACCCTGGAACGGGTAGTCACCCTGACGCCCGGGTTTGCATTGCAAATGAGGGCATAAACAGGGTCAAGACATAATCAGAGGAAGTAGACCTTTATGTAGTAAAATAAAGGTTAAATAAGTAAATACCTACAACACCTACGGTAGGCCTAAAGTATATACCCTTTTTTCCCCTCATCTCTTCATGTATGTCTCCTGATTTAAACCCAATTTAACTTGTTTGGCGTCAACTGAAAACATTCATCCGTAACAATTCTCCCCATACCCTCCTTCTTGGCAAGAGTCTATTGTCCTGCTTAATAGCCCATAATGGGGATGGATAGCTTCTTTTGTATTCCAATGTATTGAATGAATGTATTAATTACAGTCATTTACCATTCTCATTCTCGGACCGGAAACTTTTTTTTGCAGAGTTCACAATCTCATTTTCAAGTCCTTGTTTAAAAAATAATGACATTTGGGAGAGGATTTCATGTTCAAATAACTGAAAGTAAGCGGTTTTCTGCCCTCCGAATTCATATTCATTATATAAATAGGTCCATGTGCACCTTCATGTGTGCAAAACTGTCATCAAGGCAAAGGGTGGTACTTTGAAGAATCTCAAAGAAAAAATATATTTACATTTGTTTAATACTTTTTTGGTACATGATTCCATATGTGTTATTTCATAGTCTTGATGTCAAGGTTCAGTCTAAGGAAGTCGTCCAGGTCCTGAGGCAGCAAAGTCTCCCCAAACCATCTCACTACCATCACTATGCTTGACTGTTGGTTTAAGGTTCTTACTGTGGAAACTGGTGGTGAAAACCAAACACGTTATTCCACAGTAAGAACCTCATACCAACGGTCAGGCATGGTGGTGGTAGTGAGATGGTTTGGGGATGCTTTGCTGCCTCAGGACCTGGACGACTTCCTTAATGGACTAAACCTTGAATTCTGCTCTCTATCAGAGAATTCTATGGGAGAATGTCAGGTCATCTGTCTCTGAGATGAAGTTGAAGTGCAGCTGGGTCATGCAGCAAGACAATAATCCAAAACACACAATGCAGGAGTGGCTTCAAGACAAGTGTCTGAATGTCCTTGAGTGGCCCAGCCAGAGCCTGGTCTTGAACCCGATCGAACATCTCTGGAGAGACCTGAAAATAGTTGTGTAATTTAAACATTTATATCATTTAAACATTTAAGTTTGAAAAAAGTATGTGAAACCCTAGGCTAATGACTTCTCCAAAAGCTAATTGGAGTCGGGAGTCAGCTAACCTGGAGTCCAATCAATGAGACGAGATTGGTCTCTGCTGGGCAGGTACGTGAACTCTTGGAGAAGCAGAAAGTTTTGTGTAAGGAAATGATACTTCAGCAGGAAAAAAACTTTAAAAGCTTCATAGAAATGATCATGGAGTCGACCAACAAACAGCTGGACGACCTGACTAAAGATGTACAAGACATTAAAACAAGCCTTCAGTTCACACAGAAGGATGTGGATCTATATGGAGACCACACAGGATACACTTTCCAGAAACTGTTCCTCTATGCAGAATGAAATCACCACAATCAGGGAGGGCCTCCAGAACATGTCTGGGAAGGCTGATTACCTGGATGGACAATCGAGAAGAAATACTCTTTGTAATAGATGGTATCCAGGAGAGCCAAAGTGAGACATGGGCTGAATCAGAATGAAACGTATTTCTGTTACCAATGTATGTAACCTGACCCAAGTTGTGACATCACCAACCAGCATGTTCCCTAATAGGTCCAGCATCACATCATCAACTTGTGTCGATCACATTTTTACTAACATGGCTGAACATTGTTCTAAAGCTGTATCAGTAGCACTAGGTTACAGGGATCATAACTTGGTTGCACTCACTAGGAAAACTAAAATACCAAAGGCTGGCCCTAAGGTAATCTACCTCAGGTCCTAGAGAGGGTTCAATCAGGACTCATCTGTGGATGAGAATGTGCAATGTTTAGAAATGTGTAGTAAGTATGATCCTGAAATGTCACTAAGTTTATTTAAGGAATTATTTACGAGTATAGCTATTAAGCACGCCCCTTTAAGAAAAAGCACTGTGAGGTCAAACGGTGCCCCATGGATTGATGATGAGCTGAGAAATGTAATGATTCAACGTGCTGATGCCAAAAATGTAGCAGAGAAATATGGCACTCTGTTTGATAAGCAAAGTTATTGTAAATGAAGAAATCTTGTGACTAAGCTAAACAAAGGAAAGAAGAAGGGATTCTATCAGCACAACATTGATGAAGTGATGGGATGGGTGATGGGAAAAAGCTGTGGAGAACGTTGAACAACATTATGGGTAGGAATTCAAACATGTCCGCCTCTTTTGTTGAATCAGAGGGTATATTTATTACAAAACCACATGACATCACAAACTACTTTAATGAATATTTTACAGGCAAAGTGGACTTGTTGAGGAATGCTATGATTCCAACTGATGGCTCCATGTCATATACCCTTATAAAAGATTGTATCACGAAGGAGAGGCAATGCTTGTTTGAATTTCATCAAGTAGAAAGGGAGGAAGTAAAGAGGATGCTGTTGTCTCTTTCGGATGACCAGTCGCCTGATTCAGATAATCGTGACGCCAAATTGTTTAGAGTTACAGCTAACCAAATATCTACACCAATCGCTCATATTTTTAATAAGTGCTTAATGCATGGGGTGTGCCCAAAAGTCTGGAAAGAGTCAAATTCCACTACCTAAGGATAAAAAAATCTGCATTCACTGGTCCTAATAGTCGTCCAATAAGCTTGCTGCCTGTGTTAAGTTAATTATTGGAAAAATGTGTATCTGTAGAAATCAAGGATTATTTCTCATGTAATGGTCTGATAACAGGTTTCCAGCATGCATACAAAGAAGGGCATTCTATGAGTACGGCCTTAGCACAAATGACAGATTATTGGTTAAAGAGGATGAAAGGAAGTTAGTTGGTGCAGTGTTGCTAGATTTCAGTGCTGTTTTTGATGTAATTGATCATGAACTGTTACTAGGTAAACTCAAATGTTATGGTTTTAAGTCTGCAGCTCTATCCTGGATGGAAAGCTATCTATCCAGGAAAAGGCTAAAAGTGTTCTTTAATGGTAGCTTTTCAAACAGTAAAGACATTCACTGTAGTGTTCCTCAAGGAAGTTGCCTAGGCCCCCTTCTCTACCCTATCTTTACTAATGATTTACCTTCAGTAATGAACAAAGCAAGAGTGGTATGCTGATGACTCTACAATGTATAGCACAGCATCAGAATGTAATGAGCAAACAGATGTACTGAGCAGTGAACTAAGAATGGTGTCTGAGTGTGTTGATATGAAACAAATTGGTGTTGAACATTTCTAAAACTAAATGTATTGTATTTGGTTCAAGACATGTGCTTGCTGATTGATCCCCAATTGAATTTGTCGATGAATAGAATACATGTAGAGCAAGTGAAAAAAACGAAACTACTAGTCGTCATGTTCGACGCAGATTTATCATGGTCAGAACACAATGATAATATTGTTATTAAGATGGGTAAGGGAATTGCTGTCACGAGAAAATGTAACATCTAGCACTCTGAATCAGGTGATTCAATCCCTGGTCCTATCACACTTAGAGTACTGTCTGTTTATATAGTCAATCCCTGGTCCTATCACACTTAGAGTACTGTTTGGTTATATGGTCAATCCCTGGTCCTATCACACTTAGAGTACTGTCTGGTTATATGGTCATCTGCAGCAAAGAAATATCTGAAAAAGCTCCAAATAGCTCAAAACACGGCTGGCAGATTATCTCTTCATTGCTCTAAGCGTATTATCCAAATGCATCAGAATCTCTCATGGCTTCACGTTAAAAACAAATTATTATCTAGTCTTCCACAGTATTTTTCAGTCCAATTTGTACATACATGAGAACCATATCAGGCCAAACACAGAAAAAGAAAAAACATAGAAACACAAACATAATTTGCAAATAAATTCATTAAAAATCCTACAATGTGATTTTCTGGAAATGTTTTTCTCATTTTGTCTGTCATAGTTGAAGTGCACCTATGATGAAAATTACAGGCCTATCTCATCTTATTAAGTGGGAGACCTTGCACAATTGTCGGCTGACTAAATACTTTTTGCCCCACTGTACTGTATATGTGCTTTCTTGAGCAGGGGGACCTTGCGGGCACTGCAGGATTTCAGTCCATCACAGCGTAGTGTGTACTCAATTGTTTTCTTGGTGACTATGGTCCCAGCTGCCTTGAGATCATTGACAAGATCCTCCGTGTAGTTCTGGACTGATTCCTCACCGTTCTCATGATCATTGCAACGCCACGAGGTAAGATCTTACATGTCCCAGGCCGAGGGAGATTGAAAGTTATTTTGTGTTTCTTCCATTTGCGAATAATCGGACCAACTCTTGTCACCTTCTCACCAAGCTGCTTGGCGATGGTCTTGTAGCCCATTCCAGCCTTGTGTAGGTCTACAATCTTGTCCCGGACATACTTGGAGAGCTCTTTGGTCTTGGCCATGGTGGAGAGTTTGGAATCTGATTGATTGATTGCTTCTGTGGACAGGTGTCTTTTATACAGGTAACATGCTGAGATTAGGAGCACTCCCTTTAAGAGTGTGCTCCTAATCTCAGCTCATTACCTGTATAAAAAGACACCCGGGAGCCAGAAATCTTTCTGATTGAGAGGGTGTCAAATACTTACAGTTGAAGTCGGAAGTTTACATACACCTTAGACAAATACATTTAAACTCAGTTTTTCACAATTCCTGACATTTAATCCTAGTAAAAATTCCCTGTTTTAGGTCAGTTAGCATCACCACTTTATTTTAAGAATGCGAAATAATAATAATAGTAGAGAGAATGATTTATTTAAGCTTTTATTTCTTCCATCGTGTTCCCAGTGGGTCAGAAGTTAACATACACTCAATTAGTATTTGGTAGCATTGCCTTTAAATTGTTTAACTTGGGTCAAACGTTTAGGGTAGCCTTCCACAAGCTTCCCACAATTAGTTGGGTACATTTTGGCCAATTCCTCCTGACAGAGCTGTGCAACTGAGTCAGGCTTGTATGCCTCCTTGGTCGTACACACTTTTTCAGTTCTGCCCACACATTTTATGGGATTGAGGTCAGGGATTTGTGATGGCCACTCCAATACCTTGACTTGGTTGTCCTTAAGCCATTTTACCACAACTTAACAATTTGGAAGACCCATTTGTGACCAAGCTTTAACTTCCTGACTGCTGTCTTGAGATGTTGCTTCAATATATCCACTTAATTTTCCTCCCTAATGTTGCCATCTATTTTGTGATGCCATCTATATTTCCTCCAAACATAACAATGGTCATTATGGCCAGTTCTATTTTTGTTTCATCAGACCAGAGGACATTTCTCCAAAAAGTACCATCTTTGTCCCTATGTGCAGTTGCAAACCGTAGTCTGGCTTTTTTATATCGGTGTTGGACCAGTTGCTTCTTCCTTGATGAGAGGTCTTTCAGGTTATGGTGATATAGGACTCGTTTTACTGTGAATATAGATACTTTTGTACCTGTTTCCTCCAGCATCTTCACAAGGTCCTTTGCTGTTGTTCTGGTATTGATTTGCACTTTTCGCACCAAAGCATGTTCATCTCTAGGAGACAGAACACGTCTCCTTCCTGAGCGGTATGACTGCTGCGAGGTCCCATGGTGTTTATACTTGCGTACTATTGTTTGTACAGATGAACGTGGTACCTTCAGCCATTTGGAAATTGCTCCCAAGGATGAACCAGACTTGTGGAGTTCAACAATTTTTTTTCTGAGGTCTTGGCTGATTTCTATTGATTTTCCCATGACGTCAAGCAAAGAGGCACTGAGTTTGAAGGTAGGCCTTGAAATACAGTGCCCTGCGAAAGTATTCGGCCCCCTTGAACTTTGCGACCTTTTGCCACATTTCAGGCTTCAAACATAAAGATATAAAACTGTATTTTTTTGTGAAGAATCAACAACAAGTGGGACACAATCATGAAGTGGAACGACATTTATTGGATATTTCAAACTTTTTTAACAAATCAAAAACTGAAAAATTGGGCATGCAAAATTATTCAGCCCCCTTAAGTTAATACTTTGTAGCGCCACCTTTTGCTGCGATTACAGCTGTAAGTCGCTTGGGGTATGTCTCTATCAGTTTTGCACATCGAGAGACTGAAATGTTTTCCCATTCCTCCTTGCAAAACAGCTCGAGCTCAGTGAGGTTGGATGGAGAGCATTTGTGAACAGCAGTTTTCAGTTCTTTCCACAGATTCTCGATTGGATTCAGGTCTGGACTTTGAATTGGCCATTCTAACACCTGGATATGTTTATTTTTGAACCATTCCATTGTAGATTTTGCTTTATGTTTTGGATCATTGTCTTGTTGGAAGACAAATCTCCGTCCCAGTCTCAGGTCTTTTGCAGACTCCATCAGGTTTTCTTCCAGAATGGTCCTGTATTTGGCTCCATCCATCTCCCCATCAATTTTAACCATCTTCCCTGTCCCTGATGAAGAAAAGCAGGCCCAAACCATGATGCTGCCACCACCATGTTTGACAGTGGGGATGGTGTGTTCAGCTGTGTTGCTTTTACGCCAAACATAACGTTTTGCATTGTTGCCAAAAAGTTCAATTTTGGTTTCATCTGACCAGAGCACCTTCTTCCACATGTTTGGTGTGTCTCCCAGGTGGCTTGTGGCAAACTTTAAACAACACTTTTTATGGATATCTTTAAGAAATGGCTTTCTTCTTGCCACTCTTCCATAAAGGCCAGATTTGTGCAATATACGACTGATTGTTGTCCTATGGACAGAGTCTCCCACCTCAGCTGTAGATCTCTGCAGTTCATCCAGAGTGATCATGGGCCTCTTGGCTGCATCTCTGATCAGTCTTCTCCTTGTATGAGCTGAAAGTTTAGAGGGACGGCCAGGTCTTGGTAGATTTGCAGTGGTCTGATACTCCTTCCATTTCAATATTATCGCTTGCACAGTGCTCCTTGGGATGTTTAAAGCTTGGGAAATCTTTTTGTATCCAAATCCGGCTTTAAACTTCTTCACAACAGTATCTCGGACCTGCCTGGTGTGTTCCTTGTTCTTCATGATGCTCTCTGCGCTTTTAACGGACCTCTGAGACTATCACAGTGCAGGTGCATTTATACGGAGACTTGATTACACACAGGTGGATTGTATTTATCATCATTAGTCATTTAGGTCAACATTGGATCATTCAGAGATCCTCACTGAACTTCTGGAGAGAGTTTGCTGCACTGAAAGTAAAGGGGCTGAATAATTTTGCACGCCCAATTTTTCAGTTTTTGATTTGTTAAAGTTTGAAATATCCAATAAATGTCGTTCCACTTCATGATTGTGTCCCACTTGTTGTTGATTCTTCACAAAAAATACAGTTTTATATCTTTATGAAGCCTGAAATGTGGCAAAAGGTCGCAAAGTTCAAGGGGGCCAAATACTTTCGCAAGGCACTGTATATAACACATAATGTGTTACACTACAAAATGAATTTATGAAACGCAGGTGCAAAGAGACACATTAACAGAACCCTGACTAAAACAATAATATCCTTCTCTCCAGAATAAATGACTTTTATTTCAGGACAAAAAATGAATCTCATTACACGATTCAATATTCATCATAAATAAAACAGGTGCTGGAATAACTATTAGGTGTAATGTTAGTGCTTCATATATCCACAGTTGTATTAATGTGTTATTTTAACCAGTTCATAAAATTGGGTGGCCAAAGTATAGTTACAGAATCCTCACCAGTCAATTTCTGGTCAGAAGTTGCTAAATTTGACCCACTTAACTGAACATCATTAAAGAGGTATTAGCACACTTGCTAAAAGCAAGAACACGACTCTAACTACCTTCTTCAATGCTCAGTACATTGTAATGTATTCAATGCATTTGGAAAGTATTCAGATCCCTCGACTTTTTCCACATTTTGTTACGTTAGTCTTATTCCAAAATGGATGAAATTGTTGTTTTCCCTCATCAATCTACACACAATACCCTATAATGACAAAGCAAAAAAACATTGATTGTTAAAAACATTTTTGGAAATGTATTTTTAAAAAACAACGTAAATATGACATTTAGTATTCAGACACTTTACTCAGTACTTTGTTGAAGTAGCTTTGGTAGCGATTCCAGCGTCCAGTCTTCTTGGGAATGACGCTACACGCTACACCTGGAATTGGGGAGTTTCTCCCATTCTTCTCTGCAGATCCTCTCAAGCTCTGTCCGGTTGGATGGGGAGCCTCGCTGCACAGCTATTTTCAGGTCTCCAGAGATGTTTGATGGGGTTGAAGTCTGGACTCTGGCTGGGCCACTCAAGGACATTCAGAGATTTATCCCAAAGCCACTCCTGTGTGCTTAGGGTTGTTGTCCTGTTGGAAGGTGAACCTTCACCCCAGTCTGATGTCCCGAGCACTCTGGAGCAGGTTTTCATCAAGGATCTCTTTCCCTCGATCCTGACTAATCTCCCAGTCCCTGCTTCTGAAAAACATCCCCACAGCATGATGCTTCCACCACCATGCTTCACCGTAGGGGTGGTGTCAGGTTTCCTGCAGATGTGATGCTTGGCTTTCAGGCCAAAGAGTTTCATCAGACCAGAGAATCTTGTTTCTCATGGTCTGAGAGTCCTTTAGGTGCCTTTTGGCAAATTCCAAGCGGGATGTCATGTGCCTTTTACCGAGGAGTGGTTTCCGTCTGGCCACTCTACCATAAAGTCCTGATTGGTGGAGTGCTGCAGAGATGGTTGTCCTTCTGGATGGTTCTCCCATCTCCACAGAGGAATTCTGGAGCTCTGTCAGAGTGATCATCGGGTTATTGGTCACCTTCCTGACCAAGGTCTCATTTTGGCCGGGCGGCCAGCTCTAGGAAGAGTCTTGGTGGTTCCAAATTTCTTCTAATTAAAAAAGAATGTTATTGGGGACCGTCAATTCTGCAGACATTTTTTGATACCCTTCCCCAGATCTGTGCCTTGACACATTCCTGTCTCTGAGCATTACTGACAACACCTTTGACCTCATGGCTTGGTTTTTGCTCTGACATGCACTGTCAACTGTGGGACCTTATATAGACAGGTGTGTGCCTTTTTCAAATCATGTCCAATCAATTGAATTTACTGCAGGTGGACTCGAATCAAGTTGTAAAAACATCTCAAGGATGATCAATGGAAACAGGATGCACCTGAGCTACATTTCGGAGTCTCACAGCAAAGGATCTGAATATTTATGTAAAAAAGGTATTTCACTTTTTTTTTTTTTATACATTTGCAAAAATGTTTTTTTTTTTTAAATCACTGTTTTTTACAAAGGTATTGTTTGTAGATTCATGGAAAAACATTAAATAACTACATTTTCGAATAAGGCTGTGAAGTAAAAAAATTAATGGGTAAAAGTCCAGGGGTCTGAGTACTTTCCGAATGCACTGTATGTAACAACAATACAGTTACAGTTTCTCTATAACCATAGAAGTGCTGTGGTTTCTGACTTATGTTTGCAAAATTCCGGTAACTTTTCCAAAAATGTCCAGGTTTTCCAGAAATCTTGGTTGAAAGCTTCCCAGAATCAGGAGGGAATAGGCAGGAAATCCAGAATCCTCCAACCAGGAAAACCTGGTAATTTTGTGAAAGTTACCCACATTTTTCAACCCTAGTCTGAGTGTGTACTAGAGAGACTCATGACTGCGCCGAGTACTACTCCACTTCAAAAGCTTCCCCATCAGTCAGTCTGCCCGTTCTGCCCCACTGCCTCTGATGTTTGTATCTATGGGTGTAAGCAGCACTTTCCCCTTTCTAATCTGAGACTATGGATTTACGTTTATCCTTGATGTCTAATATTAATTTTGAACCGTCTGAACTAGAGGAGGTTTTTAATCAGACAAACAGGGGTCTCAAGCTCTAATCATGCTGTTGTTAGTCCTTGGTCTCCACAAGAAAGCGAGGCTCAAGGAGTGGCTCTTTCTCTTTCAAAATTGGCTTTGTGGACCCTGCGATCAGAAAGCAATCATGGTGACCTTAAGCGTATGTAATTGTGTATGTTGGCCTACACGAGGTACATTGATGATTACATTCAAGTTGACCTTTAACTTTTGTTCACCTGTCCCTCTCGTATGGAAACAAAAAGACACAAAATGATAAATAGCACATTTATGTTGGGGATATTTTCCAGTTCAAGTTGTAGAACACACCAAAGAGGACTCCTGGTTTGACTTATATTGGAATAGAGTTTATCTTATTTTTAGCAGGAATTGCTGGAAACCATTAAGAATGTAATACACAATATCTTTCACCCAGTTGGCCGGTGTTCTCACAGTGCTGGAGGTAGGCCTATACTGTAACCAATCCCATGTTAAATGTTGGACACGATTCCAAGAAAACATATGCCCTTGAATGTCTGTCGGGAGACTTACGGAGATGTTAACAGTTCGGTGGTCACCAATACATCTGCCTGCTGCTTCTTCCTGTGGACTGATTGTGGTGCATGTGTCTGTGTACGTGCATGCATGTGTGTGTGTCTAGAATGCACAGGTCCCCGTTTTGGCCCTCCAGACGGAGAACTCTGTGTTTTGCGGCCTGTAAAAGTGCAAATAAAACTTAACTTGGTCATAAACTGAGAAAGAGAGGCTAGTGGGAGATGTTTGTGGAGCAACGGCTGCATTTTATTTATAACCCTGTAGGGGAATCACTTCAGCAACAGCTCTTGACATCAACATTCACATGTTAAGTAAAGCAAATCCTCTCACTGCACTTGATTGTGGAAGAGCATGCCTGTAAACTGTTCTATATCTTTTCCTACCATCCTGTTATTGTTTTTTGACAGAGGTAGTGAGTGACGGATGGTTGGAGAGAGGATGAGAAGATTTCACGGCCGTCTGAAGAACTGGACCAAAGCGCAGCATACATTTTTCCTTTATTTAAAATGACACAAACAAAACAGTAAACCATACAAAATGACCATGAAGCTTAAGGGCTATAGTGCCACAAACAAAGACAAGTTCCCACATAGAAAGGAGGGAAAAGAGCTCCCTAAGTATGGTTCCCAATCAGAGACAACGATAGACAGCTGTCCCTGATTGAGAACCATACCCGGCCAAAACAAAGAAATACAAAAACATAGAAAATAGAACATAGAAATCCCGCCCACACCCTGACCAAACCAAAAATAGAGACATAAAAAGCTCTAAGGTCAGGGCGTGACAGAAGGAACAAGGAAGTGGAAGGTTATTCAGTTGATGTCCTGTTCCTCCTCTCCTCTGTTCTATTTACAGGCTCTGCATGTTTCTGCCATAATGAGACCAGGGTAGCTGCTCTTTTCTCCCGATGGACATATGAAGACGCCAGAGGAGGCTGGTGAGGGGAACTGTAGGAGGACGGGCTCATTGTAAGGGCTGGAATGGAATAAATGGAATGGTATGAAACACATCAAACATATGGAAACCACATGCTTAACGCTGTTCAACTTACTCAATTCCAGCCATTACAATGAGCCAGTCTTCCTATAGTTCCTCCCACCAGCTTCCTCTGGAAAATGCCTAGCTTGTTGCTGGCAGGGCGCTCTGTTTACAAAATAAATCTCTGCATGTGAGAATGAGGCCGTTGGGAAAAACAAGCAGATTGAGAAGAATTGAAGAGGCAACCTAACCGAGTAGCAAATCGGTGGGGTTGAATCAGGTCAGCGAGACTCCAACACCTCCTGAATTCGCTCAGCTGGGTCTCTTACACCCCCGACCCCACAAAAAACATAAGCTCATTCAGAGTCAATCAGCCTTGCTATTTTTGCATGGATTGGCCTGTCCCTCGAGCGCCTGAGTTCATCTCTTCTAATCAGGCTCCTGTGTTCTCTCTCACGTCCCTCTAAAAGTGGCATTCAGTGGCAGAAAAAGAGCCAGCCGGCCGATAGATGTTGGATTGCCTTGAATCTGGGCTGGCTGGCAATAGAGTAAACATTTCACGGTAGAGTAAACATTTCACGGTAAGGTTTACACCTGTGGTATTCGGTACCTGTGACAAATAACATTTGATTTGATTTGAGTAGAGGAGGCCCACGGACCTGAGGGTCAGTGTGGAAGAACAGGAGCACAGTGGCTTGAAAGATGTAAGCATCTATTGTGTACATTTTCCACATGCAAAACCCAGATAGGACATTCCTGTGAGTCAGTGGAATTAGAGGGCTGCTGCTCTGCTTTGGCTCATCCAGCACTGAGCTATTGTGTGTGGAGTATAGGGCCATATAAAATCTGCGATGTGGAGAACGCGGACGGAACCAAGGAATCCAGACACTAAAACAGAATTCAACTGTATTCTAAAATGTAATGAACTTAGTAGGAAATCAGCTAAATGTATTGAATTTATTACAACATTAATTAATTTGCACAAGATTATGATAAGACATGAACAAAATGCATAAGTGATTCGTATTTTCCTTAAACTTAGGCAACAGAGTGGGAATAACCCTTTCTGTGTGTGAGCGTTTGTTTACCACTTTGTGGAGTCAATGAACGATGATACCAAACAAAACTGTTTTCTGTTAGATGGAAAGGCTTTCCCAAAAATCTCCTCAATTACATGTTAACTACAAAGTAGTCCCTACCTAGCAGAATGTTATCATGATTATTTGCAACAATCCAATGGTGATTTGTTTAGCAAACTCTGCAATCAGGTGTGCTACATAAACACTGCTAACCAAGCAAGTCTCTTGCTGGTGCTCACCCTAAAATTAAATATCTTAGATTTTTCCCAGACCTAAAAGTGATCTCAAGATGTGGTTTAAGCATTGTTTTAACATCCATTTTTTTTTTCCATTACAAAAGCGTGAATCTGAGAGAGGAAAAACCTGAAAAACCTGAAACCACTCTTACTAAGGTTTCTTCTCCACGATGAGTCTGGACTTGATCTTGTCCCTGACAACTTCTCGCCCGAGGACGATCACAGGAACGCAGTGCGGGTCGATCAAGTTGCAGCGGCATCGGACGGACCAGTAGCAGTGGCGTCGGACGGGCTGGCTGTAGCTGCTGAAGTTGCGTCACCAGACGGACCCGTTGTGGCGATGTCGGACGACCCAGTTGCAGATGCCGAAGTTTTTTTTATTATTTTTTTTTATTTCACCTTTATTTAACCTGTCTACGATATTGGTTCCCAATTGGGAATCAACCCTCCCACGTTCAGCTGAAACGGTGGCGCATGGAACGCAAAAATATTATTAAAAATATTTAACCTCCACACATTAACAAGTCCAATAGCTCAAATGAAAGATAAACACCTTGTTCATCTAGCCAGCAAGTCAGATTTCTAAAATGTTTTACGGCGAAAACATAGCACATATATATGTAAAACCACCACCAGACACAGCTCATTTGAATAGCCAAAACATGCAATCAACAAACGCAGGATTAAAAAATAAATCGTTCACTAACCTTTTGAAAATCTTCATCAGATGACAGTAATATGACATGTTACACAGTACATTTTTTTTTTTCAATAATATGCCATTTATATCCATAAATGTCCATTTACAGTGAGTTCACGTTCAGAAATTACTCAAAAATGCCCGCAGGAAATCTAGGTAGCGCGGCAAGATAACGTAAATAGACATCATAAACTTTGACTAAATATACATGTTCTACATATAGTTAGAAAGATACACTGCTTCTTTATGCAACCGCTTTGTTAGATTTATTTTTAACGTTACAGAAATCGCACACTATTCAATATGCTGAGACGGCGCTCAGTTCCAAGCTACATTTCTACGTAATGTTGGAGTCAACAGAAACACAGATTTAAGCATAAATATTCCCTTACCTTCGATGGTCTTCGTTCAGAATGTTCTGGAAGGCTTCATACTTACCCAATACATCGTTTGGTTTCAAGTCTTGCGTCTTTGTATTAGCTACTGCTAATAACATCAGCTGAAATGCACCCAAAACGTCCTCTGGTCCGGAAAAGTTGCGCATCAAAACTTCAAAATTACATATTATATGTCGACTAAACAGGTCAAACTAAGTGCAGAAGCAAGCTTTATGATGTTTTAGACATGCAAAACAAACTTCAATTCAATCGGCCATCGTCTGCCCTTCTCTTGAGTGCTGGAACAAAGGAATGGCTGGGACCAATTCGCGCCCCTACGCACAGCCTATTTTCTCGTGGCACGCACTAATTTCACTCCCATAGGGTCAATTCTCGCGGGATTTGAACGATTCAAAGCTCTACTGAAAGAGGACATCTAGCGGAAGAGATAGAACGTCTCCCCAGAATCATAACTGGTTGGGAAGGGTGGGGGCCATGACGTCAAAGTTGCTCCAACTTTCATGGCCACAAAAACTAGTTTGGAAGAATGCCTGCCCTGTGAGTTCTGCTATACTTACAGACATAATTCCAACGGTTTTAGAATCTTGAGAGTGTTTTCTATCCAATAATAATTTTTATTTGCATATATTAGCAATTTTTGACAGATTTTTTTTTCAGTTTACTAGGGGTACCCAATCTCTCCAAAGGGGGCATATGTCTGCCATATCCTTAACAGGTTTTAACCAGGTAGGCTAGTTGAGAACAAGTTCTCATTTGCAACTGCGACCTGGCCAAGATAAAGCATAGCAGTATGAGCAGACAACACAGAGTTACACATGGAGTAAACAATTAACAAGTCAATAACACAGTAGAAAACAAAGGGGGAGTCTATATACAATGTGTGCAAAAGGCATGAGGTAGGCGAATAATTACAATTTTGCAGATTAACACTGGAGTGATAAATGATCAGATGGTCATGTACAGGTAGAGATATTGGTGTGCAAAAGAGCAGAAAAGTAAATAAATAAAAAACAGTATGGGGATGAGGTAGGTGAAAATGGGTGGGCTATTTACCAATAGACTATGTACAGCTGCAGCGATCGGTTAGCTGCTCAGATAGCTGATGTTTGAAGTTGGTGAGGGAGATAAAAGTCTCCAACTTCAGCGATTTTTGCAATTCGTTCCAGTCACAGGCAGCAGAGTACTGGAACGAAAGGCGGCCAAATGAGGTGTTGGCTTTAGGGATGATCAGTGAGATACACCTGCTGGAGCGCGTGCTACGGATGGGTGTTGCCATCGTGACCAGTGAGCTGAGATAAGGCGGAGCTTTACCTAGCATGGACTTGTAGATGACCTGGAGCCAGTGGGTCTGGCGACGAATATGTAGCGAGGGCCAGCCGACTAGAGCATACAAGTCGCAGTGGTGGGTGGTATAAGGTGCTTTAGTGACAAAACGGATGGCACTGTGATAGACTGCATCCAGTTTGCTGAGTAGAGTGTTGGAAGCCATTTTGTAGATGACATCGCCGAAGTCGAGGATCGGTAGGATAGTCAGTTTTACTAGGGTAAGCTTGGCGGCGTGAGTGAAGGAGGCTTTGTTGCGGAATAGAAAGCCGACTCTTGAT
Source organism: Oncorhynchus mykiss (assembly GCF_013265735.2). Classification (NCBI taxonomy): domain Eukaryota; kingdom Metazoa; phylum Chordata; class Actinopteri; order Salmoniformes; family Salmonidae; genus Oncorhynchus; species Oncorhynchus mykiss. Next base: position 34,328,379 of record NC_048572.1, read on the forward strand.
TTGATTTTCGATTGGAGATGTTTGATATGAGTCTGGAAGGAGAGTTTGCAGTCTAGCCAGACACCTAGGTACTTATAGATGTCCACATATTCTAGGTCGGAACCATCCAGGGTGGTGATGCTAGGCGGGCATGCAGGTGCAGGCAGCGATCGGTTGAAAAGCATGCATTTGGTTTTACTAGCGTTTAAGAGCAGTCGGAGGCCACGGAAGGAGTGTTGTATGGCATTGAAGCTTGTTTGGAGGTTAGATAGCACAGTGTCCAATGACGGGCCGAAAGTATATAGAATGGTGTCGTCTGCGTAGAGGTGGATCAGGGAATCGCCCGCAGCAAGAGCAACATCATTGATGTATACAGAGAAAAGAGTCGGCCCGAGAATTGAACCCTGTGGCACCCCCATAGAGACTGCCAGAGGACCGGACAGCATGCCCTCCGATTTGACACACTGAACTCTGTCTGCAAAGTAATTGGTGAACCAGGCAAGGCAGTCATCCGAAAAACCTGAGGCTACTGAGTCTGCCGATAAGAATATGGTGATTGACAGAGTCGAAAGCCTTGGCAAGGTCGATGAAGACGGCTGCACAGTACTGTCTTTTATCGATGGCGGTTATGATATCGTTTAGTACCTTGAGTGTGGCTGAGGTGCACCCGTGACCGGCTCGGAAACCAGATTGCACAGCGGAGAAGGTACAGTGGGATTCGAGATGGTCAGTGACCTGTTTGTTGACTTGGCTTTCGAAGACCTTAGATAGGCAGGGCAGGATGGATATAGGTCTGTAACAGTTTGGGTCCAGGGTGTCTCCCCCTTTGAAGAGGGGGATGACTGCGGCAGCTTTCCAATCCTTGGGGATCTCAGACGATATGAAAGAGAGGTTGAACAGGCTGGTAATAGGGGTTGCGACAATGGTGGCGGATAGTTTCAGAAATAGAGGGTCCAGATTGTCAAGCCCAGCTGATTTGTACGGGTCCAGGTTTTGCAGCTCTTTCAGAACATCTGCTATCTGGATTTGGGTAAAGGAGAACCTGGAGAGGCTTGGGCGAGGAGCAGCGGGGGGGGGGGGGGGGGGGGGGGGGGCGGGGCTGTTGGCCGAGGTTGAAGTAGCCAGGCGGAAGGCATGGCCAGCCGTTGAGAAATGCTTATTGAAGTTTTCGATAATCATGGATTTATCGGTGGTGACCGTGTTACCTAGCCTCAGTGCAGTGGGCAGCTGGGAGGAGGTGCTCTTGTTCTCCATTGACTTCACAGTGTCCCAGAACTTTTTGGAGTTGGAGCTACAGGATGCAAACTTCTGCCTGAAGAAGCTGGCCTTAGCTTTCCTGACTGACTGCGTGTATTGGTTCCGGACTTCCCTGAACAGTTGCATATCACGGGGACTATTCGATGCTATTGCAGTCCGCCACAGGATGTTTTTGTGCTGGTCGAGGGCAGTCAGGTCTGGGGTGAACCAAGGGCTGTATCTGTTCTTAGTTCTGCATTTTTTGAACGGAGCATGCTTATCTAAAATGGTGAGGAAGTTACTTTTAAAGAATGACCAGGCATCCTCAACTGACGGGATGAGGTCAATGTCCTTCCAGGATACCCGGGCCAGGTCGATTAGAAAGGCCTGCTCACAGAAGTGTTTTAGGGAGCGTTTGACAGTGATGAGGGGTGGTCGTTTGACTGCGGCTCCGTAGCGGATACAGGCAATGAGGCAGTGATCGCTGAGATCCTGGTTGAAGACAGCGGAGGTGTATTTGGAGGGCCAGTTGGTCAGGATGACGTCTATGAGGGTGCCCTTGTTTACAGAGTTAGGGTTGTACCTGGTGGGTTCCTTGATGATTTGTGTGAGATTGAGGGCATCTAGCTTAGATTGTAGGACTGCCGGGGTGTTAAGCATATCCCAGTTTAGGTCACCTAACAGAACAAACTCTGAAGCTAGATGGGGGGCGATCAATTCACAAATGGTGTCCAGGGCACAGCTGGGAGCTGAGGGAGGTCGGTAGCAGGCGGCAACAGTGAGAGACTTATTTCTGGAGAGAGTAATTTTCAAAATTAGTAGTTCGAACTGTTTGGGTATGGACCTGGAAAGTATGACATTACTTTGCAGGCTATCTCTGCAGTAGACTGCAACTCCTCCCCCTTTGGCAGTTCTATCTTGACGGAAGATGTTATAGTTGGGTATGGAAATCTCTGAATTTTTGGTGGCCTTCCTGAGCCAGGATTCAGACACAGCAAGGACATCAGGGTTAGCAGAGTGTGCTAAAGCAGTGAGTAAAACAAACTTAGGGAGGAGGCTTCTGATGTTGACATGCATGAAACCAAGGCTTTTTCGATCACAGAAGTCAACAAATGAGGGTGCCTGGGGACATGAAGGGCCTGGGTTTACCTCCACATCACCCGCGGAACAGAGAAGGAGTAGTATGAGAGTGCGGCTAAAGGCTATCAAAACTGGTCGCCTAGAGCGTTGGGGACAGAGAATAAGAGGAGCAGGTTTCTGGGCATGGTAGAATATATTCAGGGCATAATGCGCAGACAGGAGTATGGTGGGGTGCGGGTACAGCGGAGGTAAGCCCAGGCACTGGGTGATGATGAGAGAGGTTGTATCTCCGGACATGCTGGTTGTAATGGGTGAGGTCACCGCATGTGTGGGAGGTGGGACAAAGGAGTTATCAGGGGTATGAAGAGTGGAACTAGGGGCTCCATTGTGAACTAAAACAATGATAACTAACCTGAACAACAGTATACAAGGCATATTGACACTTGAGAGAGACATACAGCGAGGCATACAGTAATCACAGGTGTTGAGTTGGGAAAGCTAGCTAAAACAGTAGGTGAGACAACAGCTAATCAGCTAGCACAACAACAGCAGGTAAAATGGCGTTGACTAGGCAACGGGGCCAACAGATAAAACAAACAAGCAGAATGGAGTACCATGATTAATGGACAGTCCAGCGTGCATCAGCTATGTAGCCAAGAGATCAGTGTCCAGGGGGCAGCAGTGGATGGGGCAGGGAAGCTGGACTGGCGAGTGTTATCCAGGTTAAAAAAACTAACAATTACTAAATAGCTTGTAGCTAGTTAGCTGGTTAGCTTCTGGGGGTTCTTGAGTGTGTACTAAAAATTAAAAATAATAGCGATTCCGTATCACATTGGGTGAGGCAGGTTTCCGGAAGGTATAAACAAGTTAAAAATCAAAAAGAGATAGAAAGTAAATATGGATCCAGTGAGTGTTTGGGACGCGGCGATTCAGACGGTTAGCAGGCCTGTGCTAACAAGCTAACAGTTTGTAGGCCCGGGCTAAACAAGGTAGCAGTTAGCGGACCGGAGCTGGACAAGCTAGCAGTTAGCAGGCCGAATTAGCAAGCAGGGAGATAGCGAGGGCTAGAGAGTTAGCCTTTGGGGGACGTCGCGATGGGGTGAGTCTGTTTATTCCTCTTCATGCGGTGACATCGATAGACCGGTCGTGGGCCCGGGTATTGTAGCCCAGGAGTATGCTACGGTGGTAGCACAGGTGCGCTGGCCGGGCTAGCTTCAAGCTAAGTGGGTGGAAACGCTAGCCAGGAGTAATCATCCGGGGTTGCGGTTTAGCTAGATAGCTAGTTGTGAAGATCCATCTGAGAAATGTTCCGTTTGCGGTGGGAATCCGGGGATGAATCCGGGGATGAAAAATAAATAGGTCCGTTATGCTCTGGTTAGAGTTGCGTTGTTCGAACTGGCGAGAGCTTTCCGAGCTAAAGGTTAGCTGATGACCGGTTAGCTGAAGACCGCTAGCACAGCTGGTGGTTAGCTGGCTAGCTTCAGTTGAGGGGTTCCGGTTCCGAAGTAAATATAAATACTTTAGGAAAAATAGCTACATTGGGTGAGGCGGGTTGCAGGAGAGTATTGGAAGCTTAGATTTAGCAAAATGTTTTTAAAGAGATATGCTTAGAAAAATATGTAAAAAAACGAAAAAGAAACGATATATACAAGGGACACGACACGACAGGACGACTTACTGCTACGCCATCTTGGTTGAAGCCAGTTGCGGCGGCGCCGGACGGACCAGTCGCAGCGTCGTCGGACGGGCCAGTCCTGCTGTCTCCCTTAATGGTTGATCATTCTGTCACATTGGTGTAAAGGATTGGGAGACAGGCGCAGGAATGTGTAGTATTTTTTTTTTTACTAAGCCCAAATTACGGCGTGCCGTGTAAAGGCACGGGGACGAAGACCAAACAAACACTATACAAAAACACAGGGTTAAAACCCAAACAAAAGAGCGAGGAGTAACTTGAATAAATAACACACGCGCACAATGATTAACACACGGGACGAGACCCGTAATCATCTGCGCAATCCACAAGGGCATGAAAGTCAAAACACACTAATCGACAGCCCAATGGAAACCAAAGGGCACACTTATACAGATGTGCGTAATGAAAGTTCTGGAGGGATCCGTGACAGATACTCTGATTAGTTGGAGGTGATCCAATCGCTGACTAATTGTTTTTTACAACCCCTCTCATCCAAAATTGCTTCTATGATGGTGGTCTCAGTATCTACAGTATGTACCGATAGACAGAGCAGCGGAATTCAATTCAGTATGAGGCGTCAGACAAACATGGAGTCATAGAATGAACAGAATATCCTCAAAAATAATCTTGCGATACTGTATCAATTTCCATCCCATCTCTAACAGTCACCCAGAGACTGTCCATCCCCCACTTCCCTCCAAGCACAGTCCTCCACCCGGAACATGTAGCTTCTAATGACAGAGGTTTATTGTACAACTTGGATCAAATAATTGTCCCCTTTTCTCTCATTATTAATTGTTGTGGGGGAGTAAGGGGAAATTGTTTTAGGAGCACATACAAGCACAATGATGACAAAGAGTAATGTTGTTTACGATATCTGTTTTGTGGAAGGTCTTTGATCAGCCAGTAGAAATGGGCATAAGGGAACAACAGGAGTAATTCAGGACGTGTCTTGCTATTTCTTATAATGGTTTAGTCAGCCATGAAATATATTGGAAATAGATGAGCCTCCTAAACTATTATATAAGCAAAAATTCTGAATTTGGCAATCTAATCTACAGTGTATAATGGGTGCTCTGAAAATATACTTTTCAATACGTTGTCCTTTAGACTCTTCCATGGTCTTCCTTTAATATGCCGTTACGCAACTTCAGGTTACGGCAGACAACTGAACTTGCCTGAACCCAGTGTCAGAGAAGGCCAACTCTGCTGAGAACTCTGTTCCATCACATTGACATTAAAAAAGGTACATTTTCGACACACAGAGGCATAGATGTGCAGTTCTAAATTTAAAGTTTTTCAAATTCACCTTTTTCAATGACAAAATAGTATTTCATAACTAATTTCAATAGTCAATAACACTTTATTTTGCATGTGTGAGATGCCACCAAAACAATTACAAACTCATTACTTCCCACATGGTTGGGAAATCATCCAGCGCTGTGTGTTCCATTCTAATACAAATACTGTTGGTATGATACCCACTGACACACAAACACACACATACAGTTGAAGTCGGATGTTTACATCCACTTACGTTGGAATCATTAAAACTAGTTTTTCAACCACTTCACAAATTTCTTGTTAACCTTTTACGTGTAGGGGGCAGTATTTTCATTTTTGGCTAACAAACGTACCCATTTGAAACTGCCTATTTCTCAGCCCCAGAAACTAAAATCTGCATATAACTGTCATATTAGGATAGAAAACACTCTAAAGTTTCCAAAACTGTATTTTTTTTTTGTCTGTGAGTATAACAGAACTGATATTGCAGGTGAAAACCTGAGGAAAATCCAATCAGTAAGTGCCTCTTATTTTGAAACCTCTCTGTTCCTATGCATGCCTATCCTCCATTTAAAAGGATATCAATCAGATTCCTTTTTCTATGGCTTCCCTAAGGTGTCAACAGTCTTTAGACATAGTTTCAGGCTTTTATTTTTAAAAATGAGCATGAAAGATCACATTGCGTAAGTGGATAGGTGGGGGCTCTCAGAGTGAGTTTTGCACTACAGAGTAAAGCGGCCATTGTTTCTCCCGGTGTTATTGAAAAACCTACACACCCGTTTGATATATTATCGAATATATATTTTAAAAACAACCTGAGGATTGATTATAAATAACGTTTGACATGTTTCTGTGGACATTATGGATATGATTTGGAATATACGTCTGCATTGTCGTGACCTCTCTTTCCTGTGGATTTCTGAACATAACGCGACAAACAAACAGAGGTATTTTGGGTATAAAAATAATATTTATGGTACAAAAGGAACATTTGTCGTGTAACTGGGAGTCTCGTGAGTGAACACATCCGAAGATCATCAAAGGTAAACGATTCATTTGATTGCTTTTCTGATTTTCGTGACCTACTTAATGCTTAGAGTACATAATGTTATGCTATGCTATCGATAAACTTACACAACCGCTTGGATTGCTTTCGCTGTAAAGCATAATTTCAAAATCTGAGACGACAGGTGGATTAACAAAAGGCTATGCTGTGTTTTGCAATATTGCACTTGTGATTTCATGAATATGAATATTTTTTTGTAATATTATTTGACTGTGGCGCTATGCTATTAAACGTTTGCTGACGAAAATGATCCCGCTAACGGGATGGGTAGCATCAAGAAGTTTTAACAAACTATAGTGTTGGCAAGTCGGTTAGGACATCTACCTTGTGCATGACAAGAAATTGTTACAACAATTGTTTACAGACAGATTATTTCACATATAATTCACTGCATCACAATTCCAGTGGGTCAGAAGTTTACATACATTAAGTTGACTGTGCCTTTAAACAGATTGGAAAATTCAAGAAATTATGTCATGGCTTTACAAGCTTCTGATAGGCTAACTGACATCATTTGAGTCAATTGGAGGTGTACCTGTGGATGTATTTCATGACCTACCTTCAAACTCAGTGCCTCTTGCTTGACATCATGTTAAAATGAAAAGAAATCAGCCAAGACCTCAGAAAAAAATTGTAGACCTCCACAAGTCTGGTTCATCCTTGGGAGCAATTTCCAAACGCCTGAAGGTACCACGTTCATCTGTACAAACAATCGTATGCAATGGGACCACACAGCCGTCATACCTCTCAGGAAGAAGACGCGTTCTGTATCCTAGAGATGAACGTACTTTGGTGCGAAAAGTGCAAATCAATCCTAGAACAACAGCAAAGGACCTTGTGAAGATGCTGGAGGAAACAGGTACAAAAGTATCTATATTCACAGTAAAACGAGTCCTATATCGCCATAACCTGAAAGGCCGCTCAGCAAGGAAGAAGCCACTGCTCCAAAACCGCAATTAAAAAGCCAGACTACGGTTTGAAACTGCACATGGGGACAAAGATCGTACTTTTTGGAGAAATGTCCTCTGGTTTGATGAAACAAAAATAGAACTGTTTGGCCATAATGACCATCCTTATGTTTGGAGGAAAAGGGGGAGACTTGCAAGCCAACGACCACCATCCCAACTGTGAAGCACAGGGGTGGCAGCATCATGTTGTGGGGGTGCTTTGCTGCAGGAGTGACTGGTACACTTCACAAAATAGATGGCATCATGAGGGAGTAAAATGAAGTTTAAATATTGAAGCAACATCTCAAGACATCAGTCAGGAAGTTAAAGCTTGGTCGCAAATGGGTCTTCCAAATGGACAATGACCCCAAGCATACTTCCAAAGTTGTGGCAAAATGGCTTAAGGACAACAAAGTCAAGGTATTGGAGAAGCCATCACAAAGCCCTGTCCTCAAACCAGATGAAATTTGTCCTTAGAACTGAAAAAGCGTATGTGAGCAAGGAGGCCTACAAGCCTGACTCAGTTACACCAGTTCTGTCAGGAGGAATGGGCCAAAATTCACCCAACTTATTGTGGGAAGCTTGTGGAAGGCTACCCGAAACGTTTGACCCAAGTTAAACAATTTAAAGGCAATGCTACCAAATACTAATTGAGTGTATGTTAAAGTCCTACAAATTCAGAAGGATAAAAAAATTGAGGATGAGGAGACTGTGTGTGCGTGTGTGTGTGGTTACTTCGTAGTCTGCACCAGATATACAGAAGCTGACAGTAAAGCCCTGGGCTTGGTGGGTAAGGTGATGACCTGATGCTGTTTTCCAAAAGAACACAAAGGTTCTCTGTCAATAAGCCCAGTGTCCTGTAGTCCTGTGCTGAGCAGTGAACAACTCGTCCCCCTCCGGGCATCCACCTGGCAGGCCCGGTCATATTTGACCAGCATATGAAAGATATTGTGCAAGATGAACTAGAATGGCTCTGCATACACTATCCTATCCTTCTGCCTGGACTTTAAACTGCCACTGTAGATACAGTTTATCCTCGTTTGCTTTTTGCTTGTTGAAACATTTGCAAGTGTGTGGGTAGGCACCTCTTCTTTCGCATCTTATAAATATGCCTGGATTCAAAGTTTAGTTCTAGTTCAAGCCATAAGCCACATCCTTTAAAAGGATACAGATCAGATACAGTGGGTGGCGTGAAAATAACATTTGTCGCCTAAACCAGTTTGTGCATTCAGTGTATCATGTCAAAGAAACGAGATTTGGGGCTGAGGATAATTTGAGGAAGATACAAACCGAATGTATTGCCCTTTGTTGTTGTCTTTCCTTTTGTTATGCTGCGTTCTCTCCTGTCACTTTCAGAACGTTGACCTGCTTTGTTCTCTGCGTCTCCAAGGCTTTGTCCCAAATGGCATTACCTATTTAGTGCACTTCTGATTAAAAGTATCGCACTATATAGGGAATAGGGTGCCATTTGAGACGCAGCCCAAGTTCTCTTCTTTTTGAAGTCTCTAAATACCATTGCCAGCCATAATGAAGTCGAAGACCACATAATTGAATTCTTCCAGCTGAAAGCTTAAATACATTTTTGGAAGTCTCACTTCATATTTCCTGGGCTCTGGATGTTCCAGGGTAGTCTTGTGATCTCTCAAAATACCAATCACAGATAATATGTTATGGGCCACACTGTGATCTTCACATCTCTGTGGCCCAGTCTACTTCATACCAAACTTATAACGTTAGCAAAACCACCAAAGCATATCGCAAAAGCCACACTGTGTTAAAAAAAAAGAAAGACGTTCATTCAGTATACAATTGTAAGGCAGCCAAGAAGTCCCTCGCTGCAGCACATGAAACGGGGTGGGGTTGGCTGTGGGCGGGGTCGGCCAGGGCCAACCCCACCCACCACATGTTTACATTTGCGAAGTGAAATTACCATACTTAAGCTCTTTCCAGACGAAAAAGTGATGAGCGAAGCGATCACTGACCAAGTGGCTAGTGCAAGGGTCCCCAAACTACATTCAGCCACAGGACATTTTTTTAATTTTGCGGCTGGTCTGGGGACTTGGAACGTAATTGCAAATCATTTGTACACTGCAAATTGACCGCAAGAGAAGCCCAAACAGATGTAATATTTGACTAAAACACAATCATTTCAAACCTTGATGACAAAACAAAAAAAACGTAACAGTTGTATAAAATTACATTCTTAAAATCATGGCCAGTCCACCAAGACCCTCCCTCCCAATGACACGTGCAAGGATGGATATGTTGACATTACCCACAATCACAGTTCCAATTCAAATAAAATGTTATTGGCCACATACACATATTAAGCAGATGTTATTGTGGGTGTAGCAAAATGCTTGTATTTCTAGCTCCAGCAGTATCAAACAATGCAGTAGTATCTAAAAACAATTCACAACAATACACAAAAATCTACAAGTAAAAGAATGGAATTTAGAAATATATAAATATTAGATTGAGCAATGTCGGAGTGGCATTGGCAGGGTTCATGGACCCAGTTATTGTACTCGATTGAAAACAATTGCATTGTGTTGCTGTAGCCTAATTTGGAAAAATGTGGTTTCCCTAAAAAAACGTGATCAATAGGTCGTCATTTCCCTGAATGTCGTCAGGGAAATGATCCAACCAAGGTGCAGCGTGGTGAGCATACATTTTCCTTCAATAAGAATGTCGCCAACAAAACAAAAAACACACACAAAAAAACAAATGTGCAGCTTCCTAGGGCTATACAGGCCACTAACAAAGACAAGTACCCACAACTAAGGTGGCAAAACAGGCTGCCTAAGTATGATTCCCAATCAGAGACAATGATAGACAGCTGCCTCTGATTGGGAACCACACTTGGCCAAACACACAGAAATACAAAACATAGAATGCCCATCTCACATCACACCCTGACCTAACCAAATAGAGAAATAAAACGGCTCTCTAAGGTCCGTGCCTAACAATAGAGAAGAGTTTTCAAGCTGTGTGCCCTGGGACTGAGAGCATAGCCTCGGGAGCACACACAGTGTAGGCTGGCTTTTGTCCTGAATACAAAGTGTTATGTTTCGGAAAATCCAATACAACACATTACTGAGTAACACTCTCCATATTTTCAAGCATAGCGGTGGATGCATCATGTTATGGGTATGCTTGTAATTGTTAAGGACTGGGGAGTATTTCAAAATAAAAAAAATACACGGAATGGAGCTAAGCACAGGAAAAATCCTAAAGGAAAACCTGGTTCAGTCTGCATTCCTTTCAGCAGGACAATAACCTAAAACACAAGGCCAAATCTACACTGGAGTTGCTTACCAAGAAGACAGTGAATGTTGCCGAGTTACAGTTTTGACTTAAACCTTCTTGAAAATCTATGGCAAGACCTGAAAATGGTTGTCTAGCAGTGATCAACAACCAATTTGACAGAGCTTGAAGAATTCTGAAAAGAATAAATGGGCAAATGTTGCACAACCCAGGTGTGGAAAGCTCTTAGAGACTTACCCAGAAGACACAGCTGTAATCGCTGCCAAAGGTGCTTCTACAAAGTATATGAATACCCCTGAGTCAATACTTTGTAGAAGCACCTTATGTCAATTCAATATTTCTGTCTTTCATTTTCAACAAATGTGCAAAGGTTTTCACTTTGTCATTATGGGTTATTGTGTGTAGATTGGTGAGAACAACATTTTTCAGTAGCAGTCAAAAGTTTGGACACACCTACTCATTCAAGATTTTTTGTTGTTGTACTATTCTACATTGTCGAATAATAGTGAAGACATCACAACTATGAAATAACACATATGGAATCATGAAGTAACCAATAAAGTGTTATCCAAATGAAACAAATCAAAATATATGTTATATTTGAGATTCTTCAAAGATGCCACCCTTTGTCTTGATGACAGCTTTGTGGAATTGATTTCCTTCTTAAAATGCATTTGAGCCAATCAGTGTGTTGTGACAAGGTAGGGGTGGTATACAGAAGATAGCACTATTTGGTAAAATACCAAGTCCATATTATGGCAAGAACAGCCCAAATAAATACTTCACCGAGATCATGTAACAGACACATCTCAACATCAACTGTTCAGAGGAGAGTACATGAATTAGGCCTAGATGGTTGAATTGCTGCAAAGAAACCACTACTAAAGGACACCAATAAGAAGAAGAGACTTGCTTGGGCCAACAAACACAAGCAATGGACATTAGACCGGTGGAAATCTCTCCTCTGGTCTGATGAGTCCAAATTTGAGATTTTTTTTCTTTCACGATTCCATATGTGTTATTTCATAGTTTTGATGTCTTCGATATCATTCTACAATGTAGAAAATATTAAAAATAAAGAAAAACCCTTGAATGAGTAGGTGTGTCCAAACTTTTGCTGGTACTGTATGTAAATAAGGTATTTCTGTTTTTTATTTCTAATAAACGTGTAAAAAATTATAAAAACCTGTTTTTAGCTTTTTCATTATGGGGTTTTGTGTGTAGATTGATGAGAATTTTTAAAATATTGAATCCATTTTGGAATAAGGCTGTAACGTAACAAAATGTGGGAAAAGTCAAGGGGTCTGAAGACTTTCCGAATGCACTGTATTTAGTAAACTCACCATTAAAAAGTACCATAGTGATTGAGTGTCCGTATAGCTAATACTGAGGTGCACTGTCAATAATATTATGCTCCCAGCAGGTCCAGTTATTTTTTCTCACAAGCTTACCTTACCATCTGCTTCTTCTCCCCTTAGATTAGCTATTCCTCGCGCACCTAGAACACTTTAATAGCCTATAGATTTGTTGTTTTATTGTATTAGGCCTTTTTCCTGGCTACCCAGACTCATTGCTCCTATAACCAAGCCTACTATACGTATAAGGATGTATTTTCTGTATGTCGAGATTGACATTAGCCTAGTCTATTTGAATGTTGAAAACACAAACCATGATGTTGGAGCGCCCAAAGAAACCTGTAGGTGAAAGATTCATCGCATATATGTTATATAACTATAAATATAACATAGAAATGAGTGCCCCCCTTTTGAATTTTTTTTTTTTTACCCCCAGCTGATTATTGTCTGGTGTCTGGGTCTGCATGTACAGTGCTGATGTATCACCACGCAGGCTACATGAACAAAAACTTCTCGGACATGGTGGAATGTGAACGTGCCTCAGCCAATGAAAACGTGTGGTGGGCAGGACCACAACCGTCTCCACCCGTTCCATGTGCGGCTGTGAGAGGTACTTGAGGCAACCAGCTGCAATAAGATTCGAGTTTGCTCATCATTTGGGCAAATGTACCTACCCAACATAAATTCTCAAGTATAATTGTATGTACACTCAACTTTTCTACCTTATTTGCATACTTATTCGCCTACTATTTGCATATTTCACAGTGGTGCCTTGCTTTTTGAGTGAATTGGAGTTACCACCCATGACGGAGACATAGTTGTTGTATTCAATGACATTCAGCCCTGTAGGGTACACCAAGTGAGTGTTGAAATTAATAAGTTATCTTAAAAATGAAACTCATTGTGACAGTACATTACATATATCATAAGGCTGTTCGATGAGGGCCTAGTTACACCTTAACACAGTGGTCTGAAACTTGTCGCTTACAGACCACATCAAGCCTACAAGTCACATTAACCTGTTGGAATCCAGCCAGAGTGAGGATATCCAACAATTTAAACTTTTAATCGCCCACAACCTGCATTGAGAATGACTCCCCGGTTAGGGAAGGTTGATTATTGCATACGTGAATTTGTCATTTTACTCAACAAGCTTTCACAGGCCTCCCGGGTGGCACAGTGGTTAAGGGCAGTGTACTGCAGTGCCAGCTGTGCCATCAGAGTTCCTATGTTCACGCCCAGGCTCTGTCGTAACTGGCCGTGACCGGGAGGTCTGTGGGGCGACGCACAATTGGCCTAGCGTCGTTAGGGAGGGATTGGTCAGTAGGGATCTCCTTGTCTCATCGTGCACCAGCGACTCCTGTGGCGCAGTACGTGCTAGCCAAGGTTGCCAGGTTGCCAGGTGCACGGTGTAGCCTCTGACACATTGGTGCGGCTGGCTTCCAGGTTGGATGCGCGCTGTGTTAAGAAGCAGTATGGCTGGTTGGGTTGTGTATCGGAGGACGCATGACATTCAGCCTTTGTCTCTCCTGAGCCCGTACGGGAGTTGTAGCAATGAGACAAGATAAAGACCTCCACTACTACAACAATTGGATACCATGAAAAAGGGGTAAAAAAAAATAAAAATAGCTTTTACAAATGCGGCTGGCTTCCAGGTTGGATGCGCGCTGTGTTAAGAAGCAGTATGGCTGGTTGGGTTGTGTATCGGAGGACGCATGACATTCAGCCTTTGTCTCTCCTGAGCCCGTACGGGAGTTGTAGCAATGAGACAAGATAAAGACCTCCGCTACTACAACAATTGGATACCATGAAAAAGGGGTAAAAAAAAAATAATAGCTTTTACAAATGCAGCTCACGTCGGGCGGAGTTTGCAAATTCCTGTGCTTTGGAAGTCCACTTGATTAAGCAATTGGTTAAGTTGGCAATTTTACGGTGCATGAGAGTTATGTCTTTGATTTATTAGTGTAACATTGCAAAAATCAGAAACTTTCTGTCCAAAAATGATGCAGAAAAATTAATCCATGCTTTTGTTACTTCTAGGTTAGACTACTGCAATGCTCTACTTTCCGGCTACCCGGATAAAGCACTAAATAAACTTCAGTTAGTGCTAAATACGGCTGCTAGAATCCTGACTAGAACCCCCCAAAAATTTATCATATTACTCCAGTGCTAGCCTCTCTACACTGGCTTCCTGTCAAAGCAAGGGCTGATTTCAAGGTTTTACTGCTAACCTACAAAGCATTACATGGACTTGCTCCTACCTATCTCTCTGATTTGGTCCTGCCGTACATACCTACACGTACGCTACGGTCACAAGACGCAGGCCTCCTAATTGTCCCTAGAATTTCTAAGCAAACAGCTGGAGGCAGGGCTTTCTCCTATAGAGCTCCATTTTTATGGAACGGTCTGCCTACCCATGTCAGAGACGCAAACTCGGTCTCAACCTTTAAGTCTACTGAAGACTCATCTCTTCAGTGGGTCATATGATTGAGTGTAGTCTGGCCCAGGAGTGGGAGGGTGAACGGAAAGGCTCTGGAGCAGCGAACCACCCTTGCTGTCTCTGCCTGGCCGGTTCCCCTCTTTCCACTGGGATTCTCTGCCTCTAACCCTATTACAGGGGCTGAGTCACTGGCTTACTGGGGCTCTCTCATGCCATCCCTGGAGGGGGTGCGTCACCTGAGTGGGTTGATTCACTGATGTGGTCATCCTGTCTGGGTTGCCCCCCCCCCCCCCCTCCCAGTGGTGTGGGGGCTGTGCTTTGGCAAAGTGGGTGGGGTTATATCCTTCCCGCTTGGCCTTGTCCGGGGGTGTCCTCGGATGGGGCCACAGTGTCTCCTGACCCCTCCTGTTTCAGCCTCCAGTATTTATGCTGCAGTAGTTTATGTGTCGGGGGGCTAGGGTCAGTTTGTTATATCTGGAGTACTTCTCCTGTCCTATTCGGTGTCCTGTGTGAATCTAAGTGTGCATTCTCTAATTCTCTCCTTCTCTCTTTCTCTCTCTCGCAGGACCTGAGCCCTAGGACTATGCCCCAGGAATACCTGACATGATGACTCCTTGCTGTCCCCAGTCCACCTGACTGTGCTTCTGCTCCAGTTTCAACTGTTCTGCCTTATTATTATTCGACCATGCTGGTCATTTATGAACATTTGAACATCTTGACCATGTTCTGTTATAATCTCCACCCGGCACAGCCAGAAGAGGACTGGCCACCCCACATAGCCTGGTTCCTCTCTAGGTTTCTTCCTAGGTTTTGGCCTTTCTAGGGAGTTTTTCCTAGCCACCATGCTTCTACACCTGCATTGCTTGCTGTTTGGGGTTTTAGGCTGGGTTTCTGTACAGCACTTTGAGATATCAGCTGATGTACGAAGGGCTATATAAATACATTTGATTTGATTTGATGTTTGTGTATAAACTGCCACAGTATCACCAGCATTCAGGTCCTACTGTATGACATCTATCACCAGGAAAATAAGGAATGTGGGTATTTAGGAATTTTCTTCTGATAGTTTGGTTTCCTGGACACGACATTGGTTTTGTACAGTGGGAGTGCCTGTTTCAATTCTGCAACTGCATGCAAACATTCCAATATACCCTCTTGCGGTGTGACGAAAGCACTCATTTGACCAAACCTACCCTAAACCAGAGATATACCCAGTAGATTGAAAGTACCTCAAAACACATCTCCCTCCCTCCCCGAACACGCCCAATTACCAGTTTTGACTGATTAGGTGGCCGATGGAGTGTGTCTCTCTAAGTGAATTTGTCACCTCGTTAAAAGGCCCTCACGCATTCGTCCGAAGCCATAAACTCAAAACATATTACTTTACAAATATTTACAAGACCTTTGAGAATTTTTTGAAACGTCATGTTCCAAGGTTATGTTCCAAATCCTGTGGTGAAATGGATACAAAATTGTGCAAGGTGGGTTAGGGACGGTTGTTTCTCTTCATTGTCTGTTTGAGTGGTGAAGCAGGGGTGCTGTGCTGTCCTGGCATGTGCATGCAGCTTCATGAGAGGCCAGTAGTGGGGTTTAATATACCCTTGACCTGCTCTTCTCTCCCAGGTGTTGTCCTCGTTTGTCCCCTGCATTGGAACAGTTGGAACAGCACCACATGGAGCAGAGGGCAGAACGGGAAGAGAGCTGTAACAGTGGGGAGGGAACAAACACACACAAACCTAACCTCAACCCTGACCCTCCATAAAGGGCAGAGCGGGCTACTTACCAGGGTTTTTTTTCTCTCTCCTCTCAGGCAATGCAAGGTGAACAACCTATGCTACTTAACACACAAGCGTGCGTGTGCACACACACACACACACACACACACACACCAACTCTGCCCCACAGATTTGCATTTATTTACCTTCCTGTGAATGATTGACAGGTGTCACATCATTACATCATCAGTGTCAGAAGCTGCCAGAGGTCAGGGGACATCGAGTCAATATATGTCATACAACTGTAGAACGGAGCCACTCATATGGAATCTACCATCAGAACTAATGACCAGGGCCCCGAGTGACGACTAGGTCAGGAGTTTTTCCTGACCACATTTTTGCTGACCGCATTCACTAATCACCAAGTCTTAGTTTGGTTAGTTTAGTCAAGCATGTTAGTGCTGGGTTAGAACAAAACATGTGCACACCGTAGGGGTTGCCCAGGAATGGATTAAAAAGCTCTGATTTACAAGACAACCCCCCCCCCCCGCCTCATCCAGCTGTATGGTGAGCCAGTCATTGTGTCCTCTTTATGATGTTATTGATGATTAACCCATATAACTAGTGCCAAGAATTGCGCAACCCAATGACAGCATCCTATAGAGTTTACTGTGGGAGAAGAAACAGGGACAGAATGTGATGAACAACACAGAGACTGAGACGTAGCGTTGTGACTATAACTACTGTTCCCTGACGGAGTGCAATGAAGTACACCACATCTATGGGGAGTCGCACTCTCGCAAATTTGAATGAAGAACTAAAATCATGCCTGATAAGGTCAATGAAATATGCACCTCTCTGGAAGCCCTGCCTTCCACAGGTGATAAGCCCGATAAGCTTGGATTCATTCCTTCAATTCAGTACCGCTCTTCACCGAGCCCAGAATTGGGCGGTGCAGAGCCAAACAGATGTTTTACCTCGTTTCCCTCCTTCAGGGAACAGTATAGTCATAACGTTATGTTCTCTTTCAGTCAGTACTCTCGGTACAACTGAGAGTAATGAAATCCTGCCTCAAGCCGGCCCTAACGGATAGTAAAAAAAATGGCCCATGGCAGACCACCCAGATCTCCACCCGACAAGATGGAGCTGTCCCAGCTGTAAGCACACTGTGGGCTACACTGGGAGCAGTGACATCCAAGTGATAAAGCTGTAAAGCTTGTACCAGACACAGGGCATGCAACCTCGTTAAGGGAAATAGCTCAAAAGCTAAAGACCTGTAAGACACAACCACGACAAAGGACGCATTCGGATGCAACGTCACCTTAAGAGTCGCCTGGGGCAAACTTAGTATAGGAAAGGTGTTTCGGATAACGATTGGAATGGGCTCAACTGGTTTAGAAACCGGTCTGAAATGGCGCACACCTTTTCTGGAACCACACCGCCAGATGGCGCCATTAATTCCCACATGACACACTGAAATATATATATGCACTTTCAAAGTGGAGAATGAACGACTATGCTCGACAAGCTCCTGTAGAGACATTAAAATTCCGCTTGAGCACTCTGGAAAAGAATAATTCATTTATTTTAGTAGCCTCCCATGGAGGGTTTGCTTGAGGACAAATAGTAGCAATCATGAACATCTAACCGCAAGATTGGACCTCTCAGGGGACAAGCCCCACAGGACCCCACCCAATAGGCAGAGGATCTCTGCAAACCAAGGTTGATTGGGAAAACAGAAATCAACAAGCCCGTCAGGTATTTTTTTATTTTACCTTTATTTAACTAGGCAAGTCATTTAAGAACAAATTCTTATTTTCATTGACAGCCTAGGAACAGTGGGTTAACTGCCTTGCTCAGGGGCAGAACAACAGATGTTCACCTAGGCGACCTAAACTGGAACATGCTTAACACCCCAGCCATCCTACAATCTAAACTTGATGCCCTCAATCTCACACAAATTATCAATGAACCTACCAGGTACCTCCCCAAAGCCTTAAACACGGGCACCCTCATAGATATCATCCTAACCAACTTCCCCTCTAAATACACCTCTGCTGTCTTCAACCAAGATCTCAGCGATCACTGCCTCATTGCCTGCATCCGTAATGGGTCAGCGGTCAAACGACCTCCTCTCATCACTGTAAAACGCTCCCTGAAACACTTCAGCGAGCAGGCCTTTCTAATCGACCTGGCCGGGGTATCCTGGAAGGATATTGACCTCATCCCGTCAGTAGAGGATGCCTGGATATTTTTTTAAAATGCCTTCCTAACCATCTTAATTAAACATGCCCCATTCAAGAAATTTAGAACCAGGAACAGATATAGCCCTTGGTTCTCCCCAGACCTGACTGTCCTTAACCAACACAAAAACATCCTATGGCGTTCTGCATTAGCATCGAACAGCCCCCGTGATATGCAGCTGTTCAGGGAAGCTAGAAACCATTATACACAGGCAGTTAGAAAAGCCAAGGCTAGCTTTTTCAAGCAGAAATTTGCTTCTTGCAACACTAACTCAAAAAAGTTCTGGGACACTGTAAAGTCCATGGAGAATAAGAACACCTCCTCCCAGCAGCCCACTGCACTGAAGATAGGAAACACTGTCACCACTGATAAATCCACCATAATTGAAAATTTCAATAAGCATTTTTCTACTGCTGGCCATGCTTTCCACCTGGCTACTCCTACCCCTGTCAACAGCACTGCACCCCCAACAGCAACTCGCCCAAGCCTTCCCCATTTCTTCTTCTCCCAAATCCATTCAGCTGATGTTCTGAAAGAGCTGCAAAATCTGGACCCCTACAAATCAGCCGGGCTAGACAATCTGGACCCTTTCTTTCTAAAATTATCTGCCGAAATTGTTGCCACCCCTATTACTAGCCTGTTCAACCTCTCTTTCGTGTCGTCTGAGATTCCCAAAGATTGGAAAGCAGCTGCGGTCATCCCCCTCTTCAAAGGGGGGGACACTCTTGACCCAAACTGCTACAGACCTATATCTATCCTACCATGCCTTTCTAAGGTCTTCGAAAGCCAAGTCAACAAACAGATTACCGACCATTTCGAATCTCACCATACCTTCTCTGCTATGCAATCTGGTTTCAGAGCTGGTCATGGGTGCACCTCAGCCACGCGCAAGGTCCTAAACGATATCTTAACCGCCATCGATAAGAAACATTACTGTGCAGCCGTATTCATTGATCTGGCCAAGGCTTTTGACTCTGTCAATCACCACATCCTCATCGGCAGACTCAACAGCCTTGGTTTCTCAAATGATTGCCTCGCCTGGTTCACCAACTACTTCTCTGATAGAGTTCAGTGTGTCAAATCGGAGGGTCTGTTGTCCGGACCTCTGGCAGTCTCTATGGGGGTGCCACAGGGTTCAATTCTTGGACCGACTCTCTTCTCTGTATACATCAATGAGGTCGCTCTTGCTGCTGGTGAGTCTCTGATCCACCTCTACGCATCCTACCAATCCTCGACTTTGGCGATGTCATTTACAAAATAGCCTCCAATACCCTACTCAACAAATTGGATGCAGTGTATCACAGTGCAATCCGTTTTGTCACCAAAGCCCCATATACTACCCACCATTGCGACCTGTACGCTCTCGTTGGCTGGCCCTCGCTTCATACTCGTCGCCAAACCCACTGGCTCCATGTCATCTACAAGACCCTGCTAGGTAAAGTCCCCCCTTATCTCAGCTCGCTGGTCACCATAGCATCTCCCACCTGTAGCACACGCTCCAGCAGGTATATCTCTCTAGTCACCCCCAAAACCAATTCTTTCTTTGGCCGCCTCTCTTTCCAGTTCTCTGCTGCCAATGACTGGAACGAACTACAAAAATCTCTGAAACTGGAAACACTTATCTCCCTCACTAGCTTTAAGCACCAACTGTCAGAGCAGCTCACAGATTACTGCACCTGTACATAGCCCACCTATAATTTAGCCCAAACAACTACCTCTTTCCCAACTGTATTTAATTAATTTATTTATTTTGCTCCTTTGCACCCCATTATTTTTATTTCTACTTTGCACATTCTTCCATTGCAAAACTACCATTCCAGTGTTTTACTTGCTATATTGTATTTACCTTGCCACCATGGCCTTTTTTGCCTTTACCTCCCTTCTCACCTCATTTGCTCACATTGTATATAGACTTGTTTATACTGTATTATTGACTGTATGTTTGTTTTACTCCATGTGTAACTCTGTGTCGTTGTATCTGTCGAACTGCTTTGCTTTATCTTGGCCAGGTCGCAATTGTAAATGAGAACTTGTTCTCAACTTGCCTACCTGGTTAAATAAAGGTAAAATAAAAATAAATAAATAAACCTTGTCAGCTCAGGGATTCGATCTTGCAACCTAACCAACCACTAGGCTACCTGCCACCCTGCAGCGCTTCCCCAACGTGGGCTGCACGGGGGAAATGCATAAAGGAGGGTCAGAGGTCACTGGTGCGCCAGGCCATCCACTCCCAATGGAGCGCTTGGGTCCCTCAGATGACAATGCACGTTTTCTTGCAAAGTGCAAAGATCTACATCGCACCTGCGGAACATTTCCCATTCCTGGGAAACCACTCAAGGGTGTAGTCTCCACTCCTGAGAGAAAGGGCCCCACCTGGATGTGCGCACTGCTTCCCAGCAATAGAGAGCGAGCCAAGGTCAGGAGGGAGACCGAGTCTCTCCCCATCAGTTGATTGCCAGCCTGGCAAAAGCAGGAGGAAGTGTTAGAAGAACCAGGTAATTGATATGCAGTGCCCTCCGCATGACTATCCATACCCCCCAAATCAAGTTGCCGTCGTACCCACTCACCCCACCCTCGGGGGGGATGTCTGTCATGATTACCTTACAGGATACAACTCAGCCTATGGGAGCCCCCTGAAAATAGCAGAGGGTCCCATCACTGTGTGACCCAGATGACATTTGGCTAAGCCAACAAATTGTAGCCCGTACCCCAACGGGTCACTGTTTGCATGATCCAGTGTGGCACTGCGCATGTGTGCCATTGGTCGGAGCAGAAAGTGAGTCTCCTGTGAAGTGCTCTCTGAATGGGGCGTGACGCCACCTTGTGGACTGGGAGAGACTGATTATTTTTCCATTTCCATGACTCTTGACAACCATGTCTGAACGTGGAGAAGGGACACTTGTAATTGAACTCACATGCAGAAGATGCAACACCTTTGACACCTGTGAACACTGTGGAACTAGAGGGTGAAAAAAACTGTGTTTATGTGCCAAGGTTTGCCTAAAGCCCGGCCCATTCTGTGGTACAAGGGGTCCGGCGATCAGTGACGTATCCTGTTTGGCAGTGCCACTTGAGGGTACTGTTGTCACAATGAGACTCACTAGGTTTAGGCGGTAAGATGTGTTCCGGTAACCGGCTGGAAACGAGCGCTGGACCAGACGCATGCAAAATAGACCCAGTGGGAGAAAAATACATTATGGAGGTTACCCTACTGACCAGTCAGAGTTACTGGTGACAAAGCTCCTTGTAACCTAGCTGGGAATGGGACAGACAACTCTGAAAAACAGACACTTTATGTGGACAGAGGCAATTTGTAATTGAATCTATACCGAAGAAAAATATAAACGCAACATGTAAAGTGTTGGTCCCATGTTTCATGAGCTGAAATAAAAGATTCTAGATATTATCAATATGCACAAAAAGCTTATTTCTGTAAAATGTTGTGCACAAATTTGTTTATATCATTGCTAATGAGCATTTCTCCTTTGCCAAGATAATCCATCCACCTGATAGGTGTGGCATATCAAGAAGCTGATTAAACAGCCTGATCACTACACAGGCGCACTTTGTGCTGTGGACAATAAAAGGGCACTCTAAAATGTGAAGTTTTGTCACACACAACACAATGCCACAGGTTTCTCAAGTTTTGAGGGAACGTGCAATTGGAATGCTAAAAGCAGGAATGTCCACCAGAGCTGTAGCCAGATAATGTAATGTTAATTTCTCTACCATAAGCCGCTTCCAACGTCGTTTTAGAGAATTTAGCAGTACGTCCAACCGGCCTCACAACCACAAACCACTTGTAACCACGCCAGCCCAGGACTTCCACATCTGGCTTCTTCACCTACGGGATTGTCTGTTATGTCTGTAATAAAGCCCTTTTGTGGGGAAAAACTCATTCTTATCGGGGGGTGGGCCTGGCTCCCAAGTGGGTTGGTCTATACCCTACCTGGCCCACCCATGGCTGCACCCTGACCCAGTCAGGTGAAATGCATAGATTAGAGCCTGATTAATTCATTTCAGTTGACTGATTTCCTTATATGAACTCTAACTGAGTAAAAAAAATGTTTGCATGTTGCATTTATATTTATGTTCAGTACAATTCCCAGGATTGAGCTGGAGACAGACAGCTCATTTCGGGGTTCATATGAACCCTGCTCATTCCCTCGACTGCACTCCCAACAACCAATCACCTATAGAGCCCATAACCTGTATCACTAGACACCTCATAAGGACTAGTGTGCTATAGGCAGGCATCAACAATGAATCCCAGTAATGAGCCACCTATGAGGGAGGGGGTGGCCCCTTATGGACAGAGAGAAATCGGACAATGTATTAGTCTAATATACTGTACCCTTTGAACCCTGTGAACACCATGGCCATAACCAAATGTGGAGGCACTGATGTCACAGTAATGTTTTTGTCGAGGGGCACACTGGTCACTTAAAGCTGTACTAAGGCCCCTCACTCCGGGGGTTACCTAAGCCTGTCACACCCTGATCGGTTTCACCTCTCTTTGTGTTTGTCTCTACCCCCCTCCAGGTGTCGCCCATCTCCCCATTATCCCCTGAGCATTTATAACTGTGTTCTCTTTTTGTCTGTTGCCAGTTCGTCTTGTCTTGTCAGGTCTTACCAGCGTGCTTTCCCACTTCTTGTTTCTCAAGTGTTTGTTTCTTAGTTTTCCCGGTTCTGACCATTCTGCCTGCTCTGACCCCGAGCCTGCCTGTCGTCCTGTACCTGCCTGACTGACCTGATTACGAACCTCTGCCTGTCCTCGACCTGCCCTTTGTCCCGTGTTATAATAAATTATTGAGAACTGTACTAGCCGCCTCCTGTGTCTGCATCTGGGTCATATCCTGAGATGTGATAGTACGAACTGGCTATGACTGACCCAGCAGACTCAGACCAGCTCCACAATGCTGTCTCCCAGCAAGAAGCCACCATTGAAAGACTCAAGGAGTTACTGCAATGCCTTATGGAGGGACTCCATATCCTGGCAGAACATCATGACCATGCATTCGATACATTGCTGGAGCAATTCCAGGATTCCCTACAAGGCAGCAAGCCACACCAGTAATTCCCCAGACACGCAGCAACCCCGCCACCAACGGCACTTCTTCCCAGCCTGCCCTGGGACGTCTTCCAACGGGCATGAGAGAAATCTCGGATCTCTCCACCATTCCCGCGGAGTACCTGGACCTCCCACCGCATCGACCCTACGACTGCGTCATTGACCTTCTCCTGGGCACATCACCCCCTCAGGGCGGCTTTACTCCCTGTCGGGTCCGGAGACCAAGACTATGGATAGTACATTGAGAACTCTGACTCTGCAGGGAGTATTCGTCCATCGGCCTCTCCTGCCGGCGCAGGGTTCTTCTTTGTGGAGAAGAAGGACAAAACCCTGTGCCTGTGTATCAACTACAGTGCCTTGCGAAAGTATTCGGCCCCCTTGAACTTTGCGACCTTTTGCCACATTTCAGGCTTCAAACATAAAGATATAAAACTGTATTTTTTTGTGAAGAATCAACAACAAGTGGGACACAATCATGAAGTGGAACGACATTTATTGGATATTTCAAACTTTTTTAACAAATCAAAAACTGAAAAATTGGGCGTGCAAAATTATTCAGCCCCTTTACTTACAGTGCAGCAAACTCTCTCCAGAAGTTCAGTGAGGATCTCTGAATGATCCAATGTTGACCTAAATGACTAATGATGATAAATACAATCCACCTGTGTGTAATCAAGTCTCCGTATAAATGCACCTGCACTGTGATAGTCTCAGAGGTCCGTTAAAAGCGCAGAGAGCATCATGAAGAACAAGGAACACACCAGGCAGGTCCGAGATACTGTTGTGAAGAAGTTTAAAGCCGGATTTGGATACAAAAAGATTTCCCAAGCTTTAAACATCCCAAGGAGCACTGTGCAAGCGATAATATTGAAATGGAAGGAGTATCAGACCACTGCAAATCTACCAAGACCTGGCCGTCCCTCTAAACTTTCAGCTCATACAAGGAGAAGACTGATCAGAGATGCAGCCAAGAGGCCCATGATCACTCTGGATGAACTGCAGAGATCTACAGCTGAGGTGGGAGACTCTGTCCATAGGACAACAATCAGTCGTATATTGCACAAATCTGGCCTTTATGGAAGAGTGGCAAGAAGAAAGCCATTTCTTAAAGATATCCATAAAAGTGTTGTTTAAAGTTTGCCACAAGCCACCTGGGAGACACACCAAACATGTGGAAGAAGGTGCTCTGGTCAGATGAAACCAAAATTGAACTTTTTGGCAACAATGCAAAACGTTATGTTTGGCGTAAAAGCAACACAGCTCATCACCCTGAACACACCATCCCCACTGTCAAACATGGTGGTGGCAGCATCATGGTTTGGGCCTGCTTTTCTTCAGCAGGGACAGGGAAGATGGTTAAAATTGATGGAAGGTGGATGGAGCCAAATACAGGACCATTCTGGAAGAAAACCTGATGGAGTCTGCAAAAGACCTGAGACTGGGATGGAGATTTGTCTTCCAACAAGACAATGATCCAAAACATAAAGCAAAATCTACAATGGAATGGTTCAAAAATAAACATATCCAGGTGTTAGAATGGCCAAGTCAAAGTCCAGACCTGAATCCAATCGAGAATCTGTGGAAAGAACTGAAAACTGCTGTTCACAAATGCTCTCCATCCAACCTCACTGAGCTCGAGCTGTTTTGCAAGGAGGAATGGGAAAAAATTTCAGTCTCTCGATGTGCAGCTGACCAGGTGTTCTCGGACCTCAAATGTTGATTCACTACAATCCCAATCTTAATCCATCCGGACCGTCCCGTCAGTTTGTGGTGGAGGTCGGCACGTCGGATGACAGAGTGGGGGCTGTCCTGTCCCAGAGTTCTGCCCAGGACCAAAAGCTGCACCGCTGCGCTTTCCTCTCCCATCATCTTACCCCTGCTGAGAGGAACTATGATGTGGGAAATCGAGAACTCACCGTCAAGACTGCGTTAGAAGAGTGGAGGCACTGGTTGGAGGAGACGGAACACCCATTCTTACTGTGGACTGACCATAAGAATCTGGAATATCTCCGCGCCTCAACTCTAGGCAGGTTCGTGGGTCCCTGTTATTCACCCGTTTAAATCTCACTCTCTCCTACCACCCGGGGTCTAAGAACGTGAAGCCTGACGCACTCTTGTA
Organism: Oncorhynchus mykiss; assembly: GCF_013265735.2. Taxonomy (NCBI): domain Eukaryota; kingdom Metazoa; phylum Chordata; class Actinopteri; order Salmoniformes; family Salmonidae; genus Oncorhynchus; species Oncorhynchus mykiss. Next base: position 34,353,875 of record NC_048572.1, read on the forward strand.
TTGCCCCACTGCTACTCCGTCTGACCCCGAGACCATCCTCCCTACCTCCTGTCTAGCGGCTGCAGTCGTCTGAGAGCCAGAGGGGTGTCTGGCTAACTGGATGTTTGTCCCGTACTCTGCTTGTTCCCCGGTCTTAGAATGGGCAGATTCCTCAAGACTGACCTGCCACCCAAGCTCCCGTCGAACCCTTGCTTTCGTTCGAAGACGCTTTTGGTGGCCTCCATGGTGCCGGATGTGTCCGCATTCATCGCTGCCTGCACTGTGTGTGCACAAAATAAGACTCCGCGGCAAGCCCTGTGTCAGATATATGTGTATAGGTGGCAGGGAAGTCAGGCGCAGGAGGGTCAAACTGAGTGTAAAATGGAGTATTTTAATAAATGTCCAAAGTAACATGCTCCATAACACTAAATAGAAAAAATGAATATAAACAAATATGGGTACGAAGACCCGTCGCACACCTATACAAACAACACTACACTGACAATAAACAATCTCTGACAAAGACATGAGGGGAAACAGAGGGTTAAATACACAACAGGTAATGAATGGGATTGAAAACAGGTGTGTGGGAAGACAAGACAAAACCAATGGAAAATGAAAATGGATCAATGATGGCTAGAAGACCGGTGACGTCGAACGCCGAGCACCGCCCGAACAAGGAGAGGCAACGACTTCGGCAGAAGTCGTGACACCCTGGCTGGCCTTATTCAACCACTCCCTGTTCCTCAACGCCACTGGTCCCATATATCCCTGGATTTTATTACTGGGCTTCCCCCGTCAGACGGCAACACTACTATCCTGATGGTGGTAGACAGGTTTTCTAAAGCCGGCCATTTTATTCCTCTTCCCAATTTACCCTCAGCCAAGGAGACGGCTCAGCTCATGGTGCAGTCTCATCCTGGTTATGAAAGGCGTTCTGCACCCTCTGTGGGTTGTCAGTCAGCTTGTCCTCGGGTTTCCACTTCCAATCTAACAGCCAGTCGGAGCGAGCCAATCAGGACCTGGAGACGGCCCTTCGTTGCCTCATCTCCGCCAACCCCACCACCTGGAGCCAGCAACTCGTGTGGGTGGAATACGCCCGTAACACACTTCCCTGCTCGGCCACTGGTCTCTTGCCCTACGAGTGTTCCTTGGGATATCAGCCCCCACTCTTCCCTGAGCAAGAAGAATAAGTCAGCATACCCTCTGCCCAGATGTTCATCTGCCGCTTTCCACTCGGGACCTGCCCCTCCGGGTGGAGTCCCGTAAACTTTCTCCCTGTTACATCGGCCCTTTCCCCATCTCTAAAATCCTTAGCACCTCTGCTGTTCGTCCTTTGTTGCCCGGCACCCTCCGTATCCATCCTACATTTCATGTGTCCAAGATAAAAACCTGTGTCTCACTGTCCTTTGTCTTCTGTTTCCCTGACCCCGAGCCTGCCTGCCGTCCTGTACTGCCTGTCTCTGACCTGATTATGAACCTCTGCCTGTCCTCGACCTGCCCTTTGCCCCGTGTTTTAATAAATTATTGAGAACTGTACTATCCGCCTCAGATGTCTACATCTGAGTCATATCCTGAGATGTGATAGAGCCAAGTGCTCAAGTGCTGCTTCCTCATCAGGGGCACGCAAGCTCCGCTTCCTCTACTCCCTCCAACTCCGGGAATTTGAAATAGGAATGGGGTTACTATAACGCCGGGGGAAAGTTAGTAAGTTTCATTCACTGGAAGTTATACATGCTATCCGACATTAGCCATGAGGCTTTATAGTCTAAGCTAGGCTAGCTAACCACTTAGTTCACGGCATGTTCCATTTAGAAAAACCAAGCGACTTAACGCTACATATACTAAATATACTAAGAGAGCGACCCAAGCAACTCCACTGTGGGGAGGCAGGAATAGCTAATAGTATCTAGCTCGCCTTGGCACAATATGGAGCTCTTGTTTACCAAGCCTGGTCACGGAAATCTACATAGGACCGGATCACCGAGGTGGCACCAGACACTTCATTGACAAGTCTGGGAAGAAAGGCAAGCGGTGGTAGACCTACCTGGATGCCCTCTCTTTTTGAGTAGCCTCCCGTAACCTGCGACAGAGTGCACAGGTGCCGGGTTGAGCAGCTTCCACTTGCATCATGTCCAGGCAGACAAGACATTTGCTCGGACCAAAAACCCAATCTATCTCTGCATCCCGCAACTCAGACTCAGCTGAGGTACGGGCACCTGGGAGAGGAAGTCGCTATCGAAAAACACCAAGACCCCTTAAGAATGCTACACAATTGTTAAGAGAACCTGCACTGTGGACTAAGGGAACAGTGCCAGCGGCGTACAAGCTACTGTTACTGACACCGTCCCCTAGTCCCGCACACAAAACTAATTTGAGCGAGGGCAGCCAAAGCATCCCCCGAGCCGAGATATAGAAGACAACAAACATATTATTTTATACATTTGGGCATGGTTGTAATCCCAAACCAGGCTTGCTAGCATTCGTCGTTTTGATTGTGTCATTGCTACAGCCAGGCCAAGCAAACCGAATAATAACTAATTGGCTTGTGGTTAGAGAACAAATACAAACTCCAGCATGCAATGACCAGGGGGTGAGCACGCTCTACCACAAAGGGAACGTTTAGTTGGCGCAGAGTCAGATAGTCTGATGTTTAAAAAATATTCGTTTTTAGTAGCGTGAATTGTTATTGCTCAAATCGAGGTTAAGAGCGGAAGAATTGAAGGAATGAATACAAGCCTCTGACTTGTCACCTTTGGAAGGCGGCCATTTCATTGGCCTTGCCAAGCATGCTTTAAGTTCTTCAGGCTAAGTCGCAAGAGTGTGACTCCCCATTGTTGTGTTGTCCTAACTGAAAGGGAACAGAGGAAAGTATTTAATGCATAACAAATGTATATGTTTAAAGGGTGCAGGGTTAAGGAATGTTTAACAGTGGGAAAGCGCAACTCAGCTGGGTGCATATAAATCTCTATTCCAACATTTGGTTGATATATGTTAAATGTCATTCCTCTACCTCTTGTGTGGTGTGTGTGTGTGTGTGTGTGTGTGTGTGTGTGTGTGTGTGTGTGTGTGTGTGTGTGTGTGTGTGTGTGTGTGTGTGTGTGTGTGTGTGTGTGTGTGTGTGTGTGTGTGTGTGTGTGTGCGTGCAAAGCTACATTCATGCTCTCTGATCTGTGAGTAGCCGACCTGAGCTGAACCCTCTACCATAGCGCAGCTTTTCCTCTCTCTCTCCTTCTCTCTCTCTTTCTCTCCATATTTTCTCTCCCTATCTCTGTCCTCTCCTGTACCAGAACTGTGGCCTGTCAGAGGGAGTGGGCGATCACAGACACCAACATCAAGGCTGCCGAGGCATGCTCTCAGCACAGCGTGACAGACCCAGCCTCTCTCTCTCTTTATCCACTCTCACTCTATCCACTCTATCTTTGCTCTACTCACTCTCTTTTTCTCCACTCTGTTCTCATTATCCTCTCTCACACAAATGTCTCTATATCACTCTCCCCTCCCTCCCTCCCTCCTCTCTTTAACTCTCCCTCTCCCCCCCCACACACACACACTTCTCTCTTTCTCTTAGCCTCTACCCAGGGGCCCTCAGGGCTCGTTGCTGTTGCAGCTGACGTTAGGAGCGATGAGCTCCCCACTGAGACCCTGGATCTGCCGGAGAGGAACATTCATATTTACTGTTAATGTTAATATTTGGAGGTAATTTTATTAAAATATTTGCTTTGAGGATATCAAGTGGAAGCCACGAGGCTGACAGCTTATGCAACTGCCTCCTTAGATAAATGTATAGTATACTCCAGGCTCTTACATCTAGCAGATTCAGGGCCACCACGGATGGATGGATTTACCCAAGTGCTCCATTAGAGTTGTTGCTTTGTGTTCCTCCTAATCACGACACGGTAATAATGAACCAATCAATAAATCAATCAATCAAAAGTAATTTGGAGTGTGTTTCTGGACTCCCTATACAATTCGCTACAAAAAAATTAAAAAGGGAGTGAAAAGAAAGGTACATAGACACCGGATTAAAAATATATGATGTGAAGCTCTTCTGATTTGCCTTCCTTGATATGGGTCCGATATGGTTGTCTGTACATCTTGCTCTCTTTTCGCTGGCCCCACACTTTCAACCCAGGCTAGCATCTGTTAAGCATTTAGCATGTCTCTCATGTGATTAGACAGCTATAGAAACGATAGAAAACCAGAGACAGCATCTTATCCTCTGCAGAGCCCCAGCCTCCCAATCAGGCAGACAATTGTCAGCCTCCTCCTCTTTTTCTGCTTTCTCTCCTCTCCCCTAATCTCCTCTCCTCTCCTACATGTTCTCCTCTCCACCCCATCCCTCTCTGCTAGCTGTCATTTGCTTAATGTATAGCATCTCCTCTTCTCTATTCTCTCCTATATTCTCTCTCCCCCATCCCTCACTCCTGACTGTTATTCTCTCAGTGTCATCTGAGGTAGGAGGCCGGGGAGGTCTGAGCTGCAGATTTACCCAGCAGCACACGTCACCACCAGGGAAGCGCAGAGCGCCCAAAATAGCCCGAACAGCACAGGGTGAATGGGGACCTAAGTGGCGGTTACCGAGGACTGATTTTGACAACAAAATTGAACTTTTCAGAATGGATGTGAACAAGTGTCTGTCTCTCACCCTAGCCCCTTCAAATTATAACATATGTTCTATCGTGATGTGAGACAGCCAGCGATGTGACTGCACTGCAGAGGGAGGACCAATACAAAAAGTATGAACATGTATGCACTCACTCCTGTAAGTCGCTCTGGATAAAAGCGTCTGCTACATGACTAAAATGTAAAAATGGAGGAGCGGAGAGGTGGTGTTTGGAAGAAATTACTGTATGAGTGTATTTAGTTTGATTTATTTATCAGTTTACAAAAATGTTGTCCAACCCTGAACAGCGTAAGTATTGTTGAATATAAATCGAAGAGACATTCGTGGGTGTGTCCATTTGAGCCCATGTATCACACTCTGCGGTAAAAAACAATGTCATACTATTGCAAGCAGGGACTTGTACACAGCTTAGAGCTGGGGTGTCAAACTCATTTTGCCCCGAAGGCTTCAACGAGGTCCAGAAGGCACACTGAATTTATTTATATATTCCTTACTGTCAAAATGTGACAAAAAATTGTCCTCTATTCATAGTTTATGACATTTTCAATGCTCCCTGATTGTCTAGTGACTATTAACAAGCTGGAAAGTAAAAAAAAAACTGTATGAATGTAGATCTACTCAATATTTGCAGGCTAGACAATCAAGACGCTGTATGAATATCAGTACATTATCATTTCTACACAGTTTCAATTTGGTTTTAGTCATTTGAAAGTACACTATATATACAAAAGTATGTGGACACGCCTTCAAATGAGTAGATTCGGCTATTTCAGCCACACCCGTTGCTGACAGGTGTATAAAATCGAGCACACAGCCATGCAATCGCCATAGACAAACATTGGCAGTAGAATGGCCTTACTGAGGAGCTCAGTGACTTTCAATGTGACATAGTCATAGAATGCCACCTTTCCAACAACTCAGTTTGTAAAATGTATGCCCTGCTAGAGCTGCCCCGGTCAAATGTAAGTGCTGTTATTGTGAAGTAGAAATGTCAGTGGCGATTTTAGCATGTAAATCTTGGTGGGGCAAATAACTTTTTTTCAAATCCATGCCAGTAAAGCCACTACACAACACAACACTATACAATACATTAATTTCACTATAATGCATAAAGCTGTCCCAATAGCAGAGCTTTCTTTTCAGTACCATGGAGTGAATCCTTACCACTGTCATACCTGGCTATCAGTGGAGCCTTGTCTGGCATTGAAACAGTTCATTCAGCCTCATTTATTGCCTTTTAAAAAACCTAGCTGATATGGCTGACTTGCTTAAACAAATGTGGTTTCTACTGACAATTGAAATGTATAAACTATGGCGTAAGGGGACGATGAGCGGATAAGAGGCAATCCGTAATTTTGATTAAGACTGTCACAGGCCGGCTCATAGCCTGTGGCAAAAATGAGGGGGCGCGAACAACAGGTATAGGCCAATTTAAAAAAAATCTTTATTGTAAACAAAAACTATTAACTTTAAACTAAGAAACATGAATGAGGTGTGGAAGTATCATAATGTAAGGTGTATGTAAAGTGCATGGATGCATGAATCTGTGTGTGTGTGTGTGTGACTGACTGAGTGAAAACTATGCAAAACTACAACAGAACAAACAAAACAGGTTCATACCTGGAGGAGCGGAGAGAGAAGTGATTAGTGGCAGTTAAATACTTAGAGTCCAGGTGACTCCAATCACTAACGACCCTCCTCTGCCTGCAGGAGGAACCGCCCCTGCACTGCAGAGGAGGAGCCGTGACAAGACATTAATGAGCGAGATAGGGCGTACTCAAAATAACTATTTGTTCATTACTTTTGAAATGTACAGCGACAGAATTCAGAACATGGGCCGTTCTCACAGTATTCTCCCCCCTGTACACCAAGTCAGAACTGTAGGATAAATAAAGTAGGCATATAAGCGGAAAATGAAAGCTCTTATAATATTCGATAATCACATTTCTCTAAAACAGATTACAGGCTACATGTGCACCACCAAGTCAGAACAGTAGGCTAAGTTATGAGGGGGGAAATTGACCAAATTATTAGGGTGAGGCACATGGGCTACTAACAGCTTACTACACAACATACAATGTATATTACTTTCTTAGGTACAGCATACATATCTCCCTTGCATATTACATAATTTATGCAGCAGCATACAAGATCTTCAGGTCGGCGCTCTAGAAAGAGGCCTGAGTTCTGGACATGGAATTCCGAGTTGGATGACCATTTAAATATACTTAAGTATCAAAAGTAAAAGTAAAAGTATAAATAATTTCAAATACCCTATATTAAGCAAACCAGAAGGCACAAGTTTTCATGTTTTATTTATTTATAGATAGCCAGGGACACACTCCAACACTCAGACGTAATATATAAACGAAGCATGTGTGCTTAGTGAGTCCACCAGATCAGAGGCAGCAGGGATGACCAGGGATGTTCTTTTGATAAGTGTGTGAATAGGACCATTTTTCCTGTCCTGCTTAGCATTCAAAATGTAAGAAGTACTTTTGGGTGTCAGGGAAGATGTATGGAGTAAAAAGTATTTTATTTTCTTCAGGAATGTAATGAAGTAAAAGTAAAAGTTGTCAAAAATATAAACAGTAAAGTAAAGTACAGATACCCTCAAAAATGACTTAAGTAGTACTTGAAAGTATTTTTACTTAAGTAAAAAACACCACTGGTTCTGTGAACCATGCTTGCATGATGAGTAACATTGCCTGATATACATCTGAAGACTTGCAAGTAGCCTATGCTTGGCTAGCATACAAACTATGCTCGATATACAGTAGCAATGTTTTCTAATCATGAGCAGGAGATGGTGCTTATCATAGTGATCTGATAATATTTCAGTCTCTACGTAGACGTTTATCGTTTAGTGATTTATCAATTAGGACACTAATTATCGTTGCACAGCTAATGAGAATGCTGAATTAATGCATACTTTCAGTGATAGCCTACATTTTATAGGTCATCCCAGTCACATTAGTGAAAGTCGCACACTAGTGACTCCTGTGGCGGGCCGGGCGCAGTGCACGCTGACACAGTTGCCAGGTGCACGGTGTTTCCTCCGACACATTGGTGCGGCTGGCTTCTGTGTTAAGTGGGCGTTGTGTCAAGAAGCAGTGCGGCTGGGTTGGGTTGTGTTTCGGGGGACGCACGGCTCTCGACCTTCGCCTCTCCCGAGTCCGTACGGGAGTTGCAGCCATGAGACAAGACTGTAACTACCAAATTGGATACCATGAAATTGCGGAGAAAAGGGGGTAAAAAAATACACAAAAAAAATAATACAAAATAAAAAGTGACTTGTGGTGGTCCCACCTCAAATGTGACTTGGAAGTGACTTTGATGCGTGTGCTTAATTAGCTACAGTTTTGAGTATCTGTGTTCAATAGCACATACTGTTACATGAGTCACACTATTTAGCATACATTTTACAGTATCACTTCAGTCGACGTAGTTATATTTGCTTCATTCTTATTTGCAGCAGTAGGTTTAAGCTCTGTTTATTAGCATGTCGAATCATGTGTCATGCATTTTACATAGATGGTCCTCCCTGTCAGTCATCTTGCGTTCTAGAAGTATTTTTCTAGTGACTGGTCTTCTATCATACTTCATGTTGCATTTTGTTATTTTTGTTATGGCACACACAGTATGCATAATAGCATGGCTGCCAATATTGCATTGTGGGAGCATGTGCTGTTTATGCTCCATACAGTTGAAGTCGGAAGTTTACATACACTTAGGTTGGAGTCATTAAAACTCATTTTTCAACCACTCAACAAATTTCTTGTTAACAAACTATAGTTTTGGAAAGTCGGTTAGGACATCTACTTTGTGCATGACAAGTCATTTTTCGAATAATTGTTTACAGACAGATTATTTAACATATAATTCACTGTATCACAATTCCAGTGGGTCAGAAGTTTACAAATGCTAAGTTGACTGTGCCTTTAAACAGCTTTGAAATTTCCAGAAAATTATGTCTTGGCTTTAGAAGCTTCTGATAAGCTAATTGACATAATTTCAGTCAATTGGAGGTGTATCTGTGGATGTATTTCAAGGCCTACCTTCAAACTCAGTGTCTCTTTGCTTGACATCATGGGGAAATCTAAAGAAATCAGCCAAGACCTCTGAAAATCATTTGTAGACCTCCACAAGTCTGGTTCATCCTTGGGAGCAATTTCCAAATGCCTGAAGGTACCACGTTAATCTGTACAAACAATAGTACACAAGTATAAGCACCATGGGACCACGCAGTCATCATACCGCTCAGAAAGGTGACACGTTCTGTCTCTTAGAGATGAACATACTTTGGTGCGAAAAGTGAAAATCAATCCCAAAACAACAGCAAAGGACATTGTAAAGATGCTGGAGGAAACAGGTCCAAAAGGATCTATATCCACAGTAAAAGGAGTCTTATATCGCCATAAACTGAAAGGCCGCTCAGCAAAGAAGAAGCCACTGGTCCAAAACCGCCACAAAAAAGCCAGACTACGGTTTGCAACTGCACATGGGGACAAAGATCGTACTTTTTGGAGCAATGTCCTCTGGTCTGATGAAACAAAAATAGAACTGTTTTGCCATAATGACCATCATTATGTTTGGAGGAAAAAGGGGGAGGCTTGCAAGCCCGAAAAACACCATCCCAATCGTGAAGCACGGCGGTGGCTGGGACTGGTGCACTTCACAAAATAGATGGCATCATGAGGGAGGACAATTATGTGGATATATTGAAGCAACATCTCAAGACAGCAGTCAGGAAGTTAAAGCTTGGTCGCAAATGGGTCTTCCAAATGGACAATGATACAAGCATACTTCCAAAGTTGTGGCAAAATGGCTTAAGGATATTGGTATTGGTATCAAGGTATTGGAGTGGCCATCACAAGGCCCTGACCTCAATCCCATAGGAAATTTGTGGGCAGAACTGAAAAGGCGTGTGTGAGCAAGGAGGCCTACAAACCTGACTCAGTTACACCAGCTCTGTCAGGAGGAATGGGCCAAAATTCACCCAATTTATTGTGGAAAGCCTGTGGAAGGCTACCCGAAATGTTTGACCTAAGTTAAACAATTTAAAAGCAATGCTATCAAATACTAATTGAGTGTATGTCAACTTCTGTCCCACTGGGAATGTGATGAAAGAAATAAAAGCTGAAATAAATCATATTCTCTACTATTATTCTGACATTTCACATTCCTAAAATAAAGTGGTGATCCTAACTGACCTGACACAGGAAATGTTTACTAGGATTAAATGTCAGGAATTGTGAAAAACTGAGTTTAAATGTATTTGGCTAAGGTGTATGTAAACTTCCCGACTTCAACTGTATATATCACCTAGGTGAATGTATTCATTATTGCTATTGTTATTGCTATTGCTATTATTGCTATTGCAAGAGCACACAATGAGGTTGTGGTGACTTAGAGGGCAACGCTAGCTATCCCTTCCACAGCATCTGCTGGAGCATTGCAGTACGATGGCACATAATTTTAGGACGGTAGCAAGCCAGTTTCTGTGCGTTATCATGCAAAGTGCGTATGCAGTCATCTAATACCCTGATGCAGCTCACTGTGTGTGACTCATATCTACCAACTTGTGCTGGCCCAAACTGTTGGTGCTACATGAACTGTTCAGCAGTCGAGCAGTGTGATATCTTGTGCTATTCGAATGGCGTTAGTCTGTCGTCGGCTAAACGATACTGGGTCTTTTTATCACTAAACATATATTCACAGGAGTACAGCCTCATTTTAAATTGATACTTCTGCCTAACCCTAACCTTTCTTCCTCAAATTCTAAGTTATCACGTGGACCTTAGTGGGGAAGCTGACGCTGTATAGCTGTTCGAATACTAATCATTCACATGCTATAGTTCCAGCCGCGTTGAAAGGGCTGTTGATCTACTGTAGCATTACCTATCATGTGGTGCGCTTGCTTAACACCCAAATGGTGATCAGAGTTGGCAATCAAAGCGTTCATTGCCCCTTATGGGAAGGTCTGTTAGAGCTTTTTCTAACACTCTTATATGCAGGCTTATTTCTAGTAGTCTATGGGGTCTATTTCTCTCTTTATCAGATCATTTATTTTTCTCCCTTGGCTTACCGGTTATATCGTTAGACATAGCCTTCAGCTGAGTTAGATTATTTGTAGGTTTTGATTTTCAGCTCACTCTCACTGTGCATGCTGCAGATGCATCAGCTACTGCTGAGCAATCCCAGAAGGCCATTAGGCTATTTAGAAAAGGTGGGTATGTAGCTAACGTTTATTTGTGGTTTTGGGGGTTTGTTAGTAATACTGTGTTTTATGATATGTGATACTACTGTACTGTATATCATGGTGAGCTGTGAGCTCTGCAGTAGTCTAGTGTATGGTCTTCTCGCTGTACAATGTCTTCTGTTATATAACCACAAACGCCTTTTCTATTCCAAATTCAGTCAGAGTATGTCTCCTCTGTCAGTAGCAGAAGTTTGAGTTCCCATTAAGGCAATGGTGTTGAGTTTACATTACGCTTTTCCAGAGGCAGTCCATATGATGGCTTCAGGGGTTCTTCAGTCTAAATACACAAAATATTCCTTCCCTTTAATTTTGCATGATCTCTTAAGTTCTGCTTGCAATATGGACTCTCTCATGTGGGACATTGTTGTCATCACCAGAACTAACACCGCTTTGTCCTCTCTTTCATGTTATGCTGCCTGCATGCTGAGCACAGGCAGCACCAGGCGAACCTCTGTTCAACATTGACGCTGGCAACCAATGACAAATACTGGAACTAATCACGGCTCTGGTTCTTTCATCAGCGCTGAGGGCTAGATCTGAGCTATTGGCGCCCAATTCTGCATCAGCGCTGCTACTGCTTCTCAACTGATCCTGGCTTCACTCTGATCCTTTGATGCTACAATGTCACAATTGATTCATTCTGAGATTGTGAAACCTACCTGAGTTCTTGAAATCTCGCAGTGCCAAAGGTTACCTATCACCCTTACTCTATACAAAAACTGGATTCACATTAAGGAAAGGGTGTTCGGCTTGTACAATTATTTTTATTAGAGGTCTTATTGCTTTCTACAGGTTTTTACAGGTTTTTTAATCATTGCATGATCTCCCGATATTTTGGGATTTAATAATTATGGACACTCACATGTTCACCGTGTTGGTTAAGCATTCCCAGACTGATAGGAAGAGTAACGGTTTGCAGGTATCATATTGCTCAAACTAACACTGCTTTCTGTCCTCTCTTTCATGTTACGCTACCTGCAATGGCGACCACTGGCCACGCCGGGCAATCCATTATTCATTACTGATGCTGGCAAACCAATGACGAGATACTGGTTTTTCATCACGGCTCCATCTCCTCTGCCAGTGCTGCAGGCTATCTCCTGAGCTGTATGCTACCCATTCATTTCACATTGGCGCTGCTTCAATGGCTTCTCTATCTGTCCCTGCATCCACACTGGAGATCATGGGCATTCCTTCGAACACTATTAGATTAAAACGCCAAGGAGATTTTTGATGCTAAAAGTGATGAGTTCATCTGAGAGTCCCATGCCTTATATAGGTCGCTATGTCGGCGTTCCGCCCACAGTCGATAGCATTGCTTTGGTGGTTATCATAATACAGTTCAGTGGGTATTAGCACAGGTTGTTGGCTAGGTGCACATTGCTTAGGTTGTGTGTTAGATGGTAGATATTTCATGTAGACCCACAGATGATCGGGCTACTCCTATAGTTCAGTGAGAGCACCCGGTGGTGCATTTCTAGGGCGACTGGATTCACACTGCTACGTTGGCAAGAAGCTCATCTTGCCTCAAGCGAGAGTACCCGGCGGCACGTTATGAGGAATAGGAGTCATACGTTGCCATAATGCCACACAAGGTTAACATTCCCACATAGTATTAATTATTGCGATGGCAGGTTTACTTTAACTGGTCTATTGATTATATCTAACCGGCGCTCTGGCATAGCTACACACAGTTGGACATCGTAGGGTTCTGCTGTTTTAGGGGATTGGTATAATTTACCACGCTCACTGCCTATAGGCTATTTTATATTAATGCTTTGCTTGGGCAGTGAGCTACCCTGAAGGAGCAAAGCCTACACGCCAAGACTTGCATTATTCATTGCTTAATAAATTGTTAAACATATTTCTGCGTGGCATTTTCTTTCTGAAATTAAGCTGAGCCTGTTCAGAAGGGAAACCCGAGTGCCCCGCCTCAGGCTGACGCATCAGCTGAGATGACACCAATTAGAGGCTAGTTACAATCACACCTACCTTATTGGTGGTCTATTTAAGGTGACAGGGTCTGCTCACTCATCCTACTGCTGCTACTGCTACTTTGTGCTGAATTCCTGCTCCCACAACCACCCCAGCCTCCACCTGTTAGGTTCTGTGTTCCTGCCGTGGGGATTGGTATAGCTTGCAGCGCTCACTGCCTGTAGGCTATTTTATATTGATGCTTTGATATGCCACACCTCTCACGTGGATGGATTATCTTGGCAAAGGAGAAATGCTCACTAACAGGCATGTAAACAACTTTGCACAACGTTTTTTTTTTTAAATAAACTCTTTGTGCGTAAGGAAAATATTGTGGGATCTTTTATTTCAGCTCATGACACATGGGACCAACACTTTTGCGTTTATATTTTTGTTCAGTGTAGATGACAGACTTTTGAATGTTTACTTTCAGACATGTAATCGTCATTTTTCAATCTTCCATCCTCTTCAATCAGCCCAGTCGACATTCACCAGGTGAATTAGTGGTAATTGAGGTACCTGCACCAAGCACAACAATGGCCTCTCATAAGGTCCCTCTTCTCCTCTAATGTGGCTTCCTGCCTTTGGCCTTAGCAACAGGGGATGCAAGTGGAGACTTGAGCATTAACACATTTTCAAAGGGTTCTAAGATAATGGAAGATACCCCCCACCCCCTAAACTCCTCTAAAAGTAGTGTGGTGATAGTTAGCCAGCTTGTAACTTAGCTCAGTGAGATCTTTAGAAGCCTGCATAATTGCACGCTGCTTTTGTTGCATAAGGGGAAAAGACATGCAGGGTTTAATTATGAGCAGAGAACAAAGGAAACATTGAGGGTTTTTCTTGTTTCACAGTACACTGTCGGTAATTCCTAGAATTTCAGCAACTATGTCTTTGTAAGGAAGCCCAGTTTCCAGGAGAAGCCCTTAATCCCCAATGTGCACAGATCTTTATGGTGATTGGTGTCTAGTTGGATGCTGGAACAAAAACATCTAGATTTAGCTTTGTTCCCCTGGTGTAATGTATAGCTCATTCCACTGGCTGTACATGCCTCTCTGAGTCTTGCCTCAGATGACCTCCATGCATTCTGTTTGTTTATTCCTCCATTATCCCTCCATCCCTCTTTTTTTCATATTACTGACAGTTTAGGACAGGATAGAGGGGTCCCACTTTTTGACCTTATGTAATGATGTAATTCCTATAATTTCAGCAACTATGTATTTATAAAGAAAGCACAGATTCCAGGAGAAGCCCATATACACCAATGTGTGCACCAGATTTGTATGGTGATTGGCATGTAGTTGGTCATTGGAACTCAGGACAGGATAGAGGGGATTCATGCTTTTACCTGAGGTACTGTCCTTCAAGTTCAAAGCGCTTATTGATGTGTGAGTTGTGTGTGTGTGTGTGTGTCTGTGTACATGTTTTTGTGTGCGCATGTGCACGCATGCATGTGTCTGTGTGTGTGTGTGCAAGCATGCCTGTGTGTGAATGCGTGATCACACTCATTTTTATTCAGCATGTCTGTGGGATTCAAACAAGCCGTGAAATTTGATTCTGAGGGTTATCCCTCTTCACACCAGTTGTGGATAATGTGATTCTATTATATTAGTCTACTAAACAACAGATAGAAAGCAGTGAGGATAAGAGAGAGAGTTGGCTGCAGGCTGCAGGATTTGATGCATTGTGTGTGAATATTGAGCAACAGTGAGATGGGTTTGGTGTATGGCTCAGTTCCATATGTGGCCAGTAGAGAGAGGCAGTGTACCATCTGCTGCATAACAGCAGGGTCTTATTCATAAATGCAATTTGTAGCAAAATGTTTTGCAACAGCAAACAAAAACAAGCATTTCTTACTGGAAAACTATAGGTAGTTTCCTCCCTGTTTGTCTGTTTTCTTCCGTCCTAGTGAATAAGACCTAGGAATCTGTGGTAATTAGTGGCACTCAACGCCCCGAGACTGTCCTACTGGATTTATAATGTTAGCCAACCTAAAAATCAGCCTCATGCCCCAAGCTTCTACACTCTCCTATGATCTTTAGACCAACATGTTCAACTCTGGTTCATCCTTTGCCACGTGGTTAAATGTCTTGTTGAAGCTTCAAAATGTCAAATGGCCCTTTGAAATACTTTTCTCACATCTGTTATGGGACTCATGGGAGGGTAGTGTGTGTACGTGTGTATGTGTGTGTATATTGTCTGCGTGCATATTTGTGTGTTAGAGAGATTGAGGTGTGTTTGTATGCCAGAGAGAGTGGCGTATGTGTGTGTGCTCTTTTACATGCCCAGAAGACCAGATCAGTCAAATGTAATGGGAAGACATCTGGTCTGCATTACCTCAGAAGTGTCTCAGTGGAGTGATGAACATGGACAACCCTGTTGATGCAGTGTCTCTTCTGTCCACTAGAGGACTCCGAAGATCTATTCTAAAACAACGGCTCTGTTACACTTGTTGAAACCTTCAGGCTACATAACTTGTATTATAACATTGTCATAACAGATGTAATAAACAGTTATGACAGATGTTCTATTCTGCCATTGAGAGAGTGAGCACATCCACCAGTCCATTTATTTGGTACATTTCATACACATTTTGGCCATAATACATATCCCAAAATATAATGTACTACTTTTGGTTTCAGCACAAGTATCTCAAATAAATTATATATATTTGTTTTATTTGAGATACTTGTGCTGAAACCAAAAGTAGTACATTATATTTTGGGATATGTATTATATATAGTACGAGTCAAAAGTTTGGACACACCGACTCATTCAAGGGTTTTTCATTCTTTTTACTATTTTCTACATTGTAGAATAATAGTGAAGACATCCAAACTATGAAATTGTCATGGTTCCTCCTGGCACCAGAGGGCGGTTGAGACGATCCTAGAGACTTTTATTGGACTCAGGTGTCTTATTATTTCATGATTGTGTCCCTATTAAAATAGGTGTGTTTTCTATGGTCATTTGCAGAAGCTTGAATTGTTTACCGTGTGCGTTCGTTTTCTGAGTGAGTTTTCGAGACTTAGTGTTTGTTTTTTAAGTGTACTGTGATCCTGCGGCTACAGTATCCCTGTAACGTATTATGTTTATCCTTAACCACTGATTCCTTGTCTGGTCTCTTCTCTGCACCTGGGTCCAACCTAAGCAGGTTTGACTCGCCCCTATACATCCCCTGCTGGTGCAGGCTTCTTCTTCATAGGTAAGGATGGAGGCCTGCGTCCCTGCATCGACTACAGAGGCCTGAACCAGATTACGATCAAGAATCTTTACCCCCTACCCCTGATGTCCTCCGCATTGGAGTTGGACCAAGGGACACAATTCGTCACCAAACTGGACCTCCGCAACGCTTATAATCTGGTGAGAATCAGGGAGGGAGATGTGTAAGAATGCTTTTAATACCCCTAGTGGCTACTATGAGTATTTAGTCATGCCCTTTGGATTATCGAACTCACAGACAGTCTTACAAGCGTTGGTCAATGACACCCTGGGGGATATGTTGAATTGGTTTGTCTCTGTTAATCTCAATGACATCTTGATCTTCTCCAAGGTCCTTCTGAAACACATACTGCACTTCAGCCAAGTCCTGAGATGCCTCCTGGAGAGGCAACTATATATCAAGATAGAGAAGTGTGAGTTCCATGTATTCCAGGTTTCCTTCCTGGGTCACATTATCTCTACCACAGGCATCCAAATGGACCCTGTAAAGATTGAGGTGGTCGCCGACTTGCCCCGTCCCACCTCACTCAATCAGGTTTAGCGGTGCCAATTGTTACAGGCGTTTTATACGCAACTTTGGTGAGGTGGCAGCGCCACTCATGGTCCTAACCCGCAAGTCCCAGACCTGTTTTTGCTGGACCCCGAGGCTGAAAGGAAATTCATGGAGCTCAAGGGACGTTTCACGGAGCTCAAGGGACGTTTCACCTCTGGACCAATCCTTGTTCATCCTGATCCGACTCGTCCCTTTGTGGTGGAGGTGGATGCCTCGGACATCGGTGCAGGGGTGGTCCTTTCACAGAGGAACGAAGAGGACAAGAAACTGCAACCATGCGCCTTTCTCTCCAAGCAGTTCCGGCCAGCGGAACGCAACTACGATGGAGGCAACCGGGAACTCTGGGCAGTTAACTGGACTCTTTAGGGGTGGAGGCACTGGTTGGAGGGGGTACCTCATCCTTTCGTGATCTGGACAGACCATAAGAACTCCATTGAAGAAGCCAAGAGGTTGAACGCTCGCCAGACTAGGTGGGCTCTGTTTTTTAACAGGTTTGATTTCCACTAGCCTATCGCCCAGGATCCAAGACTCAGAAGGCAGACGCCCTGTCCCGCCAACATGATGTCTCTAACGAAGAGAGAAACCCAGAGCCCATCATCCCCAGCTCACGCATTGTGGCCCCTGTGATATGTAGTATTGAGATCACGATCCGACAAGCCCAGACCTGAGAACTTGACCCCGGCGGGGGACCCACTACCAGACTTTGTTCCACAATCAGCCCGGTCCCGAGTACTACTATGGGGACACTCCTTTAAATTAACTAGGCATCCAGGGGTTAATCGAACACTGGAGTTCCTGAGATGGAAATTCTGGTGGCCCAACATGATGGAGGATGTGAGATCCTTTGTTGTGGCCTGTTCCATTCATTCCCAAAGCAAGTCTTCATATCAGCGACCGGCTGTGTTCCTCCAAACTCTGCCCATCACCAGCCAGTCCTGGTCTCATAGTCTGTAGACTTTATCACAGGGTTACCTCCATCTCAAGGGCTGACCGCTATCCTGTTGGTCTTCGATCAGTTCTCCAAGGCAGCCCATTTCATCCTCTTACCCAAGTTGCCTTCAGCGAAGTAGACCACTGATTTCATGATTAGCCATGTCTTTCAACTACACAGACTTCCCAGGACATTGTCTCAGATCGTGGGATCCATTTCGTCGCACAGTATTGTAAGGCCTTCAGCTCCCTGTGGGGGCATCGGTGAGTCTTTCCTCGGGGTTCCAACCTCAGTTGAATATGCCAACTGAGGGGGACAACCAGGAGCTGGAGAAGTTCCATCCGCTGCTTCCTCTCCACTCAGGCCAGGTTGTCTGGGTGGAGTATGCGCATAAAACACTGCCGAAGTCGTCCACTGGACTGTCGCCGTTTGAGTGTCATTTCCTGTACAAAAGGCCGAAGCGGGCCTCAGCCGAGGCGTTCATTCAACAATGTCGCCGTACCTGGATCAGAGCGCGATCCTCCTTGCTCCTCTCCTCTGCCCGACACCAACATCAGGCAAACCGGCACCGACCGGGTCAACGGGTGTGGCTGTCCACCCATGATCTTCCTTTAAAGGTGTACTTGCAGAAGCTCGCTCCTCGCTACATAGGACCATTCAACATCCTGAGTCGCATCAACTCAGTCACCAATCGTCTCCAGCTTCCTAGGTCCATGAGGGTCTCTCCCACCACACCTGCTCATCCGCCCCCTTGACTTGTGGATGGCCGCCCGGCCTACACGGTCCGGCGTCTGTTGGAGGCTCGTCAGGTCCGAGGGACCCTGCTCTACCTGGTGGACTGGGAGGGCTACGGTCCCGAGGAGCGGGTGGGGATGCCTGCTTGGGACATCCTGGATCTGGGTCTTGTTAGAGACTTCAAACAACTACGTGGTGGTCATCATTGCTCCGCGGCTAGGGCCGCTCCTAGGGGGGGCGCCAAGTCTAGGTCCAAAAGGCTTCTTAACGGCTTCTACCCCCAAGCCATAAGCTGCTGTATAATTAATCAAATCGCCACCCATACTATTTACATTGACACCCCCCTTTGTTTTTACACTGGGGCCCATCTCATCTAAAAAGTTTACTATAGTTAGCCTAAAAATACACGGAATCACCTGAATGATCCTCAAGACTCTTGTAATAATGTTCTATGGACAGACGAGCCCAAAAGTATAACTTTTTGGATGACAAGGGTCCCATTATGCCTGGCGAAAACCAAACACTGCATTCCACAGTAAAAACCTTATACCAATGGTCAAGCATGGTGGTGGTAGTGTCATGGTTTGGGGAGGCTTTGATGCCTTCATGAACTGGACGACTTGCCTTAATAGAACAAACCATGAATTCTGCTCTGTAGCAGAGAATTCTACAGGAGAATGTCAGGTCATCTGTCTGTGAGCTGAAGCTGAAGCGACGCTGGGTCATACTGAAAGACTACGATCCAAAACACACAATAAAGTCTACATGAAAATGGCTAAAAAGCAACAAATTTGAAGCTTTGTAATGGCCTAGTCAAAGTCCAGACCTTTTGTCACTTGTGGACCAGTCACTTGTGGACTGGGAGGGGTACGGTCCGGAGGAGAGGTGCTGGGTACCGGTGGGGGACATTTTGGATCCGTCAATGTTGAGGGATTTCCATCGCCTCCATCCGGATCGCCCTGCACCTCGTCCTCCGGGTCGACCTCGAGGCCAGTGTCGGCGCGCTGCGGGAGCCGCGCGTCAGGAAGGTGGCTCCCCTTCCCGTTCGGGTGGGGCTGGTCGTTGCAGGCCTACTAGCTGCCACTGATTATTTTCTCCCCCTCCTTATGTGTTTATTGAGTACACTTGTTTTGAGTTGGTTATAATTAGTGAGGCTTTATTAGTCAGCCGCCCGCCTGGTTCTTTGTGCGGGATTGATTATTGTAACCCTGGTGTTTGCATTAGATGTACATGTTCGTGTATTTAGTGCTAGACTGTTTTCGTTTCCCTGTGTCTGGGGCAT
The DNA here is from genome assembly GCF_013265735.2 of Oncorhynchus mykiss. Lineage (NCBI taxonomy): Eukaryota > Metazoa > Chordata > Actinopteri > Salmoniformes > Salmonidae > Oncorhynchus > Oncorhynchus mykiss. The sequence goes on from NC_048572.1 coordinate 34,373,437, forward strand.
TTGGTTTGAACACCCGTAAGTGGGTTGACCGTAGTTCACCTTGTGTGCATTAAAGTAGCACTTTATTGAACTCTGCTTTCCTGCGCCTGATTTCACCCTCACGACACCCAGGACCTTACAGCATCAATCTCATCATTGTGCACTTTCACCACCTCATATCATTTATTTAATCTGTAGCTTAATAAACTGCATGGTTTCCGAGTGGTAGTGGGAGGACACGCACCATATCATCGCGTGACTCCACGTTGACTTCGCTATGATGGTTATTATATCAATATTTGTGCATTTGTCGCATAATTCATTTTACCGACACAAGATCCCACCATGTCGAACGAACAAATTATATGTCGGTATTTATTACATTTGACCTAAACTTCCTGTTTCCATCACAGCTGTCATGTATTTTTATATATATATATATATATATATATATACGGTATGACAATACTCACATAAAAACTATGGATGGAAACGTGGGTATTGACACAGAACACCGCACCTTGAAAGTGGGGGTATTCCAAGCGATGTGCAGTTCGCGAACTATTCGTTCTTTGTGAACGACTCTTTCACTGACTCGAGAGTCATGATTCATTTTTCTGAGTGACTCGTTCATTTTAGCATTTTGTTTGGCCTGTTGGTGATAACCACAATAAATCGTAAAGCAGGATTAATATACGCCCCTCCGGCTCAGCGGCTCCGGAGACATGCTAGTGAATGTCATATATGCGCAGAAAAATTTACCATGAGCATAGAGAAGAAAAATACATGTTTGAATTGATAATTGATCGCATGGTGCAAGAATGACTGCAATGAATGAATTATTAAATGTTATGGACACAGCGTTGTAGAACCAACACATACACAGCATCTGCTCAACAAACTCGATAATTCATCGTTTGGGGGGGGGGGCTGCAGTTCGCAAACGAATGCTTATCACCTTGCCTGGAACCCACTGACGTTAGTTTATTTTCCGCAATGAGAAGTATGTAGCAAACATCTGAGAAGCGGAAAATGTTGTGCGAGTTGTCTGGCCACTTATCACCCTCACAGCAGTCAAGAAATACGTTCCTCCAAGAGTCGTTCGCAAAATCGAAAAGGAGGGATTGCGGATTCGGGACTGTAATGTGATTGGATACGATGTTAACCCGAAGTACGGGTATATTCATTACGGAAACCGTTTACCATTGAATAACCAAACGGAAGCAAACATAGAAAAACTAGAATATCTATTGGACAAATGCAGGTATGCCCCGCCCCGTTTTCCCCGCTTGCTTCCGCCAAAGAAACGCTTTGCAACGTAATAGGTGTATTGAAATTGTCCAAGGTGGTAACACACCTTCAATGACAATGCCATCTGTTAAAAACCTTGGTCAGACAGGCAGAGTATATGGCAGAGAGGACGGTAAAATAATCTAGCTAGGACAGCTCATTGAAGTCGTGTAGTGTCTAGCTAACTCTATTCTAACGGCCACAGATATCTTAACACACATACATACATATATATTAGCTAGCAAGTTTATATCACATTTGCCTAGCTAGGACTAGACAGAATCTTGACTTTAGCCAACTACAGTATAGGTAGGCGACGTAGCTAGCTGACTAGCTTCAGTAGTTACCTGGCTTCCCGCGCTAGTTGTGTAATTTACGTGTTGCATCAAGCAGTGTCGGTGTCAAAAAGTAGCTAATAATAGTTACTTGACAGATCACTGTACCCTGAATCGCAAACTTGTGCTGAAGACTGGTGATGGACTTTCTTGCTGGCTGCATTGGAGGTAAGTCTGATTTGAAACACACCGCTTTCTAGCTAACTACTAGCACTGCAGCCAATGTTGAAAGGCTAGCTAGCACATCCCGTGTCTGTCTGGTTAGTGGGTAAATTAGCCGATTAAACTCAACCCCATGATCGAGTTTAGTCGGCAAGTGATGTCTGTAGCCATACCCACGCACGCTAGGCACTGCGTCACAAGCTGTCGCCTTACTGTAGCTATGTCATCTAGCCATCATCACACCTACCAATCACACATATACCTGGCCTAAAACCGAAAGTGCTATTTGAGAAATGAATTCTTACATACTGTAGCTTAGACAATGTTGACCTTGACGTTGTGAAACTTTCGGCTTGTTCACCTCACCCGGCTTACCAGCATTGTGTGATGCAATCCGATTCCGAGATATCAACCACACTTTTGTTCTTGGCGAAAGTCGGCACACAAGCCTAGGAACATTCTCCACATTCTATCTAGTAATGGAAAACACGTGACATCATTATAGCTGTCTGGAACTATTCAGACAATGCATTGAAAACAATCACTCCATGTCTTATTGTAACATCATCAGTGCGTGACTTGCACTGAAATAGGTGTCAGTACTCATTTTGGGTGCTGGTACGGTATATTTAGGTGCAGGAGCGCCGCAATACTTTTGAGCGAATAATATTCTATAAGAGGAACAGGAGCTCAAGCAGTATAACATTTTAGGTACACAGCTCCAATGAGCTCCTTCCCAAGTCAATCACTGAACAGCATCACTGAAATGGCTAACAATATCAATGTAAAACCTGAAGATACTGTACCCTAGCCTGCTTGCCATTTCTGTTCAGCTATTACATTCCACTCCTGTCATTTGATGTTGAATGTTAGCTAAAAAAGAATGTAGGCTACAGTTTGTCTGGGTACCAGTCTGTGAATAGTTGTTAGGCATGACAATTGTTTTAATGTGTATATATATTTGGAAGTCAGGTTCGTGGAAGTCAGGTTGAGTCTCATGTTAGAACAAAGCAGCGCCTTAGGCTATGTCAGAAAAGCTGCGTATGTGAGGTTATGGGTATTTCATAGTTAGCCCTTATCTGGGTATCTGATTCCAGTGGTCTTCAATGTAGCCTTGGTAATATTATTTTAAATTAGATTAGTTTATAGGTGGTCAGATCATAAAGTAAGTGGATGGCCCTGCTCTCCAGGAAGAACACGTTTATGTTGTTGAAAGCAAAAAGTATATTTCTTCCCTGGTGAAAGGATTTATGATGAGTGATACATCTGTGGTGTCAGTTACTGCTCCGTCAACAGACAAACTAAGATGGATCTACTGTAAAAAGGAGAGGCATCCACACACACCCCTTCACAGACCAATCACACTCTCCTTCCCACTGTCACGAATCTGCTGTGGAGTGGCTTGGTGTACTTGTAAACCCATAGGGGAGGGACCCAGCATGCTCAACGTGAGTGGAATGGCAGGAAAAGCCTGACTCGACTCAGAGGGTAACTTTAGTATTATATGAAAGTGTTGGCCTACTAGGCCGGACTATTTAGAGCTGAGCCATAAGCGTACATGGGTGTAAACTAACCTTCATGTTGGCATCAAATGTTCCATAGCAATAACATTGTAATTACAACTGGAACTGTTGGTGCCAGCATGGCACCCTCCAAAAATGATGACAAGCCAAGCCTCTGAGCATTTGTAAATCAGTTCCACTGATATCTCCCACCATTTCCAGGAAACTCTTTGCAGTAGGCCTTCAAAGGTGACTGTAGGCAGGCCTCGACAGTGTGACCATTTTACTCGCATATGAGCCTAAATATTTCGCTGTGCGACCTGGATTTTTTTTTTCTCAATTTAGTAGCACCAGCACACCTAGAAAAATATTTTGTTGCTAAATTTATTTGTGGGGGGCCTACATTTTTCAACTGAGGCACACCCATGCACCTTGTAAAAAAGCTCAGCATAGAGCCCTGCTAGGGAAATTAATAACTTACGTTGTTACCTTGTCCCAGGAAGACACAGACCTGTACATAATACTGTACCACTGCAAATTCTAAGTAGGTACAAAAAGTGAAAGAGAAGAAATAGTTCAACTTTGCAAACTGCCCAGGTACTGGTAGTTTGTTCCACTGTAGCTACTGTGGTATTAATACCTAAGATATTACCATAATTGTCCCTTGCCTGCCTGTTCACAAAGACACAAATCATGGTTGTAGTTTCACTGAGGTCAGTGTGTTGACTTGTGATCCCCTTGCAACCAACATATGCCTACTGCTGTTTTTTAACTGGTTTACAGAAGTGGCCTGGCTCTTATTGGCTGGCTGGGCCCAGGCCTCCCACTGTGACACAGCAGGTGCTGCTTAGTTAGCATTAGCCTAGCTGTTCTAGCCAGTCCAGAGAGGCACAGACAGACCACAGATGGAGAGATGGCCAGTAACCAGAGCTCTGCAAACTGTTTGGGTTGTGGCTTTCTCATGGTGCCATGCTGGTCCACAAGACATTTCATTTCAGAATGTTATTGTTTAGGAACGGTTGGTGCCAATATGGAGGATAGTCTGCCAAACTCTGTAGGCCTATATCAAGGCCTATAGCAGGACAGTTGCTGTCAGGTCCCAGGGCTGAGGATTCACTCTAGTCAGAGCCAGGGGAGGAGAGGGCTTGTATTAGGTAAGGTTACACCAAAATACCAGAGTCAGTAGTGAGAGGTCTCAAACTGGTATCGGAACAAGGGTAGGATTGGGTACTCCTAAACACCTGTTATGTAGGCTAACTTGTAGAGCAGTCATCAGGACTTTTCCTGAAGAATCACGCTCTCTCCCCAGTGGCCTTGCCAGATATTAGTCAGCACTTTCTAGATCCATATAGCGTCACTGTCTCAGACCTGGGTTCAGATACTATTTGAATTCATTTCAAATACTTTACTGGTGCCTAATTTAGTCTGTCTGGCTTAATTGACCAATATAATTCTCTCAACTGCTAATCCTGCCCATCTGGCTCGGAAAGCAGATTTCACATACTATTTGAACCCAGGTCTGCTATTTGTTTACGGTTGCAGGTTGTTGTTGATGGCGACAGGGTTTACATTTCCTTCTCAGAAGAATTGCAGCGTGTATTTTGGCGGTCTAATGTGACATTAAAGGTATATGTTTCCAATCTCTGAACTTGTGATCTGAAATAGCGGACACAGCTATTTATTTGACTTGAAACTATCTGATCTCAGTAAAGTGTAGCGTTGGCTTTAGGCGATCCTGTCTATAATGGCTCTCTCATTCTTCTCTTCAGGTGCTGCCGGAGTCTTAGTAGGACACCCTTTTGACACGGTTAAGGTACGTTTGGTTTTTCTTGTTTTTTTTTCTCCCTTCTATGCAAATAAAGCATGCAGTCACACAGTTCAATAGAGTTTCTGCTTATCTCAGACCAACCACAGAAGCAGCAATACAGTATGGTTGGGGTAAAGGGGTGATCTCTACACTATAACAAATGCTATTTGTATGTATGGTGCTGATTTTGTACACATCCTTAGCTTACATAGGCTTAATAATTGTGGGAAATGTTCTTGTTACCTGTAACAGGGACTTTCTTCGTTTCACAGAAAAAGTCTTACAGTGTTAGTAGATACTTCTTCACAACAGTACACTGTAGTAAGTACAGCAAAGGTCAAACCATCCACCCGTCTGTCTCACTTTGACTGTCTTGGTTTTGTTGAACCACAACAAAAATAGGACCCTTCCCTATCCCCTATCAACATATAGCCTCTAGTAACTCTTTGATGTCTGACTGAATGTGGTTCACCAAGTTGTCAGAAAAAACATGTTTGTACACTTCATTGCAGTACATATATTTGTGTGTAATGGCGTCATACTCCGAATTCCCTCCCTTTTGTTCCTATGATTTTGATAGCATTGTCAGAAAGTGTTTGTTGGTTTAGGAGAGATGCTGATTGGCCATCCAGGTTCTATTTTACCTTTGACACAAACCTGTGTTTGTATTGCAGGTGAGACTACAGGTCCAGAATGTGGACAAGCCTCTTTACCGCGGGACCTACCACTGTTTCCAGTCCATCGTACGGCAGGAGTCAGTAAGTCCTACATACATCTTTATCATTTAGTGGAAACTGTCTCCGATTTTATATTTCAGCAGGTGATTATCACCCATTTCAAGTTGTTTGGTAGATTGTAACCCTATAGGCTACAGTTTTGTTTGATACTTTGGCCACTCTCCTATCAGCACAAGCACATTGAGGTATGCTCTGCTTGAGGTATTCAGAGGTTATGGCTCATTGGGTCTCTTGGCCTAAAGATGTTTTGGCATTTGTTGTGGTGTTATTGAGGGCAGTGTGTCCTGGGGGCTGATCCTGAACCTGTCTGTCAGATGAACCGGTCTGGTCTTGTGACTGAGTGGGATGCCATTGCTATGGGCCATCTGAAATACTCACAGGGCTGGAATAGGGTGGAATAGAAGAGGCACTGGTAAGGGGTATTGTTAGGGGTATTGTTAGGGGTATTGTTAGGGGTATTGTTAGGGGTATTGTTAGGGGTATTGGGGAATAAGTACTTTGGTTTGTTTTCTCTTATAGATGGCTTATAACAGGTGTAAAAAAAATAAATAATGCATTATCTGCTTCAATATTGTGGGTTATATCAATGTAATTGTCTGCATCAGTTCGAATCACATATTTTATTTATTTATTTATAATTATGTGGCTCCCTTTTCATGCTACACAAGAGTCCATAGCCTTGAACACAGTCTCTTTCTAATGTCCCCACTTTTACTTTTCTTTCTCTCTACCTGCCCCATCTCGCCATCTCCCCTTCCCTTTCGCCTTCCCACCCCTTTCCTCCTCCCTACACAGATGTTTGGGCTGTACAAAGGCATCGGCTCCCCCATGATGGGCTTAACCTTTGTCAATGCCATAGTGTTTGGAGTGCAGGGCAACACCATGCGTTACCTGGGCCATGACACCCCTATGAACCAGTTCCTGGCTGGGGCCGCAGCTGGGGCAATACAGTGTGTCGTCTGCTGCCCCATGGAGTTGGCCAAGACACGCATGCAGATGCAAGGTAGGGATTACCAAAATAATGGGCTTTTACATAGAAAGAGTGGCGACAACTACCATTCTCTCCAACTGCTTAAAGGTCCAATGCAGCTGTTTTGATCTCAATATCAAATAATTTCTGGGTAGAAATGAAATTACCTTTACTGTGATTTGTTTTAAATTCAAATGTTTTAAAAAAATAAACAAAAATAGCTTCTTAGCTAAGAGCAATTTCTCAAGCAAGCATTTAGCTAGGACTTTCTGGAAGTGGAGTGGAGAGGAGAGAACTGAAAACTAGCTGTTATTGGCAGAGATGTTTGAAACTCTTTCTTATTGGCCAATATTCCATCCCACCAAAACAGGCAGAAATTTCAGGCAGTCTTTTCAAATTACTCTTACATTAAAAAGGCATTATCATTTAAAAAATGCCACAGTATTATTCCAACCTCATATTGTGAAATATATATGTAAAATACATGAAAAGTATGTATTGATATCAATATGAGTGAGGTACAGTGCATTCAGAAAGTATTCAGACCCCTTGACTTTTTCCACATTTTGTTTCATTACAGCCTTAATCTTAAATTGATTAAATTGTATTTTTTTCCTTATCATTCTACGCACAATACCCCATAATGACAAAGCAAAAAGTAGGTTTTGTAAAAAAAAAAAAAAAAAAAAAGCACATTTCTTCTTTTACCCTACAATCTTTTTTGGGGGAGTTTCTCCCAGGACTCTCCAGAGATGTTAGATCGGGTTCAAGTCAGGGTTCTGGCTGGGCCACTCAAGGACATTCAGAGACTTCTCTGTCGGACCTTTTTGTATATCTACCAGAAACCAAAAGAGTTATGGAACGAATTGCAAAAATTTCTGAAGCTGGAGACTCACATCTCCCTCACTAGCTTTAAGCACCAGCTGTCAGAGCATTTTACAGATCACTGCACCTGTACTTAGCCCATCTGTAGACAGCCCATCTATCTACCTACCTCATCCCCATACTGGTATCTATTTATTTATTTATTTTGCTCCTTTGCACCCCAGTATCTCTACCTGCACATTCATCTTCTGCCGATCTACCATTCCAGTGTTTAATTGCTATATTGTAATTACTTCGCCACCATGGCCTATTTATTTCCTTAACTTACCTCATTTGCACTCACTGTATATAGACTTTTTGTTTTGTTCTACTGTATTATTGACTGTATGTTTTGTTTATTCCATGTGTAACTCTGTGTTGTTGTATGTGTCGAATTGCTACTCTTTATCTTGGCCAGGTCGCAATTGCAAATGAGAACTTGTTCTCAACTAGCCTACCTGGTTAAATAAAGGTGATAAATATATAGATATTTTTTTAAATGGTTCGGTCGCTGGATCTAACTGGTACAACCACAAGCCTACTAACTAGCACAGTATGATCTGATTATGCAGTTTTTTTCTCGTATGCCTCTGTCCTCCTTGCACAGTAACTATTCAGTAGTCTACTTTGGCCTGTAAGGAGATTTATATGTACTGTGGAGTAGTAGTTGAACTAAAGCACTTCTCATGTCTAAACTGAAACGCAACATATACTGTACCTGAGCGATATCTGAATGCTGAAGGAAAGCCCAGAATGTGATGTTTTGTGTTTGAACACAAAGTGTTAATCACTGTTAGAGTTGGCAGTAATGTCATGTGTTTTGTGTTTTACTGAATAATGTGAAGTTTGATGTTTTACTTGTGTGTAAATGTGAGCTTAATTTGACTTACTCTATAAATATCGCAAATACTGGAGTGAGGATTTTTGTTTGTGTAATGTTAGCTTCATGCATGTTTGCTCCGTATCAGGTTGTTGTTATTATTATTAGTTGAGCCTGAATGCTACTATCGTTGCTGTTAACTAATCTAGTTGTGCTCTTGGACTGATAACCCATTGGCTCTCCTCATCCTGTGTTCTTTAGTATATCTGTTACTGTTAACTCCGGGCCATTAGAGGGTTTGTAATTGGGTGTTTATGTCTATTTTTTTTTTACTGGTTTGTGAGCAACTGAGTAGTATTTCCACATTTTGGCAGATCTCTCCTATATGTATGATGGGAACATTTGTAAGTTCTTGTGTGAGGGTATTCATATAGTAGGCTATATACAGTACCCGTCACAAGTTTGGACACCAGCTCATTCAAGGGTTTTTCTTTATTTTTTACTATTTTCTACATTGTAGAAAAGTAGTTGTCTTCGCTATGAAATAACACATGGAATCATGTAGTAATCAACATTTTATTTTAGATTCTTCAAAGTAGACACACTTTGCCTTGATGATAGCTTTGCACACTCTTTTCATTCTCTCAACCAGCTTCATGAGGTAGTCACCTGGAATCCATTTCAATTAACAGGTGTGCCTTGTTAAAAGTACATTTGTGGAATTTCCTTTTTAATGCATTTGAGCCAATCTTTTGTGTTGTGACATGTAAGGGTGGTATACAGAAGATAGCCCTATTTGGTAGCACCAGAGTGACTGGCAATAACAGCTCAAATAAGCAAAGAGAAATGACAGTCCATCATGACTTTAGGACATGAAGGTCAGTCAATCCAGAAAATTCAGAGAACTTTGGAAGTTTCTTCAAGTGCAGTGCAAAAACCACCAAGTGCTATGGTTAAACTGGCTCTCATGAGGACCGCCATAGGAAAGGAAGACCCAGATATACTTCTGCTGCAGAGGATGAGTTCATTAGCTGCACCTCAGATTGCAGGCCAAATAAATGCTTCACTGAGTTCAAATAACAGACACATCTTAACATCAACTTTTCAGAGGGAAATTGTGTGAATCAGCCCTTTATGGTCGATTTGCTGCAAAGAAACCACTAACGAGCACCAATAATAAGAAGAGACTTGCTTGGGCCAAAACGCGAGCAATGGACATTAGACTGGTGGAAATCTGTCCTTTGGTCTGATGAGTCCAAATTAGAGATTTTTGGTTCCAACCGCCATGCTTTTGTGAGACGCAGAGTAGGTGAACGGATGCTCTCCGCATGTGTGGTTCTCACCGTGAAGCATGGAGGAGGAGGTATGATGGTGTGGAGGTGCTTTGCTGGTGACACTGATTTATTTAGAAGTCAAGGGGCACTTAACCAGCATGGCTACCACAGCATTCTGCAGCGATACGCCATCCAATCTGGTTTGCGCTTAGTCCCACTATAATTTGTTTTTCAACAGGATGTGCATGGAAACCTGGTTTATGACATAATGGAATGTTCTAAAGCTGCCACTACGACATAATGACATTCCCCGCACCTCTCTGATTAATTTGGGTTAAATGCGGAAGACACATTTTGCTTGAATGCATTGTTGTGCAGCTGACTACATATGCCCTTTCCCTAAAACGGCCGCAATGACATAATGACATTCTCTTAAAGAGCCACTATGACATCATAATGACTGTCTCTAACATACCGGTATCCTCAATGACATCGTACTGAATTGTTGAATGTAACAATATTCTGGTTGGTTAGGGGTTATTTGCTGCTTGGATAAAACAGCCACAACCCTTGTAATGCTGCTGTCCTGCAGTCCCCTGAATTGTGGTTGTGAAGTAATGGGGGAAATAAATATTGAGTGGAATTCAGTATGCCAATCAGACTTTCCAGTGCTAAGTGTTCATTTCAACCTCTTTTTATATACTATCTCATGTCATGTGTTTATGGAACCATAATGTTTTATTGTATTCATTTTAATATTCTCATACTCCTTCAGTCCTAGAACCAACCGAGGCTAAAGTTAGCAACTAGCAATTGCAAATAATTTGGCAAGATGCAATATGTACTAGTTGTGTCTGATAATCTGATCATTTAGAAAGGGGAAGGAATATTTTTCAATCTCAATTAGTCTTGGTGTCCTCAATGTTTGAGTCTCTGATCTTGTGGGTTTAGGTTTGCTGTTACAAAGATGAGCTTGAAAATAGAAAACTCAAAAGATGGAGTCACTGATATTTTTGTAACAAACTAATGATTGATAGACATGGTAGCCCCACTCCTTTACTTTGCACTGCAGCATTGATTTGATTTTGAACAGATATATAAACCAAGGCTGGCAATTTACTGCCACTTGCAGTTCTGGAATGTTTGCTCACAAGTATAATTAATTGTCTTATTCCTTTTGATGCCCTGGATGGACTCATGTGATCCTTCCTTAACCCATAGGAAGTCACACCAAGTTGACTACTTCAGTGGTGAAAGTCATCAATGGCGTTGTCCATGCTAAAACTAACTTTTGGGCACTATAGTCCTCTATCTCTATATCAGTGCCACCATGATGCGACTGCTTGTCATCTCCGCAAATTTACTACCACCTGGACAATGAGACGGCTGTTTGGGCAGTACAAAGGCATCGGCTCTCCCATGATGGGCCGAACCTTCATCAACGCCATAGTGTTTGGAATGCGGATATTGGCATTCCATGACAACCCTATGAACAGAGCTTTTACGTACTAGGCAAAAAAGACGACTACCAATACTCTGACAGCTAAAAACAGTCTGAAGGAGAAAATGGTCATCCATTGTGCACATTTGTATGGCTAGGGTGAAACCAGGTCATCACCTAAGGTACCACTCTGGGCAGATGGAGGCTAAAGATGGAGAGGAGGAGTTCTGGAAGACGTTTGGAGGAGCTGTAAAGAAGAGGCGTCTGGTGAACGTTCACACTGCTGGTGAATGTGGTCTTCTGACCCTACCAGATGGGCAGAGGAAGGGAGATGCTGTCTTGGTATCATAATCATTTGCGTCTTTTTCTGCACGATCTTTGTTAAACTGTGAAGGCTAAAGAAGAGAGCAAGAGCGTGAAGGCGAGCTGAACCAGTGTGCGTCGCGAGCTACACTGCTTCCTGACTTTTTATACTGAACTAACAATTTGATTTTTATTTCTTTCACTAATTGGTCAAAATATCAGAATTGGTGTGCCTGTGAAATTGAAAGTGTCATATTACCTGAAGTTGACATTTGCTTGTTTCTGTTCAGTGTTCTTTTTGGCATGTTGGAACCACATTTGACCCTTTTTTTTTTTTTCATTTCGTGGGAGACGGTGGAGTGTGGCTGGAGTTTTAATCGCGGTTGATCGCTTCAAAACTGTTCGAGGGTAGAGAATGGTTAGCACTGAGGGGGGTTTCCATAGGAGGCGGCATCATTTGATTATAAAAGGGAGGACGATTAAATTATTCCTCCTTCTTTTGGATGCTGAAGATCGGCTAGACTTGTGGTCACTGAATGGGTTAATGAGCATGAAAACGATGTAAACCATATGCCGTGGCCATCTCAGTCACCAGATCTCAACCCAATTGAACACATGGGAGATTCTGGAGGGGTGCCTGAGAATGTTTTCCACCACCATCAACAAAACTCCAAATGATGGAATTTAGCATCCCTCCAATTGAGCTCCAGAAACTTGTAGAATCTATGCCCAGTTGGATTGAATCAGTTCTTGCTCATGCTGGCCCAATGCTCTATTAAAACACTTTATGTTGGTGTTCCCCTTATTTTGGCAGTTACCTGTATATGTTTATGAATTCATGAACAAGTATTTGACCTGTTTTGGCAACCTTCACGTATTAAAACTTTATTTTTCTACTGTGTTACTAAGGCACTGGGGAGAAGAAGTCCACGAGGAAGCTGTACAAGAACTCCCTGGACTGTCTAGCACATATCTACAAGCGGGAGGGGCTGCTGGGCGTGAACCGCGGCATGGTCACCACGTTGATCCGAGAGACCCCCTGCTTTGGAGTCTACTTCCTGACCTACGACATCCTAACCCGCTCCATTGGCTGCGAGCCCGGCGACCGTTACATGATCCCCAAGCTGCTCTTTGCCGGCGGGATGTCCGGGGTCACCTGCTGGCTGTCCACCTATCCTGTGGACGTGATTAAGTCCCGCCTCCAGGCGGACGGGGTGGGCGGAGTCTACCAGTACAGCAGCATCGCTGACTGCGTGCGGCAGAGTGTGAAGAGGGAGGGGCTCATAGTGTTCACGCGAGGTCTCACCTCCACCCTGCTCAGGGCGTTTCCCGTCAACGCTGTCACCTTTGCCACAGTCACTCTGGTGCTGATGTACGCACGGGGGGTGGAGGAGGGGCCAAAGGACAGTGAACCCGCGACCCCCGTCACAGCTCACCACACACAGCTGCAGCAGCAGGCCCAAGCCTCCAGCCTGTGACCTGAGTCTGGAGGTGTTACACCCACCTGCGCTGCTCTACTGTGGGGTGGGGGAGGGAGGGAGGGAAACCCATAGGGCCAAATGTACTTTGAATCTGAGTATGGAAGCACATATACATACAGCTGAATCAGGAGTCTATCTATAGATATGCAGTGTCTCCACTTGACTTGTAAATATAATTTACTCAAAGCACTGATATCGTTGGAAGATGAGATAAAGAAAGAAAATTGAATGTAGTGAGACAGATGCTGAAACCAAAGCTTGATATGCCTCTAATATTTATTCTAAAAACCAAAATAGTTATGGTTAGGTTGCTGGTACTAACTGGTACAAGCACAAGTCCACTAACTAGGACTGTAAATCCAATCAAATTTTATGTGTCACATACTTTGTAGACAACAGGTGAAATGCTTACTTACGGGTTATTTTCCCAACAATGCAGAGCTAAAGATAAGATATCTTTTTTGAATAAAAATAGGGACGTGGGGATTAAATACACAGTAAATAAGAATAATGATTCAAAATAACATGGCAGTATACAAACGATGTGCAGGGGTACTAGGTAATTGAGGTACAGTTGAAGTCGGAAGTTTACATACACCTTAGCCAAATACGTTTAAACTCAGTTTTTCACAATTCCTGACATTTTAATCCTAGTTAAAATTTCCTGTCTTAGGTCAGTTAGGATCACCACTTTATTTTAAGAATGTGAAATGTCAGAATAATTGTAGAGTGATTTTATTTTGGCTTTTATTTCTTTCATCACATTCCCAGTGGGTCAGAAGTCTACATACACTCAATTAGTATTTGGTAGCATTGCCTTTAAATTGTTTAACTTGGGTCAAACATTTTGGGTAGCCTTCCACAAGCTTCCCCCACAGTAAGTTGGGTGAATTTTGGCCCATTCCTCCTGACAGAGCTGGTGTAACTGAGTCAGGTTTTGTAGGCCTCCTTGCTCGCACACGCTTTTTCAGTTCTGCCCACAAATTTTCTTTAGGATTGAGGTCAGGGCTTGATTTGTTGTCCTTAAGCCATTTTGCCACAACTTTGGAAGTATGCTTGGACTCATTGTCCATTTGGATGACCCATTTGTGACCAAGCTTTAACTTCCTGACTGATGTCTTGATGTTGCTTCAATATATCCACATAATTTTCCTGCCTAGTGATGCCATCTATTTTGTAAAGTGCACCAGTTCCTCCTGCAGCAAGGCACCCCAACAACATGATGCTGCCACCCCCGTGCTTCACGGTTGGGATGGTGTTCTTCGGCTTGCAAGCCTCCCCCTATTTCCTCCAAACATAACGATGGTCATTATGGCCAAACAGTTCTATAGAGGATATTTCTCCAAAAAGTACAATATTTGTCCCCATGTGCAGTTTCAAACCGTAGTCTGGCTTTTTTATGTCGATTTTGGACCAGTGGCTTCTTCCTTGCTGAGCGGCCTTTCAGGTTATGTGGATATAGATACTTTTGTACCTGGTTCCTCCAGCATCTTCACAAGGTCCTTTGCTGTTGTTCTGGGATTGATTTTCACATTTTGCAGTACATTCATCTCTAGGAGACAGAACGCGTCTCCTTCCTGAGCGGTATGATGGCTGCGTGGTCCCATGGTGTTTATACTTGCGTACTATTATTTGAACAGATGAACTTGGTACCTTCAGGCATTTGGAAATTGCTCCCAAGGAAGAACCAGACTTGTGGAGGTCTACAATTTTTTTTTTCTGAGGTCTTGGCTGATATCTTTTGATTTCCCCATGATGTCAAGCAAATAGGCACTGAGTTTGAAGGTAGGCCTTGAAATACATCCACAGGTACACCTTCAGTTGACTCAAATTATGTCAATTAGCCTATCAGAAGCTTCTAAAGCCAAGGCATAATTTTCTGGAATTTTCCAAGCTGTTGAAAGGCACAGTCAACTTAGTGTATGTAAACTTCTGACCCACTGTAATTGTGATACAGTGAATTATAAGTGAAATAATCTGTCTGTAAACAATTGTGTGTCATCCAACTTGCCAAAACTGTAGTTTGTTAACAAGAATTTTGTGGAGTGGTTGAAAAACGAGTTTTAATGACTCCAACCTAAGTGTATGTAAACTTCTGACTTCAACTGTAGCTATGTTGTGTACATATAAATAGGGGTGAAGTGACAAGGCCTCAGGATAGATAATACACAGTAGTAACAGCAGCAGCGTGCGTGTTCGTTTTTAACTATACTTGTGGGCACCAGAAGTTCCCTCATGAATAGTACACTAACAAAAAATTGACCAACTGGGTACATTTGATTGGTCCCCACAAGGTCAAATGCTATTTCTAGCGGGTTTAGCATTAAAAATGAGTGTTAGGTTTTCAGGTTAGGTTTATGGGTTAGGGAGAATTAGGATTTTGAATTGGACTGAAATGTGTGTCCACACATGGTTAGTTGTACAAGACTGTGTGGCACCCCTGTGTTGAGGGTCAGCGTGGTGAATGCGGTGTTGCCTACCTTCACCACCTGGGGGAGGCCCATCAGGAAGTCCAGGATCCAGTTGCAGAGGGAAAGGGGGATACCTAGTCAGTTGTTCAACTGAAATGTGTCTTCCACATTTAACCCAACCCCTCTGAATCAGAGGACGTGTTCAGTTCCAGAGACCTTAGCTTAGTGCCCTCAAAGCTCATCACTATGGTGTTGAACCCAGAGCTGTAGTTAATAAACATTATTCTCACGTCGGTGCTCCTTTTGTCTAAGTGGGAAAGTACAGTGTGGAGTGCAATAGAGACTGTTTCATCTATGGATCTGTTTGGACGATATGCGATTTGGAGTGGGTCCAGGGTGTCTGGGATGATGGTGTTGACGTGGTCCATGACCAGACTTTCATGGTTACAGATGTGAGTACTACAGGGCGATAGTCATTTAGACATGTTACCTTGGCTTTCTTGGACACAGGAATATGGTGGTCTGCTTGAAACATGTGCACTACCGTTCAAAAGTTTGGGGTCACGTAGAAATGTCTTTGAATTTTTTTTTGTTGCTTTTCTTTAAAATACAATTTAAAATAATGTCAAATTGATGCCTCACAAGTCCTCAACGCCCATCATAATCTTTTATTTTTATTGGCCAGTCTGAGATATGGCTTTTTCTTTGCATCTCTGCCTAGAAGGCCATCATCCCGGAGACGCCTCTTCATTGTTAACCTTGAGACTGGTGTTTTGCGGGTACAATTTTAATGACGCTGCCAGTTGAGAACTTGTGAGGTGTCTGTTTCTCCAACTAGACACACTAATGTACTTGTCCTCTTGCTCACTTGTGCACCGGGGCCTGCCACTCCTCTTTCTATCCTGGTTAAAGCCAGTTTGCTCTGTTCTGTGAAGGGAGTAGTACACAGCGTTGTACCAGATCTTCAGTTTCTTGGCAATTTCTCACATGGAATAGCCTTCATTTCTCTGAACAAGAATAGACTTTCAGAGGAAAGTCATTTTTTTCTGGCCATTTTGAGCCTGTAATCGAACCCACAAATGATGATGCTCCAGATACTCAACTAGTCTAAAGAAGGCCAGTTTTATTGCTTCTTTAATTAGAACAACAGCTTTCAGAAGAGCTAACAAATGCAAAAGGGTTCTCTAATGATAAATTAGCCTTTTTAAAAGGATAAACTTGGATTAGCTAACACAACGTGACATTGGAACACAGGAGTGATGGTTGCTGATAATGGGCCTCTGTACGCCTATTTAGATATTATTAAAAATCAGCCGTTTCCAGCTACAATAGTCATTTACAACATTAACAATGTCTACACTGTATTTCTTATCAATTTGATATTTTAATGGACAAAAACTAATTTATTCTTTCAAAAACAAGGACATTTCCAGGTGACTCACCTTTTGAACGGTAGTGTAGGTATTACGGACTGGATCAGGTAGAAAGTGTCAGTGAAGAAGACACTTGCCAGCTGCTCAGCGGATGCTCTTGCATTGTTCAGTGTTGCTTGCCTTGAAGCGAGCATAGAAGGCATTTAGCTCGTCTGGTAGGCTCGTATCACTGGGCAGCTCGTGATTGGGTTTCTTTTTGTAATCTGTGATAGTTTGCAAGCCTTGCTCTATCCGACGAACGTAAGAGCTGGTTTAGTAGGATTCGATCTTAGTCCTGTATTGACACTGCCTGTTTGATGGTTCATCGGAAGGCATAGTGGGACTTCTTATAAGTGTCCGGATTAGTGTCCCGCTCCTTGAAAGCAGAAGCTTTAGCTCAGTGCGGATGTTGCCTGTAATCTATGGCTTCTGGTTGGGATATGTATGTAGAGTCACTGTGGGGATGATGTAGTCGATGCACTTATTAATGAAGCTGGTGACTGATATGGTAAACTCCTTAATGCCATCGAATGAATCTCGGAACATATTCCATTCTGTGCTAGCAAAACGGTGATGTAGCATAGCATCCGCTTCATCGGACCACTTCCAATTGAGCATGTCGATGGTACTTCCTGTTTTGAGTTTTTGCTTGTAAGCAGGAATCAGGAAGATCGAGTTATGGTCAGATTTGCCAAATGGAAGGTGAGGGAGAGCATTGTATGCTTCTCTGTCTGTGGAGTGAAGGTGGTCTAGAGTTTTTTTGTTTTTCTTCCTCTAGTTGCCAGTGGTGTAAAAATACTTTAAAGTACTAAAGTATTTTTTGGTTATCTGTACTTTATTTTACTATTTTATATTTGAAGAATACAATGTACTTTTCCCTGACACCCAAAAGTACTCGTTACATTTTGAATGCTTAGCAGGACAATTTGCACACTAATCAAGAGAACATCCCTGGTTATCCCTACTGCCTATTATCTGGCAGACTCACTTAGCAGAAATACTTTGTAAAATAAGAAAATGGTGCTGTCTGGTTTGCATAATATAAGGAATTTGAAATGATTTATCATTTTAATTTTGATACTTAAGTATATTTTGGCTATTTAAACTTACTTTTGATACTAAAGTACATTTTAAAACCAAATACTTTTAGACTCGAGTAGTATTTTACTGGGTCACTTTCACTTGAGTCATTTTCTTAAGGTATCTTTACTTATACTCAAGTATGACAATTGGGTACTTTTTCCACCACTACTGGTTGTGTAGGTGAAATGCTGGTAGAAATGAGTAAACTGAAATAAGTTTTTTTTTCTTGCATTAAAATCAGCGGCCACTAGGAGCGCTGCCGCTGTCTGAGCATTTTCTTGTTGACTTATGACCCTAATATAGCTCGTTGAGTGCGGCCTTATTGCCAGCATCAGTTTGTGGTGGTAAATAGCCAGCTATGAAAAATACTACAGCTTATCATGAGGTATTCTAACTCAGGCAAGCAGAACCAAGCAGAGACTTATTTAATTTTAGAAATTGCGCACCATCTAGTTGTTAAAGGTCTGATTATAACAGTTTATTCTTGTATAGCTCTGTCCTCCTTGCACAGTAACTATTCAGTAGTCTACTTTGGCTTCTAAGTAGACTTATATGTAGAGTAGTAGTTGAACTAAAGCACTTCTCGTGTCTGAGCTGAAACAACATACTGTACCTCAGCGATATCTGAATGCTGAAGGAAAGCCCAAGATGTGATGTTTTGTTTGAAACAAATGTGAATCAAAGAGTTGGCAATAATTTGATGTATCTTATTGTGTGTTTTTGTTTTTAGATGGAATTTGTTTTGTCTTTGGTGTTATACTTGTGTATAAATGTGAGAATAATTATATTTTTGTTTTTAATGCTGTGATTTGGCATAATTTCTCTGTAAAAAATATTGAAAATGCTGCAGTGAGGATTTTTGTGTGTGCAGCTTTATGCATGTTTGGTCAGTATCAGATCTGTATTATTATTTGAGCCTGAATGTTACTGCCATTGCTGTTACCTAATCTAGTTGCTTCTTGGACTGATAACCGATTGGCTCTCCTCATCCTGTGTTTAGTATATCTGTTACTGTTAACTCCGGGCCATTAGAGGGTTTGTAATTGGGTGTTTATGCCTATTTTTGTATTTTTTTTTTTTTTTTACTGGTTTGCGAGCAACTGAGTAATATTTCCACAGATTGGCAGTATTCTCTCCTAAATGTATGATGGGAACATTTGTATGTTCTTGAATGAGGGTATTCATATAGTAGGCTATATACATTTATGGACCTATGATAGCCTTGATACACAATATCCATGTGTTTGTAAGGGGGTGAAGAACAAGCACATTGAATTGTCTCTAGTGTGTTGCTGCTCTAAATTACTATCACTGTCATAACCTTCTGAAACATAAAGGATTCAGGAAAATCAAAAGTGACATTATTTAAGAGATTCTATGACATCATAATGGCATTATCTAAAACGGCCACAATTACATCATAATGTAATTCTCTTAAACTGACAATGACTTACTCTAAAATAGCCACTATGACATAATAACATTCTCTAACATATCCACTATGATGGTATACAGTGCATTTGGAAAGTATTCAGATTCCTTCACTTTTTCCACATTTAGGATTTGCAAAGAATAATGGGAGAAACACCCCAAATACAGGTGTGCCAAGTTAGTAGTGTCATACCCAAGAAGACTCAACACTGTAATCACTGCTAAAGGTGCTTCAAACAAGTACTGAGTAAAGGGTCTGAATAATGATGTAAATGTGATATTTCAGGGGAGGGGGGGGGGGGGTTATATAAAGTTGAAAAAAAATTCTAAACCTGTTTTTGATTTGTCATTATGGGGTATTGTGTATATATTTTGATAAGCGGGAAAAAACTATTGAATCCTTTTTAGAATAAGGCTGTAACAAAATGTTGATAAAGTCAAGGGGCCTGAATACATTCCGAATGCACTGTATGTACTGAAATGTTGAATGTAGCAATGTTTTCCCACAAAATGCGCTCTGACTTTTACCAGGAGTATAATAAATATGCACTATAGACCTGTAACGACCAGAGCTATTCTATGCATTTTGGTTGGTTAGGGGTTATTTGCTGCTTGGATAAAACAGCCACAACCTTTATAATACTGCTGTCCTGCGGTCTACTACATTGTGATTATGGTTGTGGGGTAATGGGGGGGAAATATTGCTGAGTGACATTGTTTGCCAGTCAGATTGGCCAGTGCTAATTGTTCCTTTTAACCTATTTTCTGTTCATTTGAGCATCTTGTATGTTTTATTGTGCTTAATTGTATTCATTTCAATGTTCTCATACTCCTTCAGTCCTAGACACACCCGAGGCTAAAGTTAACAGACAATTACAAATCATTTAGACTCTAGCTTTGTGGGAAGATGCAATATGTACAAGTTATGTCTGATAGATCATTTAAAAAAGGAAAATGTAAATATAAAACTATATTTTTCAATTAGTGGTGGTGTCTTCAATATTTGTTTTCTAAGAGTTTTGAAGGTATTTTTCTCTTGTGAAGTTTGCTGTTACAAACTCAAAAGATGGAGACACTGATATTTTTGTAACAAACTAATGAATCTTAGCCAGCTTTGGTTCATTGGGGTGACTTGTAGAAAATGCGGAAATCAATAAACGATAAAACAAGTGTTTCATTTTCATTCTGCATCTTACTAACTAGTAGCAATGCAACAATAAACATTGTCCCCCATGAATGATGTAGCACCCTCCCTTGGGCCAATTGAGATATTGCATGTGACTAACACATTTCTGTTAATTACTATAGCTCCCAACTTGGGCCAATCAGTAATTTTGTAAATGACAGATCTCTATGGCAAAACGCATCATTCACCTAAGTTTCGTCAAAATCGTGCCAGTGCTTTATGCAGATATTGCGTGTGATGAAGTACCGACGCTGGCAGATCCACAGTCCCCTCCCTGATTTCAGTGTGGGGGACAATAATGTTACAGTACCAGACTGGTCTCATAGATGTAACATAGAAAACTTAAATCCGGGACACTCACATTGGTATGTTGTGTTTGGTATGGTTAGATAGGTTACTTAAGTCAAAAACAAGAACGTCAAGCAACCCAAAGGTTGCGTGTTCGAATCTCATCACGGACAACTTACAAATGTTAGCTAATTAACCATTTTGCAACTACTTGATAGTTTTTAGCTACTTTTCAACTACTTCGAATGTTAGCTAACCCTTCCCCTAACCCCTTGCCTAGACAATGTTAGCCAGCTAGCTAATGTTAGCCACCTAGCTAAAATTCGTAACATATAAGTTTTGCTATTTCGTAACATATACATCGAAATGGGTGATGGACATACACAAATTAATACATATATGAAATGTAACATATACTAAATAGGACTGGCATTATGTGTTAGCCCTAGGGGGACTGGCCTGCCCTACAGTACCTCCTTGCCCATCCAAATAAAATAAATTATCTATTTGACTTGAGACTTGGGTCGACAGAAAGACGCATCAATCTCAGATAAAGCATCTGAGCGAGTGAAACGGCTTCCCTCTGTCTCCGTATGTGTAGACCATGTATCTGATGCTGTCTGGACAAAATAATTATGGCGTTTCATACTTTTCTGACCAGACAGCATCAGATACTGTACATGGTCTACAGGCTGGCGCTGTTTCTCTCGTTAGATTCAGTAGAGAGGAAGATGTGAAGCGAGAGGACTCACACTCCAAAATCTGTCCTGAATAAGTCCAATGTGTTTCTGTGTGCATAACAGAAGCTTGTCGCCTGCAATCCCGCCTTTAAGAAAACGACTCAAATTGAGACATGAGCATCTCGTCATTATATACAGATCTGTTTACATCCACTTGCAAATTAGAAAGAAAGGTTGGCAAGTGCACAGTGCTCTGTTCGAATGCTGGCTTCCCCTAAACTAAATGTATGTTTTGCCAAAATTATATAATTACTCCTGTCTAAATAAAATCATTCAAAATACTTTACCAGAGAGCTTGACTTAACCACAGAGGATCATTAGCTTATTATTTTTTAAATAGCTGTGGATTGTTTCAAATCACAAGTGCATATGCCTATGCCCATTTGGGAAGCCAGCAACTTGGGCAGTGTGTGTGGCAATAGGCCTAGCTGATTATTGAATTGCGGCTGTCAGTGAAAAGCATCTAAAATGTGTGAAGATAATGTGTCTTGAGTATCATTTAAAATGTTGAAACAAAAAGAAGGGGAGGGATATGTGGCGCCTCTCTCCAGAATGCATGCACTCAGCTCTCCAGAATGTGCTCTGCTGTCTCCCGCCAATTTTTGCACATTCATTGTTTGTTTCATTATGTGAATTGTTGATTGTTTATTTTGATCAATTCCTCATTACATATGTAACCAGCAGGCTTAGTAAATGTACCATTAATCCCTGTCATTTCAAATCAAATCAAATTTTATTTGTCACATGCGCTGAATACAACACCTTACAGTGAAATGCATACTTACAAGCCCTTAACAAACATTGCAGTTTTAAGAAAATCCCTAAAAAAGTAAGAGATAAGAATAACAAATAATTAAAGCGCAGCAGTAAATAACAATAGCGGGGCTATATACAGGGGGTACCGGTACAGAGTCAATGTGTCAATGTGAGGGGTGTCTCTGACCTCCTCCCTATAGGCTGTCTCATCGTTGTCGGTGATCAAGCCTACCACTGTTGTGTCATCAGCAAACTTAATGATGGTGTTGGAGTCGTGCCTGGCCATGCAGTCATGAGTGAACAGGGAGTACAGGAGGGGACTGAGCACGCACCCCTGAGGGTCCCCGTGTTGAGGATCAGCATGACGGATGTGTTTTTACCTACCCTTATCACCTGGGGGCGGCTCTTTCAGGAAGTCCAGGATCCAGTTGCAGATTGAGGTGTTTAGTCCCAGGGTCCTTAGCGATGAGTGATGAGCTTAGAGGGCACTATGTTGTTGAACGCTGCGCTGTAGTCGATGAATAGCATTCTCACATAGGTGTTCCTTTTGTCCAGATGGGAAAGGGCAGTGTGAAGTGCAATAGATGTGGATCTGTTTTTGCGGCATGCAAATTGGAGTGGGTCTAGGGTTTCTGGGATAATTGTGTTGATGTGAGCCATGACCAGCCTTTCAAAGCATTTCATGGCTACAGACATGAGTGCTACGGGTCGGTAGTCATTTAGGCAGGTTACCTTTGGGCACAGGGACTATGGTGGTCTGCTTGAAACATTTTGGTTATGTCAGACTCAGACAAGGAGAGGTTGAAAATGTCAGTGAAGACACTCGCCAGTTGGTCAGCGCATGCTGGTTACATTAATTTCTGTTAATGCATGTCATTTACCATTCTCATTCTCTGAGTCATTTTTTTCATTTTATTTTATTTGTAGTGCTCCATGTGATCAATGAGCATGTGTGTGGTTTCTCTGTCCTGATAAATCTACTTAAGGCGCATGAACCGCTAGCGGAACACCTACGACAACATCCGGTAAAATTGCAGTGCGAAATTCAAAATACAAAAATCGTGATATTAAACATTCATGAAAATACAATTGTCTTACATAATTTAAAAGTTTAACATCTTGTTAATCCAACCACATTGTCAGATTTCAAAAAGGCTTTATGGGGTAAGTATACCATGCGATTATCTGAGAACAGCGCCCCACATCAAAATACTTTTTCAACCAGCACAGGCGTCACAAAATCACAAATAGCGATTAAATAAATCACTTACCTTTGAAGATCTTCCTCTGTTTGCAATCCCAAGGGTCCCAGCTACACAATGACTGGTCGTTTTGTTTGATAAAGTCCTTCTTTATATCCAAAAAAGTCAGTTTAGTTGGCGCCATTGATTTCACTAATCCACTCGTTCAACAAGCATACAAACCAATCCAAAAAGTTACCGGTAAAGTTCGTCCAAACAAGTCAAACGATCTTTCTAATTAATCATCAGGTACTCTAATATCTAAATAAATGATCATATTTAAGACGGAGAATAGTATGTTCAATAAGGAAGATAAATAACGAAGAGCGCGCACCTCATTCACTCTCGCATCAAGACTACTTTTCTAATGAGGTACACCTTGGAAAAACTACTACTTGTTCATTTAAAAAAAAGCAAGCCTGAAACCTTTTATAAAGACTGTTGACATTCAGTGGAAGCCATAGGTACTGCAATCTGGGTCCTGGGTCCGGGTCCAATCTGGGTCCAATCTGGGTTGGAAATTCAATAGGCCAACATAGGAATGGCCTGGGAGCTCAACATTTTTTTTTTACGGATGGATTTTCCTCTGGTTTTTGCCTGCCATATCAGTTCTGTTATACTCGCATACATTATTTTAACAGTTTTAGAAACTGTTAGTGTGTTAGAGAGTTTTCTATATAATGCTACCAATTATATGCATATCCTAGCTTCTGGGCTTGAGTAACATACAGTTTACTTAGGGCATGTCAGTCATCCGAATTTCCGAACACTGCCCCCGGCCCTTAAGAAGTTGATAACAATGAGCAAGTTGGCAACCTGCTGAGTTGATACAATGTTGCACCTCACTAGCGATAGCTCAAGTCAAGACAGATAGAAAGGGAGGCAGACAGGCAGAGTAGAGATTAATGCAATTGAAAGAACCTGAATTTTCATCAGGATATTTTCTGTTTTTATTTTATTCAGGCCTATTTATTTTACTTGGTTTACGGTGGAAGTTATTGGCCAACTGCTGCATTGGACTATAGGCTATCTCTGAGTTCCATGCGCTAATTCCTTTAGACGCCAATGGATCACAGGGTATCAATGTGTCCATTCTGTATGTCAAAGGCTGGTGCTCCAACATTAGTTGAATTTTAACATTTAGATTTTTATCATTTTAATTAAGATCTTTATGATTAACCACGTGATACTATTTTAGAGAAATGAAAACATTGTTATTGAAATGAAACTGTTCCACGAAATTGTGCATATAAAAATCATCATAACTGGCACGGAGATGGTAGGATAAATTGTAAGCTTCCCCAAACTTGTGTCTCATGAGCTGCCTATGGTCTTTATTGTAAACTGGGTGGTTCGAGTCCTGAATGCTGATTGGCTGACAGCCGTGGTATATCAGACCATATACCACGGATATGACAAAACAGTTATTTCTGCTCTAATTACATTGATAACCAGTTTATAATAGCAATAAGGCACCTTGGGGGTTTGTGGTATGTGGCCAATATACCACGGCTAAGAGCTGTATCCAGGCACTCTGCGTTGCGGCGCGCAATGAACAGCCCTTAGCCGTGGTATATTGGCCATATTCCACACCCCCTCTGGCACCCATAAAAACATTGTGGGAGGTCCCGTGAAAAAAAAAACAGCCGACCTATAGAAATCAAATGCTTGTCCAACTGACTCGTTCTGGCGACTTCCCTGAAGCTGAATGGATTGTTTATGTACGGAATAATACGAAATGCTATGAGACCAGGTTGGAAATAAGCATCCCTGTAAAATAGTAACTGCATTGAGATATGAATGTGTTATTCATATCAATACCAAACTTAGCGTGCACACCCATTCGACATAGCGTGCTGCAGCCCAGAGCTCCTCAGCTCACTTGATCCACCAACCTCAGCCTCCCAGTGACTTGGATTACAGACACATGCCACCGCACCCGGCGAGATATTCAGCTGCAGGTAAAGGTGATAGAGGTAGGAGTCTGTGACGTAATTACGAAGGACGGTTGTAGGCTAAAGGCCTTTGCATGGGAAAAACGAAGAAGTGCTGCTTCTATAAGCAAGTGCATACACTGTCATTGGATGTCCAGTTGGGCCCTTGGTAAGTTTAGGTTGATTTGAAGATATTGGTACATATGCAGAAACACACATGAAATGTGATGTCATGCAAAAACAGGTAAAAATATATAATCTGACTCAATATATCATCAAAGGTGTATCATCAAAAGTTGTACACAACAAATAGGCAAAACACCAAATCAATAGATATGCATATCAAATGCCTTTAGTGATGGAGAATGTCATTTGCCTAGTTTGAGAGCTCTTGCCCAATGCAATTATGCAGTCTACAATATCCACAGTGTGACTTCAATTGTTTTCTGATTATTGTCAAATATATTAATTATTGTATTTTAAATTATGTAACAACATTCCAACCTTGTATAACTCAATCTAATACAAACATATGACATGATTCCACTTTTTGTATTAGTGTGCATCACCTTCAATAAGGGACTTCATTTGAAGGTGAATCTCAAATTCCAATGATTTGGCTAGTCATTATTGTGGCTCATTTCACACAGGTAAATGAACCTATCCGAACAGCTGCAAAAAATGTGTACATGTGTCTTCTTTTTTTAAGCCCATAACCATGTGTGTGAGGTGTATACTTTGTTTTCAAAGTAGATGTGTTTAAGACTACCAAGAAACACTTTGTGTGACCCTGATTTAGCTCACTGCAGTAAAAGGTTGTTAAGGCAAAGTCACTACAAATGAACTATATACTCTTAGCACTAGATGGAGCAAATACATCAAGTCTAGTACATAGCTCACTGAGCTGTTGTGAAATAATGGGCAGTGGTGTAAAGTACTGAAATAAAATACTTTAAAGCACTAATTACATCGCTTTTGGGGGTATCTGTACTTTATTTACTATTTGTATTTTTTACAACTTTTACTTTTACTTCACTTACATTCCTAAAGAAAATAATGAACTTTTTACTCGATACGTTTTCCCTGACACCAAAAAGTTCTCGGTACATTTTGAATGCTTAGCAGGACAGGAAAAAATGGTCCAAATGGGTGTCACTGAGTAGGCTGATACCCCATTTCATCGGTGCACAATCCATAGGTAAGGCTGAGTGCAATATGGATTTCCGATACGCACAATAGGCTGAATAGTGAGGTGATTTCCCACAATCAAAGTCCCGCAATAAGTGCGAAGTCACTAATATTTCTGTAAACCTTTGAAAATGGTGTTCTGTAAGTGTCACTGAGTATACTGATACTCCATTTCATGGGTACACATTCCATTGTTTGGCAGCAGGTAGCCTAGTGGTTAGTGTTGGACTAAGAACTGAATGGTTGCAAGACCAAATCCCCAAACTGACAAAATAAAAAATGTGTCATGCTACCCCTGAATAAGGCCCACCCACTTTCCCTAAGCTGTCATTGAAAACAAGATATTCTTATTAACTGACCTGCCTAGTTAAATAAAGGTCAATTAAAAAATAGTTAAGGCTGTCCAGTGCATACAAGTATGCCCAATGCAATTATGCAGTCTAAAATATCCACAGTGTAATTTCAATTGTTTTCTGATTATTGTCAAATATATTAATTATTGGATTTTAAATTATGTAACAACATTCCAACCTTGTATTACTTAATCTAGTACAAACATATGACATGATTGCACTTTTTGTATTCGTTTGCATCACCTTCAATAAGGGACCTTTAATTTGAAGGTGAATCTCAAACTCCAATGATTTGGCTAATCATTATTGTGGCTCATTTCACACAGGTAAATGAACCTATCCGAACTGTCTGTCTGTCGATGGTGATGGGAGAGCTGGCCTCAGTTTCATACTAAGCATCGCGCTAGCACTTACTCCTCCCTCAACGGTCCGTGCTGCATTTTGTTACCGGTATCCACACATCTCGTCAGTAGTAGTCAGTATAATTCTCGATTATCAGAAGGTATAACGGTAATTGTTTTTGGAAAGCTGAAAAAAAGTGTCGACTTTTCATAGTCTGATAAACATTTCGACAACCTGGTGGTCCCGGGCTCCCCCAGGAACACCATATCGATACCGAATTTAGCGTGGACCCGTTCGACATAGCGTGCTGCAGCCCAGAGCTCCTCAGCTTACTTGATCCACCAACCTCAGCCTCCCAGTGACTTGGATTACAGGCACATGCCACCGCACCCGGCGAGATATTCAGCTGCAGGTAAAGGTGATAGAGGTAGGAGTGTGTGACATAATTACGAAGGACGGTTGTGGGCTAAAGGCCTTTGCATGGGAAAAACTAAGAAGTGCTGCTTCTATAAAGCTAGTGCGTACACTGTCATTGGATGTCCAGTTGGGCCCTTGGTAGGTTAAGGTTGATTTGAAGATATTGGTACATATGCAGAAACACACATGAAATGTGATGTCATGCAAAAACAGGTAAAAATATATAATCTGCCTATATATATCATCAAAGGTGTATCATCAAAAGTTGTACACAACAAATAGGCAAAACACCAAATCAATAGATATGCATATCAAATGCCTTTAGTGATGGAGAATGTCATTTGCCTAGTTTGAGAGCTCTTGCCCAAAGCAATTATGCAGTCTAAAATATCCACAGTGTGATTTCAATTGTTTTCTGATTATTGTCAAATATATTACTTATAGTATTTAAAATTATGTAACAACATTCCAACCTTGTATAACTGAATCTAGTACAAACATATGACATGATTCCACTTTTTGTATTCGTTTGCATCACCTTCAATAAGGGACTTAATTTGAAGTTGAATCTCAAATTCCAATGATTTGGCTAATCATTATTGTGGCTCATTTCACACAGGTAAATGAACCTATCCGAACTGTCTGTCTGTCGATGGTGATGGGAGAGCTGGCCTCAGTTTCATACTAAGCATCGCGCTAGCACTTACTCCTCCCTCAACGGTCCGTGCTGCATTTTGTTACCGGTATCCACACATCTCGTCAGTAGTAGTCAGTATAATTCTCGATTATCAGAAGGTATAACGGTAATTGTTTTTGGAAAGCTGAAAAAAAGTGTCAACTTTTCATAGTCTGATAAACATTTCGACAACCTGGTGGTCCCGGGCTCCCCCAGGAACACCATATCGATACCGAATTTAGCGTGGACCCGTTCGACATAGCGTGCTGCAGCCCAGAGCTCCTCAGCTCACTTGATCCACCAACCTCAGCCTCCCAGTGACTTGGATTACAGGCACATGCCACCGCACCCGGCGAGATATTCAGCTGCAGGTAAAGGTGATAGAGGTAGGAGTGTGTGACATAATTACGAAGGACGGTTGTGGGCTAAAGGCCTTTGCATGGGAAAAACTAAGAAGTGCTGCTTCTATAAAGCTAGTGCGTACACTGTCATTGGATGTCCAGTTGGGCCCTTGGTAGGTTAAGGTTGATTTGAAGATATTGGTACATATGCAGAAACACACATGAAATGTGATGTCATGCAAAAACAGGTAAAAATATATAATCTGCCTATATATATCATCAAAGGTGTATCATCAAAAGTTGTACACAACAAATAGGCAAAACACCAAATCAATAGATATGCATATCAAATGCCTTTAGTGATGGAGAATGTCATTTGCCTAGTTTGAGAGCTCTTGCCCAAAGCAATTATGCAGTCTAAAATATCCACAGTGTGATTTCAATTGTTTTCTGATTATTGTCAAATATATTACTTATAGTATTTAAAATTATGTAACAACATTCCAACCTTGTATAACTGAATCTAGTACAAACATATGACATGATTCCACTTTTTGTATTCGTTTGCATCACCTTCAATAAGGGACTTAATTTGAAGGTGAATCTCAAATTCCAATGATTTGGCTAATCATTATTGTGGCTCATTTCACACAGGTAAATGAACCTATCCGAACTGTCTGTCTGTCGATGGTGATGGGAGAGCTGGCCTCAGTTTCATACTAAGCATCGCGCTAGCACTTACTCCTCCCTCAACGGTCCGTGCTGCATTTTGTTACCGGTATCCACACATCTCGTCAGTAGTAGTCAGTATAATTCTCGATTATCAGAAGGTATAACGGTAATTGTTTTTGGAAAGCTGAAAAAAAGTGTCGACTTTTCATAGTCTGATAAACATTTCGACAACCTGGTGGTCCCGGGCTCCCCCAGGAACACCATATCGATACCGAATTTAGCGTGGACCCGTTCGACATAGCGTGCTGCAGCCCAGAGCTCCTCAGCTCACTTGATCCACTAACCTCAGCCTCCCAGTGACTTGGATTACAGGCACATGCCACCGCACCCGGCGAGATATTCAGCTGCAGGTAAAGGTGATAGAGGTAGGAGTGTGTGACATAATTACGAAGGACGGTTGTGGGCTAAAGGCCTTTGCATGGGAAAAACTAAGAAGTGCTGCTTCTATAAAGCTAGTGCGTACACTGTCATTGGATGTCCAGTTGGGCCCTTGGTAGGTTAAGGTTGATTTGAAGATATTGGTACATATGCAGAAACACACATGAAATGTGATGTCATGCAAAAACAGGTAAAAATATATAATCTGCCTATATATATCATCAAAGGTGTATCATCAAAAGTTGTACACAACAAATAGGCAAAACACCAAATCAATAGATATGCATATCAAATGCCTTTAGTGATGGAGAATGTCATTTGCCTAGTTTGAGAGCTCTTGCCCAAAGCAATTATGCAGTCTAAAATATCCACAGTGTGATTTCAATTGTTTTCTGATTATTGTCAAATATATTACTTATAGTATTTAAAATTATGTAACAACATTCCAACCTTGTATAACTGAATCTAGTACAAACATATGACATGATTCCACTTTTTGTATTCGTTTGCATCACCTTCAATAAGGGACTTAATTTGAAGGTGAATCTCAAATTCCAATGATTTGGCTAATCATTATTGTGGCTCATTTCACACAGGTAAATGAACCTATCCGAACTGTCTGTCTGTCGATGGTGATGGGAGAGCTGGCCTCAGTTTCATACTAAGCATCGCGCTAGCACTTACTCCTCCCTCAACGGTCCGTGCTGCATTTTGTTACCGGTATCCACACATCTCGTCAGTAGTAGTCAGTATAATTCTCGATTATCAGAAGGTATAATGGTAATTGTTTTTGGAAAGCTGAAAAAAAGTGTCTACTTTTCATAGTCTGATAAACATTTCGACAACCTGGTGGTCCCGGGCTCCCCCAGGAACACCATATCGATACCGAACTTAGCGTGGACCAGTTCGACATAGCGTGCTGCAGCCCAGAGCTCCTCAGCTCACTTGATCCACCAACCTCAGCCTCCCAGTGACTTGGATTACAGGCACATGCCACCGCACCCAGCGAGATATTCAGCTGCAGGTAAAGGTGATAGAGGTAGGAGTGTGTGACATAATTACGAAGGACGGTTGTGGGCTAAAGGCCTTTGCATGGGAAAAACTAAGAAGTGCTGCTTCTATAAAGCTAGTGCGTACACTGTCATTGGATGTCCAGTTGGGCCCTTGGTAGGTTAAGGTTGATTTGAAGATATTGGTACATATGCAGAAACACACATGAAATGTGATGTCATGCAAAAACAGGTAAAAATATATAATCTGCCTATATATATCATCAAAGGTGTATCATCAAAAGTTGTACACAACAAATAGGCAAAACACCAAATCAATAGATATGCATATCAAATGCCTTTAGTGATGGAGAATGTCATTTGCCTAGTTTGAGAGCTCTTGCCCAAAGCAATTATGCAGTCTAAAATATCCACAGTGTGATTTCAATTGTTTTCTGATTATTGTCAAATATATTACTTATAGTATTTAAAATTATGTAACAACATTCCAACCTTGTATAACTGAATCTAGTACAAACATATGACATGATTCCACTTTTTGTATTCGTTTGCATCACCTTCAATAAGGGACTTAATTTGAAGGTGAATCTCAAATTCCAATGATTTGGCTAATCATTATTGTGGCTCATTTCACACAGGTAAATGAACCTATCCGAACTGTCTGTCTGTCGATGGTGATGGGAGAGCTGGCCTCAGTTTCATACTAAGCATTGCGCTAGCACTTACTCCTCCCTCAACGGTCCGTGCTGCATTTTGTTACCGGTATCCACACATCTCGTCAGTAGTAGTCAGTATAATTCTCGATTATCAGAAGGTATAACGGTAATTGTTTTTGGAAAGCTGAAAAAAAGTGTCGACTTTTCATAGTCTTATAAACATTTCGAAGTGACAATTTGTGTAGCAGATAAAAATACGTTTTTTTTTTAAATGAAAAGATTAGGTCTCGATGTTTTGCCAAGACTGCACTGCAGCATCTACTCACAGGTATTATCCCACTACTGGACAGCACGGGGGATTTGACCTGCTTCGTTTCCGACCTGGGCCGGTTCACCCCTCCTTAGACAACCTGGTGGTCCCGGGCTCCCCCAGGAACACCATATCGATACCGAACTTGGCGTGGACACCCATTCGACATAGCGTGCTGCAGCCCAGAGCTCCTCAGCTCACTTGATCCACCAACCTCAGCCTCCCAGTGACTTGGATTACAGGCACATGCCAACGCACCCGGCGAGATATTCAGCAGCAGGTAAAGGTGATAGAGGTAGGAGTCTGTGACGTAATTACGAAGGACGGTTGTAGGCTAAAGGCCTTTGCATGGGAAAAACTAAGAAGTGCTGCTTCTATAAAGCTAGTGCGTACACTGTCATTGGATGTCCAGTTGGGCCCTTGGCAAGTTTAGGTTGATTTGAAGATATTGGTACATATGCAGAAACACACATGAAATGTGATGTCATGCAAAAACAGGTAAAAATATATAATCTGCCTAAATATATCATCAAAGGTGTATCATCAAAAGTTGTACACAACAAATAGGCAAAACACCAAATCAATAGATATGCATATCAAATGCCTTTAGTGATGGAGAATGTAATTTGCCTAGTTTGAGAGCTCTTGCCCAAAGCAATTATGCAGTCTAAAATATCCACAGTGTGATTTCAATTGTTTTCTGATTATTGTCAAATATATTACTTATAGTATTTTAAATTATGTAACAACATTCCAACCTTGTATAACTGAATCTAGTACAAACATATGACATGATTCCACTTTTTGTATTCGTTTGCATCACCTTCAATAAGGGACTTAATTTGAAGGTGAATCTCAAATTCCAATGATTTGGCTAATTATTATTGTGGCTCATTTCACACAGGTAAATGAACCTATCCGAACTGTCTGTCTGTCGATGGTGATGGGAGAGCTGGCCTCAGTTTCATGCTAAGCATCGCGCTAGCACTTACTCCTCCCTCAACGGTCCGTGCTGCATTTTGTTACCGGTATCCACACATCTCGTCAGTAGTAGTCAGTATAATTCTCGATTATCAGAAGGTATAACGGTAATTGTTTTTGGAAAGCTGAAAAAAAGTGTCGACTTTTCATGGTCTGATAAACATTTCGAAGTGACAATTTGTGTAGCAGATAAAAATATGGGTTTTTTTTAATGAAAAGACTAGGTCTCAATGTTTTGCCAAGGCTGCACTGCAGCATCTACTCACAGGTATTATCCCACTACTGGACAGCACGGGGGATTTGACCTGCTTCGTTTCCGACCTGGGCCGGTTCACCCCTCCTTAGACAACCTGGTGGTCCCGGGCTCCCCCAGGAACACCATATCGATACCGAACTTGGCGTGGACACCCGTTCGACATAGCGTGCTGCAGCCCAGAGCTCCTCAGCTCACTTGATCCACCAACCTCAGCCTCCCAGTGACTTGGATTACAGGCACATGCCAACGCACCCGGTGAGATATTCAGCAGCAGGTAAAGGTGATAGAGGTAGGAGTCTGTGACGTAATTACGAAGGACGGTTGTAGGCTAAAGGCCTTTGCATGGGAAAAACTAAGAAGAAATGCTGCTTCTATAAAGCTAGTGCGTACACTGTCATTGGATGTCCAGTTGGGCCCTTGGTAGGTTAAGGTTGATTTGAAGATATTGGTACATATGCAGAAACACACATGAAATGTGATGTCATGCAAAAACAGGTAAAAATATATAATCTGCCTAAATATATCATCAAAGGTGTATCATCAAAAGTTGTACACAACAAATAGGCAAAACACCAAATCAATAGATATGCATATCAAATGCCTTTAGTGATGGAGAATGTCATTTGCCTAGTTTGAGAGCTCTTGCCCAAAGCAATTATGCAGTCTAAAATATCCACAGTGTGATTTCAATTGTTTTCTGATTATTGTCAAATATATTACTTATAGTATTTTAAATTATGTAACAACATTCCAACCTTGTATAACTGAATCTAGTACAAACATATGACATGATTCCACTTTTTGTATTCGTTTGCATCACCTTCAATAAGGGACTTAATTTGAAGGTGAATCTCAAATTCCAATGATTTGGCTAATTATTATTGTGGCTCATTTCACACAGGTAAATGAACCTATCCGAACTGTCTGTCTGTCGATGGTGATGGGAGAGCTGGCCTCAGTTTCATGCTAAGCATCGCGCTAGCACTTACTCCTCCCTCAACGGTCCGTGCTGCATTTTGTTACCGGTATCCACACATCTCGTCAGTAGTAGTCAGTATAATTCTCGATTATCAGAAGGTATAACGGTAATTGTTTTTGGAAAGCTGAAAAAAAGTGTCGACTTTTCATGGTCTGATAAACATTTCGAAGTGACAATTTGTGTAGCAGATAAAAATATGGTTTTTTTTAAATGAAAAGATTAGGTCTCGATGTTTTGCCAAGACTGCACTGCAGCATCTACTCACAGGTATTATCCCACTACTGGACAGCACGGGGGATTTGACCTGCTTCGTTTCCGACCTGGGCCGGTTCACCCCTCCTTAGACAACCTGGTGGTCCCGGGCTCCCCCAGGAACACCATATCGATACCGAACTTGGCGTGGACACCCATTCGACATAGCGTGCTGCAGCCCAGAGCTCCTCAGCTCACTTGATCCACCAACCTCAGCCTCCCAGTGACTTGGATTACAGGCACATGCCAACGCACCCGGCGAGATATTCAGCAGCAGGTAAAGGTGATAGAGGTAGGAGTCTGTGACGTAATTACGAAGGACGGTTGTAGGCTAAAGGCCTTTGCATGGGAAAAACTAAGAAGTGCTGCTTCTATAAAGCTAGTGCGTACACTGTCATTGGATGTCCAGTTGGGCCCTTGGCAAGTTTAGGTTGATTTGAAGATATTGGTACATATGCAGAAACACACATGAAATGTGATGTCATGCAAAAACAGGTAAAAATATATAATCTGCCTAAATATATCATCAAAGGTGTATCATCAAAAGTTGTACACAACAAATAGGCAAAACACCAAATCAATAGATATGCATATCAAATGCCTTTAGTGATGGAGAATGTAATTTGCCTAGTTTGAGAGCTCTTGCCCAAAGCAATTATGCAGTCTAAAATATCCACAGTGTGATTTCAATTGTTTTCTGATTATTGTCAAATATATTACTTATAGTATTTTAAATTATGTAACAACATTCCAACCTTGTATAACTGAATCTAGTACAAACATATGACATGATTCCACTTTTTGTATTCGTTTGCATCACCTTCAATAAGGGACTTAATTTGAAGGTGAATCTCAAATTCCAATGATTTGGCTAATTATTATTGTGGCTCATTTCACACAGGTAAATGAACCTATCCGAACTGTCTGTCTGTCGATGGTGATGGGAGAGCTGGCCTCAGTTTCATGCTAAGCATCGCGCTAGCACTTACTCCTCCCTCAACGGTCCGTGCTGCATTTTGTTACCGGTATCCACACATCTCGTCAGTAGTAGTCAGTATAATTCTCGATTATCAGAAGGTATAACGGTAATTGTTTTTGGAAAGCTGAAAAAAAGTGTCGACTTTTCATGGTCTGATAAACATTTCGAAGTGACAATTTGTGTAGCAGATAAAAATATGGGTTTTTTTTAATGAAAAGACTAGGTCTCAATGTTTTGCCAAGGCTGCACTGCAGCATCTACTCACAGGTATTATCCCACTACTGGACAGCACGGGGGATTTGACCTGCTTCGTTTCCGACCTGGGCCGGTTCACCCCTCCTTAGACAACCTGGTGGTCCCGGGCTCCCCCAGGAACACCATATCGATACCGAACTTGGCGTGGACACCCGTTCGACATAGCGTGCTGCAGCCCAGAGCTCCTCAGCTCACTTGATCCACCAACCTCAGCCTCCCAGTGACTTGGATTACAGGCACATGCCAACGCACCCGGTGAGATATTCAGCAGCAGGTAAAGGTGATAGAGGTAGGAGTCTGTGACGTAATTACGAAGGACGGTTGTAGGCTAAAGGCCTTTGCATGGGAAAAACTAAGAAGAAATGCTGCTTCTATAAAGCTAGTGCGTACACTGTCATTGGATGTCCAGTTGGGCCCTTGGTAGGTTAAGGTTGATTTGAAGATATTGGTACATATGCAGAAACACACATGAAATGTGATGTCATGCAAAAACAGGTAAAAATATATAATCTGCCTAAATATATCATCAAAGGTGTATCATCAAAAGTTGTACACAACAAATAGGCAAAACACCAAATCAATAGATATGCATATCAAATGCCTTTAGTGATGGAGAATGTAATTTGCCTAGTTTGAGAGCTCTTGCCCAAAGCAATTATGCAGTCTAAAATATCCACAGTGTGATTTCAATTGTTTTCTGATTATTGTCAAATATATTACTTATAGTATTTTAAATTATGTAACAACATTCCAACCTTGTATAACTGAATCTAGTACAAACATATGACATGATTCCACTTTTTGTATTCGTTTGCATCACCTTCAATAAGGGACTTAATTTGAAGGTGAATCTCAAATTCCAATGATTTGGCTAATTATTATTGTGGCTCATTTCACACAGGTAAATGAACCTATCCGAACTGTCTGTCTGTCGATGGTGATGGGAGAGCTGGCCTCAGTTTCATGCTAAGCATCGCGCTAGCACTTACTCCTCCCTCAACGGTCCGTGCTGCATTTTGTTACCGGTATCCACACATCTCGTCAGTAGTAGTCAGTATAATTCTCGATTATCAGAAGGTATAACGGTAATTGTTTTTGGAAAGCTGAAAAAAAGTGTCGACTTTTCATGGTCTGATAAACATTTCGAAGTGACAATTTGTGTAGCAGATAAAAATATGGTTTTTTTTTTATGAAAAGACTAGGTCTCAATGTTTTGCCAAGGCTGCACTGCAGCATCTACTCACAGGTATTATCCCACTACTGGACAGCACGGGGGATTTGACCTGCTTCGTTTCCGACCTGGGCCGGTTCACCCCTCCTTAGACAACCTGGTGGTCCCGGGTTCCCCCAGGAACACCATATCGATACCGAACTTGGCGTGGACACCCATTCGACATAGCGTGCTGCAGCCCAGAGCTCCTCAGCTCACTTGATCCACCAACCTCAGCCTCCCAGTGACTTGGATTACAGGCACATGCCACCGCACCCGGCGAGATATTCAGCAGCAGGTAAAGGTGATAGAGGTAGGAGTCTGTGACGTAATTACGAAGGACGGTTGTAGGCTAAAGGCCTCTGCATGGGAAAAACTAAGAAGAAATGCTGCTTCTATAAAGCTAGTGCGTACACTGTCATTGGATGTCCAGTTGGGCCCTTGGTAGGTTAAGGTTGATTTGAAGATATTGGTACATATGCAGAAACACACATGAAATGTGATGTCATGCAAAAACAGGTAAAAATATATAATCTGCCTAAATATATCATCAAAGGTGTATCATCAAAAGTTGTACACAACAAATAGGCAAAACACCAAATCAATAGATATAAATATCAAATGCCTTTAGTGATGGAGAATGTCATTTGCCTAGTTTGAGAGCTCTTGCCCAAAGCAATTATGCAGTCTAAAATATCTACAGTGTGATTTCAATTGTTTTCTGATTATTGTCAAATATATTACTTATAGTATTTAAAATTATGTAACAACATTCCAACCTTGTATAACTGAATCTAGTACAAACATATGACATGATTCCACTTTTTGTATTCGTTTGCATCACCTTCAATAAGGGACTTAATTTGAAGGTGAATCTCAAATTCCAATGATTTGGCTAATCATTATTGTGGCTCATTTCACACAGGTAAATGAACCTATCCGAACTGTCTGTCTGTCGATGGTGATGGGAGAGCTGGCCTCAGTTTCATGCTAAGCATCGCGCTAGCACTTACTCCTCCCTCAACGGTCCGTGCTGCATTTTGTTACCGGTATCCACACATCTCGTCAGTAGTAGTCAGTATAATTCTCGATTATCAGAAGGTATAACGGTAATTGTTTTTGGAAAGCTGAAAAAAAGTGTTGACTTTTCATGGTCTGATAAACATTTCGAAGTGACAATTTGTGTAGCAGATAAAAATATGTTTTTTTTTAAATGAAAAGACTAGGTCTCAATGTTTTGCCAAGGCTGCACTGCAGCATCTACTCACAGGTATTATCCCACTACTGGACAGCACGGGGAATTTGACCTGCTTCGTTTCCGACCTGGGCCGGTTCACCCCTCCTTAGACAACCTGGTGGTCCCCACCAGGAACACCATATCTATACCGAACTTGGCGTGGACACCCGTTCGACATAGCGTGCTGCAGCCCAGAGCTCCTCAGCTCACTTGATCCACCAACCTCAGCCTCCCAGTGACTTGGATTACAGGCACATGCCAACGCACCCGGTGAGATATTCAGCAGCAGGTAAAGGTGATAGAGGTAGGAGTCTGTGACGTAATTACGAAGGACGGTTGTAGGCT
Source organism: Oncorhynchus mykiss (assembly GCF_013265735.2). Taxonomy (NCBI): domain Eukaryota; kingdom Metazoa; phylum Chordata; class Actinopteri; order Salmoniformes; family Salmonidae; genus Oncorhynchus; species Oncorhynchus mykiss. The sequence goes on from NC_048572.1 coordinate 34,411,781, forward strand.
AAAGGCCTTTGCATGGGAAAAACTAAGAAGAAATGCTGCTTCTATAAAGCTAGTGCGTACACTGTCATTGGATGTCCAGTTGGGCCCTTGGTAGGTTAAGGTTGATTTGAAGATATTGGTACATATGCAGAAACACACATGAAATGTGATGTCATGCAAAAACAGGTAAAAATATATAATCTGCCTAAATATATCATCAAAGGTGTATCATCAAAAGTTGTACACAACAAATAGGCAAAACACCAAATCAATAGATATGCATATCAAATGTCTTTAGTGATGGAGAATGTCATTTGCCTAGTTTGAGAGCTCTTGCCCAAAGCAATTATGCAGTCTAAAATATCCACAGTGTGATTTCAATTGTTTTCTGATTATTGTCAAATATATTACTTATAGTATTTTAAATTATGTAACAACATTCCAACCTTGTATAACTCAATCTAGTACAAACATATGACATGATTCCACTTTTTGTATTCGTTTGCATCACCTTCAATAAGGGACTTAATTTGAAGGTGAATCTCAAATTCCAATGATTTGGCTAATCATTATTGTGGCTCATTTCACACAGGTAAATGAACCTATCCGAACTGTCTGTCTGTCGATGGTGATGGGAGAGCTGGCCTCAGTTTCATGCTAAGCATCGCGCTAGCACTTACTCCTCCCTCAACGGTCCGTGCTGCATTTTGTTACCGGTATCCACACATCTCGTCAGTAGTAGTCAGTATAATTCTCGATTATCAGAAGGTATAACGGTAATTGTTTTTGGAAAGCTGAAAAAAAGTGTTGACTTTTCATGGTCTGATAAACATTTCGAAGTGACAATTTGTGTAGCAGATAAAAATATGTTTTTTTTTAAATGAAAAGACTAGGTCTCAATGTTTTGCCAAGGCTGCACTGCAGCATCTACTCACAGGTATTATCCCACTACTGGACAGCACGGGGGATTTGACCTGCTTCGTTTCCGACCTGGGCCGGTTCACCCCTCCTTAGACAACCTGGTGGTCCCGGGCTCCCCCAGGAACACCATATCTATACCGAACTTGGCGTGGACACCCGTTCGACATAGCGTGCTGCAGCCCAGAGCTCCTCAGCTCACTTGATCCACCAACCTCAGCCTCCCAGTGACTTGGATTACAGGCACATGCCAACGCACCCGGCAAGATATTCAGCAGCAGGTAAAGGTGATAGAGGTAGGAGTCTGTGACGTAATTACGAAGGACGGTTGTAGGCTAAAGGCCTTTGCATGGGAAAAACTAAGAAGTGCTGCTTCTATAAAGCTAGTGCGTACACTGTCATTGGATGTCCAGTTGGGCCCTTGGCAAGTTTAGGTTGATTTGAAGATATTGGTACATATGCAGAAACACACATGAAATGTGATGTCATGCAAAAACAGGTAAAAATATATAATCTGCCTAAATATATCATCAAAGGTGTATCATCAAAAGTTGTACACAACAAATAGGCAAAACACCAAATCAATAGATATGCATATCAAATGCCTTTAGTGATGGAGAATGTAATTTGCCTAGTTTGAGAGCTCTTGCCCAAAGCAATTATGCAGTCTAAAATATCCACAGTGTAATTTCAATTGTTTTCTGATTATTGTCAAATATATTACTTATAGTATTTTAAATTATGTAACAACATTCCAACCTTGTATAACTGAATCTACTACAAACATATGACATGATTCCACTTTTTGTATTCGTTTGCATCACCTTCAATAAGGGACTTAATTTGAAGGTGAATCTCAAATTCCAATGATTTGGCTAATTATTATTGTGGCTCATTTCACACAGGTAAATGAACCTATCCGAACTGTCTGTCTGTCGATGGTGATGGGAGAGCTGGCCTCAGTTTCATGCTAAGCATCGCGCTAGCACTTACTCCTCCCTCAACGGTCCGTGCTGCATTTTGTTACCGGTATCCACACATCTCGTCAGTAGTAGTCAGTATAATTCTCGATTATCAGAAGGTATAACGGTAATTGTTTTTGGAAAGCTGAAAAAAAGTGTTGACTTTTCATGGTCTGATAAACATTTCGAAGTGACAATTTGTGTAGCAGATAAAAATATGTTTTTTTTTTAATGAAAAGACTAGGTCTCAATGTTTTGCCAAGGCTGCACTGCAGCATCTACTCACAGGTATTATCCCACTACTGGACAGCACGGGGGATTTGACCTGCTTCGTTTCCGACCTGGGCCGGTTCACCCCTCCTTAGACAACCTGGTGGTCCCGGGCTCCCCCAGGAACACCATATCGATACCGAACTTGGCGTGGACACCCGTTCGACATAGCGTGCTGCAGCCCAGAGCTCCTCAGCTCACTTGATCCACCAACCTCAGCCTCCCAGTGACTTGGATTACAGGCACATGCCAACGCACCCGGTGAGATATTCAGCAGCAGGTAAAGGTGATAGAGGTAGGAGTCTGTGACGTAATTACGAAGGACGGTTGTAGGCTAAAGGCCTTTGCATGGGAAAAACTAAGAAGAAATGCTGCTTCTATAAAGCTAGTGCGTACACTGTCATTGGATGTCCAGTTGGGCCCTTGGTAGGTTAAGGTTGATTTGAAGATATTGGTACATATGCAGAAACACACATGAAATGTGATGTCATGCAAAAACAGGTAAAAATATATAATCTGCCTAAATATATCATCAAAGGTGTATCATCAAAAGTTGTACACAACAAATAGGCAAAACACCAAATCAATAGATATGCATATCAAATGCCTTTAGTGATGGAGAATGTCATTTGCCTAGTTTGAGAGCTCTTGCCCAAAGCAATTATGCAGTCTAAAATATCCACAGTGTGATTTCAATTGTTTTCTGATTATTGTCAAATATATTACTTATAGTATTTTAAATTATGTAACAACATTCCAACCTTGTATAACTCAATCTAGTACAAACATATGACATGATTCCACTTTTTGTATTCGTTTGCATCACCTTCAATAAGGGACTTAATTTGAAGGTGAATCTCAAATTCCAATGATTTGGCTAATCATTATTGTGGCTCATTTCACACAGGTAAATGAACCTATCCGAACTGTCTGTCTGTCGATGGTGATGGGAGAGCTGGCCTCAGTTTCATGCTAAGCATCGCGCTAGCACTTACTCCTCCCTCAACGGTCCGTGCTGCATTTTGTTACCGGTATCCACACATCTCGTCAGTAGTAGTCAGTATAATTCTCGATTATCAGAAGGTATAACGGTAATTGTTTTTGGAAAGCTGCAAAAAAGTGTCGACTTTTCATGGTCTGATAAACATTTCGAAGTGACAATTTGTGTAGCAGATAAAAATACGTTTTTTTTTAAATGAAAAGATTAGGTCTCGAAGGTTTTGCCAAGGCTGCACTGCAGCATCTACTCACAGGTATTATCCCACTACTGGACAGCACGGGGGATTTGACCTGCTTCGTTTCCGACCTGGGCCGGTTCACCCCTCCTTAGACAACCTGGTGGTCCCGGGCTCCCCGAGGAACACCATATCGATACCGAACTTGGCGTGGACACCCATTCGACATAGCGTGCTGCAGCCCAGAGCTCCTCAGCTCACTAGATCCACCAACCTCAGCCTCCCAGTGACTTGGATTACAGGCACATGCCACCGCACCCGGCGAGATATTCAGCAGCAGGTAAAGGTGATAGAGGTAGGAGTCTGTGACGTAATTACGAAGGACGGTTGTAGGCTAAAGGCCTTTGCATGGGAAAAACTAAGAAGAAATGCTGCTTCTATAAAGCTAGTGCGTACACTGTCATTGGATGTCCAGTTGGGCCCTTGGTAGGTTAAGGTTGATTTGAAGATATTGGTACATATGCAGAAACACACATGAAATGTGATGTCATGCAAAAACAGGTAAAAATATATAATCTGCCTAAATATATCATCAAAGGTGTATCATCAAAAGTTGTACACAACAAATAGGCAAAACACCAAATCAATAGATATAAATATCAAATGCCTTTAGTGATGGAGAATGTCATTTGCCTAGTTTGAGAGCTCTTGCCCAAAGCAATTATGCAGTCTAAAATATCCACAGTGTGATTTCAATTGTTTTCTGATTATTGTCAAATATATTACTTATAGTATTTTAAATTATGTAACAACATTCCAACCTTGTATAACTGAATCTAGTACAAACATATGACATGATTCCACTTTTTGTATTCGTTTGCATCACCTTCAATAAGGGACTTAATTTGAAGGTGAATCTCAAATTCCAATGATTTGGCTAATCATTATTGTGGCTCATTTCACACAGGTAAATGAACCTATCTGAACTGTCTGTCTGTCGATGGTGATGGGAGAGCTGGCCTCAGTTTCATGCTAAGCATCGCGCTAGCACTTACTCCTCCCTCAACGGTCCGTGCTGCATTTTGTTACCGGTATCCACACATCTCGTCAGTAGTAGTCAGTATAATTCTCGATTATCAGAAGGTATAACGGTAATTGTTTTTGGAAAGCTGAAAAAAAGTGTTGACTTTTCATGGTCTGATAAACATTTCGAAGTGACAATTTGTGTAGCAGATAAAAATATGTTTTTTTTTAAATGAAAAGACTAGGTCTCAATGTTTTGCCAAGGCTGCACTGCAGCATCTACTCACAGGTATTAGCCCACTACTGGACAGCACGGGGGATTTGACCTGCTTCGTTTCCGACCTGGGCCGGTTCACCCCTCCTTAGACAACCTGGTGGTCCCGGGCTCCCCCAGGAACACCATATCTATACCGAACTTGGCGTGGACACCCGTTCGACATAGCGTGCTGCAGCCCAGAGCTCCTCAGCTCACTTGATCCACCAACCTCAGCCTCCCAGTGACTTGGATTACAGGCACATGCCAACGCACCCGGCAAGATACTCAGCAGCAGGTAAAGGTGATAGAGGTAGGAGTCTGTGACGTAATTACGAAGGACGGTTGTAGGCTAAAGGCCTTTGCATGGGAAAAACTAAGAAGTGCTGCTTCTATAAAACTAGTGCGTACACTGTCATTGGATGTCCAGTTGGGCCCTTGGCAAGTTTAGGTTGATTTGAAGATATTGGTACATATGCAGAAACACACATGAAATGTGATGTCATGCAAAAACAGGTAAAAATATATAATCTGCCTAAATATATCATCAAAGGTGTATCATCAAAAGTTGTACACAACAAATAGGCAAAACACCAAATCAATAGATATGCATATCAAATGCCTTTAGTGATGGAGAATGTCATTTGCCTAGTTTGAGAGCTCTTGCCCAAAGCAATTATGCAGTCTAAAATATCCACAGTGTAATTTCAATTGTTTTCTGATTATTGTCAAATATATTACTTATAGTATTTTAAATTATGTAACAACATTCCAACCTTGTATAACTGAATCTACTACAAACATATGACATGATTCCACTTTTTGTATTCGTTTGCATCACCTTCAATAAGGGACTTAATTTGAAGGTGAATCTCAAATTCCAATGATTTGGCTAATTATTATTGTGGCTCATTTCACACAGGTAAATGAACCTATCCGAACTGTCTGTCTGTCGATGGTGATGGGAGAGCTGGCCTCAGTTTCATGCTAAGCATCGCGCTAGCACTTACTCCTCCCTCAACGGTCCGTGCTGCATTTTGTTACCGGTATCCACACATCTCGTCAGTAGTAGTCAGTATAATTCTCGATTATCAGAAGGTATAACGGTAATTGTTTTTGGAAAGCTGAAAAAAAGTGTCGACTTTTCATGGTCTGATAAACATTTCGAAGTGACAATTTGTGTAGCAGATAAAAATATGGGGTTTTTTTTATGAAAAGTCTAGGTCTCAATGTTTTGCCAAGGCTGCACTGCAGCATCTACTCACAGGTATTATCCCACTACTGGACAGCACGGGGGATTTGACCTGCTTCGTTTCCGACCTGGGCCGGTTCACCCCTCCTTAGACAACCTGGTGGTCCCGGGCTCCCCCAGGAACACCATATCGATACCGAACTTGGCGTGGACACCCGTTCGACATAGCGTGCTGCAGCCCAGAGCTCCTCAGCTCACTTGATCCACCAACCTCAGCCTCCCAGTGACTTGGATTACAGGCACATGCCAACGCACCCGGTGAGATATTCAGCAGCAGGTAAAGGTGATAGAGGTAGGAGTCTGTGACGTAATTACGAAGGACGGTTGTAGGCTAAAGGCCTTTGCATGGGAAAAACTAAGAAGAAATGCTGCTTCTATAAAGCTAGTGCGTACACTGTCATTGGATGTCCAGTTGGGCCCTTGGTAGGTTAAGGTTGATTTGAAGATATTGGTACATATGCAGAAACACACATGAAATGTGATGTCATGCAAAAACAGGTAAAAATATATAATCTGCCTAAATATATCATCAAAGGTGTATCATCAAAAGTTGTACACAACAAATAGGCAAAACACCAAATCAATAGATATGCATATCAAATGCCTTTAGTGATGGAGAATGTAATTTGCCTAGTTTGAGAGCTCTTGCCCAAAGCAATTATGCAGTCTAAAATATCCACAGTGTGATTTCAATTGTTTTCTGATTATTGTCAAATATATTACTTATAGTATTTTAAATTATGTAACAACATTCCAACCTTGTATAACTGAATCTAGTACAAACATATGACATGATTCCACTTTTTGTATTCGTTTGCATCACCTTCAATAAGGGACTTAATTTGAAGGTGAATCTCAAATTCCAATGATTTGGCTAATTATTATTGTGGCTCATTTCACACAGGTAAATGAACCTATCCGAACTGTCTGTCTGTCGATGGTGATGGGAGAGCTGGCCTCAGTTTCATGCTAAGCATCGCGCTAGCACTTACTCCTCCCTCAACGGTCCGTGCTGCATTTTGTTACCGGTATCCACACATCTCGTCAGTAGTAGTCAGTATAATTCTCGATTATCAGAAGGTATAACGGTAATTGTTTTTGGAAAGCTGAAAAAAAGTGTCGACTTTTCATGGTCTGATAAACATTTCGAAGTGACAATTTGTGTAGCAGATAAAAATATGGTTTTTTTTTTATGAAAAGACTAGGTCTCAATGTTTTGCCAAGGCTGCACTGCAGCATCTACTCACAGGTATTATCCCACTACTGGACAGCACGGGGGATTTGACCTGCTTCGTTTCCGACCTGGGCCGGTTCACCCCTCCTTAGACAACCTGGTGGTCCCGGGCTCCCCCAGGAACACCATATCGATACCGAACTTCGCGTGGACACCCGTTCGACATAGCGTGCTGCAGCCCAGAGCTCCTCAGCTCACTTGATCCACCAACCTCAGCCTCCCAGTGACTTGGATTACAGGCACATGCCAACGCACCCGGTGAGATATTCAGCAGCAGGTAAAGGTGCTAGAGGTAGGAGTCTGTGACGTAATTACGAAGGACGGTTGTAGGCTAAAGGCCTTTGCATGGGAAAAACTAAGAAGAAATGCTGCTTCTATAAAGCTAGTGCGTACACTGTCATTGGATGTCCAGTTGGGCCCTTGGTAGGTTAAGGTTGATTTGAAGATATTGGTACATATGCAGAAACACACATGAAATGTGATGTCATGCAAAAACAGGTAAAAATATATAATCTGCCTAAATATATCATCAAAGGTGTATCATCAAAAGTTGTACACAACAAATAGGCAAAACACCAAATCAATAGATATGCATATCAAATGCCTTTAGTGATGGAGAATGTCATTTGCCTAGTTTGAGAGCTCTTGCCCAAAGCAATTATGCAGTCTAAAATATCCACAGTGTGATTTCAATTGTTTTCTGATTATTGTCAAATATATTACTTATAGTATTTTAAATTATGTAACAACATTCCAACCTTGTATAACTCAATCTAGTACAAACATATGACATGATTCCACTTTTTGTATTCGTTTGCATCACCTTCAATAAGGGACTTAATTTGAAGGTGAATCTCAAATTCCAATGATTTGGCTAATCATTATTGTGGCTCATTTCACACAGGTAAATGAACCTATCCGAACTGTCTGTCTGTCGATGGTGATGGGAGAGCTGGCCTCAGTTTCATGCTAAGCATCGCGCTAGCACTTACTCCTCCCTCAACGGTCCGTGCTGCATTTTGTTACCGGTATCCACACATCTCGTCAGTAGTAGTCAGTATAATTCTCGATTATCAGAAGGTATAACGGTAATTGTTTTTGGAAAGCTGCAAAAAAGTGTCGACTTTTCATGGTCTGATAAACATTTCGAAGTGACAATTTGTGTAGCAGATAAAAATACGTTTTTTTTTAAATGAGAAGATTAGGTCTCGAAGGTTTTGCCAAGGCTGCACTGCAGCATCTACTCACAGGTATTATCCCACTACTGGACAGCACGGGGGATTTGACCTGCTTCGTTTCCGACCTGGGCCGGTTCACCCCTCCTTAGACAACCTGGTGGTCCCGGGTTCCCCCAGGAACACCATATCGATACCGAACTTGGCGTGGACACCCATTCGACATAGCGTGCTGCAGCCCAGAGCTCGTCAGCTCACTTGATCCACCAACCTCAGCCTCCCAGTGACTTGGATTACAGGCACATGCCACCGCACCCGGCGAGATATTCAGCAGCAGGTAAAGGTGATAGAGGTAGGAGTCTGTGACGTAATTACGAAGGACGGTTGTAGGCTAAAGGCCTTTGCATGGGAAAAACTAAGAAGTGCTGCTTCTATAAAGCTAGTGCGTACACTGTCATTGGATGTCCAGTTGGGCCCTTGGCAAGTTTAGGTTGATTTGAAGATATTGGTACATATGCAGAAACACACATGAAATGTGATGTCATGCAAAAACAGGTAAAAATATATAATCTGCCTAAATATATCATCAAAGGTGTATCATCAAAAGTTGTACACAACAAATAGGCAAAACACCAAATCAATAGATATGCATATCAAATGCCTTTAGTGATGGAGAATGTAATTTGCCTAGTTTGAGAGCTCTTGCCCAAAGCAATTATGCAGTCTAAAATATCCACAGTGTGATTTCAATTGTTTTCTGATTATTGTCAAATATATTACTTATAGTATTTTAAATTATGTAACAACATTCCAACCTTGTATAACTCAATCTAGTACAAACATATGACATGATTCCACTTTTTGTATTCGTTTGCATCACCTTCAATAAGGGACTTAATTTGAAGGTGAATCTCAAATTCCAATGATTTGGCTAATCATTATTGTGGCTCATTTCACACAGGTAAATGAACCTATCCGAACTGTCTGTCTGTCGATGGTGATGGGAGAGCTGGCCTCAGTTTCATGCTAAGCATCGCGCTAGCACTTACTCCTCCCTCAACGGTCCGTGCTGCATTTTGTTACCGGTATCCACACATCTCGTCAGTAGTAGTCAGTATAATTCTCGATTATCAGAAGGTATAACGGTAATTGTTTTTGGAAAGCTGCAAAAAAGTGTCGACTTTTCATGGTCTGATAAACATTTCGAAGTGACAATTTGTGTAGCAGATAAAAATACGTTTTTTTTAAATTAAAAGATTAGGTCTCGAAGGTTTTGCCAAGGCTGCACTGCAGCATCTACTCACAGGTATTATCCCACTACTGGACAGCACGGGGGATTTGACCTGCTTCGTTTCCGACCTGGGCCGGTTCACCCCTCCTTAGACAACCTGGTGGTCCCGGGTTCCCCCAGGAACACCATATCGATACCGAACTTGGCGTGGACACCCATTCGACATAGCGTGCTGCAGCCCAGAGCTCCTCAGCTCACTTGATCAACCAACCTCAGCCTCCCAGTGACTTGGATTACAGGCACATGCCACCGCACCCGGCGAGATATTCAGCAGCAGGTAAAGGTGATAGAGGTAGGAGTCTGTGACGTAATTACGAAGGACGGTTGTAGGCTAAAGGCCTTTGCATGGGAAAAACTAAGAAGAAATGCTGCTTCTATAAAGCTAGTGCGTACACTGTCATTGGATGTCCAGTTGGGCCCTTGGTAGGTTAAGGTTGATTTGAAGATATTGGTACATATGCAGAAACACACATGAAATGTGATGTCATGCAAAAACAGGTAAAAATATATAATCTGCCTAAATATATCATCAAAGGTGTATCATCAAAAGTTGTACACAACAAATAGGCAAAACACCAAATCAATAGATATAAATATCAAATGCCTTTAGTGATGGAGAATGTCATTTGCCTAGTTTGAGAGCTCTTGCCCAAAGCAATTATGCAGTCTAAAATATCCACAGTGTGATTTCAATTGTTTTCTGATTATTGTCAAATATATTACTTATAGTATTTAAAATTATGTAACAACATTCCAACCTTGTATAACTGAATCTAGTACAAACATATGACATGATTCCACTTTTTGTATTCGTTTGCATCACCTTCAATAAGGGACTTAATTTGAAGGTGAATCTCAAATTCCAATGATTTGGCTAATCATTATTGTGGCTCATTTCACACAGGTAAATGAACCTATCCGAACTGTCTGTCTGTCGATGGTGATGGGAGAGCTGGCCTCAGTTTCATGCTAAGCATCGCGCTAGCACTTACTCCTCCCTCAACGGTCCGTGCTGCATTTTGTTACCGGTATCCACACATCTCGTCAGTAGTAGTCAGTATAATTCTCGATTATCAGAAGGTATAACGGTAATTGTTTTTGGAAAGCTGAAAAAAAGTGTTGACTTTTCATGGTCTGATAAACATTTCGAAGTGACAATTTGTGTAGCAGATAAAAATATGTTTTTTTTTAAATGAAAAGACTAGGTCTCAATGTTTTGCCAAGGCTGCACTGCAGCATCTACTCACAGGTATTATCCCACTACTGGACAGCACGGGGAATTTGACCTGCTTCGTTTCCGACCTGGGCCGGTTCACCCCTCCTTAGACAACCTGGTGGTCCCCACCAGGAACACCATATCTATACCGAACTTGGCGTGGACACCCGTTCGACATAGCGTGCTGCAGCCCAGAGCTCCTCAGCTCACTTGATCCACCAACCTCAGCCTCCCAGTGACTTGGATTACAGGCACATGCCAACGCACCCGGCAAGATATTCAGCAGCAGGTAAAGGTGATAGAGGTAGGAGTCTGTGACGTAATTACGAAGGACGGTTGTAGGCTAAAGGCCTTTGCATGGGAAAAACTAAGAAGTGCTGCTTCTATAAAGCTAGTGCGTACACTGTCATTGGATGTCCAGTTGGGCCCTTGGCAAGTTTAGGTTGATTTGAAGATATTGGTACATATGCAGAAACACACATGAAATGTGATGTCATGCAAAAACAGGTAAAAATATATAATCTGCCTAAATATATCATCAAAGGTGTATCATCAAAAGTTGTACACAACAAATAGGCAAAACACCAAATCAATAGATATGCATATCAAATGCCTTTAGTGATGGAGAATGTAATTTGCCTAGTTTGAGAGCTCTTGCCCAAAGCAATTATGCAGTCTAAAATATCCACAGTGTAATTTCAATTGTTTTCTGATTATTGTCAAATATATTACTTATAGTATTTTAAATTATGTAACAACATTCCAACCTTGTATAACTGAATCTACTACAAACATATGACATGATTCCACTTTTTGTATTCGTTTGCATCACCTTCAATAAGGGACTTAATTTGAAGGTGAATCTCAAATTCCAATGATTTGGCTAATTATTATTGTGGCTCATTTCACACAGGTAAATGAACCTATCCGAACTGTCTGTCTGTCGATGGTGATGGGAGAGCTGGCCTCAGTTTCATGCTAAGCATCGCGCTAGCACTTACTCCTCCCTCAACGGTCCGTGCTGCATTTTGTTACCGGTATCCACACATCTCGTCAGTAGTAGTCAGTATAATTCTCGATTATCAGAAGGTATAACGGTAATTGTTTGTGGAAAGCTGCAAAAAAGTGTCGACTTTTCATGGTCTGATAAACATTTTGAAGTGACAATTTGTGTAGCAGATAAAAATATGGGTTTTTTTTTATGAAAAGACTAGGTCTCAATGTTTTGCCAAGGCTGCACTGCAGCATCTACTCACAGGTATTATCCCACTACTGGACAGCACGGGGGATTTGACCTGCTTCGTTTCCGACCTGGGCCGGTTCACCCCTCCTTAGACAACCTGGTGGTCCCGGGCTCCCCCAGGAACACCATATCGATACCGAACTTGGCGTGGACACCCGTTCGACATAGCATGCTGCAGCCCAGAGCTCCTCAGCTCACTTGATCCACCAACCTCAGCCTCCCAGTGACTTGGATTACAGGCACATGCCAACGCACCCGGTGAGATATTCAGCAGCAGGTAAAGGTGATAGAGGTAGGAGTCTGTGACGTAATTACGAAGGACGGTTGTAGGCTAAAGGCCTTTGCATGGGAAAAACTAAGAAGAAATGCTGCTTCTATAAAGCTAGTGCGTACACTGTCATTGGATGTCCAGTTGGGCCCTTGGTAGGTTAAGGTTGATTTGAAGATATTGGTACATATGCAGAAACACACATGAAATGTGATGTCATGCAAAAACAGGTAAAAATATATAATCTGCCTAAATATATCATCAAAGGTGTATCATCAAAAGTTGTACACAACAAATAGGCAAAACACCAAATCAATAGATATGCATATCAAATGTCTTTAGTGATGGAGAATGTCATTTGCCTAGTTTGAGAGCTCTTGCCCAAAGCAATTATGCAGTCTAAAATATCCACAGTGTGATTTCAATTGTTTTCTGATTATTGTCAAATATATTACTTATAGTATTTTAAATTATGTAACAACATTCCAACCTTGTATAACTCAATCTAGTACAAACATATGACATGATTCCACTTTTTGTATTCGTTTGCATCACCTTCAATAAGGGACTTAATTTGAAGGTGAATCTCAAATTCCAATGATTTGGCTAATCATTATTGTGGCTCATTTCACACAGGTAAATGAACCTATCCGAACTGTCTGTCTGTCGATGGTGATGGGAGAGCTGGCCTCAGTTTCATGCTAAGCATCGCGCTAGCACTTACTCCTCCCTCAACGGTCCGTGCTGCATTTTGTTACCGGTATCCACACATCTCGTCAGTAGTAGTCAGTATAATTCTCGATTATCAGAAGGTATAACGGTAATTGTTTTTGGAAAGCTGAAAAAAAGTGTTGACTTTTCATGGTCTGATAAACATTTCGAAGTGACAATTTGTGTAGCAGATAAAAATATGTTTTTTTTTAATGAAAAGACTAGGTCTCAATGTTTTGCCAAGGCTGCACTGCAGCATCTACTCACAGGTATTATCCCACTACTGGACAGCACGGGGGATTTGACCTGCTTCGTTTCCGACCTGGGCCGGTTCACCCCTCCTTAGACAACCTGGTGGTCCCGGGCTCCCCCAGGAACACCATATCGATACCGAACTTAGCGTGGACACCCGTTCGACATAGCGTGCTGCAGCCCAGAGCTCCTCAGCTCACTTGATCCACCAACCTCAGCCTCCCAGTGACTTGGATTACAGGCACATGCCACCGCACCCGGCGAGATATTCAGCTGCAGGTAAAGGTGATAGAGGTAGGAGTCTGTGACGTAATTACGAAGGAAGGTTCTGGGCTAAAGGCCTTTGCATGGGAAAAACTAAGAAGTGCTGCTTCTATAAAGCTAGTGCGTACACTGTCATTGGATGTCCAGTTGGGCCCTTGGTAGGTTAAGGTTGATTTGAAGATATTGGTACATATGCAGAAACACACATGAAATGTGATGTCATGCAAAAACAGGTAAAAATATATAATCTGCCTAAATATATCATCAAAGGTGTATCATCAAAAGTTGTACACAACAAATAGGCAAAACACCAAATCAATAGATATAAATATCAAATGCCTTTAGTGATGGAGAATGTCATTTGCCTAGTTTGAGAGCTCTTGCCCAAAGCAATTATGCAGTCTAAAATATCCACAGTGTGATTTCAATTGTTTTCTGATTATTGTCAAATATATTACTTATAGTATTTAAAATTATGTAACAACATTCCAACCTTGTATAACTGAATCTAGTACAAACATATGACATGATTCCACTTTTTGTATTCGTTTGCATCACCTTCAATATGGGACTTAATTTGAAGGTGAATCTCAAATTCCAATGATTTGGCTAATCATTATTGTGGCTCATTTTTGTGGTAAATCCGACTTTGTATGTCTGTTGTGTCGATGGTGATGGATCAGTTTGTCTGTTTTTTGTTGCATGCATGCATCGGTAGTTTCCTCTCCCTTAACGTTGTCGGTATGCATTTTTGTTGTCGTAGTCAGTCAGTTATATTTTCGTTATGTTATAGTCTGTTGTTTTGAATTGTTTTTTGGTAAGCTGTTTTTTGTTTTTAAATTTTTGGTTTTTTTTGGTTTGTTTGTGTTTTGATATGTTTTTTTTTTTAAATGTTTTTTTATGTTTCTGTTTTTTTGGCAAGGCTGATGTTCTTACTGTTTGTATTGCCCACTTTGGACAGCACGGGGGTTTTGACCTGCTTTGTTTGCTGCACGGTTCACCCTGTTTAGACTTTGTGGTCCCGGGTCCCCCAGGAACACCCATATCGTACCCGAACTTGGTTGGACCCCGTTGTAGCGTGCTGCAGTAGCTCACTTTCTTTGATCTGTTGACCTCAGACTTGGCATTGTTACAATTCCATTGCCAACGCACCAGGATCCTTTCAGCAGTAAATAGGCTTCTGCAGTTAGAGCTTCAGGAAGTGAATGAGGGTTTGAGTCTTGTTTTAAATTACTAAAAGAAGTGTTGTTCTTTATAGAGCCTTTGTGTCTGTTTTTGTATGTAAAGTTTGCTTGGTAAGTTTTGGTTGTTATTTTGTTTTGTTTTGTTTGATTATGACTTTTGTTGTGATCTTGTAAGTTTTTGCAGGTATATGTCTGTAATATATGTTGTTTGCAGAATGTGTTGTAAAAAATGTTAAAATGATTTGTGTAAATGATCATTTGTTGTTCATTAACAGCCTTTTGTAGTAGTTTAACAAATGCATAGTTATGTTGCAAATGTTAGTTGATATCATTATGTTTTTTGTGTTGTATCTGTTTTGTAGTTTAAGAGTTTTTTCAATGTTTGTGTGTTTCAATTGTTTTGTTGTTTCTTGTTTTTTTGTTATTTGTATTTTTATTCTTTTGTTTTGTTTGCATTTTGTTGTAATCAATGTTTGTAGTTGATTATGACTGTTCTTTTGTATGTTTTGTTTTTTGTCTTCTTGTGGGATTTATTTGAAGGTTTGTCTTCAAATTAATGATTTTGTAATGGTTATTGGGCTTTTCCTTGTAAATGAACCTATCCGACTGTTGTCTGTCGATGGTGTTTGGGATGGACTTGTTTTTCAGTTTGTGTGTATACTTCGCGTGTCTGTTCTTTCGGTCTTTGATGTTTTTTTGTGTTTTGTATTGTTTCGTGTAGTATGTTTTTTTTTTCGTCTTCAGGTATTTCGTTTTGTTGTTGTTGTTGTGGGCTTTTTTGTTTTTGTTTTGACTTTTGTTTTTTGTGTTCGATGTTTGTTATTTTGTTTATTTTAGTAGTTTGCACTGTTGTTTGAACTCGTTTCGTTTGTTGTTTTGTTTATCTTTTTTTCCAACACCTGCTGTTTTTTTTGGTAGTCTTTTTCTGCACTTTTTGGTTTGGTTGTTTGCTTCGTTTTGGGCCGGTTTACCGTTCTGTGGTGACTTGGTGGTTTGGTACCAGTTTCTGCACCCCATTGTACTGTTTAGACCTGTTGACACCGTGGATTTTAGCGTGCTTGCCCAGGTATCAGTTTTGTTTGACCTATTCATCCTCAGTTCCATGGTTCAGGACTTGTTTTGGAATTACTGATCAGTTTTGTTTTTTGAGAGTTTCAGTTTGATTGTAGTTATGCTTGTTAGTTTTGTTCCTGTTTGTTTGTTGGTTCATTGTTTGGAACTTTTATGGTACTTGTATTAAAAACTTTGAAGTTGTTACTCGTTTTTGATGTTCAGTTGTTGTATTTTCGTTGTATTTGAATGTTTGGTTTGTGAACATGTGTAGTTGATAATGTTTGTATTTGTAGTTGGTGTTTGTTTGTGTTGTTGTATCATGTGCAGTGTTTATCAAAGGTTTGTTCATATGTAATGTGTTAATATGTAATTGTTTTGTTTGTTTTTGTTGCTTTGTACTTTGGTAATGTTTTGTTGTTAATGTTGTTTTGTTTGTTTCAATGTGTTTTGTGTTTTGATTTATGTGTTTTTTTGTTTGTTTGTATTGTTTTTTGTTTTTATTATGGAGGAATTTTTATTGTTCTTTGTATTCAATGTTTTTATATTTGGTTTTGGTTTCTTTTTCTGTAGATTGTTCTTGTGTTTTTTGTTTTTTTCAATGTCTGTCTTTGTTTTGTGTATTGTATTTTCAGTTTTCATGGTTAATGTTTCGTTTTTTATCTGTTCTGTATCCTTTTGTTCTGTGCGTGTGTTTTTATTTGCATTTTGTTTGTGTGTTATGTATTTTCAGTTGTAGTTTGTTTTATTTTGTTTTGTTTATACTGTATCTTTTTGTATTTGTGTTAAAAATTCTGTTCCTTGTTTGTTTCTGCTATTGGTTGTTGTAGCAGTTAAAAAACGGTTTGTTCTTTTTTTTTTTGTTTTGTTTTTGTTTGTTTTGTGTTGTTTCTTTTAAAATCAGAGTTTTTTTTTTTTAATGGATTGTTTCGCTGTTTTGACCTGTTTGTTTGTGTGTTTTTTGTTTGTTTTTTGCAGACCACTGGTGTTTTTTTTTTTTTGGAATTGAACGGTTTTTTTTTTTGTTTGTTTGTGTGCATTTCTTTTGGTTTGACACTGTTCCCCATGTCCCCCAGGTTGTTTATCTTACCTTTTTTGCCAGGGTGTTGTCCCCATAGTGTTTCTGGGCCAGGTTTTTTCAGCTCTTTGATCCACCAACCTCAGCTCCCGTTTTGACTTTGAGGTAGGCTGTTGCCCGCATGTGGTGAGTTCAGTTGCAGGTACAGGTGATAGAGGTAGGTTCTGTTTTTAATTACTTAATGGTTGTGGCTAAAAGCTTTTGGAAAAAAACTAAGAAGTGCTGCTTTCTATAAAGCTAGTGCGTACACTGTCTTGGATTTGTTGTTTGTTTTTGTTTGTAATTTAATGTTATTTGAAGTATGGAAAACATGGTAAAAAAAGTATATGATATCTGTGTATGTATGCATGGGTATATATATAATGTGTTTATAAAGATAAATTGGTAAAAGTTATCATGCATTTGTAAACAAATTGTAGGGTATGTTGTTTCTAGTTTGTTCAAAATGAATGTTTTGGTAGTTTGAGTGTTTGTTTATTTTGTTTATGTCATTGCAATTTGCAGTATTGTTTGTTGTTGTGTGTTTAATTGTTTTATTGTTTTGTGTGATTTTCATTTTCTTGTATCTTTATTTGTACAATTATTTCTGTGGTTGTTTGTGTTTGCTATCTTCATTGTTTGTGTTTTTTGTTTTTTTTTTTTTTTTTGTCCGTGTGTGTTTTTTAATGTTGGTCTATTTGTTTTGTTGTTGTTTTTGTTTTGGCTAATGTTTGTTTGTTTGTGTCTGTCTGGTCTATTGATGTGTTGTCTTTGTGTGTTCATTTTGTTTGCTGAGCTTGTTTATGTTTGTATCTCTCTTCAAACTTCCGTGCTGCATTTGTTTACGGTCTTAATTGTTTTTGTAGTGTAGTCAGTATTTTCTGATTTAGAAGGTATAACGGTCTTGTTTTTTGTTCTGAATGTTTTTGTAATTCTTGTTTTGTCTGGTTTTTTTTTGGTTTGGTTTTGTTTGGTTAGTCAACATAAAAATTTGTTTTTTTTGTGTAAGCTGGTCTTTTTTTTTTCTTGTGTGTTTGCACTGCTGGTTTTATGTTTTTTACCCACTATTTGACAGCTTGGACTTTTTGGTTGTTTTCCCCATGCCGGTTCACCCCTGGTTAGATTGTTGTGTTTGTTGACGTTTGGGTGGTTCACCCCCCTTGGAACAACTTTGTTGGAGGACCTTTCGTGCATTAGCTGCTGCACCAGTGCCAGCTTACTTGTTCGCTCAGTTGCTCAGCCTCCCAGTCACTTGGATGTACTGCCAGTGCCTCCGCACCCGGCGAGTTCACAGCACCGGCAGGCACATGTATAGGGGTAGGAGTAAAGGTGTTAGAGGTATTTTGAGTGAAGTATTCTGAAGGAAGGTTTTGTCTGTAAAAACTCTAAGTGTGCTGTATGTTCTATATTGCTTGTGCTGTTTTGTTGGATTGTCTGTTTTGTTTTGTTGTTATTTAGGTTATGTTGTTTGTTGCAGTTTTGTACAATATGATGTGATGTCATGCAAAAACAGGTAAAATATATAATCTGCCTAAATATATCATCAAAGGTGTATCATCAAAAGTTGTACACAACAAATAGGCAAACACCAAATCAATAGATATAAATATCAAATGCCTTTAGTGATGGAGAATGTCATTTGCCTAGTTTGAGAGCTCTTGCCCAAAGCAATTATGCAGTCTAAAATATCCACAGTGTGATTTCAATTGTTTTCTGATTATTGTCAAATATATTACTTATAGTATTTAAAATTAGTAACAACATTCCAACCTTGTATAACTGAATCTAGTACAAACATATGACATGATTCCACTTTTTGTATTCGTTTGCATCACCTTCAATATGGGACTTAATTCTGAAGGTGAATCTCAAATTCCAATGATTTGGCTAATCATTATTGTGGCTCATTTCACACAGGTAAATGAACCTATCCGAACTGTCTGTCTGTCGATGGTGATGGGAGAGCTGGCCTCAGTTTCATGCTAAGCATCGCGCTAGCACTTACTCCTCCCTCAACGGTCCGTGCTGCATTTTGTTACCGGTATCCACACATCTCGTCAGTAGTAGTCAGTATAATTCTCGATTATCAGAAGGTATAACGGTAATTGTTTTTGGAAAGCTGAAAAAAAGTGTTGACTTTTCATGGTCTGATAAACATTTCGAAGTGACAATTTGTGTAGCAGATAAAAATATGTTTTTTTTTAAATGAAAAGACTAGGTCTCAATGTTTTGCCAAGGCTGCACTGCAGCATCTACTCACAGGTATTATCCCACTACTGGACAGCACGGGGGATTTGACCTGCTTCGTTTCCGACCTGGGCCGGTTCACCCCTCCTTAGACAACCTGGTGGTCCCGGGCTCCCCCAGGAACACCATATCTATACCGAACTTGGCGTGGACACCCGTTCGACATAGCGTGCTGCAGCCCAGAGCTCCTCAGCTCACTTGATCCACCAACCTCAGCCTCCCAGTGACTTGGATTACAGGCACATGCCAACGCACCCGGCAAGATATTCAGCAGCAGGTAAAGGTGATAGAGGTAGGAGTCTGTGACGTAATTACGAAGGACGGTTGTAGGCTAAAGGCCTTTGCATGGGAAAACTAAGAAGTGCTGCTTCTATAAAGCTAGTGCGTACACTGTCATTGGATGTCCAGTTGGGCCCTTGGCAAGTTTAGGTTGATTTGAAGATATTGGTACATATGCAGAAACACACATGAAATGTGATGTCATGCAAAAACAGGTAAAAATATATAATCTGCCTAAATATATCATCAAAGGTGTATCATCAAAAGTTGTACACAACAAATAGCAAAACACCAAATCAATAGATATGCATATCAAATGCCTTTAGTGATGGAGAATGTCATTTGCCTAGTTTGAGAGCTCTTGCCCAAAGCAATTATGCAGTCTAAAATATCCCACAGTGTGATTTCAATTGTTTTCTGATTATTGTCAAATATATTACTTATAGTATTTTAAATTATGTAACAACATTCCAACCTTGTATAACTCAATCTAGTACAAACATATGACATGATTCCACTTTTTGTATTCGTTTGCATCACCTTCAATAAGGGACTTAATTTGAAGGTGAATCTCAAATTCCAATGATTTGGCTAATCATTATTGTGGCTCATTTCACACAGGTAAATGAACCTATCCGAACTGTCTGTCTGTCGATGGTGATGGGAGAGCTGGCCTCAGTTTCATGCTAAGCATCGCGCTAGCACTTACTCCTCCCTCAACGGTCCGTGCTGCATTTTGTTACCGGTATTCCACACATCTCGTCAGTAGTAGTCAGTATAATTCTCGATTATCAGAAGGTATAACGGTAATTGTTTTTGGAAAGCTGAAAAAAAGTGTTGACTTTTCATGGTCTGATAAACATTTCGAAGTGACAATTTGTGTAGCAGATAAAAATATGTTTTTTTTTAATGAAAAGACTAGGTCTCAATGTTTTGCCAAGGCTGCACTGCAGCATCTACTCACAGGTATTATCCCACTACTGGACAGCACGGGGGATTTGACCTGCTTCGTTTCCGACCTGGGCCGGTTCACCCCTCCCTTAGACAACCTGGTGGTCCCGGGCTCCCCCAGGAACACCATATCGATACCGAACTTAGCGTGGACACCCGTTCGACATAGCGTGCTGCAGCCCAGAGCTCCTCAGCTCACTTGATCCACCAACCTCAGCCTCCCAGTGACTTGGATTACAGGCACATGCCACCGCACCCGGCGAGATATTCAGCTAGCAGGTAAAGGTGATAGAGGTAGGAGTCTGTGACGTAATTACGAAGGAAGGTTCTGGGCTAAAGGCCTTTGCATGGGAAAAACTAAGAAGTGCTGCTTCTATAAAGCTAGTGCGTACACTGTCATTGGATGTCCAGTTGGGCCCTTGGTAGGTTAAGGTTGATTTGAAGATATTGGTACATATGCAGAAACACACATGAAATGTGATGTCATGCAAAAACAGGTAAAATATATAATATGCCTAAATATATCATCAAAGGTGTATCATCAAAAGTTGTACACAACAAATAGGCAAAACACCAAATCAATAGATATACATATCAAATGCCTTTAGTGATGGAGAATGTCATTTGCCTAGTTTGAGAGCTCTTGCCAAAGCAATTATGCAGTCTAAAATATCCACAGTGTGATTCAATTGTTTTCTGATTATTGTCAAATATATTACTTATAGTATTTAAAATTATGTAACAACATTCCAACCTTGTATAACTGAATCTAGTACAAACATATGACATGATTCCACTTTTTGTATTCGTTTGCATCACCTTCAATAATGGGACTTAATTTGAAGGTGAATCTCAAATTCCAATGATTTGGCTAATCATTATTGTGGCTCATTTCACACAGGTAAATGAACCTATCCGAACTGTCTGTCTGTCGATGGTGATGGGAGAGCTGGCCTCAGTTTCATGCTAAGCATCGCGCTAGCACTTACCTCCTCCCTCAACGGTCCGTGCCTGCATTTTGTTACCGGTATCCACACATCTCGTCAGTAGTAGTCAGTATAATTCTCGATTATCAGAAGGTATAACGGTAATTGTTTTTTGGAAAGCTGAAAAAAGTGTCGACTTTTCATGGTCTGATAAACATTTCGAAGTGACAATTTGTGTAGCAGATAAAAATATGTTTTTTTTTAAATGAAAAAGACTAGGTCTCAATGTTTTGCCAAGGCTGCACTGCAGCATCTACTCACAGGTATTATCCCACTACTGGACAGCACGGGGGATTTGACCTGCTTCGTTTCCGACCTGGGCCGGTTCACCCCTCCTTAGGACAACCTGGTGGTTCCCGGGCTCCCCCAGGAACACCATATCTATACCGAACTTAGGCGTGGACACCCGTTCGACATAGCGTGCTGCAGCCCAGAGCTCCTCAGCTCACTTGATCCACCAACCTCAGCCTCCCAGTGACTTGGATTACAGGCACATGC
This sequence comes from Oncorhynchus mykiss, assembly GCF_013265735.2. NCBI lineage: Eukaryota > Metazoa > Chordata > Actinopteri > Salmoniformes > Salmonidae > Oncorhynchus > Oncorhynchus mykiss. The sequence continues at coordinate 34,433,519 of NC_048572.1, forward strand.
CAACGCACCCGGCGAGATATTCAGCAGCAGGTAAAGGTGATAGAGGTAGGAGTCTGTGACGTAATTACGAAGGAGGTTTGTAGGCTAAAGGCCTTTGCATGGGAAAAACTAAGAAGTGCTGCTTCTATAAAGCTAGTGCGTACACTTGTCATTGGATGTCCAGTTGGGCCCTTGGTAGGTTAAGGTTGATTTGAAGATATTGGTACATATGCAGAAACACACATGAAATGTTGATGTCATGCAAAAACAGGTAAAAATATATAATCTGCCTAAATATATCATCAAAGGTGTATCATCAAAAGTTGTACACAACAAATAGGCAAAACACCAAATCAATAGATATGCATATCAAATGCCTTTAGTGATGGAGAATGTCATTTGCCTAGTTTGAGAGCTCTTGCCCAAAGCAATTATGCAGTCTAAAATATCCACAGTGTAATTTCAATTGTTTTCTGATTATTGTCAAATATATTACTTATAGTATTTTAAATTATGTAACAACATTCCAACCTTGTATAACTGAATCTAGTACAAACATATGACATGATTCCACTTTTTGTATTCGTTTGCATCACCTTCAATAAGGGACTTAATTGAAGGTGAATCTCAAATTCCAATGATTTGGCTAATATTATTGTGGCTCATTTCACACAGGTAAATGAACCTATCCGAACTGTCTGTCTGTCGATGGTGATGGGAGAGCTGGCCTCAGTTTCATTGCTAAGCATCGCGCTAGCACTTACTCCTCCCTCAACGGTCCGTGCTGCATTTTGTTACCGGTATCCACACATCTCGTCAGTAGTAGTCAGTATAATTCTCGATTATCAGAAGGTATAACGGTAATTGTTTTTGGAAAGCTGAAAAAAGTGTTGACTTTTCATGGTCTGATAAACATTTCGAAGTGACAATTTGTGTAGCAGATAAAAATATGTTTTTTTTTTAATGAAAAGACTAGGTCTCAATGTTTTTGCCAAGGCTGCACTGCAGCATCTACTCACAGGTATTATCCCACTACTGGACAGCACGGGGATTGACCTGCTTCGTTTCCGACCTGGGCCGGTTCACCCCTCCTTAGACACCTGGTGGTCCCGGGCTCCCCCAGGAACACCATATCGATACCGAACTTGGCGTGGACACCCGTTCGACATAGCGTGCTGCAGCCCAGAGCTCCTCAGCTCACTTGATCCACCAACCTCAGCCTCCCAGTGACTTGGATTACAGGCACATGCCAACGCACCCGGCTGAGATATTCAGCAGCAGGTAAAGGTGATAGAGGTAGGAGTCTGTGACGTAATTACGAAGGACGGTTGTAGGCTAAAGGCCTTTGCATGGGAAAAACTAAGAAGAAATGCTGCTTCTATAAAGCTAGTGCGTACACTGTCATTGGATGTCCAGTTGGGGCCTTGGTAGGTTAAGGTTGATTTGAAGATATTGGTACATATGCAGAAACACACATGAAATGTGATGTCATGCAAAAACAGGTAAAATATATAATCTGCCTAAATATTATCATCAAAGGTGTATCATCAAAAGTTGTACACAACAAATAGGCAAAACACCAAATCAATAGATATGCATATCAAATGCCTTTAGTGATGGAGAATGTCATTTGCCTAGTTTGAGAGCTCTTGCCCAAAGCAATTATGCAGTCTAAAATATCCACAGTGTGATTTCAATTGTTTTCTGATTATTGTCAAATATATTACTTATAGTATTTTAAATTATGTAACAACATTCCAACCTTGTATAACTCAATCTAGTACAAACATATGACATGATTCCACTTTTTGTATTCGTTTGCATCACCTTCAATAAGGGACTTAATTTGAAGGTGAATCTCAAATTCCAATGATTTGGCTAATCATTATTGTGGCTCATTTCACCCAGGTAAATGAACCTATCCGAACTGTCTGTCTGTCGATGGTGATGGGAGAGCTGGCCTCAGTTTCATGCTAAGCATCGCGCTAGCACTTACTCCTCCATCAACGGTCCGTGCTGCATTTTGTTACCGGTATCCACACATCTCGTCAGTAGTAGTCAGTATAATTCTCGATTATCAGAAGGTATAACGGTAATTGTTTTGGAAAGCTGCAAAAAAGTGTCGACTTTTCATGGTCTGATAAACATTTCGAAGTGACAATTTGTGTAGCAGATAAAAATACGTTTTTTTTTTTTAAATGAAAGATTAGGTCTCGAATGTTTTGCCAAGGCTGCACTGCAGCATCTACTCACAGGTATTATCCCACTACTGGACAGCACGGGGGATTTGACCTGCTTCGTTTCCGACCTGGGCCGGTTCACCCCTCCTTAGACAACCTGGTGGTCCCGGGCTCCCCGAGGAACACCATATCCGATACCGAACTTGGCGTGGACACCCATTCGACATAGCGTGCTGCAGCCCAGAGCTCCTCAGCTCACTAGATCCACCAACCTCAGCCTCCCAGTGACTTGGATTACAGGCACATGCCACCGCACCCGGCGAGATATTCAGCAGCAGGTAAAGGTGATAGAGGTAGGAGTCTGTGACGTAATTACGAAGGACGGTTGTAGGCTAAAGGCCTTTGCATGGGAAAAACTAAGAAGAATGCTGCTTCTATAAAGCTAGTGCGTACACTGTCATTGGAGTCCAGTTGGGCCCTTGGTAGGTTAAGGTTTGATTGAAGATATTGGTACATATGCAGAAACACACATGAAATGTGATGTCATGCAAAAACAGGTAAAAATATATAATCTGCCTAAATATATCATCAAAGGTGTATCATCAAAAGTTGTACACAACAAATAGGCAAAACACCCAAATCAATAGATATAATATCAAATGCTTTAGTGATGGAGAATGTCATTTGCCTAGTTTGAGAGCTCTTGCCCAAAGCAATTATGCAGTCTAAATATCCACAGTGTGATTTCAATTGTTTTCTGATTATTGTCAAATATATTACTTATAGTATTTTAAATTATGTAACAACATTCCAACCTTGTATAACTGCAATCTAGTACAAACATATGACATGATTCCACTTTTTGTATTCGTTTGCATCACCTTCAATAAGGGACTTAATTTGAAGGTGAATCTCAAATTCCAATGATTTGGCTAATCATTATTGTGGCTCATTTCACACAGGTAAATGAACCTATCCTGAACTGTCTGTCTGTCGATGGTGATGGGAGAGCTGGCCTCAGTTTCATGCTAAGCATCTGCGCTAGCACTTAATCCTCCCTCAACGGTCCGTGCTGCATTTTGTTACCGGTATCCACACATCTCGTCAGTAGTAGTCAGTATAATTCTCGATTATCAGAAGGTATAACGGTAATTGTTTTTGGAAAGCTGAAAAAAAGTGTTGACTTTCATGGTCTGATAAACATTTCGAAGTGACAATTTGTGTAGCAGATAAAAATATTGTTTTTTTTTAAATGAAAAGACTAGGTCTCGAATGTTTTGCCAGGCTGCCACTGCAGCATCTACTCACAGGTATTATCCCACTACTGGACAGCACGGGGGATTTGACCTGCTTCGTTTCCGACCTGGGCCGGTTCACCCCTCCTTAGACAACCTGGTGGTCCCGGGCTCCCCCAGGAACACCATATCTATACCGAACTTGGCGTGGACACCCGTTCGACATAGCGTGCTGCAGCCCAGAGCTCCTCAGCTCACTGATCCACCAACCTCAGCCTCCCAGTGACTTGGATTACAGGCACATGCCACCGCACCCGGCAGAGATATTCAGCAGCAGGTAAAGGTGATAGAGGTAGGAGTCTGTGACGTAATTACGAAGGACGGTTGTAGGCTAAAGGCCTTTGCATGGGAAAAAACTAAGAAGTGCTGCTTCTATAAAGCTAGTGCGTACACTGTCATTGGATGTCCAGTTGGGCCCTTGGCTAAGTTTAAGGTTGATTTGAAGATATTGGTACATATGCAGAAAACACACATGAAATGTGATGTCATGCAAAAACAGGTAAAAATATATAATCTGCCTAAATATATCATCAAAGGTGTATCATCAAAAGTTGTACACAACAAATAGGCAAAACACCCAAATCAATAGATATGCATATCAAATGCCTTTAGTTGATGGAGAATGTCATTTGCCTAGTTTGAGAGCTCTTGCCCAAAGCAATTATGCAGTCTAAAATATCCACAGTGTGATTTTCAATTGTTTTCTGATTATTGTCAAATATATACTTATAGTATTTTAAATCTATGTAACAACATTCCAACCTTGTATAACTGAATCTAGTACAAACATATGACATGATTCCACTTTTTGTATTCGTTTGCATCACCTTCAATAATGGGACTTAATTTGAAGGTGAATCTCAAATTCCAATGATTTGGCTAATTATTATTGTGGCTCATTTCACACAGGTAAATGAACCTATCCGAACTGTCTGTCTGTCGATGGTGATGGGAGAGCTGGCCTCAGTTTCATGCTAAGCATCGCGCTAGCACTACTCCTCCCTCAACGGTCCGTGCTGCATTTTGTTACCGGTATCCACACATCTCGTCAGTAGTAGTCAGTATAATTCTCGATTATCAGAAGGTTATAACGGTAATGTTTTTGGAAAGCTGAAAAAAAGTTGTCGACTTTCATGGTCTGATAAACATTTCGAAGTGACAATTTGTGTAGCAGATAAAAATATGGTTTTTTTTTTAATGATAAAGTCTAGGTCTCAATGTTTTGCCAAGGCTGCACTGCAGCATCTACTCACAGGTATTATCCCACTACTGGACAGCACGGGGGATTTGACCTGCTTCGTTTCCGACCTGGGCCGGTTCACCCCTCCTTAGACAACCCTGGTGGTCCCGGGCTCCCCCAGGAACACCATATCGATACCGAACTTGGCGTGGACACCCGTTCGACATAGCGTGCTGCAGCCCAGAGCTCCTCAGCTCACTTGATCCACCAACCTCAGCCTCCCAGTGACTTGGATACAGGCACATGCCAACGCACCCGGTGAGATATTCAGCAGCAGGTAAAGGTGATAGAGGTAGGAGTCTGTGACGTAATTACGAAGGACGGTTGTAGGCTAAAGGCCTTTGCATGGGAAAAACTAAGAAGAATGCTGCTTCTATAAAGCTAGTGCGTACACTGTCATTGGATGTCCAGTTGGGCCCTTGGTAGGTTAAGTTGATTTGAAGATATTGGTACATATGCAGGAAACACACATGAAATGTGATGTCATGCAAAAACAGGTAAAAATATATAATCTGCCTAAATATATCATCAAAGGTGTATCATCAAAAGTTGTACACAACAAATAGGCAAAACACCAAATCAATAGATATGCATATCAAATGCCTTTAGTGATGGAGAATGTCATTTGCCTAGTTTGAGAGCTCTTGCCCAAAGCAATATGCAGTCTAAAATATCCACAGTGTGATTTCAATTGTTTTCTGATTATTGTCAAATATATTACTTATAGTATTTTAAATTATGTAACAACATTCCAACCTGTATAACTGAATCTAGTACAAAACATTATGACATGATTCCACTTTTTGTATTCGTTTGCATACACCTTCAATAAGGGACTTAATTTGAAGGTGAATCTCAAATTCCAATGATTTGGCTAATCATTATTGTGGCTCATTTCACACAGGTAAATGAACCTATCCGAACTGTCTGTCTGTCGATGGTGATGGGAGAGCTGGCCTCAGTTTCATGCTAAGCATCGCGCTAGCACTTACTCCTCCCTCAACGGTCCGTGCTGCATTTTTGTTACCGGTATCCACACATCCTCGTCAGTAGTAGTCAGTATAATTCTCGATTATCAGAAGGTATAACGGTAATTGTTTTTGGAAAGCTGCAAAAAAGTGTCGACTTTTCATGGTCTGATAAACATTTCGAAGTGACAATTTGTGTAGCAGATAAAAATACTGGGTTTTTTTTTTTTTTTTTTTAATGAAAGACTAGGTCTCAATGTTTTGCCAAGGCTGCACTGCAGCATCTACTCACAGGTATTATCCCCCAACTACTGGACAGCACGGGGGATTTGACCTGCTTCGTTTCCGACCTGGGCCGGTTCACCCCTCCTTAGACAACCTGGTGGTCCCGGGCTCCCCCAGGAACACCATATCGATACCGAACTTGGCGTGGACACCCGTTCGACATAGCGTGCTGCAGCCCAGAGCTCCTCAGCTCACTTGGTCCACCAACCTCAGCCTCCCAGTGACTTGGATTACAGGCACATGCCAACGCACCGGGAGATATCAGCAGCAGGTAAAGGTGATAGAGGTAGGAGTCTGTGACGTAATACGAAGGACGGTTGTAGGCTAAAGGCCTTTGCATGGGAAAAACTAAGAAGAAATGCTGCTTCTATAAAGCTAGTGCGTACACTGTCATTGGATGTCCAGTTGGGCCCTTGGTAGGTTAAGGTTGATTTGAAGATATTGGTACATATGCAGAAACACACATGAAATGTGATGTCATGCAAAAACAGGTAAAAATATATAATCTGCCTAAATATATTCATCAAAGGTGTATCATCAAAAGTTGTACACAACAAATAGGCAAAACACCAAATCAATAGATATGCATATCAATGCCTTTAGTGATGGAGAATGTCATTTGCCTAGTTTGAGAGCTCTTGCCCCAAAGCAATTATGCAGTCTAAAATATCCACAGTGTGATTTCAATTGTTTTCTGATTATTGTCAAATATATTACTTATAGTATTTAAATTATGTAACAACATTCCAACCTTGTATAACTGAATCTAGTACAAACATATGACACGATTCACTTTTGTATTCGTTGCATTCACCTTCAATAAGGGACTTAATTTGAAGGGTGAATCTCAAATTCCAATGATTGGCTAATCATTATTGTGGCTCATTTCACACAGGTAAATGAAACCTATCCGAACTGTCTGTCTGTCGATGGTGATGGGAGAGCTGGCCTCAGTTTCATGCTAAGCATCGCGCTAGCACTTACTCCTCCCTCAACGGTCCGTGCTGCATTTTTGTTACCGGTATCCACACATTCTGTCAGTAGTAGTCAGTATAATTCTCGATTATCAGAAGGTATAACGGTATTGTTTTTGGAAAGCTGCAAAAAAGTGTCGACTTTTCATGGTCTGATAAACATTTCGAAGTGACAATTTGTGTAGCAGATAAAAATATGGTTTTTTTTTTTTTAATGAAAAGACTAGGTCTCAATGTTTTTGCCAAGGCTGCACTGCAGCATCTACTCACAGGTATTATCCCACTACTGGACAGCACGGGGGATTTGACCCTGCTTCGTTTCCGACCTGGGCCGGTTCACCCCTCCTTAGACAACCTGGTGGTCCCGGGCTCCCCAGGAACACCATATCGATACCGAACTTGGCGTGGACACCCGTTCGACATAGCGTGCTGCAGCCCAGAGCTCCTCAGCTCACTTGGTCCACCAACCTCAGCCTCCCAGTGACTTGGATTACAGGCACATGCCAACGCACCGGCGAGCTATTCAGCAGCAGGTAAAGGTGATAGAGGTAGGAGTCTGTGACGTAATTACGAAGGACGGTTGTAGGCTAAAGGCCTTTGCATGGGAAAAACTAAGAAGAAATGCTGCTTCTATAAAGCTAGTGCGTACACTGTCATTGGATGTCCCGTTGGGCCCTTGGTAGGTTAAGGTTGATTTTGAAGATATGGTACATATGCAGAACACCACATGAAATGTGATGTCATGCAAAAACAGGTAAAAATATATAATCTGCCTAAATATATCATCAAAGGTGTATCATCAAAAGTTGTACACAACAAATAGGCAAAACACCAAATCAATAGATATGCATATCAAATGCCTTTAGTGATGGAGAATGTCATTTGCCTAGTTTGAGAGCTCTTGCCCAAAGCAATTATGCAGTCTAAAAATATCCACAGTGTTGATTTCAATTGTTTTTCTGATTATTGTCAAATATATACTTATAGTATTTTAAAATTATTGTAACAACATTCCAACCTTGTATAACTGAATCTAGTACAAACATATGACATGATTCCACTTTTTGTATTCGTTTGCATCACCTTCAATAAGGGACTTAATTTGAAGGTGAATCTCAAATTCCAATGATTTGGCTAATCATTATTGTGGCTCATTTCACACAGGTAAATGAACCTATCCGAACTGTCTGTCTGTCGATGGTGATGGGAGAGCTGGCCTCAGTTTCATGCTAAGCATCGCGCTAGCACTTACTCCTCCCTCAACGGTGTCCGTGCTGCATTTTGTTACTGGTATCCACACATCTCGTCAGTAGTAGTCAGTATAATTCTCGATTATCAGAAGGTATAACGGTAATTGTTTTTGGAAAGCTGCAAAAAAGTGTCGACTTTTCATGGTCTGATAAACATTTCGAAGTGACAATTTGTGTAGCAGATAAAATATGGGTTTTTTTTTTTATGAAAAGACTAGGTCTCAATGTTTTGCCAAGGCTGCACTGCAGCATCTACTCACAGGTATTATCCCACTACTGGACAGCACGGGGGATTTGACCTGCTTCGTTTCCGACCTGGGCCGGTTCACCCCTCCTTAGACAACCTGGTGGTCCCGGGCTCCCCCAGGAACACCCTATCGATACCGAACTTGGCGTGGACACCCGTTCGACATAGCGTGCTGCAGCCCAGAGCTCCTCAGCTCACTTGGTCCACCAACCTCAGCCTCCCAGTGACTTGGATTACAGGCACATGCAACGCACCCGGCGAGATATTCAGCAGCAGGTAACGGTGATAGAGGTAGGAGTCTGTGACGTAATTACGAAGGACGGTTGTAGGCTAAAGGCCTTTGCATGGGAAAAACTAAGAAGAATGCTGCTTCTATAAAGCTAGTGCGTACACTGTCATGGATGTCCAGTTGGCCCTTGGTAGGTTAAGGTTGATTTGAAGATATTGGTACATATGCAGAAACACCATGAAATGTGATGTCAGCAAACACAGGTAAAAATATATAATCTGCCTAAATATATCATCAAAGGTGTATCATCAAAAGTTGTAACAACAAATAGGCAAAACACCAAATCAATAGATATGCATATCAAATGCCTTTAGTGATGGAGAATGTCATGTGCCTAGTTTGAGAGCTCTGCCCAAAGCAATTAGCAGTCTAAATATCCACAGTGTGATTTCCAATTGTTTTCTGATTATTGTCAAATATATTACTTATAGTATTTAAAATTATGTAACAACATTCCAACCTTGTATAACTCAATCTAGTACAAACATATGACATGATTCCACTTTTTGTATTCGTTTGCATCACCTTCAATAAGGGACTTAATTTGAAGGTGAATCTCAAATTCCAATGATTTGGCTAATCATTATTGTGGCTCATTTCACACAGGTAAATGAACCTATCCGAACTGTCTGTCTGTCGATGGTGATGGGAGAGCTGGCCTCAGTTTCATGCTAAGCATCGCGCTAGCACTTACTCCTCCTCAACGGTCCGTGCTGCATTTTGTTACCGGTATCCACACATCTCGTCAGTAGTAGTCAGTATAATTCTCGATTATCAGAAGGTATAACGGTAATTGTTTTTGGAAAGCTGAAAAAAAGTGTCGACTTTTCATGGTCTGATAAACATTTCGAAGTGACAATTTGTGTAGCAGATAAAAATACGTTTTTTTTTAATGAAAAGATTAGGTCTCGATGTTTTGCCAAGGCTGCACTGCAGCATCTACTCACAGGTATTATCCCACTACTGGACAGCACGGGGGATTTGACCTGCTTCGTTTCCGACCTGGGCCGGTTCACCCCTCCTTAGACAACCTGGTGGTCCCGGGCTCCCCCAGGAACACCATATCGATACCGAACTTAGCGTGGACACCCGTTCGACATAGCGTGCTGCAGCCCAGAGCTCCTCAGCTCACTTGATCCACCAACCTCAGCCTCCCAGTGACTTGGATTACAGGCACATGCCACCGCACCCGGCGAGATATTCAGCTGCAGGTAAAGGTGATAGAGGTAGGAGTCTGTGACGTAATTACGAAGGACGGTTGTAGGCTAAAGGCCTTTGCATGGGAAAAACTAAGAAGTGCTGCTTCTATAAAGCTAGTGCGTACACTGTCATTGGATGTCCAGTTGGGCCCTTGGTAGGTTAAGGTTGATTTGAAGATATTGGTACATATGCAGAAACACACATGAAATGTGATGTCATGCAAAAACAGGTAAAAATATATAATCTGCCTAAATATATCATCAAAGGTGTATCATCAAAAGTTGTACACAACAAATAGGCAAAACACCAAATCAATAGATATGCATATCAAATGCCTTTAGTGATGGAGAATGTCATTTGCCTAGTTTGAGAGCTCTTGCCCAAAGCAATTATGCAGTCTAAAATATCCACAGTGTGATTTCAATTGTTTTCTGATTATTGTCAAATATATTACTTATAGTATTTTAAATTATGTAACAACATTCCAACCTTGTATAACTGAATCTAGTACAAACATATGACATGATTCCACTTTTTGTATTCGTTTGCATCACCTTCAATAAGGGACTTAAATTGAAGGTGAATCTCAAATTCCAATGATTTGGCTAATCATTATTGTGGCTCATTTCACACAGGTAAATGAACCTATCCGAACTGTCTGTCTGTCGATGGTGATGGGAGAGCTGGCCTCAGTTTCATGCTAAGCATCGCGCTAGCACTTACTCCTCCCTCAACGGTCCGTGCTGCATTTTGTTACCGGTATCCACACATCTCGTCAGTAGTAGTCAGTATAATTCTCGATTATCAGAAGGTATAACGGTAATTGTTTTTGGAAAGCTGAAAAAAAGTGTCGACTTTTCATGGTCTGATAAACATTTCGAAGTGACAATTTGTGTAGCAGATAAAAATACGTTTTTTTTTAATGAAAAGATTAGGTCTCGATGTTTTGCCAAGGCTGCACTGCAGCATCTACTCACAGGTATTATCCCACTACTGGACAGCACGGGGGATTTGACCTGCTTCGTTTCCGACCTGGGCCGGTTCACCCCTCCTTAGACAACCTGGTGGTCCCGGGCTCCCCCAGGAACACCATATCGATACCGAACTTAGCGTGGACACCCGTTCGACATAGCGTGCTGCAGCCCAGAGCTCCTCAGCTCACTTGATCCACCAACCTCAGCCTCCCAGTGACTTGGATTACAGGCACATGCCAACGCACCCGGCGAGATATTCAGCTGCAGGTAAAGGTGATAGAGGTAGGAGTCTGTGACGTAATTACGAAGGACGGTTGTAGGCTAAAGGCCTTTGCATGGGAAAAAAGAAGAAGTGCTGCTTCTATAAAGCTAGTGCGTACACTGTCATTGGATGTCCAGTTGGGCCCTTGGTAGGTTAAGGTTGATTTGAAGATATTGGTACATATGCAGAAACACACATGAAATGTGATGTCATGCAAAAACAGGTAAAATATATAATCTGCCTAAATATATCATCAAAGGTGTATCATCAAAAGTTGTACACAACAAATAGGCAAAACACCAAATCAATAGATATGCATATCAAATGCCTTTAGTGATGGAGAATGTCATTTGCCTAGTTTGAGAGCTCTTGCCCAAAGCAATTATGCAGTCTAAAATATCCACAGTGTGATTTCAATTGTTTTCTGATTATTGTCAAATATATTACTTATAGTATTTAAAATTATGTAACAACATTCCAACCTTGTATAACTCAATCTAGTACAAACATATGACATGATTCCACTTTTTGTATTCGTTTGCATCACCTTCAATAAGGGACTTAATTTGAAGGTGAATCTCAAATTCCAATGATTTGGCTAATCATTATTGTGGCTCATTTCACACAGGTAAATGAACCTATCCGAACTGTCTGTCTGTCGATGGTGATGGGAGAGCTGGCCTCAGTTTCATGCTAAGCATCGCGCTAGCACTTACTCCTCCCTCAACGGTCCGTGCTGCATTTTGTTACCGGTATCCACACATCTCGTCAGTAGTAGTCAGTATAATTCTCGATTATCAGAAGGTATAACGGTAATTGTTTTTGGAAAGCTGAAAAAAAGTGTCGACTTTTCATGGTCTGATAAACATTTCGAAGTGACAATTTGTGTAGCAGATAAAAATACGTTTTTTTTTAATGAAAAGATTAGGTCTCGATGTTTTGCCAAGGCTGCACTGCAGCATCTACTCACAGGTATTATCCCACTACTGGACAGCACGGGGGATTTGACCTGCTTCGTTTCCGACCTGGGCCGGTTCACCCCTCCTTAGACAACCTGGTGGTCCCGGGCTCCCCCAGGAACACCATATCGATACCGAACTTAGCGTGGACACCCGTTCGACATAGCGTGCTGCAGCCCAGAGCTCCTCAGCTCACTTGATCCACCAACCTCAGCCTCCCAGTGACTTGGATTACAGGCACATGCACCGCACCCGGCGAGATATTCAGCTGCAGGTAAAGGTGATAGAGGTAGGAGTCTGTGACGTAATTACGAAGGACGGTTGTAGGCTAAAGGCCTTTGCATGGGAAAAACTAAGAAGTGCTGCTTCTATAAAGCTAGTGCGTACACTGTCATTGGATGTCCAGTTGGGCCCTTGGTAGGTTAGGTTGATTTGAAGATATTGGTACATATGCAGAAACACACATGAAATGTGATGTCATGCAAAAACAGGTAAAATATATAATCTGCCTAAATATATCATCAAAGGTGTATCATCAAAAGTTGTACACAACAAATAGGCAAAACACCAAATCAATAGATATGCATATCAAATGCCTTTAGTGATGGAGAATGTCATTTGCCTAGTTTGAGAGCTCTTGCCCAAAGCAATTATGCAGTCTAAAATATCCACAGTGTGATTTCAATTGTTTTCTGATTATTGTCAAATATATTACTTATAGTATTTAAATTATGTAACAACATTCCAACCTTGTATAACTCAATCTAGTACAAACATATGACATGATTCCACTTTTTGTATTCGTTTGCATCACCTTCAATAAGGGACTTAATTTGAAGGTGAATCTCAAATTCCAATGATTTGGCTAATCATTATTGTGGCTCATTTCACACAGGTAAATGAACCTATCCGAACTGTCTGTCTGTCGATGGTGATGGGAGAGCTGGCCTCAGTTTCATGCTAAGCATCGCGCTAGCACTTACTCCTCCCTCAACGGTCCGTGCTGCATTTTGTTACCGGTATCCACACATCTCGTCAGTAGTAGTCAGTATAATTCTCGATTATCAGAAGGTATAACGGTAATTGTTTTTGGAAAGCTGAAAAAAAGTGTCGACTTTTCATGGTCTGATAAACATTTCGAAGTGACAATTTGTGTAGCAGATAAAAATAGGTTTTTTTTTAATGAAAAGATTAGGTCTCGATGTTTTGCCAAGGCTGCACTGCAGCATCTACTCACAGGTATTATCCCACTACTGGACAGCACGGGGGATTTGACCTGCTTCGTTTCCGACCTGGCCGGTTCACCCCTCCTTAGACAACCTGGTGGTCCCGGGCTCCCCCAGGAACACCATATCGATACCGAACTTAGCGTGGACACCCGTTCGACATAGCGTGCTGCAGCCCAGAGCTCCTCAGCTCACTTGATCCACCAACCTCAGCCTCCCAGTGACTTGGATTACAGGCACATGCCACCGCACCGGCGAGATATTCAGCTGCAGGTAAAGGTGATAGAGGTAGGAGTCTGTGACGTAATTACGAAGGACGGTTGTAGGCTAAAGGCCTTTGCATGGGAAAAACTAAGAAGTGCTGCTTCTATAAAGCTAGTGCGTACACTGTCATTGGATGTCCAGTTGGGCCCTTGGTAGGTTAAGGTTGATTTGAAGATATTGGTACATATGCAGAAACACACATGAAATGTGATGTCATGCAAAAACAGGTAAAATATATAATCTGCCTAAATATATCATCAAAGGTGTATCATCAAAAGTTGTACACAACAAATAGGCAAAACACCAAATCAATAGATATGCATATCAAATGCCTTTAGTGATGGAGAATGTCATTTGCCTAGTTTGAGAGCTCTTGCCCAAAGCAATTATGCAGTCTAAAATATCCACAGTGTGATTTCAATTGTTTTCTGATTATTGTCAAATATATTACTTATAGTATTTTAAATTATGTAACAACATTCCAACCTTGTATAACTCAATCTAGTACAAACATATGACATGATTCCACTTTTTGTATTCGTTTGCATCACCTTCAATAAGGGACTTAATTTGAAGGTGAATCTCAAATTCCAATGATTTGGCTAATCATTATTGTGGCTCATTTCACACAGGTAAATGAACCTATCCGAACTGTCTGTCTGTCGATGGTGATGGGAGAGCTGGCCTCAGTTTCATGCTAAGCATCGCGCTAGCACTTACTCCTCCCTCAACGGTCCGTGCTGCATTTTGTTACCGGTATCCACACATCTCGTCAGTAGTAGTCAGTATAATTCTCGATTATCAGAAGGTATAACGGTAATTGTTTTTGGAAAGCTGAAAAAAAGTGTCGACTTTTCATGGTCTGATAAACATTTCGAAGTGACAATTTGTGTAGCAGATAAAAATACGTTTTTTTTTAAATGAAAAGATTAGGTCTCGATGTTTTGCCAAGGCTGCACTGCAGCATCTACTCACAGGTATTATCCCACTACTGGACAGCACGGGGGATTTGACCTGCTTCGTTTCCGACCTGGGCGGTTCACCCCTCCTTAGACAACCTGGTGGTCCCGGGCTCCCCAGGAACACCATATCGATACCGAACTTAGCGTGGACACCCGTTCGACATAGCGTGCTGCAGCCCAGAGCTCCTCAGCTCACTTGATCCACCAACCTCAGCCTCCCAGTGACTTGGATTACAGGCACATGCCACCGCACCCGGCGAGATATTCAGCTGCAGGTAAAGGTGATAGAGGTAGGAGTCTGTGACGTAATTACGAAGGACGGTTGTAGGCTAAAGGCCTTTGCATGGGAAAAACTAAGAAGTGCTGCTTCTATAAAGCTAGTGCGTACACTGTCATTGGATGTCCAGTTGGGCCCTTGGTAGGTTAAGGTTGATTTGAAGATATTGGTACATATGCAGAAACACACATGAAATGTGATGTCATGCAAAAACAGGTAAAAATATATAATCTGCCTAATATATCATCAAAGGTGTATCATCAAAAGTTGTACACAACAAATAGGCAAAACACCAAATCAATAGATATGCATATCAAATGCCTTTAGTGATGGAGAATGTCATTTGCCTAGTTTGAGAGCTCTTGCCCAAAGCAATTATGCAGTCTAAAATATCCACAGTGTGATTTCAATTGTTTTCTGATTATTGTCAAATATATTACTTATAGTATTTTAAATTATGTAACAACATTCCAACCTTGTATAACTCAATCTAGTACAAACATATGACATGATTCCACTTTTTGTATTCGTTTGCATCACCTTCAATAAGGGACTTAATTTGAAGGTGAATCTCAAATTCCAATGATTTGGCTAATCATTATTGTGGCTCATTTCACACAGGTAAATGAACCTATCCGAACTGTCTGTCTGTCGATGGTGATGGGAGAGCTGGCCTCAGTTTCATGCTAAGCATCGCGCTAGCACTTACTCCTCCCTCAACGGTCCGTGCTGCATTTTGTTACCGGTATCCACACATCTCGTCAGTAGTAGTCAGTATAATTCTCGATTATCAGAAGGTATAACGGTAATTGTTTTTGGAAAGCTGAAAAAAAGTGTCGACTTTTCATGGTCTGATAAACATTTCGAAGTGACAATTTGTGTAGCAGATAAAAATACGTTTTTTTTAAATGAAAAGATTAGGTCTCGATGTTTTGCCAAGGCTGCACTGCAGCATCTACTCACAGGTATTATCCCACTACTGGACAGCACGGGGGATTTGACCTGCTTCGTTTCCGACCTGGGCCGGTTCACCCCTCCTTAGACAACCTGGTGGTCCCGGGCTCCCAGGAACACCATATCGATACCGAACTTAGCGTGGACACCCGTTCGACATAGCGTGCTGCAGCCCAGAGCTCCTCAGCTCACTTGATCCACCAACCTCAGCCTCCCAGTGACTTGGATTACAGGCACATGCCACCGCACCCGGCGAGATATTCAGCTGCAGGTAAAGGTGATAGAGGTAGGAGTCTGTGACGTAATTACGAAGGACGGTTGTAGGCTAAAGGCCTTTGCATGGGAAAAACTAAGAAGTGCTGCTTCTATAAAGCTAGTGCGTACACTGTCATTGGATGTCCAGTTGGCCCTTGGTAGGTTAAGGTTGATTTGAAGATATTGGTACATATGCAGAAACACACATGAAATGTGATGTCATGCAAAAACAGGTAAAAATATATAATCTGCCTAAATATATCATCAAAGGTGTATCATCAAAAGTTGTACACAACAAATAGGCAAAACACCAAATCAATAGATATGCATATCAAATGCCTTTAGTGATGGAGAATGTCATTTGCCTAGTTTGAGAGCTCTTGCCCAAAGCAATTATGCAGTCTAAAATATCCACAGTGTGATTTCAATTGTTTTCTGATTATTGTCAAATATATTACTTATAGTATTTAAATTATGTAACAACATTCCAACCTTGTATAACTCAATCTAGTACAAACATATGACATGATTCCACTTTTTGTATTCGTTTGCATCACCTTCAATAAGGGACTTAATTTGAAGGTGAATCTCAAATTCCAATGATTTGGCTAATCATTATTGTGGCTCATTTCACACAGGTAAATGAACCTATCCGAACTGTCTGTCTGTCGATGGTGATGGGAGAGCTGGCCTCAGTTTCATGCTAAGCATCGCGCTAGCACTACTCCTCCCTCAACGGTCCGTGCTGCATTTTGTTACGGTATCCACACATCTCGTCAGTAGTAGTCAGTATAATTCTCGATTATCAGAAGGTATAACGGTAATTGTTTTTGGAAAGCTGAAAAAAAGTGTCGACTTTTCATGGTCTGATAAACATTTCGAAGTGACAATTTGTGTAGCAGATAAAAATACGTTTTTTTTTAATGAAAAGATTAGGTCTCGATGTTTTGCCAAGGCTGCACTGCAGCATCTACTCACAGGTATTATCCCACTACTGGACAGCACGGGGGATTTGACCTGCTTCGTTTCCGACCTGGGCCGGTTCACCCCTCCTTAGACAACCTGGTGGTCCCGGCTCCCCCAGGAACACCATATCGATACCGAACTTAGCGTGGACACCCGTTCGACATAGCGTGCTGCAGCCCAGAGCTCCTCAGCTCACTTGATCCACCAACCTCAGCCTCCCAGTGACTTGGATTACAGGCACATGCCACCGCACCCGGCGAGATATTCAGCTGCAGGTAAAGGTGATAGAGGTAGGAGTCTGTGACGTAATTACGAAGGACGGTTGTAGGCTAAAGGCCTTTGCATGGAAAAACTAAGAAGTGCTGCTTCTATAAAGCTAGTGCGTACACTGTCATTGGATGTCCAGTTGGGCCCTTGGTAGGTTAAGGTTGATTTGAAGATATTGGTACATATGCAGAAACACACATGAAATGTGATGTCATGCAAAAACAGGTAAAAATATATAATCTGCCTAAATATATCATCAAAGGTGTATCATCAAAAGTTGTACACAACAAATAGGCAAAACACCAAATCAATAGATATGCATATCAAATGCCTTTAGTGATGGAGAATGTCATTTGCCTAGTTTGAGAGCTCTTGCCCAAAGCAATTATGCAGTCTAAAATATCCACAGTGTGATTTCAATTGTTTTCTGATTATTGTCAAATATATTACTTATAGTATTTTAAATTATGTAACAACATTCCAACCTTGTATAACTCAATCTAGTACAAACATATGACATGATTCCACTTTTTGTATTCGTTTGCATCACCTTCAATAAGGGACTTAATTTGAAGGTGAATCTCAAATTCCAATGATTTGGCTAATCATTATTGTGGCTCATTTCACACAGGTAAATGAACCTATCCGAACTGTCTGTCTGTCGATGGTGATGGGAGAGCTGGCCTCAGTTTCATGCTAAGCATCGCGCTAGCACTCAACGGTCCGTGCTGCATTTTGTTACGGTATCCACACATCTCGTCAGTAGTAGTCAGTATAATTCTCGATTATCAGAAGGTATAACGGTAATTGTTTTTGGAAAGCTGAAAAAAAGTGTCGACTTTTCATGGTGATAAACATTTCGAAGTGACAATTTGTGTAGCAGATAAAAATACGTTTTTTTTTAAATGAAAAGATTAGGTCTCGATGTTTTGCCAAGGCTGCACTGCAGCATCTACTCACAGGTATTATCCCACTACTGGACAGCACGGGGGATTTGACCTGCTTCGTTTCCGACCTGGGCCGGTTCACCCCTCCTTAGACAACCTGGTGGTCCCGGGCTCCCCCAGGAACACCATATCGATACCGAACTTAGCGTGGACACCGTTCGACATAGCGTGCTGCAGCCCAGAGCTCCTCAGCTCACTTGATCCACCAACCTCAGCCTCCCAGTGACTTGGATTACAGGCACATGCCACCGCACCCGGCGAGATATTCAGCTGCAGGTAAAGGTGATAGAGGTAGGAGTCTGTGACGTAATTACGAAGGACGGTTGTAGGCTAAAGGCCTTTGCATGGGAAAAACTAAGAAGTGCTGCTTCTATAAAGCTAGTGCGTACACTGTCATTGGATGTCCAGTTGGGCCCTTGGTAGGTTAAGGTTGATTTGAAGATATTGGTACATATGCAGAAACACACATGAAATGTGATGTCATGCAAAAACAGGTAAAAATATATAATCTGCCTAAATATATCATCAAAGGTGTATCATCAAAAGTTGTACACAACAAATAGGCAAAACACCAAATCAATAGATATGCATATCAAATGCCTTTAGTGATGGAGAATGTCATTTGCCTAGTTTGAGAGCTCTTGCCCAAAGCAATTATGCAGTCTAAAATATCCACAGTGTGATTTCAATTGTTTTCTGATTATTGTCAAATATATTACTTATAGTATTTTAAATTATGTAACAACATTCCAACCTTGTATAACTCAATCTAGTACAAACATATGACATGATTCCACTTTTTGTATTCGTTTGCATCACCTTCAATAAGGGACTTAATTTGAAGGTGAATCTCAAATTCCAATGATTTGGCTAATCATTATTGTGGCTCATTTCACACAGGTAAATGAACCTATCCGAACTGTCTGTCTGTCGATGGTGATGGGAGAGCTGGCCTCAGTTTCATGCTAAGCATCGCGCTAGCACCTACTCCTCCCTCAACGGTCCGTGCTGCATTTTGTTGCCGGTATCCACACATCTCGTCAGTAGTAGTCAGTATAATTCTCGATTATCAGAAGGTATAACGGTAATTGTTTTTGGAAAGCTGAAAAAAAGTGTCGACTTTTCATGGTCTGATAAACATTTCGAAGTGACAATTTGTGTAGCAGATAAAAATACGTTTTTTTAAATGAAAAGATTAGGTCTCGATGTTTTGCCAAGGCTGCACTGCAGCATCTACTCACAGGTATTATCCCACTACTGGACAGCACGGGGGATTTGACCTGCTTCGTTTCGACCTGGGCCGGTTCACCCCCCTTAGACAACCTGGTGGTCCCAGGCTCCCCCAGGAACACCATATCGATACCGAACTTAGCGTGGACACCCGTTCGACATAGCGTGCTGCAGCCCAGAGCTCCTCAGCTCACTTGATCCACCAACCTCAGCCTCCAGTGACTTGGATTACAGGCACATGCCACCGCACCCGGCGAGATATTCAGCTGCAGGTAAAGGTGATAGAGGTAGGAGTCTGTGACGTAATTACGAAGGACGGTTGTAGGCTAAAGGCCTTTGCATGGGAAAAACTAAGAAGTGCTGCTTCTATAAAGCTAGTGCGTACACTGTCATTGGATGTCCAGTTGGCCCTTGGTAGGTAAGGTTGATTTGAAGATATTGGTACATATGCAGAAACACACATGAAATGTGATGTCATGCAAAAACAGGTAAAAATATATAATCTGCCTAAATATATCATCAAAGGTGTATCATCAAAAGTTGTACACAACAAATAGGCAAAACACCAAATCAATAGATATGCATATCAAATGCCTTTAGTGATGGAGAATGTCATTTGCCTAGTTTGAGAGCTCTTGCCCAAAGCAATTATGCAGTCTAAAATATCCACAGTGTGATTTCAATTGTTTTCTGATTATTGTCAAATATATTACTTATAGTATTTTAAATTATGTAACAACATTCCAACCTTGTATAACTCAATCTAGTACAAACATATGACATGATTCCACTTTTTGTATTCGTTTGCATCACCTTCAATAAGGGACTTAATTTGAAGGTGAATCTCAAATTCCAATGATTTGGCTAATCATTATTGTGGCTCATTTCACACAGGTAAATGAACCTATCCGAACTGTCTGTCTGTCGATGGTGATGGGAGAGCTGGCCTCAGTTTCATGCTAAGCATCGCGCTAGCACCTACTCCTCCCTCAACGGTCCGTGCTGCATTTTGTTGCCGGTATCCACACATCTCGTCAGTAGTAGTCAGTATAATTCTCGATTATCAGAAGGTATAACGGTAATTTTTTTGGAAAGCTGAAAAAAAGTGTCGACTTTTCATGGTCTGATAAACATTTCGAAGTGACAATTTTGTGTAGCAGATAAAAATACGTTTTTTTTTAAATGAAAAAGATTAGGTCTCGATGTTTTGCCAAGGCTGCACTGCAGCATCTACTCACAGGTATTATCCCACTACTGGACAGCACGGGGGATTTGACCTGCTTCGTTTCCGACCTGGGCCGGTTCACCCCTCCTTAGACAACCTGGTGGTCCCAGGCTCCCCAGGAACACCATATCGATACCGAACTTAGCGTGGACACCCGTTCGACATAGAGTGCTGCAGCCCAGAGCTCCTCAGCTCACTTGATCCACCAACCTCAGCCTCCAGTGACTTGGATTACAGGCACATGCCACCGCACCCGGCGAGATATTCAGCTGCAGGTAAAGGTGATAGAGGTAGGAGTCTGTGACGTAATTACGAAGGACGGTTGTAGGCTAAAGGCCTTTGCATGGGAAAAACTAAGAAGTGCTGCTTCTATAAAGCTAGTGCGTACACTGTCATTGGATGTCCAGTTGGCCCTTGGTAGGTTAAGGTTGATTTGAAGATATTGGTACATATGCAGAAACACACATGAAATGTGATGTCATGCAAAAACAGGTAAAAATATATAATCTGCCTAAATATATCATCAAAGGTGTATCATCAAAAGTTGTACACAACAAATAGGCAAAACACCAAATCAATAGATATGCATATCAAATGCCTTTAGTGATGGAGAATGTCATTTGCCTAGTTTGAGAGCTCTTGCCCAAAGCAATTATGCAGTCTAAAATATCCACAGTGTGATTTCAATTGTTTTCTGATTATTGTCAAATATATTACTTATAGTATTTTAAATTATGTAACAACATTCCAACCTTGTATAACTCAATCTAGTACAAACATATGACATGATTCCACTTTTTGTATTCGTTTGCATCACCTTCAATAAGGGACTTAATTGAAGGTGAATCTCAAATTCCAATGATTTGGCTAATCATTATTGTGGCTCATTTCACACAGGTAAATGAACCTATCCGAACTGTCTGTCTGTCGATGGTGATGGGAGAGCTGGCCTCAGTTTCATGCTAAGCATCGCGCTAGCACTACTCCTCCCTCAACGGTCCGTGCTGCATTTTGTTGCCGGTATCCACACATCTCGTCAGTAGTAGTCAGTATAATTCTCGATTATCAGAAGGTATAACGGTAATTGTTTTTGGAAAGCTGAAAAAAGTGTCGACTTTTCATGGTCTGATAAACATTTCGAAGTGACAATTTGTGTAGCAGATAAAAATACGTTTTTTTTAAATGAAAAGATTAGGTCTCGATGTTTTGCCAAGGCTGCACTGCAGCATCTACTCACAGGTATTATCCCACTACTGGACAGCACGGGGGATTTGACCTGCTTCGTTTCCGACCTGGGCCGGTTCACCCTCCTTAGACAACCTGGTGGTCCCGGGCCCCCAGGAACACCATATCGATACCGAACTTAGCGTGGACACCGTTCGACATAGCGTGCTGCAGCCCAGAGCTCCTCAGCTCACTTGATCCACCAACCTCAGCCTCCCAGTGACTTGGATTACAGGCACATGCCACCGCACCCGGCGAGATATTCAGCTGCAGGTAAAGGTGATAGAGGTAGGAGTCTGTGACGTAATTACGAAGGACGGTTGTAGGCTAAAGGCCTTTGCATGGGAAAAACTAAGAAGTGCTGCTTCTATAAAGCTAGTGCGTACACTGTCATTGGATGTCCAGTTGGGCCCTTGGTAGGTTAAGGTTGATTTGAAGATATTGGTACATATGCAGAAACACACATGAAATGTGATGTCATGCAAAAACAGGTAAAAATATATAATCTGCCTAAATATATCATCAAAGGTGTATCATCAAAAGTTGTACACAACAAATAGGCAAAACACCAAATCAATAGATATGCATATCAAATGCCTTTAGTGATGGAGAATGTCATTTGCCTAGTTTGAGAGCTCTTGCCCAAAGCAATTATGCAGTCTAAAATATCCACAGTGTGATTTCAATTGTTTTCTGATTATTGTCAAATATATTACTTATAGTATTTTAAATTATGTAACAACATTCCAACCTTGTATAACTCAATCTAGTACAAACATATGACATGATTCCACTTTTTGTATTCGTTTGCATCACCTTCAATAAGGGACTTAATTTGAAGGTGAATCTCAAATTCCAATGATTTGGCTAATCATTATTGTGGCTCATTTCACACAGGTAAATGAACCTATCCGAACTGTCTGTCTGTCGATGGTGATGGGAGAGCTGGCCTCAGTTTCATGCTAAGCATCGCGCTAGCACTTACTCCTCCCTCAACGGTCCGTGCTGCATTTTGTTGCCGGTATCCACACATCTCGTCAGTAGTAGTCAGTATAATTCTCGATTATCAGAAGGTATAACGGTAATTGTTTTTGGAAAGCTGAAAAAAAGTGTCGACTTTTCATGGTCTGATAAACATTTCGAAGTGACAATTTGTGTAGCAGATAAAAATACGTTTTTTTTTTAAATGAAAAGATTAGGTCTCGATGTTTTGCCAAGGCTGCACTGCAGCATCTACTCACAGGTATTATCCCACTACTGGACAGCACGGGGGATTTGACCTGCTTCGTTTCCGACCTGGGCCGGTTCACCCCTCCTTAGACAACCTGGTGGTCCCGGGCTCCCCCAGGAACACCATATCGATACCGAACTTAGCGTGGACACCCGTTCGACATAGCGTGCTGCAGCCCAGAGCTCCTCAGCTCACTTGATCCACCAACCTCAGCCTCCCAGTGACTTGGATTACAGGCACATGCCACCGCACCCGGCGAGATATTCAGCTGCAGGTAAAGGTGATAGAGGTAGGAGTCTGTGACGTAATTACGAAGGACGGTTGTAGGCTAAAGGCCTTTGCATGGGAAAAACTAAGAAGTGCTGCTTCTATAAAGCTAGTGCGTACACTGTCATTGGATGTCCAGTTGGGCCCTTGGTAGGTTAAGGTTGATTTGAAGATATTGGTACATATGCAGAAACACACATGAAATGTGATGTCATGCAAAAACAGGTAAAAATATATAATCTGCCTAAATATATCATCAAAGGTGTATCATCAAAAGTTGTACACAACAAATAGGCAAAACACCAAATCAATAGATATGCATATCAAATGCCTTTAGTGATGGAGAATGTCATTTGCCTAGTTTGAGAGCTCTTGCCCAAAGCAATTATGCAGTCTAAAATATCCACAGTGTGATTTCAATTGTTTTCTGATTATTGTCAAATATATACTTATAGTATTTTAAATTATGTAACAACATTCCAACCTTGTATAACTCAATCTAGTACAAACATATGACATGATTCCACTTTTTGTATTCGTTTGCATCACCTTCAATAAGGGACTTAATTTGAAGGTGAATCTCAAATTCCAATGATTTGGCTAATCATTATTGTGGCTCATTTCACACAGGTAAATGAACCTATCCGAACTGTCTGTCTGTCGATGGTGATGGGAGAGCTGGCCTCAGTTTCATGCTAAGCATCGCGCTAGCACTTACCTCCCTCAACGGTCCGTGCTGCATTTTGTTGCCGGTATCCACACATCTCGTCAGTAGTAGTCAGTATAATTCTCGATTATCAGAAGGTATAACGGTAATTGTTTTTGGAAAGCTGAAAAAAAGTGTCGACTTTTCATGGTCTGATAAACATTTCGAAGTGACAATTGTGTAGCAGATAAAAATAGTTTTTTTTTAAATGAAAAGATTAGGTCTCGATGTTTTGCCAAGGCTGCACTGCAGCATCTACTCACAGGTATTATCCCACTACTGGACAGCACGGGGGATTTGACCTGCTTCGTTTCCGACCTGGGCCGGTTCACCCCTCCTTAGACAACCTGGTGGTCCGGGCTCCCCCAGGAACACCATATCGATACCGAACTTAGCGTGGACACCCGTTCGACATAGCGTGCTGCAGCCCAGAGCTCCTCAGCTCACTTGATCCACCAACCTCAGCCTCCCAGTGACTTGGATTACAGGCACATGCCACCGCACCCGGCGAGATATTCAGCTGCAGGTAAAGGTGATAGAGGTAGGAGTCTGTGACGTAATTACGAAGGACGGTTGTAGGCTAAAGGCCTTTGCATGGGAAAAACTAAGAAGTGCTGCTTCTATAAAGCTAGTGCGTACACTGTCATTGGATGTCCAGTTGGCCCTTGGTAGGTTAAGGTTGATTTGAAGATATTGGTACATATGCAGAAACACACATGAAATGTGATGTCATGCAAAAACAGGTAAAAATATATAATCTGCCTAAAATATATCATCAAAGGTGTATCATCAAAAGTTGTACACAACAAATAGGCAAAACACCAAATCAATAGATATGCATATCAAATGCCTTTAGTGATGGAGAATGTCATTTGCCTAGTTTGAGAGCTCTTGCCCAAAGCAATTATGCAGTCTAAAATATCCACAGTGTGATTTCAATTGTTTTCTGATTATTGTCAAATATATTAATATAGTATTTTAAATTATGTAACAACATTCCAACCTTGTATAACTCAATCTAGTACAAACATATGACATGATTCCACTTTTTGTATTCGTTTGCATCACCTTCAATAAGGGACTTAATTTGAAGGTGAATCTCAAATTCCAATGATTTGGCTAATCATTATTGTGGCTCATTTCACACAGGTAAATGAACCTATCCGAACTGTCTGTCTGTCGATGGTGATGGGAGAGCTGGCCTCAGTTTCATGCTAAGCATCGCGCTAGCACTTACTCCTCCCTCAACGGTCCGTGCTGCATTTTGTTGCCGGTATCCACACATCTCGTCAGTAGTAGTCAGTATAATTCTCGATTATCAGAAGGTATAACGGTAATTGTTTTTGGAAAGCTGAAAAAAAGTGTCGACTTTTCATGGTCTGATAAACATTTCGAAGTGACAATTTGTGTAGCAGATAAAAATACGTTTTTTTTAAATGAAAAGATTAGGTCTCGATGTTTTGCCAAGGCTGCACTGCAGCATCTACTCACAGGTATTATCCCACTACTGGACAGCACGGGGGATTTGACCTGCTTCGTTTCGACCTGGGCGGTTCACCCCTCCTTAGACAACCTGGTGGTCCCGGGCTCCCCAGGAACACCATATCGATACCGAACTTAGCGTGGACACCCGTTCGACATAGCGTGCTGCAGCCCAGAGCTCCTCAGCTCACTTGATCCACCAACCTCAGCCTCCCAGTGACTTGGATTACAGGCACATGCCACCGCACCCGGCGAGATATTCAGCTGCAGGTAAAGGTGATAGAGGTAGGAGTCTGTGACGTAAAGAAGGACGGGTTGTAGGCTAAAGGCCTTTGCATGGGAAAAACTAAGAAGTGCTGCTTCTATAAAGCTAGTGCGTACACTGTCATTGGATGTCCAGTTTGGCCCTTGGTAGGTTAAGGTTGATTTGAAGATATTGGTACATATGCAGAAACACACATGAAATGTGATGTCATGCAAAAACAGGTAAAAATATATAATCTGCCTAAATATATCATCAAAGGTGTATCATCAAAAGTTGTACACAACAAATAGGCAAAACACCAAATCAATAGATATGCATATCAAATGCCTTTAGTGATGGAGAATGTCATTTGCCTAGTTTGAGAGCTCTTGCCCAAAGCAATTATGCAGTCTAAAATATCCACAGTGTGATTTCAATTGTTTTCTGATTATTGTCAAATATATTACTTATAGTATTTTAAATTATGTAACAACATTCCAACCTTGTATAACTCAATCTAGTACAAACATATGACATGATTCCACTTTTTGTATTCGTTTGCATCACCTTCAATAAGGGACTTATTTGAAGGTGAATCTCAAATTCCAATGATTTGGCTAATCATTATTGTGGCTCATTTCACACAGGTAAATGAACCTATCCGAACTGTCTGTCTGTCGATGGTGATGGGAGAGCTGGCCTCAGTTTCATGCTAAGCATCGCGCTAGCACCTACTCCTCCCTCAACGGTCCGTGCTGCATTTTGTTGCCGGTATCCACACATCTCGTCAGTAGTAGTCAGTATAATTCTCGATTATCAGAAGGTATAACGGTAATTGTTTTTGGAAAGCTGAAAAAAAGTGTCGACTTTTCATGGTCTGATAAACATTTCGAAGTGACAATTTGTGTAGCAGATAAAAATACGTTTTTTTTTAAATGAAAAGATTAGGTCTCGATGTTTTGCCAAGGCTGCACTGCAGCATCTACTCACAGGTATTATCCACTACTGGACAGCACGGGGGATTTGACCTGCTTCGTTCCGACCTGGGCCGGTTCACCCTCCTTAGACAACCTGGTGGTCCCGGGCTCCCCCAGGAACACCATATCGATACCGAACTTAGCGTGGACACGTTCGACACATAGCGTGCTGCAGCCCAGAGCTCCTCAGCTCACTTGATCCACCAACCTCAGCCTCCCAGTGACTTGGATTACAGGCACATGCCACCGCACCCGGCGAGATATTCAGCTGCAGGTAAAGGTGATAGAGGTAGGAGTCTGTGACGTAATTACGAAGGACGGTTGTAGGCTAAAGGCCTTTGCATGGGAAAAACTAAGAAGTGCTGCTTCTATAAAGCTAGTGCGTACACTGTCATTGGATGTCCAGTTGGGCCCTTGGTAGGTTAAGGTTGATTTGAAGATATTGGTACATATGCAGAAACACACATGAAATGTGATGTCATGCAAAAACAGGTAAAAATATATAATCTGCCTAAATATATCATCAAAGGTGTATCATCAAAAGTTGTACACAACAAATAGGCAAAACACCAAATCAATAGATATGCATATCAAATGCCTTTAGTGATGGAGAATGTCATTTGCCTAGTTTGAGAGCTCTTGCCCAAAGCAATTATGCAGTCTAAAATATCCACAGTGTGATTTCAATTGTTTTCTGATTATTGTCAAATATATTACTTATAGTATTTTAAATTATGTAACAACATTCCAACCTTGTATAACTCAATCTAGTACAAACATATGACATGATTCCACTTTTTGTATTCGTTTGCATCACCTTCAATAAGGGACTTAATTTGAAGGTGAATCTCAAATTCCAATGATTTGGCTAATCATTATTGTGGCTCATTTCACACAGGTAAATGAACCTATCCGAACTGTCTGTCTGTCGATGGTGATGGGAGAGCTGGCCTCAGTTTCATGCTAAGCATCGCGCTAGCACTTACTCCTCCCTCAACGGTCCGTGCTGCATTTTGTTCCGGTATCCACACATCTCGTCAGTAGTAGTCAGTATAATTCTCGATTATCAGAAGGTATAACGGTAATTGTTTTTGGAAAGCTGAAAAAAGTGTCGATTTTCATGGTCTGATAAACATTTCGAAGTGACAATTTGTGTAGCAGATAAAAATACGTTTTTTTTAAATGAAAAGATTAGGTCTCGATGTTTTGCCAAGGCTGCACTGCAGCATCTACTCACAGGTATTATCCCACTACTGGACAGCACGGGGGATTTGACCTGCTTCGTTTCCGACCTGGGCCGGTTCACCCTCCTTAGACAACCTGGTGGTCCCGGGCTCCCCAGGAACACCATATCGATACCGAACTTAGCGTGGACACCCGTTCGACATAGCGTGCTGCAGCCCAGAGCTCCTCAGCTCACTTGATCCACCAACCTCAGCCTCCCAGTGACTTGGATTACAGGCACATGCCACCGCACCCGGCGAGATATTCAGCTGCAGGTAAAGGTGATAGAGGTAGGAGTCTGTGACGTAATTACGAAGGACGGTTGTAGGCTAAAGGCCTTTGCATGGGAAAAACTAAGAAGTGCTGCTTCTATAAAGCTAGTGCGTACACTGTCATTGGATGTCCAGTTGGGCCTTGGTAGGTTAAGGTTGATTTGAAGATATTGGTACATATGCAGAAACACACATGAAATGTGATGTCATGCAAAAACAGGTAAAAATATATAATCTGCCTAAATATATCATCAAAGGTGTATCATCAAAAGTTGTACACAACAAATAGGCAAAACACCAAATCAATAGATATGCATATCAAATGCCTTTAGTGATGGAGAATGTATTTGCCTAGTTTGAGAGCTCTTGCCCAAAGCAATTATGCAGTCTAAAATATCCACAGTGTGATTTCAATTGTTTTCTGATTATTGTCAAATATATTACTTATAGTATTTTAAATTATGTAACAACATTCCAACCTTGTATAACTCAATCTAGTACAAACATATGACATGATTCCACTTTTTGTATTCGTTTGCATCACCTTCAATAAGGGACTTAATTTGAAGGTGAATCTCAAATTCCAATGATTTGGCTAATCATTATTGTGGCTCATTTCACACAGGTAAATGAACCTATCCGAACTGTCTGTCTGTCGATGGTGATGGGAGAGCTGGCCTCAGTTTCATGCTAAGCATCGCGCTAGCACCTACTCCTCCTCAACGGTCCGGTCCGTGTGCATTTTGTTGCCGGTATCCACACATCTCGTCAGTAGTAGTCAGTATAATTCTCGATTATCAGAAGGTATAACGGTAATTGTTTTGGAAAGCTGAAAAAAAGTGTCGACTTTTCATGGTCTGATAAACATTTCGAAGTGACAATTTGTGTAGCAGATAAAAATACGTTTTTTTTTTAAATGAAAAGATTAGGTCTCGATGTTTTGCCAAGGCTGCACTGCAGCATCTACTCACAGGTATTATCCCACTACTGGACAGCACGGGGGATTTGACCTGCTTCGTTTCCGACCTGGGCCGGTTCACCCCTCCTTAGACAACCTGGTGGTCCCGGGCTCCCCAGGAACACCATATCGATACCGAACTTAGCGTGGACACCCGTTCGACATAGCGTGCTGCAGCCCAGAGCTCCTCAGCTCACTTGATCCACCAACCTCAGTCCCAGTGACTTGGATTACAGGCACATGCCACCGCACCCGGCGAGATATTCAGCTGCAGGTAAAGGTGATAGAGGTAGGAGTCTGTGACAATTACGAAGGACGGTTGTAGGCTAAAGGCCTTTGCATGGGAAAAACTAAGAAGTGCTGCTTCTATAAAGCTAGTGCGTACACTGTCATTGGATGTCCAGTTGGCCCTTGGTAGGTTAAGGTTGATTTGAAGATATTGGTACATATGCAGAAACACACATGAAATGTGATGTCATGCAAAAACAGGTAAAATATATAATCTGCCTAAATATATCATCAAAGGTGTATCATCAAAAGTTGTACACAACAAATAGGCAAAACACCAAATCAATAGATATGCATATCAAATGCCTTTAGTGATGGAGAATGTCATTTGCCTAGTTTGAGAGCTCTTGCCCAAAGCAATTATGCAGTCTAAAATATCCACAGTGTGATTTCAATTGTTTTCTGATTATTGTCAAATATATTACTTATAGTATTTTAAATTATGTAACAACATTCCAACCTTGTATAACTCAATCTAGTACAAAACATATGACATGATTCCACTTTTTGTATTCGTTTGCATCACCTTCAATAAGGGACTTAATTTGAAGGTGAATCTCAAATTCCAATGATTTGGCTAATCATTATTGTGGCTCATTTCACACAGGTAAATGAACCTATCCGAACTGTCTGTCTGTCGATGGTGATGGGAGAGCTGGCCTCAGTTTCATGCTAAGCATCGCGCTAGCACTTACTCTCCCTCAACGGTCCGTGCTGCATTTTGTTGCCGGTATCCACACATCTCGTCAGTAGTAGTCAGTATAATTCTCGATTATCAGAAGGTATAACGGTAATTGTTTTTGGAAAGCTGAAAAAAAAGTGTCGACTTTTCATGGTCTGATAAACATTTCGAAGTGACAATTTGTGTAGCAGATAAAAATACGTTTTTTTTAAATGAAAAGATTAGGTCTCGATGTTTTGCCAAGGCTGCACTGCAGCATCTACTCACAGGTATTATCCCACTACTGGACAGCACGGGGGATTTGACCTGCTTCGTTTCCGACCTGGCCGGTTCACCCCTCCTTAGACAACCTGGTGGTCCCGGGCTCCCCAGGAACACCATATCGATACCGAACTTAGCGTGGACACCCGTTCGACATAGCGTGCTGCAGCCCAGAGCTCCTCAGCTCACTTGATCCACCAACCTCAGCCTCCCAGTGACTTGGATTACAGGCACATGCCACCGCACCCGGCGAGATATTCAGCTGCAGGTAAAGGTGATAGAGGTAGGAGTCTGTGACGTAATTACGAAGGACGGTTGTAGGCTAAAGGCCTTTGCATGGGAAAAACTAAGAAGTGCTGCTTCTATAAAGCTAGTGCGTACACTGTCATTGGATGTCCAGTTTGGCCCTTGGTAGGTTAAGGTTGATTTGAAGATATTGGTACATATGCAGAAACACACATGAAATGTGATGTCATGCAAAAACAGGTAAAAAAATATATAATCTGCCTAAATATATCATCAAAGGTGTATCATCAAAAGTTGTACACAACAAATAGGCAAAACACCAAATCAATAGATATGCATATCAAATGCCTTTAGTGATGGAGAATGTCATTTGCCTAGTTTGAGAGCTCTTGCCCAAAGCAATTATGCAGTCTAAAATATCCACAGTGTGATTTCAATTGTTTTTGATTATTGTCAAATATAACTATAGTATTTTAAATTATGTAACAACATTCCAACCTTGTATAACTAATCTAGTACAAACATATGACATGATTCCACTTTTTGTATTCGTTTGCATCACCTTCAATAAGGGACTTAATTTGAAGGTGAATCTCAAATTCCAATGATTTGGCTAATCATTATTGTGGCTCATTTCACACAGGTAAATGAACCTATCCGAACTGTCTGTCTGTCGATGGTGATGGGAGAGCTGGCCTCAGTTTCATGCTAAGCATCGCGCTAGCACTTACTCCTCCCTCAACGGTCCGTGCTGCATTTTGTTGCCGGTATCCACACATCTCGTCAGTAGTAGTCAGTATAATTCTCGATTATCAGAAGGTATAACGGTAATTGTTTTTGGAAAGCTGAAAAAAAGTGTCGACTTTTCATGGTCTGATAAACATTTCGAAGTGACAATTTGTGTAGCAGATAAAAATAGTTTTTTTTTAAATGAAAAGATTAGGTCTCGATGTTTTGCCAAGGCTGCACTGCAGCATCTACTCACAGGTATTATCCCACTACTGGACAGCACGGGGGATTTGACCTGCTTCGTTTCCGACCTGGGCCGGTTCACCCCTCCTTAGACAACCTGGTGGTCCCGGCTCCCCAGGAACACCATATCGATACCGAACTTAGCGTGGACACCCGTTCGACATAGCGTGCTGCAGCCCAGAGCTCCTCAGCTCACTTGATCCACCAACCTCAGCCTCCCAGTGACTTGGATTACAGGCACATGCCACCGCACCCGGCGAGATATTCAGCTGCAGGTAAAGGTGATAGAGGTAGGAGTCTGTGACGTAATTACGAAGGACGGTTGTAGGCTAAAGGCCTTTGCATGGGAAAAACTAAGAAGTGCTGCTTCTATAAAGCTAGTGCGTACACTGTCATTGGATGTCCAGTTGGGCCCTTGGTAGGTTAAGGTTGATTTGAAGATATTGGTACATATGCAGAAACACACATGAAATGTGATGTCATGCAAAAACAGGTAAAAATATATAATCTGCCTAAATATATCATCAAAGGTGTATCATCAAAAGTTGTACACAACAAATAGGCAAAACACCAAATCAATAGATATGCATATCAAATGCCTTTAGTGATGGAGAATGTAATTTGCCTAGTTTGAGAGCTCTTGCCCAAAGCAATTATGCAGTCTAAAATATCCACAGTGTGATTTCAATTGTTTTCTGATTATTGTCAAATAATTACTTATAGTATTTTAAATTATGTAACAACATTCCAACCTTGTATAACTCAATCTAGTACAAACATATGACATGATTCCACTTTTTGTATTCGTTTGCATCACCTTCAATAAGGGACTTAATTTGAAGGTGAATCTCAAATTCCAATGATTTGGCTAATCATTATTGTGGCTCATTTCACACAGGTAAATGAACCTATCCGAACTGTCTGTCTGTCGATGGTGATGGGAGAGCTGGCCTCAGTTTCATGCTAAGCATCGCGCTAGCACTTACTCCTCCCTCAACGGTCCGTGCTGCATTTTGTTGCCGGTATCCACACATCTCGTCAGTAGTAGTCAGTATAATTCTCGATTATCAGAAGGTATAACGGTAATTGTTTTTGGAAAGCTGAAAAAAGTGTCGACTTTTCATGGTCTGATAAACATTTCGAAGTGACAATTTGTGTAGCAGATAAAATACGTTTTTTTTAAATGAAAAGATTAGGTCTCGATGTTTTGCCAAGGCTGCACTGCAGCATCTACTCACAGGTATTATCCCATACTGGACAGCACGGGGGATTTGACCTGCTTCGTTTCCGACCTGGGCCGGTTCACCCTCCTTAGACAACCTGGTGGTCCCGGGCTCCCCAGGAACACCATATCGATACCGAACTTAGCGTGGACACCCGTTCGACATAGCGTGCTGCAGCCCAGAGCTCCTCAGCTCACTTGATCCACCAACCTCAGCCTCCCAGTGACTTGGATTACAGGCACATGCCACCGCACCCGGCGAGATATTCAGCTGCAGGTAAAGGTGATAGAGGTAGGAGTCTGTGACGTATTACGAAGGACGGTTGTAGGCTAAAGGCCTTTGCATGGGAAAAACTAAGAAGTGCTGCTTCTATAAAGCTAGTGCGTACACTGTCATTGGATGTCCAGTTGGGCCCTTGGTAGGTTAAGGTTGATTTGAAGATATTGGTACATATGCAGAAACACACATGAAATGTGATGTCATGCAAAAAACAGGTAAAAATATATAATCTGCCTAAATATATCATCAAAGGTGTATCATCAAAAGTTGTACACAACAAATAGGCAAAACACCAAATCAATAGATATGCATATCAAATGCCTTTAGTGATGGAGAATGTAATTTGCTAGTTTGAGAGCTCTTGCCCAAAGCAATTATGCAGTCTAAAATATCCACAGTGTGATTTCAATTGTTTTCTGATTATTGTCAAATATATTAATTATAGTATTTTAAATTATGTAACAACATTCCAACCTTGTATAACTCAATCTAGTACAAACATATGACATGATTCCATTTTTGTATTCGTTTGCATCACCTTCAATAAGGGACTTAATTGAAGGTGAATCTCAAATTCCAATGATTTGGCTAATCATTATTGTGGCTCATTTCACACAGGTAAATGAACCTATCCGAACTGTCTGTCTGTCGATGGTGATGGAGAGCTGGCCTCAGTTTCATGCTAAGCATCGCGCTAGCACTTACTCCTCCCTCAACGGTCCGTGCTGCATTTGTTACCGGTATCCACACATCTCGTCAGTAGTAGTCAGTATAATTCTCGATTATCAGAAGGTATAACGGTAATTGTTTTGGAAAGCTGAAAAAAAGTGTCGACTTTTCATGGTCTGATAAACATTTCGAAGTGACAATTTGTGTAGCAGATAAAAATACGTTTTTTTTTAAATGAAAAGATTAGGTCTCGATGTTTTGCCAAGGCTGCACTGCAGCATCTACTCACAGGTATTATCCCACTACTGGACAGCACGGGGGATTTGACCTGCTTCGTTTCCGACCTGGGCGGTTCACCCTCCTTAGACAACCTGGTGGTCCCGGGCTCCCCAGGAACACCATATCGATACCGAACTTAGCGTGGACACCCGTTCGACATAGCGTGCTGCAGCCCAGAGCTCCTCAGCTCACTTGATCCACCAACCTCAGCCTCCCAGTGACTTGGATTACAGGCACATGCCACGCACCCGGCGAGATATTCAGCTGCAGGTAAAGGTGATAGAGGTAGGAGTCTGTGACGTAATTACGAAGGACGGTTGTAGGCTAAAGGCCTTTGCATGGGAAAAACTAAGAAGTGCTGCTTCTATAAAGCTAGTGCGTACACTGTCATTGGATGTCCAGTTGGGCCCTTGGTAGGTTAAGGTTGATTTGAAGATATTGGTACATATGCAGAAACACACATGAAATGTGATGTCATGCAAAAACAGGTAAAATATATATCTGCCTAAATATATCATCAAAGGTGTATCATCAAAAGTTGTACACAACAAATAGGCAAAACACCAAATCAATAGATATGCATATCAAATGCCTTTAGTGATGGAGAATGTCATTTGCCTAGTTTGAGAGCTCTTGCCCAAAGCAATTATGCAGTCTAAAATATCCACAGTGTGATTTCAATTGTTTCTGATTATTGTCAAATATATTACTTATAGTATTTTAAATTATGTAACAACATCCAACCTTGTATAACTCAATCTAGTACAAACATATGACATGATTCCACTTTTTGTATTCGTTTGCATCACCTTCAATAAGGGACTTAATTGAAGGTGAATCTCAAATTCCAATGATTTGGCTAATCATTATTGTGGCTCATTTCACACAGGTAAATGAACCTATCCGAACTGTCTGTCTGTCGATGGTGATGGAGAGCTGGCCTCAGTTTCATGCTAAGCATCGCGCTAGCACTTACTCCTCCCTCAACGGTCCGTGCTGCATTTTGTTACCGGTATCCACACATCTCGTCAGTAGTAGTCAGTATAATTCTCGATTATCAGAAGGTATAACGGTAATTGTTTTTGGAAAGCTGAAAAAAAGTGTCGACTTTTCATGGTCTGATAAACATTTCGAAGTGACAATTTGTGTAGCAGATAAAAATACGTTTTTTTTAAATGAAAAGATTAGGTCTCGATGTTTTGCCAAGGCTGCACTGCAGCATCTACTCACAGGTATTATCCCACTACTGGACAGCACGGGGGATTTGACCTGCTTCGTTTCCGACCTGGGCCGGTTCACCCCTCCTTAGACAACCTGGTGGTCCCGGGCTCCCCCAGGAACACCATATCGATACCGAACTTAGCGTGGACACCCGTTCGACATAGCGTGCTGCAGCCCAGAGCTCTCAGCTCACTTGATCCACCAACCTCAGCCTCCCAGTGACTTGGATTACAGGCACATGCCACCGCACCCGGCGAGATATTCAGCTGCAGGTAAAGGTGATAGAGGTAGGAGTCTGTGACGTAATTACGAAGGACGGTTGTAGGCTAAAGGCCCTTTGCATGGGAAAAACTAAGAAGTGCTGCTTCTATAAAGCTAGTGCGTACACTGTCATTGGATGTCCAGTTGGCCCTTGGTAGGTTAAGGTTGATTTGAAGATATTGGTACATATGCAGAAAACACATGAAATGTGATGTCATGCAAAAACAGGTAAAAATATATAATCTGCCTAAATATATCATCAAAGGGTATCATCAAAAGTTGTACACAACAAATAGGCAAAACACCAAATCAATAGATATGCATATCAAATGCCTTTAGTGATGGAGAATGTCATTTGCCTAGTTTGAGAGCTCTTGCCCAAAGCAATTATGCAGTCTAAAATATCCACAGTGTGATTTCAATTGTTTTCTGATTATTGTCAAATATATTACTTATAGTATTTTAAATTATGTAACAACATTCCAACCTTGTATAAACTCAATCTAGTACAAACATATGACATGATTCCACTTTTTGTATTCGTTTGCATCACCTTCAATAAGGGACTTAATTTGAAGGTGAATCTCAAATTCCAATGATTTGGCTAATCATTATTGTGGCTCATTTCACACAGGTAAATGAACCTATCCGAACTGTCTGTCTGTCGATGGTGATGGGAGAGCGGCCTCAGTTTCATGCTAAGCATCGCGCTAGCACCTACTCCTCCCTCAACGGTCCGTGCTGCATTTTGTTGCCGGTATCCACACATTCGTCAGTAGTAGTCAGTATAATTCTCGATTATCAGAAGGTATAACGGTAATGTTTTTGGAAAGCTGAAAAAAAGTGTCGACTTTTCATGGTCTGATAAACATTCGAAGGACAATTTGTGTAGCAGATAAAAATACGTTTTTTTTTAAATGAAAAGATTAGGTCTCGATGTTTTGCCAAGGCTGCACTGCAGCATCTACTCACAGGTATTATCCCACTACTGGACAGCACGGGGGATTTGACCTGCTTCGTTCCGACCTGGGCCGGTTCACCCTCCTTAGACAACCTGGTGGTCCCGGGCTCCCCCGGAACACCATATCGATACGAACTTAGCGTGGACACCCGTTTCGACATAGCGTGCTGCAGCCCAGAGCTCCTCAGCTCACTTGATCCACCAACCTCAGCCTCCCAGTGACTTGGATTACAGGCACATGCCACCGCACCCGGCGAGATATTCAGCTGCAGGTAAAGGTGATAGAGGTAGGAGTCTGTGTGACGTATTACGAAGGACGGTGTAGGCTAAAGGCCTTTGCATGGGAAAAACTAAGAAGTGCTGCTTCTATAAAGCTAGTGGACACTGTCATTGGATGTCCAGTTGGGCCCTTGGTAGGTTAAGGTTGATTTGAAGATATTGGTACATATGCAGAAACACACATGAAATGTGATGTCATGCAAAAACAGGTTAAAAATATATAATCTGCCTAAATATATCATCAAAGGTGATCATCAAAAGTTGTACACAACAAATAGCAAAAACCAAATCAATAGATATGCATATCAAATGCCTTTAGTGATGGAGAAGTAATTTGCCTAGTTGAGAGCTCTTGCCCAAAGCAATTATGCAGTCTAAAATATCCACAGTGTGATTTCAATTGTTTCTGATTATTGTCAAATATATACTTATAGTATTTTAAATTATGTAACAACATTCCAACCTTGTATAACTCAATCTAGTACAAACATATGACATGATTCCACTTTTTGTATTCGTTTGCATCACCTTCAATAAGGGACTTAATTTGAAGGTGAATCTCAAATTCCAATGATTTGGCTAATCATTATTGTGGCTCAGGTAAATGAACCTATCCGAACTGTCTGTCTGTCGATGGTGATGGGAGAGCTGGCCTCAGTTTCATGCTAAGCATCGCGCTAGCACCTACTCCTCCCTCAACGGTCCGTGCTGCATTGTTGCCGGTATCCACACATCTCGTCAGTAGTAGTCAGTATAATTCTCGATTATGAAGGTATAACGGTAAGTTTTGGAAAGCTGAAAAAAAGTGTCGACTTTTTCATGGTTCTGATAAACATTTCGAAAACTGACAATTTGTGTAGCAGATAAAAAATACGTGTTTTTTTTTTTTAAATTAAAGATAGGTCAATGTTTTGCCAAGGCTGCACTGCATGCATCTACCACAGGTATTATCCCACTACTGGACAGCACGGGGATTTGACCTGCTTCGTTTCCAACCTACCGGTCACCCCTCCTTAGACAACCCTGGTGGTCCCGGTCCCCCCAGGAACACCAATCGATACCGAACTTAGCGTGGACACCCGTTCGACATAGCGTGCTGCAGCCCAGAGCTCCTCAGCTCACTTGATCCACCAACCTCAGCCTCCCAGTGATGGATTACAGGCACATGCCACCGCACCCGGCGAGATATTCAGCTGCAGGTAAAGGTGATAGAGGTAGGAGGTGTGGACGTAATTACGAAGGACGGTTGTAGGCTAAAGGCCTTTGCATGGGGAAAAAACTAAGAAGTGCTGCTTCTATAAAGCTAGTGCGTACACTGTCATTGGATGTCCAGTGGGCCCTTGGTAGGTAAGGTTGATTTGAAGATATTGGTACATATGCAGAAACACACATGAAATGTGATGTCATGCAAAAACAGGTAAAAATATATAATCTGCCTAAATATATCATCAAAGGTGTATCATCAAAAGTTGTACACAACAAATAGGCAAAACACCAAATCAATAGATATGCATATCAAATGCCTTTAGTGATGGAGAATGTCATTTGCCTAGTTTGAGAGCTCTTGCCCAAAGCAATATGCAGTCTAAAATATCCACAGTGTGATTTCAATGTTTTTGATTATTGTCAAATATATTAATTATAGTATTTTAAATTATGTAACAACATTCAACCTTGTATACTCAATCTAGTACAAACATATGACATGATTCCACTTTTGTATTCGTTTGCATCACTTCATAAGGACTTAATTTGAAGGTGAATCTCAAATTCCAAGATTTGGCTAATCATTATGTGGCACAGAGGTAAATGAACCTATCCGAACTGTCTGTCTGTCGATGGTGCATGGGAGAGCTGGCCTC
The DNA here is from genome assembly GCF_013265735.2 of Oncorhynchus mykiss. NCBI lineage: Eukaryota > Metazoa > Chordata > Actinopteri > Salmoniformes > Salmonidae > Oncorhynchus > Oncorhynchus mykiss. The sequence goes on from NC_048572.1 coordinate 34,472,262, forward strand.
AGGGTCATGCTAAGCATCGCGCTAGCACCTACTCCTCCCTCAACGGTCCGTGCTGCATTT